>NC_140947.1:38505647-39148147 GCF_014529385.1 Adiantum capillus-veneris
TCTCTCTCTCTCTCACACACACACACACACACACACACACACACACACACACACACACACACACACACACACACACACATAGGTGCTTCGGTATCATAGGTGCTCTCTCTCTCTCTCTCTCTCTCTCTCTCTCTCTCTCTCTCACACACACACACACACACACACACACACACACACAACATGTAGTCTCCCTCTCTCTCTATACCTTTGCCACTAGACATTGCATAGCTCTCTCTGTTTGTTTGTTCCTGTCTCTTTCTATTTGCGATGACAACCGATGCTCGCCCTCCTAGCAAATACGCTTCTCTCCTCTTGAGGCAAGATTCATGCCCTTCGCCTACCAAGGTCCACTCTCGAAGCATGCAAACAAACGAGATAGAGAAAACAAATGCATCTCGCGAGGCTCTCTCGTTGCTTGTCTTGGACCTGGCGCCTCCCCTATAGAGGAATGAGAGAGGATTCAAAACTGTCAATTAATTTGTCGTTCAAATGCTAGACAAATCTGCTGAACACCCCCCCTCATCCCTGGTTTGCCCCCCTTCCCCTTCTCTTGCTATGCATGCCTTCTACCTAAGCTCCTGACTTGACTCTCAAGCTCTGGAGCTAAACCCTTTGCTCTGGGCCTTCCTACCTTGAGCACATATACTCCACCTTTAACCCTCGTTGTAGAGCCCTCCCTATGCCTGACACCAGTCACCCTTCCTTCCCTTCACTTCTATCTTCACCAAGGCTTCCAACTATCGCAACAGAGCAACACATACAACTACACCATCGCCACACAAGGGCAACAAAACAAAATAAAAAATCTCCCAGATCGATCTTATACATCGTTGCAATTAAAGCTCGTTGAAACCCCTCCCCTTGCACTCTAGACCTCCAAGTCTACGATAAATCCTCCTAGATGACTCTTCGTCTATACCCTGCACTGCCTCCTGCCACACCCACATTGGCTCTGCAATAATCTTCACAAATAGAGCGCGAGAGGAAAATATCTATGAGAGAGAGAGAGAGAGAAGAGAGAGAGTGTTCCATTCAAATTGAAGCCCAATACGCAACCATTGTCCGCACCATAAAAAAAAGCTTTGCTCGTGACTCATACCTTTGCCTCCTCCTTTCTTTTCACCCATCTACCCAATACGCATCTTTGGAGATTCTTCTTAATTAGCCCCTCAAAATAAAAAAAGGATGGGCAAGACCTACTGATAACTAAGTCTCCATTTTAATCATCTACACAAGGGTCTACAAAAGCTTAAGCTTCACAGAAATTGGAAGTCTCATATTTTTAAAGCTTCCTCAAGTGCAACTAAGAACAAACATGGGAGTTGATGATGACAACATGAAGTGGTTGGTGTCCATATTATAGGGTTCTTTTTTGCGGGCTTCGCACCCATATATCGTGTTCATCTAGAACATGGCTATAGTTCTCATAATTTTCCTGATTAATCAAAAGGCATTTAATTGTGAGAGAGAGAGAGAGAGAGAGAGAGAGAGAGAGAGAGAGAGAGAGAGAGAGAGAGAGAGAGAGAACATGCTACTCCACAACATGAAAAAATAGAGAAAGAAATGATAGAGAAAGCATTGCATATGCCACAATAAGCAAAAATAGAGAGAGAGAGAGAGAGAGAGAGAGAGAGAGAGAGAGAGAGAGAGAGAGAGAGAGAGAGAGTGAGTCAGTCAAAAAGCATGCTAGAGAAAAAGACACACATACATACTAATTTTAAACAATACCTTTTGTGGTTTAGATTGTGGTCTTCATTTTTGTTGACACTTGCTCGGCTTAGGTTTTGCTTGGAAAGTCTCGCTCGGAGTTTGAAACTCCTCATGCATACAGAGCTACCTCTTTTTGTAACCCAACTGTGAATGAGATTCTATAACCCGACTCTATGTATGTTTATGCAAGTGGAAATCCCCTAATCTACATATACATGTGTATCAATCAATTGGATAATTGGTTAACTCAAAAACGCCTTACCGTTCGTGTACTCAGTGCTGTCGTTTCTCAGTTTGGTGTTGCCACAAGTTGCAGACCGTTTGCAGCCGTTGGTGTATTATGCGTATTATACAAATATAAATTACTTATACTAAGCATCCATATGCTTTATGTGCTTTCTTTATGTGACAGTGATTAAACCCGGACTACAGTACGTGATTATGAAGGATTATGTCACTAATATGCATTTATGCAAAATAGAAGTCACCTATACTACGCATACATATGTTGTATGTGCTTCATTCAATTGTGCATGTGAAAAAAGACTTGAAGTACCGTTTATGCGTAGTCGGAGTTTATCCGTGTTTCTCTTTGCCTTCTCGGTTGGTGTTTCCACCGGTTGTTGCAAAGCTTTTTGAGTGGAATGGTAATGCGCAACCAAGTCCTTGCGATGGCATTTTCGTATGCTAGATGTGTACACGCCTTGCCTTTGTTGCTTTGTATGCTACTGCTAGCGTTGGAGAGCAGGCTTGGATTGCTGTGCAATTAGATAGTAGTACTGTAGCGCTACCTTAGATAGCAGTGTTGCAAGTTACTGTAAGCTCTAAATAGCAATAATATTGCATTGTATTGCTTATCAGTAGCGCTAGGCGTAGATGGTGTGTATCAATATCAACAGACTACGCAGTATACACTCGCACCATGAGTGCATGCGTTACAACCTTGCGTTAGAAAGCCTGAACGCAGGCTAATTATATAGCCACAACTGGTTCGGCGCAGTTATGTTTCTCACTGACTTTTTTTGTTTATTACGGGCAAGTGGCACCGCTCACTAGGTTGCCTTGATTTTTTGGCTTGTCCTTATGAGACTAGTATTTAAAGAAGACATAATATCTTTGAACCTATGGACAGGTATTTAAAAAATTATTCAGGGCAAATCGTTTCATTGAATTGTTATAGTAAAAAGTCCTTATTGAGATTTGGAAAACCTATCACTATATATTAATTCGGACTTTGCAAGTCTTTTTCTTTTGGGTATTATGTCCACTGATTAAAAAAATACCCTGCTATTGTTACTGCAAATTCAGGACTCTGTTTAATCACGAGTTTGTACATTATTTTGTTGTCTTACACTGAAGCATAAAAAGTACAAAAGAAATTGTTCCAATCCAAAAAACCCACCTGGTTTGTTTACTTATTACAAAGTTCTCCTGTGTGCCATACTTTGTCTTCACTTTCGTCCATCAGTCTTCTGCTAATGACGTAGTTGCCTGAAAAAATTAATACATTTCTGGTGTCATGTCCTCAATACTTGTGTCCTTCTTAAAAAACAATTAGTGTGATATTTTGTGCGTGTGCGTGTGCGTGTGTGTATGTGCTTGATAATATGGGTTGACTATGGTACTTGTCTACTCGAGTGTGTATGTGTGTGTGTGTGTGTCTCGGCAGGTAAACGAGAGAGAGAGAGAGAGAGAGAGAGAGAGAGAGAGAGAGAGAGAGAGAGAGAGAGAGAGAGAGAGAGAGAGAGAGAGAGAGATTCGGCTTGTGCTGCTACACAAAGAGGGAGAGAGAGAGAGAGAGAGAGAGAGAGAGAGAGAGAGAGAGAGAGAGAGAGAGAGAGAGAGAGAGACAGAGATAGGGTGGTGAGCGAAAGGGGGGGAAGAGAGGGAGGGAGAGTGTGAGAGCGTGTGTGTGTGTGTTTAGATGACGAGCGAGAGAGAGAGAGAGAGAGAGAGAGAGAGAGAGAGAGAGAGAGAGAGAGAGAGAGAGGGAGGGAGAGTGTGAGAGCGTGTGTGTGTGTGTGTGTGTGTGTGTGTGTGTGTTTAGATGACGAGAGAGAGAGAGAGAGAGAGAGAGAGAGAGTGAGAGTCAACAAGAGATGAGAGAGAGAGAGAGAGAGAGAGAGAGAGATAGAGAGAGAGAGAGAGAGAGAGAGAGAGCTGAGAGACTATTGTCCCATGCATGGCGGCCCCTTGTGGGTTGATGAATGAGAGGGAGAGAGAGGGGTTTTGGCTGCATGCGATAATGAAGAAGAGAGAGGGAGATAATGGAGGAGAGAGGGGGAAGGGTGGTGCCAAGGGAGGGGTGGCCCGCTGTGGCGCATGCATGGGAAAGAAGTGAGTGGCGGGGTGGCAGCAGCAAAAGAAGAACATTTAAAAAAAAAAAATTACCAAGCACCCCTTTTTGGGGTTGGTTCTCGCGGCTGTGGCTTGTGAAAGCCGACCATCATTAGCCCTCCCCTTCTGGCTAGAGGCATTCATGCCTCTAGCTCTACTTCTGATTCCTAGCAGCGGAGTTGGAGGGTTCTCCCTCCTTTGGAATATCTAGCATGAATTCTGGATCAAACCTTAAGAAGTACCTTTTTAGCCTCCATCCATTGACTCTGGTCTTGTGAATTCGACCATCTGCTTCCATCAATTTGTATCTTCCGTTGGAATATCGCTTTTTGTTGATGAACGGCCCTTCCCATTTGGGCTAAAACTTCTTATCTTTCCTAGTGTCGAATTTGTTGTTGATCTCAACACTAACATGCCTTTCTTTAGACCCTTCTCCTCAAGCCCTTGATTGAATGTGAGTTGGTGTCATTCTACTTGGGTTTCATAGTGGTTGATTGCATCTTCCCTATCTGGCTGAAGCCTTTCTAGATCCAAGATGTGGTTGCAAAGATGGGCAAGTGGGCATTGTAACTGACTAGCCATGATTCGCAAGCTGGCTATCTGTACCTCAATAGGTAGAAGGGCCTCCTTTCCATATACTAGATGGAAAGGGGTGAAACCTAGTGATGTTTGGAATGTTGTGCGATAGGCCCAAAGAGCAACCATGAGATGCTTATCCCAATCACTCGTGTGGTTATTCACCTGCTTTGTGATGATCTTACAGATAATGCCGTTTACCTTTTCCACTAGACCATTGCGCTGTGTCTAGTATGGAGTGGAGTGTCAGCATGTGATGCCTAACTTTTTCATTAGTTCTCCCACCAAGTCGCCTTTGAAACCTGGCCCTCTATCAGATATTATCTCCATAGGTGTGCCTGGAATGTACAATTTACATGATTGGGCCCTTGGTATAGGACCAATTGCATCTATTCCCCACTTCTCAAACGGGCCATATGAGATGATAGGATTTTGTGGCTCATAGGTTAGTGTTCGATCACTAGATACTTGACAAGCTCTGTATGTTTTACACCAATGATGCACATCCCTATTCATACAAGGCCAAGAGAATCCTGCCTATAGAATCTTCCTACTAGTAATATCTAGAGCAAAGTGGCCACCGCAAACACCATCATGGCAACTTGAGATTACCTCCATGATTTCACTTGAGATTGGCTCTCGTTTGAGGATGGTCTTTGCCCTTGCAGTACAAGGTGTTGTTGATAAGGTGGTATCTTGTTGCCTTTTGGACAAGCCATTGTTTCTGGCCCTTGGTATACCCATCAAGACATTCTCTTGTATCTAAGAAGCTCATGATATCAAGCATAGCATCGCTACTCTGAAAGAGGGGCAGCTGCAATTTGATTGCTCCTATGGGAACTTCTTGTATTCTTTCCTTGGCTAGAGCATCCGCTTCTTGATTTTCTACCCTAGGGACATGAAATAATTGCACTGCTTCAAACTTCCTTAAAAGATTCTTAACTTGGCGTAATTAGCCAAGGAAAACCTGATTTTTACAAATCCAAGTGCCATTTATTTGCTTTATCAAGAGCATGGCATCACCAAACACATTTAGGCGCAAAACCCCTTGCAAAACACATTGTTCTAATCTAAGAATTTAGGCCGTGTACTTTGCTTCTTTGTTGGAGTGGGAGTGTAGTAATTGCCCAATAGAGAATACTTTTTCCTTTCGCTCATTGAAGATGAAGATGCCAGCTGCAGCTTGGTCCACTATTCTTTTGTATACTCCATCAAAGAAAAGAGAAAGAGCTCTTTCTAGCTTAGGAATTTCTACCATTGGTGTCACTTCTTTACCTTCTGTGTTGACCTTTAGCTTCTTCTCATAGTGACGATGAGTAAGAATACCTGCTAGACTAGCCCTGGTGGAGTTCTCCACTTGCATAGTGTAATCAAACTCTTGTAATCTAACAAGTCACTTACAGATTCTAGATGAGACATCCATGTGTTGCATCACATACAAAAAGACCTCTTCCATTTTCAGAATTACAAAGGGTCTAGTCAATAGATAAGAGTAGCACTTTGTAGTGGCAAACATCAATGCAAGTACCATGTGCTCTACCGCAGTGCATCCTTTTTCTGATGGGGTCATGACATGACTACAGAAGTAGATAGGACGCATGAAAGAGGTTTTGGGGTCCTTCTACATTAGTACGGCTCCAAGTGTGTCACTCCTTGCACTGGGGTTAATATAAAATGGCTCATGCCATCTAGGGGGTGCAATGGTGGGAAGTGTAGCTAGGATTTGTTTCACTTCATAAAATTGTTGCTCATTTTCTTCACTCCATAGAAAGACATCTCTATGGGTGACTTGTTGTAAAGGGAAGGGAGAACCACTTGAGAGAGAAAGTGAATGAACCTGCTCAAATACCTTACCTTCTGAAGGAAAGAGACCAATTGCTTAGTTGTTGTGGGTGATGACAAAGATACTAAAGCTTCCATCTTGCTTGGGTTAGCCTCAACTACTTTTGCTGAAATTACATGGCTGAGAAGAGTGACCTTGCTTTCACCAATGTGGCACTTATCTACGTTACGATGACCACCCAGGGTTTGCAGCCTAGCCAAGCCATCATAGAACTTGCTCAAATGGAGGGAGCGAGAAGTGTAGATGCAGAAATCATCTATGAAAACTCATATTGACTTATTAAAGTATGGCTGGAGGACAAAAGTTACATAGCGTTGGAATGTGATCGGAGCATTGGTGAGGCCAAAAGGCATCACCCTATAAGAGAAACATCCCCATGGTGTTATGAAAGGTGTCTTTTTCTGGTCTTCTTCTGCAATGCTAATATGGAAGTAGCATAAGTGGCCATCACATACTGTGTAGTGCTCATGACCTACTACCTCATTGAGAATCTTGTCTTGGAACGGGAGGGGAAAATGATCCCTCTTTGTTGCTGCGTTGAGAGGTTTGTAGTCTACACAAGCCCTCCACTTATCATTATTCTTTGGTGTGACTACCACTGGAGAGACCCACTCTGAGTCTTTGACAGGGTAAATTAAACCTGCCTGTAGGAAATTCCTTATCTCTTTGAGCAATGCTTCTTGTTGAATTACCCCAAGCCTTCTAAGCTTTTTCACTATAGGCTTGCTTCCTTTCTTGAGTCTTATGCGGTGTTGCACCATCGTAATGCATGTGAGCCATCAATGAATAGTATGGTGAAGTTACTTAACATAGAGATGTATTGTTCTCTCTCTTCACTAACCAACTCATTGAAGAGCATCCAATGTAACTTACTTGTATCCACCAAGGGTTGTGTACCTGATGGTCCCTCTTGGTTCTCTGGTGGTGTTTCTGATTGTGTCAATCTCTTTGGATCTTTGAGGATGACTCTCATCACTTTGATGCTATTGTTGCTCTCTTCAGTGGTTGTCGTAGTCACTGGTGAATTCATCTTCCAATGCCTTCAAGATCATGTTGCATTACTTCCGAGTCTTCATGTTATAGAATATGGACTTTCCCTTAGCATCCTTCATCTGGATCATTCCAGTACTCCAGTCCTGCTTAGCCTCCATAGCCATGAGCCATGGTCTTCCAGGAATGATAGGGAATCCATCCCCTTTGTGTGGCATGACAAAAATGTCTACCTCCACTTCTGTGTTGAATGCCTTCACCTTGACTGCATTCACAATGCCTACGCACTTCACTCTGATGTTATTTGTCATTTTAGCTCGACAGGGTGCCGGCCTACTTACCTCTAGGCCTAGATGGTGCATCATTTTCTCACTCATGATGCATATCTATGCGCCACCATCTATGTAGACATTGAGATACGCTGTCCCTTGATGTGGGCATCTGTTGGACGGATACGCCGCGACAGACTTCAGCACAACGAGAACTCACCTAATAAGATTTTTCAGCTAAGGACGAAGCTCGACTCGCAGGCGCGTGGAAGCAAGCATAGGGTGTTAACCTACACTCAACCGACTCCTAACTAATTCCTACAGAGGTCTCTACCCAATGTCTGAGCTACAACCTTCAGGAGTGCATAAGAGGAGACTTCCTACAACGCTTTCTAGTGCCGAATACCCATCAAACGATCTCGAAATGCCACAGAACCTGAAGGAGACCCTACTGACACCAATAGGTCGCTCTCCCTAAGGTCTATGAACCAAAACCCTAACCCAAAACACCCGGTGCAAAATCACGTAGGATGTCTTGCCAAAATTTATAGGTCATCGTTTTCAAAAACTAAAGTGCCTAATGTGTAGCTCTACTCAATGCGAATGCGTGGATATGCTGCAATGCAAAAATAGACAACATATGCTCATCGAATCACCAGATGAAGCTCGTAGATGGAGCTCACAAAACCGGACCGTACGTGTGCAATGTATGTACTGGTGCGTAGCTTTCGTCGGGGGCAACACGCTGCACTTCTCCGCACTCGATTCAGACCACCGCTGTGCGCGTAGCATCAAGATGAAGCTCTCACTCTCTCTCGTAGATAGTACACTCACTCACAGACTTCAAACTTTTTAAAATGACAAAATGTTTTTTCATTAAGGTCAAAAAGTGGTATAAATACCTTACTATCTCAAACCCTAATGTTCCAATTTAACCATCTACTCAATCTAAATGTCAAAACGGTGTAGAAGGCTTCTTCAAAGGCCTGGAGGTGCAAGGATGGCAAAAACATGATCCTTTGATACAATTCATGTATCACCTCGTGGGAAGGCTGACCAGACATATCGTATGCACATCTGTATGTATCTTGAAAGAAGAAGATATTGTCTGTCACCTGGCCTGGTTTGAATGTATCGAAGACTGCCAAAAGTGTTTTGCAAATCTTTCTCATCATAATGCAAGATAGGTCAGGCGAGCTAGTGAACAATTTGATGGCGCCCGTTAGGGTTTTCACCATGTATTGCTCACTTATTCTCTCGCGTGCCTTCGAGCCTGGCAGCTTCGGGTAATTTAGCTAAGTAGGTTGGCTTCTTTGCAATAGCTCATGGGCCTTCCACGTCCGCATCCTTGGTAGAGGTCAGAAACTGAGGTTATCTCTGATGGCTTTAGGTGCCTCTACCAAATGGATTAGATACTGTGGATACTTTGTCAGCCATGCCTTTCTCCACCTGGGTTGAGAGTCGACTATCAACTTTACCCCTTCAGGCTTTGAGATGTCTGCTTTGTACATTGGCATTGTTGGCTCCTTCCTCTTTGATCCGCTTGTTGATTGTGGAAGCTTCATATTTCAGCAGAGGATATGGGAGAGAGGGCTGTAGCCATTCACACCGTAGGTTGCTGGCATCTATCTTCTGAATAGTCATTGATTTAAAGACCCTCTGCTTGCATTTGAAAGCTTCTCTGGCTGTGTCTTTGACTGTTGCTTCTATTGCCTTTTGCAGCTTCTCTTCTTCTTCTTGTGTCAGATCTTGTGGCTCTTGAGAGGGTCCTACAAGGATTTCCTCTTGCATGGTTGTGTCCACATGATCTGCCACATTCTCTAAGTCTATTCCCTCCATGGCTGCTGGCCCTGTGCTAAACTGCTCTTCGGTTTTCTGCTGGCCTCTCAGCTCTTCTATTTGCTTCTGAAATGTCTTCTTTTTTGCTTCAGCTTGTTCTCCCATATTCACAAGGAGGTTGTTTAGATCTGCGTTTATCTTTTCCGCCTCTTCGAGCTTTCTCTTGATGGTTTCTAGCTCATTCTACATTGCTTTGTGCTCTTCTTCCATGCGGGTTTGCATGACCACTGACCCCTCGGCCATCATCAGCCTCTGCTTTCTCTCTAAGGTTAACTCCTTTTGGAGCTCTTTCATTTGTTCTTCATAAAGCTCCGTCTATGAAGTGGTGTGAGTCGAGCTAGCAGCTCTAACTCTGGCAGGAGATGCCTGTAGCCGCTGGATGGTTTGATCTTTGACTTTAATCTGGTCTTTTAGCTCGATTACCTCATCCTGGCTAGCTTCCTGCTCTATCTCTACCTTCTCTTTCGCATTCCGCATGGCTTCCACTTCCTTGGATTCTTCAGCCAGTTGTAGGGTTAGGTTGTCCCTTTCCCTCTCTACATCTATCAATGTCTTGTTGAGTTTTCTGTATTCTTCTTCAGCTCTTTGCAGTCTTTGAGCTGCTGTATGATTTTCTCTTTCCATCTCCTGGAATCTTTGCAATGCCGTGGCTAGACTGGCTTGCAACTCTGCTTCCTTCTCTATATGCCCTTGGCTTTGTTTTTGGAGAGATTCAACTTCAGATTTGATCAAAACTTCATTGGCTTTGAGATTAGCCATCTCACTTTCCGTGGCCATTGATTGTGCCCTGAGCCCGCCGGTTAGTTTGTTCATCACCACATCCCAATCATTGGTGGGTGGCTGCAAGTCAACTATATCAGTGGCCACATCTTTTAGCTCTACTAACTGTAGGCTCTGCATCTGTTCCTTGGGCCTTGTGCTTGCCAAGTCAAATGCTACTGTAGCTGCCTCTTCTCTTGAATATCCCGCAACTAGTAGATCTTGAAATGTGCTAAACCTTCTTTCCTATGGATCTATCTTTTCCTCTTTCTGTTCATCTTCTTCTTGCTGCTCTTGCTCTTTTCTTGCTGAAAATCTTCTTGTTCCTCCTCCTTTTGTTGGGTTTGTGGAGGGCTACGAGGAGGTGGTGATGGCGATGGGCTGGATTCCGGGTTTGACGGTGGAGTTGGTGGCTTCTTCTTGAAGTCTTGGTCCGCCTTGGTTTTGTGCTCCCTTTCCTGGCCTTCTTGCTCTTCTAGCAGTTGCCGTCGTACTTCATCCACTTCTTCTTCTATAAATGGGATGTTAGGGATGTTTTTTGCCGTAGCATCCAGGATCTCAAAATTTTTGATGTAATATTCAAACCTATCTCTGTGCACCCTTCGGGATGATCCTGACATGGCTTCCAGGGACGACTTCCATAGCTCGCTCAAATCTCCCTTGAGGGCTCTTTTGGCTCTGAAGCTTTCCATTAGCCGCTCTAGCCGTGCCACTTTCTGTGATTGTCTCTTTGATCGGCACTTGTACGGTTTCTTTCTTTCCTTTCTTCAACTCTGGCTGCTCCTCTTGCATGGTCTCTAACCGGCGCTTCAATCTTGTGGCAACTCTGGGTGCTTTGGGATGTTCATCCTCTTTATCTTCTTTGAGACTTAGCCAGTCATTCTGTGATGGAGGGCCAGGCCATCTTCCCTTGGCATGCAATGCCCTATAAACCACTTTCGTTATCATCTCACCCAGCACAATGTAGGTGGGGTTCTTGTTGTCCATCTTCACCAGATTGTCATGGATATAAGCAGCATAGTTGATCACCTTCGGCTTGCTCTTCTGCATTGCCTAGGTGAAGGTTGTGGCAATTGCTCTAGGCGGCATTCTGTACTTTTGTGGCCGCTTTGTACACATATGGAAGTACTGGTTATACAGCTGGCTCATGCTAGCCACTTTAGGTTTGCAATGTCTTCAAAGGTGTAGTTGCTCTTCTTTTCAGAGTACACCTTGACTTCATCTCTTCTTTTGGTTACACTATCCCCTTTGTTGGAGAGGTCTAGTGCTGCTTCCACCACTCTCTCTGTGATTACAATCACAGTGTCTGTCTTGCCCTGCAGATCAGTAACTCTGGCCACTCCATCTTCTTTGATTGTGGTCACAAACTCCCACACTCTTTTTATGTCAATTCCTGCCGGCACAGCTTCAAAATAGTTATGGAGATCTATTTTCTCTAGGTACTCTGCCATCTTGCTTCTGAAAAACTCATTGAGCTCCTGAGGTAGCATGGGTAGCTCTATTGCATTTCCTTCCGTATCTTTGAACACGCCTTGGTAGATCTTCAGATCATTAGACTCTAGCAAGTCCTCTTGAATCCACGTGCTGGTTGGCTTTAGAGTTCCTTCTGGTATGACAAACGGCTCCACTTCTTCCAAGTAATCGTCATTCTCTTCTTCTTTGCCTGTGATTTTGCAGCTGCCATTGCACTCAGTAGTCCGAAGTTAGCGTTTTTTTCCATATTAGCTGAGAAACTGAGTTTTAACTATCCAAATGACTTGAAAATTGAAAATAAAACTTAAAAGAAATTAGGGAAACCCTGCATGTGCTCACAGTATAATTCTGGCCAAATCTTATCATTTAGACATCCTACGCGTAGGATGTCTTTTTCATCAATTTTTGGTTAAACTTGACATGCTGGTGGTCCCTGGCCTGTGCAACATGGCTATGTGATTGGAATTGGGTTTGGGCATCAAAAAGTGCATTTTTGGACAGATTTAGGCTTTAGGCTCACAAATTGGTAGGATGTCCCCAACAAGTGGCAAATGATATTCAAATGGGTTGAAATTTGATATATGGGCTCCTTGCACCATGGCAATGGCTTCCATGATGTCATTTCTTGCACAAAAGGTCAAAATCATGTTGGAGACATCCTACGCGTAGGATGTCTTTTTCATCAAAATAGCTTGAGATTTGTTCTGTAGGTAGCTCTTGGCCTGTGGAACATGGCTATGCTCTTGGATTTTGATTTGGAAAAGATTTGGTGTTGGTAAGACCATGTGTAGTGTTTTTGGGCTCAAAAAGTGTATCTTGGAGGTGTTGGGCACCAAAAGTGATTAGAATGGCTTGCAACTTGATATACGAGCTCTTGAAGGTGATATGAAGAGATCTGGAATTGAAAAACACCATCTGTGGGCCAAAAATGTCATTTCGACATCCTACGCGTAGGATGTTTATTTCACCATTTTTTGCATGCGACCATACAGATAGCTTGGCAATGTGCCCATGAATGTATTGTGCAAGTTTCATGTGATTTGGACAAGTTTTGGTAGGTCTATGGCCCATTATTGCCTCTATGCCTTGACTTTGCGTTTTTTTTTCATGCATATGAGGTCAATTTTTATCCATATGTGATGAAACTTGGTGGCTAGCATGTAAAGGCTATTCAAAACTTTGTGTGATGAGAGATGTTGGGGTTGGTGCCCAGAAATGGCCTTGAGACATCCTACGCGTAGGATGTCTCTTGATGAAATTTTTACTGAAAATGCTACTGGTGCCTGCCTTGAGCCCCCTTGAGTCCCTTTTAAGCCCTATTTCAACAAAAAAGTCCAATAGATAGAAAGTAACTCCCTGTGTGGATTTCTGAGCCTCCGAGCTGTTTTCTGACTTTTGGAGTGCTTTTCGGCGATGAAATTTCTTGATGTTGGTCTCCATAGCTTCCCAATCCCTTGGGGATCCTTGCCGTATGGTTTCGACTTTGGCTTCACCGGAGCTCCGTTTGGCAATTTGTCGCTCTAGAAGCACCCGTGGTTGCGTTTACATGTCTTCGATGATTTGTGGTGGTCTACCACCATAGGACTTGGTTGTTGATGGTCTAGGAAAGCCGCTCGTGAAGTTTGGTGGCAAACAGACATGCGGTTTGGCCGCGAGAGCTATTTGACGCTTTGTGTGTTTGATGCCGTTTCTGAGGTTTAGTGCCGCTTCAGGTCACCTTTTGGCCATGTGGGATACATAGACTTGTCGAGCATGTCGAGATGCTCCTACCCATAAGTTTTGGTAGCATTTGGGCGTCTCTCCGCCGATTTCCCATTTGGTGGCCTCTTGCGGGGCTCTAGGAATTAGGGTTTTTCCCGATGGTTTTCTACTGCCTTTGGGCATCCAAGACTAGTCTTCTATGCTAGAGTAAGCTGCCAATGAAGTCTCATTGCTTTTGGGTTAGCCGTTAGGTGGCCACTTCTACTTGTATGTCTCTACTGCCCGCTTTCTATGTGAACCATACGCTAGTTTTCGCGATAAAACGGCAAACATGCGCAAAAAGCTCAAGGTGGTGAGCCTACCTCTCATGTCTAGAGCCCGTCGGGTGGTCGTGCGTGTCGTAGAAGCTGCTGGAAGTCCCGTTCGCTCTAGGTGGCAGAAGCTCTCTCTCAAAAGTCAATAGTGGAAATGAGCTTAAAATGAAGTGAAAATTTCTTATAATGGGGGTCCCCGAACCACTTTTCATGAAATTTGTCATCTGCTCCCAACTTCTTGGGAGATGCGATTTAGGCTCAAAAATTTCTTGATTTGGACTCCATTTGCCCAGTTTACGAGAAATTTGACATTTCGATCAAAATCTGGCAAAAACACGCTTTTCGCTTTATTCTCATAATTGCACCCCCATTGTACCATAGGTTGTCCTATAGTCATTGATCATCCCCATATTTTTTGTTTTTCATTACGAACGTGTTTTCACCTGCTTTTTGTATTTTTGATGTTTTTCTGTCGAAAATTAGTAAAATGAAAAGGAAAATAGCAAATTAAACCCATAAAATCCTCAAAAATCATAATAAATCAAAAAAATCCCCACAAAACATTATATATACTCCATGCAATTTTTTGTGGTTGGATTTCTCCGTTTTACCAATATTTTGCTCGAAAAATTGCTATTTTTAATTATATACACACACCTAGGGGCTTGATTTGCTGTTTGGCCCCATATACTTGTCTATTCATGCTGTGTAAGGACATATGTACTTGGGTTAGTCCAGAAAATTTCGCAATCAAACGACAACCCTTAAAATAGTCAAAAAACATGCCCTTTTTTGCTCTTTTTGCCATTGGGTCCGCATTTGAGAATGCCTCTCCCCCTCCTAGCCGGAGTCCTCCCGGACGACAAGGTATCACCTCGGAGTATGTGCCGTGCATGGATTGAAAAAGTTCTGCTTATGCTTGGCCGTGTAATGTGGCCCTATAGATGCATACTCGGTCAATGCATGGAAAAATTAATGATGTGCAAGAGAAGGGTATAAGCAAGATGCTTATTGGCATTCGCCATTGAGGTTTCCTGTTGGCTGTTGATTTGGTTGGTGGATTTTCTTTGCAAGTAAAAGTTGTAACTCTACCGCTCTTTGTTTGATCGTCTTTCTTATAAAAGTCGCGTGGTTTGCCCCTACTATCGATATGGCCGTAGTCGTCTCCTTGGAGAGAATTTTCGTGGCGGAAGTTGCCATAGACTTTGTCTCTTTGGCTTTCTATTTGTAGCTTTGCTTCCCCGGTTTTTGTAGGTGTATTGCTACTTCCTCGGTTATCATTGTTTTGTTGTTGATTGGCACCCACATAAATCAGTTTGTCGGTTTCATATGCAGTTGTCTGCCTTCTGATGTTGCTTGTATTGAAGGGAGTTCCTATTGCTTCGGTTTTGAGATCCAACTGCGAGTCGCATTTAAGTTGTTGCTGAGCATTTTCTTTGGGATCCATATCTGTCTTATTCCCTTGGTTTTTGGTTGAACTGTCTTCTCCTTTTGATTTCTTCTGTGGTATTGTGGTTTGTTTGCCATGTCATTTCTATCCTTCCACACCCATACTGGTCCTTCTCGTGTTGGTAACCTTGATCTTTTCATTGAGGTCGGTGAATTTGTATGCTTGTAGTGAGCCTGGCTGGCAGTTCCCTGTTTGTTCACCATGGGTATCGTGTTGTTCTTTATTGGCACCCTTCCTTTGGCTCTTTTTCCAGTGATTGCATTGCTGGCAAGCTGATTCTTCTGGGGTTGCTGAGCAAAGGCTACCACCTATTGTTCTTGTGCATGCTGAATCTTTACTGCATTCGCATTTCAATCTATCTGCACATTATACTCTTTTTGCCAAGGTTGTCCCAACAACATGGGGTGTTGTATGTTCTCATCTTCAACCACATAAAACTTGTGTGAGTAAATATATTGATGTACTTGTATATGCAATATAATCAAGCTCAATGATTTCAGCGAATGTGATGTACTACTTTCTAGCACTTGTGGAGTGGGATGTAGTTGACCTTTGGGCTTGACCTGTTTGTATAATTTGTAAGAGATTAGTTTTGTTTGAGCTCCATAATCAAGAAATGCCATCGATTCAACTTGATTTCTTCCCACTTTGACTACAATTATTGGCTCCACTGCATCTTCATCAAAATTCGTTAGTCGAATGGCATTGATTCGCAACGGTGATCCACATTGTTGTCTTTGTTGTAGAAGCCTTCTTTTTGCAATGCGTTCTTTTGCTTTGCTTGAGCTTCTTCTCGTATTATCTGTTTTTTCTTCATTCGTTCTTTTTCTTGATGGATTTATTGAAGCATATCCTGTGTTAGTGGTAAATGATATTTCTTTAATCGACACCCACTAATCCAACTTGGCATTTCTTCACCTGCTAATGTAGCAAGCTTGACAGCTCCACTTTGTGATAGGTCACTAATCACAAAGGGTCCCATCCCTCGCTTCTTAAGTTTCTTTGCATGTTGCTTCAAGGTATAAACAAGTACATAATCACCTATTTTGAACTCTTTCGTGCGGACATGCTTGTCAAAAAACTCTTTTTGTCTTCTATTTTTAGCATAGATTGAAGCTACAGCTCTTAAGCAAAGTTCATCTAGCTTTTCAAGATCATCTATTCTTGAAGAGAGCTCATGCGCTGTCCATTCTAAGCTTTTTGCTACTCGTAGAGTTGGAATTAAAAATTCTATGGATAATATAGCATTTAGGCCAAACACCATGTTGTATGGTGTCGTTCCTATTGATGTTTTGTAAGCTACCCTATATGCCCATAGTGTTGAGTGTAACTGCTGATCCCAGTCTGTTCTTGACTCTGATACAATTTTAGTGAGAACCGTGCATAGTGTTTTATTTGTGGCTTCAGCTTGTCCATTAGCCCGTGGATGATATGGAGTAGATTTTCTATGTATGACCATGAATTCCTCTAGAAGATATTCAATGACTTCATTAAGAAAATGTGTTCCTCGATCACTGACAATTTCTATTGGTAAACCGTATCGTACAAAAACATTCTCATACAAAAATTGTGCAGTGGTTCGTTCATTTGCTTTTTGTGTTGCCTTGGCTTCCGCCCAATTTGTGAGATAGTTCGTAGCCACAATGATATATTGGGTATGGGTGCGATATGCAGGGGGTGAAATAGGCCCCACAAAATCAATGCCCCATTTTGCAAATGCCCTTGTCCCCATCATTGGCCGTAGTGGCATCTCATCTCTCTTTATCGGCACCTTGGTGCGCTGACATGCGTCACATCACTTTACAGACTCCGCAGCATCCATATGCAATGTAGGCCACCATGTTCCTGCGGTTAAGACAATTTTTTCCGTCTTATCGCCTGAAAAATGGCCTCCACTTATGCCTCTATGTGCGTGCTCTAGAATCAACAGGTATTCACTTTCACTTGCAAAGATTCTAAGTTGATTGTTCTTTCCTCGCTTATAGAATTCATTTTTAATCAAATTATAGTCACGAGCCTCCAGCTCTATAGCCCTTTTCCGTGCTCTTGTTATGTTTTCAGGAAATGTCCTTGTGGTTAAGAAATCAATGATATATTGACTCCATGCAGGTGCAATGTTTACCTGAAACAATGTCGCGTGATCCACTGGTCGTTTGGCACTACATATAGTACAATTGTTAACATAATCATATCTGTCAGCATACATAGTTTGGTCAATAAACCCCTAATTGCTTCAGTCTTTGGTGTGTTTTCATTGTTCAACAATGAAATGCACAATCCTGGACATGTGCTTCTTCAAGATAACACTCAAATTCTTCCGGATTTATACATAATCGTAGAATCTGGTCCGAGCCTAGATGATACAGTCGTCCTGCAAAATCAACTGGAGGTTTTTTGTTTGTTGAAGTGTTTGGTCTTTGGATCTGTCTTCCTTGTTATCAAACCTACCTCCAAAGGAAAGAATGCTAACAATTTCCTGAGACCATTTGGATATCATTTCAATATTGAAAAGATACACGTCAGGTATGTCATCATCTACTCCTTCAGGAGCTTACTCGTTGTGTATCCTTGAAAGATGATCCGCCCGTAAATGAGTTTTACCCTTTTTGACCACCACTGTGAAATCAAACTCTAGCAATATAATAAACCAGCATACAATTCTCCCAGTATTGCATGGTTTATTTATACCAGATACAAAAGAGCTTGATGATCTGTGAAGAACACAAATTTTTTTGCGAGCAAATAATGCTGAAATTTTACAGCATAAAATCATTCCTAACCCCTATCTTTCGGTGGTTGTGTAGTTCTTTTCAGCAATATTTAACTGTCGGCTTGCATAACAAACTGGGAAATCCATTGTTCCATCTCCAGGTTGTGTCAGAATAATCCCTATGGCATATGCAGAAGCATCAATGTGAACATGGAATATCTTTTCCCAATCCGATGCTTTAAGTACATGTGCTGATACAAGGTTTTCCTTCAGCTTTTGGAATGAAGTTTCACACTCCTCAGTCTAGTCGAAACTGACTAACAAATGATATAGAGGTTGTGCGATAACTGCATATATATATATGAATCTTCGATAATATCCGCAGTGTCCCATGAAGGATTGTACTTGTTTCTCATTAGTAGGTCTGGGCAGGTCTACTACGACTTTGATTTTATCTAGGTCAGTGGTTATGCCATTTCTTGAGACAATATGTCCTAAGATGTGGCCTTGCCTAACCATAAAAATGCACTTTTCTAGTTTAAGACAAATTCGATATGTTCTGCACTTCTCAAATACCTTTTGTAAATGGTCAATATGTTCATCTCGTAGAAGAGAGTGTACACAAAGATCATCCATGTATATTTCTACGAATATTCTCAGGTATTCTTTAAACACATGCATCATTAACCTCTGAAAGGTAGCTGGGGCATTAGTTAAGCCAAAAGGCATAAATCTATACGCATATATTCCCCATTCTGTGGCAAACGCTGTTTTATGTTGATCCTCAATTGCAATTGCCAATTCGTTATACCCTGAAAATCCATCTAGAAAGGAATAAGCCCGTTTCCCGGCCACCCTCTCAAGTACATGTTTTGTGATTGGCAAGGGATAATTATCCCTTATGGTGGCTGCATTTACCTTTTTGAGGTTCATACACACTCATAGCTTTCCGTTCTTTTTGGGGACCACCACAATGGGTGACACCCAATCTGTATGTTCGATTTCATAGATGAATTCAGCATCCATCAGCTTGTCAATCTCCTCTTTGATTCGTTTAGCAAATGTGTCATTATATGTATAAGGACGTTGTTTGCTAGGTTTGGCATCTGATTTCAAAGGAACAGTGTATGTTGGCATATCGATGGATCAACTCCTTTGAGGTCTTTGTAGGACCATGCAAACACATCTTTATATTTCTTGAGAAGTTGTGTTAGCTGTTCTTCTTCTTCAGGCTCTAAGTCAGTTGCTATATAGACCGGCTGAGGCTTCTCACTTGGTTCAGCGAGGTCTATTCATTTTGCATTTTCCAGCCCGTCATAAGATTCCTGGTTTATTCTTTCCCTGATTGGTGGTGTCATTATGATTTTTCTGTCCTAGATGGTGAATTTCCGATAGTGTGATGGTATATTCATGTTTCCTTTTTCTGACTCCTCCTTACCATCACTATCTCCCTCAGTAGTCCATACCTCTCGTAAAGACCATTTTAGTTCTTGGTATTTCTTTTTGTCGCTCCAATTTGGTCCACTCTGGGTCTTTTGTTGTTTCTTGTTTTGATTTTTGAGATTTTTGTGATTTTGTTTCTGTTTTAGCTTTCCGTGCTTTTTTTATTTCCTCTTGCATTCTTTCCCTTTGCACTCTCAAGAATCTTCCTGATATTTGATCTTTTACACAATCCTCTGCTTTGACAAGCATTAGATAGTGAGTTCTATCTTTTATTCTGGGCATTAGATTCTCTCTCATTTTGTTTTTTGCTCATTTTTTCTTATAGCGTTCCTGGCGTCTAGGGTGCTCATTGGCAAAATCATAAAACCTGGTATTCTCTGTTTTCTCCCCACGCTCACTTGAGATGTCTGAACACTCATTATCTGCATCGTTATTCATCTCAATATGCTCAGAGGAGTTATAAAACTCTTCTTGTTCTGGTGGTTCTACAATCTCATCTCCTTCTAGTATAATGCTTACCATGTAATAGGGTAGCACATCATAGCCATCCTTATCACAAAATTTTATCGTTGGGCTATCTGTAATGGTACAGACATCCAATGTTGCTAGTATGTGTTCCCATTTTAGAGGTTCCAAGGCATCTTCAAGAAAAGGTTCCGGAATATAATCCTTGTCCTCAATCGCTCTTTCTAAGACGCATTCCTCTCTTTTTAAACTCCAACAATGTGAAGCTCCGCACATCCATAGCTCTTTTTGTTGCCCTAACCATGCTCGGAGCTCAGACTCTGCTAATGTAGCCGAATCAAACTCTTCCACTGGTGTCTGGTTCACATCCTTGTAACTATGGTCTTTCAAGTGTATTTTGGTTGTATTCTCGCCATGTCTGAGGTATATGTGGTCGTAACCCCAATCCTCGACCATCTTTAATTGTCTCATGAATGGCTTCCCAAGATGATCTCTAATTGTTATTTTTGTCAAAATCGACTATTGCAAACATATGCTCATACTCGATTCCGCACGAAGTGAAAATTTCTTTTTCTAAGAGTCCTAGAGGCTTTTCCATGAACCCATCTGCCAATTGCAATTTTATTCTGGTAGCTCTCAAAGCCGGTTTTCCCCATTTTTTCTAGATCTCCTTAGTGGCAATAGAAACTCCTGCTCCACTGTCAAGAATAGCTTTGGAAACTACCCCTTGGAATTCTACTCGTAGCATAGTGTTTCCATCTTCTCCCTCACAATATTCTCCAACCTTGTTTAAAGGTACAGGCCTAGTGTTTAGTTGAGGCCTGTCCAATTCTCTGATCCCTTCTTGAAGATTCAAGGTGGGGTCTTTCACTCCAAATTTTCTAAGCATTTGCCTATTGTGGTCCACATGTTTGGTCGTAGCCTTAGGAGTTCGGCTAATGTGATTGTGCATGCCACAGGGGTAGACAATAACTCAATCAACCCTTCTAAATCCATCACTCTGTTAGAAGACAGTCTTTGAGATGGGATTGCTCTCACCTCCGACTTGGCTTCATACTCTCTTAGGTAAGAGGGTAGATTTTTCAGCGAGTCTGGTTGGCTGTGCCCCGAACTAATTGATCCTTGGTCTCCCCCTTGTGAATGTATATCAAAGTTCATTTGTGATCTTGCCTCAAATTCTTCAATAGGAGGTAAGATCTCATTTTTCTCTTTTCTCGTTCTATTCATGTGGTAACTCACCCTGTTAGCTTTGTTGGCATCACGGATTTGCTTCCAGAAGTCATCTAGACCGTTACAATCCCTACCCATTTCAGCCAATGTTTTAGGTTGGAACCCCTCACTTGCCTCATCTGTTGTATTTGGAACTATTATAGGCTCTCCCCTAGACTCAGAGGCATTCGTGAGTCTCTCTTTCATTTCTACTTGTTTCTCTAAAGTTGGTTTGATAGGAGTTGGAGTTGGTACTTCATGCCAACTTACAGGTTTACCAATCGGGTTTTCCATCAATGATTGAGTTATTTCAATCATCTTTCTACACATTTCCAACCTCTGTTTTTCTATTTCAGCATATGGATAAGTCATCCATCTTTGCTCTTGGGTTTGGTTCTTTTTGAGCCTGGCTTCGTAAGCTTATAAAAGTGCGTCTAACTGCTCATTTACCTTTTCTGCCAACACTGATCCTCCTGATCCTGCACTTTTGGGTTCTGCTATTTCCTTGGGTGCTACGGTTGCCGCAGTGTGTGAGCTTAGGCTAGCTAGATCCTCTAACTGCTCTAATCTATCCTTGGTGTGTTTTAACTCCTCGGATAGAGCCGTTTGCTCTCATTCTCTCCTGGCTTTCATACGCGCCTTTCTAGCTTTCCAAGTGCTTCTCTGATTTTTTGTTTCTGAACTTGGGGCATCGGTTTTTGGCTCCTTAATTATGGGTTCGTTCGTCATCCTTTGAGCTTGGGCTCGTGTCACTGTCTGAATAGGTATTATTGTCTCGTTTTCTGACCCTCGACTGGAAGGCATTGCTTCCAGCATGTTCAAGGTAGTTTTTGCTCCTTTGCTCAGGTTCTTAGGAAAATCAGGAATCAAATGAGTAACTCCACACTCCGTGCAATATGTGTTGACTGTAATGATTTCATCATGAGGACAGTCTCTTAGCCAATAGTCTCCACCACACTTGTAGCAGGGTCCTTTAGGTTGTTGAGGTGCTCCTTGAGATCCTCTTTGTTGGTATGCATGTCTCTGCCCGCCCATGCCTCCGTTGTGAGGACACACTTATCCACCAACCAACTCACCCACTCGAGATTCACACTAAACCGTTGTATTAGTTTCCCCTTATGTTGTATCATCTCTTTTATGCATTGTGGAGCTATGAACAACAATGTTCGTTCATCCAAGTTATATCTTCCTTCTCCTACTGCCTGTGCAATTGTTGGTGGTCTTGCACCTCCTATCATGCTCCATGGTTCTGGCGTTGAGGGTTCTTCTGGTGGATAATAGACAGGATTTGCAACATATCCATTGGGATCTTCGTAATATGCATGCATAGGCACCAAAGCCTTCTCTTCTGATTCGGTTACTATTGGTGTGTATCTTATGCCAACTGGTCGTAATCCTGGTGGGGGTGGTTGGTGCCCCAACACTGGTTGTGCTCTTTCTACACCTACAGGTCCTGGTAGGTTGCCTGCTTGATACCTAGGCATCGGTGGAAGTTGAGGAGATGCTACCTAAGCTTGGGGAGCATAAGGTCTCTCTCTCACATATCCCTTGTTATAATAACATTCCTCCATCCCATGGTTTGTCCATTTTTGTTCAATAGCACACCACTTGGGTTGTTTAGACGTACAAGTTAATCTTTTTTAGCACTTCCTCTACAAGTTGTTCCTGGCTTACAGCTACTTCTCCTTTCGGTGCTGTCTTAGAAGACTTGCTTCCACTTTGTTGTGAGGATGAATTGTCGTCAAGATCCTTGAACTCACCCTCTTTGTAGACCGTATAATTGTCTACAAGGTAAAGAGCCTCCTTAGTTAACTTGTTCAACGTCGTGCTCCTCTTCATATGTAAGTCCTTCTGGAGATCAGCATTCCTTAGTCCTTGTATAAATATAAGCATAAGTCTGGACTGAGTTGGCAGTTCTTCCACAAGGCAGAACTTAACATATCTTTTTAGTCGTAGGGCTGCCTTTCGCACAGATTCCCCGTCTTTCTGTTTGAATTTATGGATTTGTGAGACTGTATTATGAGCTATCCCCCTTTGTGATAATTCCTGGATAAACTCGTCAAACACCTCCTCCATAGACTCGAAGTCTGTACGCTCCACAAAGTCAAACCAAGTAGCAGCGTCATCCTCTAGGGTTAGTCCAAACCCTGCAAATTGGGTAGGGAAGTCTAACACCTCTTCAACTCTAATTACACGCACAAAGGCTGCTACATGATCTCTAAGATCTCTGTTTCTCGTGTATTTCTTGTTTACCCATTTTTTCACTTGAGAAGGTCTAATTCTACGATGGTCTACAAATCTCATCATGGGATCTCCTCGTTCCAATCTATATACCTCCTTTGGACTTCTGTAGTAGGCGGGTTCCTCTCCTAGTGGTGCTCCTAAGGCATAATTTCTAATAGTTTTTGCAAGAGATGGTTCATCCCTTCGAACTCGTTCTATGGGTGGTCTTCCAAGCTCTGTTGACCCTTGAGTTTTCGGCTTACTCTCGCCTTGTTACCTTGAATAGAGTGGTGGTTCTTGTAAATCCCTTAGCCCTTGTGCGGCTTGATAACCTTCTCGATTTCGGTCTTGTTCTAATGTTGCACTCTGCCAAATACATGCCTACAATGATGGTTGAGTTGCTGGTTGGTTTTGGTTGTTAAATGTCTGATGTCGGGTAGAATGTGAGGTCACGTCATAATCTTCTGAAAAGAGATTTGTCGACTTGCTAGGGGTGTAGGTGGCTCTTGACCCTTCATCGGGGGCGCTCTTGGAACTGTTTCCTTTTCTGCCTCCTCTAGGAGAATATGTTTGTATTCTCGCCCGTACAACAAAAACAACATCCTTCCCCATAGCAATTTCATAAGAGAATAGGTAAATAACCTTGTATTTGCTTAACTCGTTTGGGTAGGTTCTTTGCAACGAAAGTAAGAGACTATTCCCTCGCTGTCATGCTTGTAAATTCCCACATTCTCATTATAGGTTGAGACCCTGGTTGTTTTCTTATCATACATAAAAAGCGCTCCAGGTCAATCAATGTTTGGAGGTGGTTCTTGAGTTTTTGAAACCATTTTTCCTTTTGCCACGTTATCTCCATATCTGTTGTAATCCTCGGGGTTACTAACTATCAGATAGTGGTTTCCCTTTTCGTCTCTGGATCTATCTCCATCATCATAGACTCAAATTATCTCTAGTCTAGAAGATCGTAGTGAACTTGGAATCGTTCAAAAGGATTTAGGGAGGTGCTTCCCCTTGGCATTGGTCCTCCATAGGTGAAACCTCCTGGCTGTTGACTACCCATCATAAAGAAGGATTTGTCTGATGAAGTGTCAGTATCACTACCCTCCTTAATAATTGGTGCTAGTGGATCTAGCCTTGCCTGAGTTACACTCTCCTCGATGGACACTAAGCTACCTTGGTCACCTGCCACCTTTTGGTCTCTAAAAATGTATCTTCCTGATCTTAAATTCATCAAACTTAGCAATGCAACTTACACAAATCCAACCACTCACCTGGCAAAGGATTAGTTTCCGCACAAATTCTTGCTTTGCCACTGAATATACCTATACACAAGCGTTTAATTTCGGCAATCGAATCAAAGCATCTAACCGCTAGAGGTGATTTTAGTAATGATTGGTATAACTGGAGAGTTAACCTCAACTACTACTATATTTTATACACTTCTGATGTTCTGGATTAGGTATGCTAATCTAGAACTGTACTTCCCTTGGATGTCGGTCAATTTACTTGAAAAAGTCTTAATTTTGTCTTTGCTCTGTCAAAATGTCAAACAAGGTCCA
The DNA here is from genome assembly GCF_014529385.1 of Adiantum capillus-veneris. Classification (NCBI taxonomy): domain Eukaryota; kingdom Viridiplantae; phylum Streptophyta; class Polypodiopsida; order Polypodiales; family Pteridaceae; genus Adiantum; species Adiantum capillus-veneris. The sequence continues at coordinate 38,530,518 of NC_140947.1, forward strand.
AATTCACTTCTGAAAGAACTTCTGGAATCCTCAAGTCAAATGGAACCTCACTGTATGTCTTCAGTCAAATTTTCTCTTCCCTAAGCCCCAGTAGACATCCTACGTGTAGGATGTCTCCTGCTCTGTTTTGCCTGGATTTTTGCACTATGGATTTCCCTTGATGTGCTGAGTCCACAACTGTTTTTACTTTCTGATTTAGACACCTATAAGCTGGTCAATGGATCAGAAATCTGTTTCGACAGCCTGATGTTGGTCTAATCAGTCAAATCAATCCCAATTTGGACCAAAATTGACTAGGAGGCTTTCTTCAGGCTATACAACACCCTGCTAGGCCTACAGTCAGTTTCTGGCTTGAATTTCTTGCTTTAGACATTCTACGCATAGCATTTCTTTTGCTCAAAATGGCTTCAAATGCAAAGCACATACTCTCCTTAAGGTGCTGATCACTTTGGTATGCTCAAATTAGAAAATGGAGTGCCACATCACCCAAACACATCCTACACGTAGGATGTCTACTGGCCTATTTGACCTCAGACTTGACCCTGAGCTTCCCCTTGATGTCAGCAATTCAGAGGTATGCTTAGATTTTGGTTTGGATTTCAAAAGACCCCAATTTTAGCTATTCTAGCCTTTTTCAGTCAAAAGTGCTTAAGTATGCTTAGAACCCAATTTTCTCACCCAAATGAGATAAAAACTTTCTCAGTCACTCAATATATCATGCAGATCATGCTCATGCAACCATCCTATGGTTTTGGTCTTAAAATAATGCCTTGGCACAATTTGGGTAAGATGTCTGGCAATTTCAGTCTATCTGGCCTTATCCTGTCAAGATATGGTCAAATTTCCACTTTCCAGGTGAAAATAGGGTAAAACCTACCTTCTAGACACACTGGTCAACTCAAAATTCCAAAATTCCCACCAGATTAGCCTGTAGACATTCTACGCGTAGGATGTCTCCTGGCTTAAAATTAAATTTTTTCCTAACAGAAATGCTCATGATGCTCTCCAGCTCTATCAGAAACACTCACAGCAACTTTTGGACTTCACTTCAGCTTTCAAACACACTTTTGCATCTTTTACAACCTTGTGATGAATCTAACAAGCAAGTATACATGCATGAAGTGCTCTAGATCATAAATCATGATGTCCTACTTACCCTACTCCTACTCATCATGTGACATTGTGATAATGGTGTTTTGGGTGCTTCCTGGCCTCTCCGGACTCTCAAGCTCTCCTCTCACCGCTTCTACCACTCAAACTCCTACTCCTACTCTCTACACCACAACTCGACTAAAAACTAAAAACTACCTTTGTCTACCTAAGTCGAAGGATCTAAGCCGGACACACGCTCCCTAGACTCCCTCTAAGACCTAGAGAGTCCTTCACCCCCTGATCCTATCTAAATGTAAAACGAGACTCTTGGCAAGCCAAAGAATCCCTATCCTCAAGGACTAGTTTCGGTCACCTACCTAGGGTTTTCGTCCCCGGCAGCGGCGCCAATGTTGGACGGATACGCCGCGACGTACGTCAGCATAGTGAGAACTCACATAACAAGATTTGTCAGCTAAGGGCGAAGCTCGACCCACAAGCGTGTGGAAACAAGCATAGGGTGTCAACCTACACTCGACCGACTCCTAACTAATTCCTACAGAGGTCTCTATCCAATGTCTAAGCTACAGCCTTCAAGAGTTCATAAGAGGAGACTTCCTACAAAGCTTTCTAGAGCCGAATACCCGTCAAACGATCTTGAAACGCCACAGAACTTGAAGGAGACCCCACTGACACCAATAGGTCGCTCTCCCTAAAATCTATGAACCAAAACCCCAACCCAAAACACCCAGTGCAAAATCACGTAGGATGTCTGGCCGAAATTCACAGGTCATCGTTTTTGAAAACTAAAGTGCCTAATGTGTAGCTCTACTCAATGCGAACGCGTGGATATGCTGCAACGCAAAAACGGACAACGTATGCTCACCGAATCACCAGATGAAGCTCGTAGATGGCGCTCGCAAAACCGGACCGTACGCGCACAATGTAGGTATTGACGCGTAGCTCTCGTCGGGGGCAACACACTGCACTTCTCCGCACTCGATTCAGACCACCGGTGCGCGCATAGCATCAAGATGAAGCTCTCACTCTCTCTCGTACACAGTACGCTCACTCACAGACTTTCAAACTTTTGAAAATGACAAACAGTTTTTTCATTAAGGTCAAAAAGTGGTATAAATACCTTACAATCTCAAACCCTAATGTTCCAGTTTGACCATCTACTCAATCTAAATGTCAAAACTGGGATACAATTTGGAAACGTCTGTAAGCCCCAGTATTTACAAAGGTGAAATATCGGGTTTCCTCAATAAATGAATAATTACAAAAAATAATAATCCGCCGAGCAGTCATTTTCTGTAGGGTGTGTCCAGCTTCTAACAGCATCCATGATAGGTAGGATGTCATTAAGATTTCTCCCAGAGATAACCCCAGCTATCCTTTGTCTTGTTTTTCTTGTATTCACAATCTTCGTCCATTGTCTCCTCATCCTTGGTGCAAGATGGAGTAATTCGGGCCAGGTTTTCTTGGGACCCTGCATTAATATATCTTGAACTAGGTCATATGGTTTAGCATACTCACCCAGTGAAAAATCCACAATGTCGATCTTCCACCAAGGATTAGATGCCTGCTTGCTAGACTTGCCTTTTCCTTTCATCTTCTCCTCTTGAGAAGCCTCTTCGTGTCTGGCATGCTTCACTCCCATGGCATTCACCTCTTCTACTCTTCCTTTCCCTTTGTCCTTCTCTTTGACACGCTCCTCTACCTTTTCCTTTTCCTTAGCTTCAAGCCTAATGACACTCACTACTTGGTTTCCAGCAGGTGGTGGAGGTAGTGGTGGAATGAGAGGTTGCGGTGGTTTGTACAGGTGATTGAAGGATTTGGACCGGTGGAATCTATCCTGGTTGCCTAGGTGGTGGTGGTCTCGCCCTTGGTGGAGAGATCTGATTTTTTCTTCCTCTTCTATTGAAGTTCTTCCTTCTTGGATGAGGACAGTAGTGCATGCCATGGCCATCCTCTCCACAGTTGTAACAATGGTAGTCTTGATTATATCTTCGATGCCCTCTTCTTTGTTCTGGATTTTGGCAGGTGCATGCCCTTGCTGCACCAGATGTACTGAAAGATTCTCTAGTTGGCTGGTGAGTCAAATGAGCAGGTCTTGTTGATCTTCTGTATATTCCTGTGGTTGATTCCTTTGGACGGTTACTACAGGTGCATCTAGGTGTGGTCGAGCCCTTCTCGGTTCCTCTTCCTCGGTAGTTCTGGCTTGTAGATGCAACTTCTTATCTTTAAGGTGGGCTACTTCAACTGCTACCTCATATGTAGCAGGAAACCTTCCCTTCACCTTCTCTTTAAGAATTGGCCATAAACCAGCCACAAACCGGAGCCACAAACCGGTCTTTCTTCAGGAAATCGGGTGCCCCTTCACCCTCCCTCATTGATGCAACCCATCGTCCCCATAGATCCACAAACTTTGATTTGTATGTTGCATACTGCTTCAACTCCATCAGCAATTGCCATAGCTTCTCGGATGTGGTGCCTTCTCTTAAACACCTTAGGAATGCTGCTCTTAGCAGATCCCACCTTTCCTTGGTGGCTGGCACCAAGGCGTTGTACCATGATCTTGCTTCCACTTTCATTAGCAACAAAAAAATACGCAGACATGAAGCATCGTCATCCCTCCCAGAGATGACACATGCTATTATCCAAGAAGTCTGAAGCATCTTCTCCCACCTTACACGTGAAGGTTGGGAAAGAAACATTTTCCATTGCAAAATAAATAGGATTTCTTTCAATCTTTTAAAAAAAAATTATAAAACACAAATGACTTAGCGGCTTATAGTAGATTTCTTACAGGGTTGGGTGGATAAATAGGATGAAAATGGAAACATTGAAGGAGCGATGGTAATCCAACACGGGGAGGATAATAGGGTTTGGGGAGCTAAGGATCTCTCCTAGCACTGCAGCACCAAACAGATACACAACTTCTGTGTGGTAGAAGATTTTTCTATCTACATATATATTTATGTGCATGTGTTGTAGAAACCTAAACGGAAAAGCAGTTGGTCCATTATCCATGATGCACAGAGTGTAGAGCACTTACTTACACCCTTAACATGCTGGTGTTGACAAGTCGGCACACCACAAGAGGTCATCGCCCTTGATAAGCTCTACCTTCCCTTCGTTGTTCAGCACGAATGGAATGATGGCAACACATTTGACCACTCCCAACCGTTTAGTAGTAGCAGTTGCAAGTAATTACTGTAGTCGGCTCGTTGCATGAACTCCACACCATTTAGTTGTAACTCGTCTCCGGCCTACTGGGTTTCACTCGTGATAGGCAGTTTCTTCAGATGAGCTATACGGGGAGAGGAGGAAGACCCTCTACTCGCCCTCCAAAGAAGTGAGGATAGTAGCCAAACCACTCCTCTTTAGGGCACGGGAACCTTCTTACCACTTCTGCTTTGGGGTTGTTGAAGTGGACTGGCACTCCACTTCGGGGTTGTCAAAGTGGACTAGAAGCACTCGCATGCACTGTGCAAATCGATAGGTGATCTTTTGCCGCTTTGCTTTGGATGATCTTCTTTTTGGCAAACTAGGCCCGATTCTGCTTCTCGAACTCGAAGCACTCGTGTGGCCAGGTGTTTCTTCCTTGAGGGTCATGTGATTCACGACTGGCCTAGCCCTTCCTTTCCTTTGGCATGAGCTACCCCTTTTGGCCACTTAGGAGCAGAGGCTATACCTTTGCTTGCAAATTCCTTGGGAAAGAGAGGCTTCACCAACCTTTTTCCTTCCTTGATATGGATGACCTCTTTGCGATGGACATCGATGTAGAGGATTTCCGCTTCTTCTTTACCTTCGTTGACGGAACTCAATGATAGAGTGCGGTGGGCGACGGCAATGAGAGCAGCTTGCAGCCCCCCCTCGGGTGGCTCTTGATTTTTGGTTAGAGTGAGAGATGCGAGATGGAGAACTTACCTCCTAGATGTTTACGACGGTGTATTCCGGCAGCAGCACTTCGATGAAGGCGGCCAATGCTTCTTCAATCTCCTCCTCCTCCGTTCTCCAATTGGAGAATTCTCGCAGCCATTCGTCCATGATTGATGATGCGAATTGTTTTAGTGTTGCAAACTGAAGGTTTTCAAGAAGCCCTCCTCCGTGGGGGCACCAAATGACAAGCGCAAAGCGCAAAACGGACCCCAACGGTCTCAACGCCACGAACGTGCACGCCATACTTGTCACTGGAAGTGAACAGGGGACACCGTCTAGCTTTGAGTGGCTAGGACATGGACACTAGTGATTAAGGTAGCACTAATACTGCACACCGTAGAGAGAGAGAGAGAGAGAGAGAGAGAGATGTAGACGTAGATGATGGAAACCCCTCAAGATGTGAGAGAAATCTTGAATTAAGTGGTATTTACAAGAAACCTTAGCTTTGGCGAGATGGCGACCGTGGTGACAGAGAGGGAGAGAGAGATAGAGCAAGAGAGAGAGCCTATAGTGTGTTCTCTAGGGAGAGTTCCATATGTATCAGAGACCCTACTCTTGTGTGTGGTGACCCTTGGAGTCAGTGTGCGGGCATGTCTTCCTTCTCAAGTGCTAACTCTGAAGTGCTCCACCAAGTGCTGCCAGTGTTGCAAGTGCCCTAGACTCCCCTCGATAGTGACCTCTCACTGTTCTTTTATAGGTGCAGGTTGCATTAGTTTAGGACAATTTGATTAGGTTAGTGCCCTAATCAAGAGAGACAAAGAAAGGAGTCGGGTCCCAGATGGTTGACCCTTGCTTTGTTTTATGAGAAATTTAAAATGATATCTGTTAAGTATGGAGCCTGATTTACCCCTTGTAATTTTTTGTGTTAAAAATGCACATTTGTAAGGCCCCCATTATGAGGAGAAGCCATCCTGCATGAAGAAAAATAAATCACCGAAAAATAAAATCACTCGTTGGAAACCAAAATTTTCACGCCCAGTCTCGAGCCCAAGCTCGAGACCGACTTCGTTGGAATATTCCTTTCGTCGAAATATTATGGCTGGACGGCGATCGAAAAGTGGTCAAAAAACGACCGGTTGGTTGGTCTGTTGGCCGGTGGTCGGAAGTCAATGGCCGGTGGCCGGTGGCCGAATTCAATGGCCGGTGGCCAATTTCAAAGGAGGACTTGTCTTCTCAAGGGCGGCCACACATGGGCGGATTGGAGGGTCCGATTTGGACTTATCTACACAAGGGCAGCTACACATGGCTGCCTCTCTCATGAGAGGCAGCCCTTTTGGCCTTTAAAAGGAGGCCATTTCTACACCATTTCACAGTGTGAAGTTGATGCAACAAGGTGGGTGTGAGGTGGTGAGAGTGAAGCAAGGCGGGAGCTCCAAAAGGGTATAATCCCTTTGTAACCTACTTCTTGTTTTGAAGTACTAAAGCCATTGAGTGGCTGCTTTCCCGTAGACATAGCCCACATTGGGTGAACCACATATATCGCGTGTACTCTCTCTCTCCCTCTACTCTATAATCTCTTGTGTGTGAAAATTATCTCTCTCCATTAAGTAATCTGCTCAATTATCTACTTAGCTTCGTCATATTTCCTAACAATATCTCCTAGGTGGGTGTTTGTGACCATCACTTAGAGAGAGGTGGCAATATACAATTCATTTTTTATACAAGGTGTTGGCTTGAAAATGGGAAAATAGGTTACCCTATGGATGTTTACTACGGAGATGCATCATGGACGAGATGCCAATGAATGGAGGGCTTTGCTGCTGCGTCGGTGTAGTGCGTTCGTCACTTTTGGGGCCAGCCGGGGCATGCCTTTGTGTGATCTTATCATTCTTCTTCTGTTCCTTGGGCATCGATGTCGAGCTCCTTCTTTATATTTTCTTCTTGTGCATGCGTATCGCGTGCGTTTGTACGTATGTAACTGTGTATGTACGTGCGTGTGTGTGTGTATCGGAAAGAGAGAGAGAGAGAGAGAGAGAGAGAGAGAGAGAGAGAGAGAGAGAGAGAGAGAGAGAGAGAGAGAGAGAGAGAGAGAGAGAGAGAGAGAGAGAGAGAGAGACTATTCCTTTTTTCTAAATGAAAAAGAGAGAGAGAGAGGTTTGAGGTCGAAAGTGTGTGTGTGTGTGTGTGTGTGTGTGTGTAGGGTTGTGTGTGTGTGAGTGTGTCGGCAAGTGTGTGTGTGTGTGGGAACGAGGGAGATAGAGAGAGATTTTTTTTCTCATGGCTGGCTGGGGCTCCCTATACAAAGAAAGGGAGAGAGAGAGAGAGAGAGAGAGAGAGAGAGCGACGGATGGGGAGAGAGAGTCTGAGGTGGGGGGGTGTGTGTCTGTGTCGGCAGGTAAATGAGAGAGAGAGAGAGAGAGAGAGAGAGAGAGAGAGAGAGAGAGAGAGATTTGGCTTGCACTGCTACATTGACACGAGAGAGAGAGAAGGTGGTGAACAAGAGGGGGGAAGAGAGGGAGGGAGAGTGTGAGAGTGTGTGTATGTGTGTGTGTTTCGATGACGAGAGAGAGAGAGAGAGAGAGAGAGAGAGAGAGAGAGAGAGAGAGAGAGAGAGAGAGAGAGAGAGAGAGAGAGAGAGAGAGAGAGACTTTTCTCGGGCCTGGTTGGCTGCTACACACACACAGAGAGATGGCGAGCGGTGGGGAGAGAGGGAGGAAGGGGTGAGGGAGTTGGGGAGAGAGACTGAGAGGGTGTGTGTGGTGTATGGGTGGGGAGACGAGAGAGAGAGAGAGAGAGAGAGAGAGAGAGAGAGAGAGAGAGAGAGAGAGAGAGAGAGTGAGAGAGAGAGAGAGAGAGAGAGAGTCTAAGAGTCAACGAGAGATGATCGAGAGAGAGAGAGAGAGAGAGTCTAAGAGTCAACGAGAGATGATCGAGAGAGACGTGTGGGCGAGGGAGAGGGTGAGAGCTCGATGAGTGAGAGGGGAGAGAGGGAAGGAGTGTGAGAGCGTGTGTGTGTGTGTGTGTGTGTGTGTGTGTGTGTGTGTGTGTGTGTGTGTGAATAATGAGAGAGAGAGAGAGAACAAGACAGAGAGAGAGAGATTTTTTCATGGCTGACTCGAGCTGGCTATACACACACACACACACACACAGAGATAGATAGATAGATAGATTTTATTATCGTCCTCGGAGGTCAAATATGACCTATGGGACCAAAGTTATATGTGATGTAGTATGTGTATGGCTGATGAGTGACTCTCGATGCTCCAAAATTGTAGTGATGAGAGTCGCAACGGAGAGCCCAAAATTTGGCTGGGAGAGGAAAGTGTGTAGGTCTAAGTTATGGCTGAAAATGTGAGAGAAGCAAGTTCGGATGTGATCAAAAGTTGAGCACTCTAGTAGTGTGTGGTACTCAGACTCTCGAACTTGCAGTGAGCATAATGTGCACAATCGATTTGACTCTTCTCCATTGCCCCAACGCCCTATCTCGCATCGAAGGAAATGGGAGCTAAGCCGAATTGTTGCGATAGTGCGTATCGCGGACAAGGGAATAGGCTCAAACATGTAAGTGTGAGTACGGTTTCCTCTCTCAGCGAAGAACATGGTTTTGTAGTTGGGGGCAATATAGGTGGTGTAATGTATGAAGCGTGACCCACCGGATTTCTCCCAAGCCGTAATACATTGGCGTTGTAGAAAAGCTTCATTCACTTGAGATTCAATTGAAGCATCATGTAGCAAGTGTAATGCATCCCATCTCCCAAACCACTTCTTTATGTCTTGCATCCATCCCGTGCTCAAGATCTTGCTTTTATGCGTCTTTTGAACTTTTTTGCTTGCTTCCCATGCAATTGTAGGAAGTCGATGTGAGGGGTTTTGACGCATCTTTATCATGTACTCCACAACCCTTTCCATGCCCATAACCTCAATTGGAAGAGATCCCGACTCAAGAAGTAAGAGCATATATGGTGTTTGTGTCTTAACTTCGAGAAAGTTTGTAAGAAAACGCTTTTGGACATTCTCAAACTCTTTCCAAGTAGACTTTGAGATGCTCCCGCCCCACACTTCAACTCCATAAAGAAGAGCCGGTGTCACCAATGCATCAAAAAGATACTTCTTGAGAATCCAACACTTGATGTTTCCCGCATTACACATGTTCTCAAATGCATAATATGCTCTCTTTCCCGCTTCCAAACGACGCATAGCACATTCATGCCACTTGTGATTGGATGGAACCTCAAGGCCAAGGTACTTAAAGCTCTCAACAACTTCAAGTGTCTCGTTGTTGTACACAATGCATGGCTTCTCCTTATGGTTGGTTTTCACAAGCATAACCTTTGTTTTGGATTCATTTACAATCAGCCCACTATGCAAGCAAAAGTTCTCAAGGACAACCATAAGCTTTTGTGCATCTTCTAAAGTGTGTGCTAGAAGCACTACATCATCCGCATACAACAAAAGCATGATTACCGCATTGCAAATAGTGACCTCTTCAATGCCTTCTTCTTGCATAAAGTCAAGTACCATTTGTTCCAATTGATCGATGCATAGACCAAAGAGAGTTGGTGACAATGGACATCCTTGTTTAACCCCAATAGTGCTTACAAAAATTTCTGAAATTTCTCTTCCCATGCGCAATTGACAAATCACCTTCTCATAGATTCGAGAAACCGCAAGCATAAACTCACTTGGCACTTGGAGTTCTTCCATCCTTCTCCACAAATTGTTATGTGGAATTATATCAAAGGCTTTCTTAAAGTCCACAAAACAACAATACAATCGCTTGCCTTTCAACCGACTTTCCTCCATGAGAACACGAAGAGTGACAAGATGATCAATGGTGCTATGGCATCGACGAAAACCCGCTTGTCCCTTTGCACGCTTGTCTCTCTCTTCAGCCCAATCACTCAATTTCATCTCCATTATGCACCCAAACAACTTTTCCATAAGAGACCCAATCATTATAGTCCGGTAGTTGCTTACATTCTTTACATCCCCTCCTTTATGCAAAGGCTTAACCCAATTAGTACTCCAATCATAAGGCATACCATGTTGAAGTGCAAGGTCGAACATATCACACATCCACTCATGGGTAAAATCTCCTGTCCATTTGATCATCTCCGGCTTGATACCTTGAAGATCTCCCGCTTTGCGAGTGGCCAACTTTTCAAGCCCACCGCATACATCCTCAATAGTAAAAAAAGACGGCATACATGGGAGTGAACCATAAAATGGCATTTTTTCGATATTTGCTTGCTCATATAATTGCCTACAATGTGTGTACATATCCACTAGACTCAAGTTACCAAAATTCTCAACCCGCTTGCCTCTCAAGTTTCTCCAAAATCTTCCACATGCATGTGCCTTTTCTTGGACTTGAAATTCTTGTTGCTTTACTTCCCATCTTCTTCTCTTCTTTTGAATCAATGCCTTGTATGTATGCAAATGACTTTGATAGTTGTCTTTGTCCATAGTTGCATCAAGCTTTATCAAGGACTTTCGAGCATCTTGACATTCTTTATCAAACCACCTTTTGTGTGATCTATCTTTGTTGATACCATGGAGATGCTTTATGGCAAAGCATTCTTCCGCACAAGAACAAATAGCTTTCTTGAAAGCTTCCCATTTAGTTTCCAATGGTGCATCACATTGAAGCTTTGTCATCCATAATTTTTGCTCAACCATTTTAATGTACATTGGTGCCCGTTTGAAATCCATACATAGTGATAACTTCTCTTTCCTTTGGCTGAGATTATCATGCTTAGTTGCTTCTCCACATGAAAGGTCAATACATAAGGTGCGATGGTCGGATTCCGGGGTCCATTGACCAAACATAAAACTCTTTATGCGATACATGATGGCTTCAGAGAGTAGCATATAGTCAATCACACTATCCCCATTATGTCTCCTACATGTAAATCCATTGGTTCCACTCCACAAAGATACACCATTGGCAATGAGCATACCCGTGCTATTACACATGTGTAAAAGTAACTTTCCATAGTGATCCGGCTCTTTCTCATCCATTGAAGTACGATCATACAAGTGAACTTCCTCCAACTCCCTTGAAATGTATGGCATATCAAATTGTTGAGTATCATGTTGCAATGTTTTTGTGTGAGCATTCATATCCCCAAATACAATAATATCACTTCACCTTTTAAATAAGCAATGTCCTCTTTCAAATCAGAAAATGGTTGATCTCTATCCATGCAAGCATAAAAGGGAGAATCATGATGAGGAATGTAGCAACCGGCTACAAAAATGGGTGCTCTTTTTGGTGTCATAATTTTCAGCCATACATAACATTTGTACTTGTCATCTTTCACAATTGATGCAAAATATTCCAATACTTTCTTAACCATACATGCTAACCCTCCTTGTCCTCTTCGTTGCTTGAGATTCTTTGACCACATCAATGAATGTACATTGTAATCCTCCAAGCCGTTAATCCTTTGTGTATCATGCTCCCAAGTTTCAACAAGAAGTACAACATCGGCTTCGCTTGTTAGTTCATCAATGCCAACCCTCGCATTCCATGGGTATCCATTACAATTCCAAAAGCATATTTTCAATTGTAACTCGGTCTCATAGGTCACGCATCCCTATTTGCTTGAGAGACTTGCCTCCTCCTTGGGCACATTTTCTTCATGAGAGATCTCCTTGTTTTTATTATTCTTTTCCTCATATGCCTTGCGACACATATTTTGTTGCTTAATAGTGCGATCTTCACATACAAAACATTTTGTATCCCTCAAATAGATCCAACTATTATCAAAGATAATCTTTCGCTTGGTGGCAAGAGTGAGATATGGAGAGAGAGCAAGGGATGGGGAGAGAGAGAGAGGTTGAGGTGGGTGTGTGTGTGTCCGTAGGTAAACGAGAGAGAGAGAGAGAGAGAGAGAGAGAGAGAGAGAGAGAGAGAGAGAGGGGCAGGGGGGGGGCTGAGCAAGAGGGGGGGAAGAGAGGGAGGGAGAATGTGAGAGAGAGTGTGTGTGTGTGCGTCTGTTTAGATGACGAGAGAGAGAGAGAGAGAGAGAGAGAGAGAGAGAGAGAGAGAGAGAGTGTCTGTTTAGATGACGAGAGAGAGAGAGAGAGAGAGAGAGAGAGAGAGAGAGAGAGAGAGAGAGAGAGAGAGAGAGAGAGAGAGTCTGAGAGTCAATGAGAGATGAGAGGGAGATCTGTGGGCGAGGGAGAGGGTGAGAGAGATGAGCAAGTGGGGAGAGAGAGGGAAGGAGAGTGTGAGTGTGTGTGTGTGTGTGTGTGTGTGTGTGTGTGTGTGTGAATAATGAGAGAGAGAGAGAGAGAGAGAGAGAGAGTCTTAGAGTCAACGAGAGATGAGAGAGAGACGTGTGGGCAAGGGAGAGGGAGAGAGAGATGAGTGAGAGGGGAGAGAGGCAAGGAGAGTGTGAGAGCGTGTGTGTGTGTGTGTGTGTGTGTGTGTGTGTGTGTGTGTGTGTGTGTGTGTGTGTGTGAGAGAGAGAGAGATTAATGAGAGAGAGAGAGAGCTGAGAGACTATTGTCCCATGCATGGCGGCCCCCTGTGGTTTGACAAACGAGACGGAGAGAGAGGGGTTTTGGCTGCATGCAATAATGAAGGAGAGAGACGGGGATAATGGAGGAGAGAGGGGGGAGGGTGGTGCCAAGGGAGGGGCGGCCCGCTGTGGTGCATGCATGGGAGGGAAGAGAGTGGCGAGGCGGCAGTAGCAAAAAAAAGAACATTTAAAAAAAAATACCAAGCACCCTTTTTTGGGGTTGGTTCTCGCGGCCACAGCTTGTGAAGGCCGACCATCAGCATCTCAAAATTTCATAGCTTCCTTCCACTACATAAGGTCGCATCGATTGAATGGTCATCTAGTAGCTTTGGACCAAGATTTAACTGGTGACCTTAACAATCCTTTGAGAATACTTGAGGTATGGTGTGGACCTGATCTGCCAACTATTCTTAGCATTCGGGGCAATGTGACTCTACGACAAGTGTGTGAGGATTTGGAGAATGAGGTTCACCTCAGCTTGCCTCCAAAATTTCTTTCCCAGTGCAACATGCAAAAGGTAGCATGTTTTATATGTAAACATTAATGTGCGTTAATTATTTCCCTGCTGGTTATTATCACAATATTGGTTTAATCTAACTGTTCAATTAACTGTCATACAGGTGCCGGAGAGAAAAGAGAAGAAGACATTGTGTGTAGAGATAAAGGATGCCCGACTGTTTCTAGTGCAATGTAACTCTTGATTGAAGAAGGCGGCTCACACAATATATCACATTGCTCTGTACTACGAATATTATAGAAAGTTGTTGATAGCAAGCTTGCAATCTACATTCATGCAAAAATGCATTGTTAAGGAGTTTCTTGCAAATAAAGTCTGAGAACAATTATCTTTCCAAAATAGACTCAAGTTGTCTTTACATTGCGTTTAATAATGTACACTACTTGCAATCTACATTCATGCGAAAATGCATTGGTAAGGATTTTCTTGCAAATAAATTCTGAGAACAATTATCTTTTCAAAATAGACTCAAGTTTTCTTTACATTGCGTTTAATAATGTACACTATAATAATATCCAATTAAATCTTAGTAGCCCTCATTTACAATTGAGGGGAGCTCCCCTTGGCTTGATTATCCTGATTAGGATGTAAAGGCTCATGAGACGGTCTGGGGGTTGGGTTATGGGCTTGGGGTTGAGGAAAAGATTGTGTAGTAGCCTCGTCTTCCTCAGTAAAATCGGGTATTACAAAAAGACTAGAGCTCGAGTGGCCAAAAACACGAGGGGTGGCAGATCTAGGTGCTTGTTTTATCGTTGGTGGAGGTGCTGCTTCATAACTCCGAGGTGGAGGCTGAGGTTGTGGTCGTGGCGGTGGCACGAAAAATGCATTGGCTACTCCTTCAGGACGAGTCTCCACAAGATTGATCATATTCTGGATGATCGTCGTCCTAGATGTCTCCACATGCAAGTTCAAATAATCTTCCAGGTTCCTTGCCTGCAATGAATTCCATAGCTTTTATATGTAATTGAAATAAATCATGTGTGCAAGGATTACAAAAGCAAAACATTGCACTTACACTTCTACGCTCCTCAGCATGAATGTGTTCCAGAAGAAACTCCGCATTTGCAAGAACTCTCCATCCACAAGAATGCACGTCATATTGCTTTGGAACCTTGCAACTCAAAATCAACATATCTTCCCAAATATTGTATTGGGTCAATGCTTCCCATGCAGCAACAAGCTTCTGAATAGGCCTGCAATACATAGCATATGGTGACCACACATTGCATCGAAATTGCAAAATCAAGAAACAAGTAACTATGTACCTTCGGACATTTTGATGAAAACCATGCGCAGAGTTTGCAAGGCAGCAACGCTTGCACTCAATGTTTAAGCCTAGAAGGCTCCAATGTAAACTGATTGCACAAAAAAAGGAATTAGTTTTCTATTCGTAGTATACAAAATATTGAAGACTAGCAGTATAAAAAATACTTACTTTTTGTTGTAAGCTAAAAGTAAAACTTTCGCCGTGTCCATGTTCACTCGTTCAAGCCGATCAACGACTTCAATCAGGAAAGTGTCCTCCGAAGTAAGCACGACTGAAAGCTGTGCATCCAAAACGGCTACCTCAGATTGTAGATTCCATGCCAGGTTCGAACCAGCATACTGCGAATTGAGAAAATTAATTGATGAGGATCTCTAATAAGCCAAAATCAAATAATACCTCTGCAAAAATAATTCAACATACCAGAGACCGAAGTTCATAATTTGGTCCGTAAACTCTCTCCCACTATTTCAAAAAATACATATCTCGTGAGGGCCAAAACAAAAGTACAAAATTTGGTCCCTTACAAGAAGTACTACGTCGAAAGATGGGCCGAGGAAACGAAGGGTGTCATTGTTAGCTTGGTCAATTGCTAACAACATCTCCCTTTCATTTGTGTTACCATATACATATGGTAGTGATGTGTGTGAACACACTAGGACCACCGGGGCATTTTTCCCCTCTTTAGAAGGTTTTTTCCCCCGAGCATTGTATATATGCCCATCACTCTAGGGCTATCTATCTTTTAATTGCACACTAAGTAACACACTCTCTATTGTGTGCCTTGAGCTTCCTTTGTCTTCTCCAAGCTGTGTATTTCTCTGCAATCCTAATTCCAACAATTGGTATCAGAGTAGGTTGCGTCCTCCCGGGCTCAATCGTCAGTAATTCCAGCACACGCCTGCTCACTTTCTCCGATTTCTATGAGCTTTGGCGAGTGTTCGCAGGTCGACAATTTTTTTGGGAGAGCTCGTAGAGCATAGTCTCCTCATATTTCTGATTCGGGCTCATTTTGGCCTTTGTTTCCACTACAAGCAGTACTGCACAAGCTATTTTGTCATATTGTGCAGAATTTTTGTTAGTGGCGTTTTCTACATAACAGGTGCCTTACAGTCTACTACCGCTTGTGCTATATAGCACGTGTTGTTCCCGCTTTGTTTCTCCTCTTTTCGGGCAGTTTTCACATCTGGTGCATCATTTACCATGACTGACAACAACACAGATGTGTTCAAGATGTTTGCTGCTGAGGACAAATTGGATGGGGACAATTACCCTATGTGGCCTTACATGATGCAACATGTTCTTGTGTCAAAGGGCGTCTGGAATATTGTGCAGGGCATTGATGTATGTCCTGGTTCTGAGGATGCAGGCGATGTTGAGGATGTTGCAGGTCTTGCTGCAAGAATTGCTGCTATTAGAGTTCTTTTTCCTATGGAAAAAAAATCTCGTTGGGATGTAAAGGATGCACATGATCATGCATTGATTACGTTGTCTAAGAAGCACACCATTGTTCTCTCACATTCGTTCAGTAAAATCTGTAAAACAGGCTTTGGATATTCTAGCAGGTCTTTATGCAAGCCGCTGAGTAGCATTAAACGGTAACCTTGCATTTGCACTACATTTCTACTCAAATGTATATATTTTTATCAAAGTTTTAACCTAGTGTTCATTCTCTCTCTCTCTCCGTAATAGCCTTTTTCTATACAAACACCTTACCCTTCTTAGATCTTTATACATTTACATCATATTTCTCTCTTCATGCTAAATGTAAATAGTAAACTTAAATACTCTCCTAATTTTTTACTACCTTTACTAATTTAAATAGCTATCTACATCCCATAATTTGTAAATACATAATTTATGGGCACTTATCTTACCCATCTTCTCTCAAGGGTAGGGTTAACCTTGTAGGCCTTCCCTTCCCCACCACTATGTGACCCAACTCTTGGATCATTTACTTGTGTTGGTCAACAAATCTTAAATATAATGTATATCCCCAATAAATCAAACTTTATTGGAGCCTACCTCATTTGTTTAAGGTGGATTCTCTTTTGAAAAAGCATGCTACACCTTGGATGCATGCTAAAGGGTCCCCTACAAGGAGACTTGGTGCAAAAGGTGTTTTGGATGCATATTGAACGCCTTAGCTCGTGGATATACTTGAGGAACACTCCAAAATCAGATTAAACACTTTGAGAAGGTCAACTTTGCCACCCAATTCTGAGTTACAGGCTGAAGTTATGGTGAAAACAAGGCGCTGCGGACACTGTTACTGCAGGTCAAAGTTACAATCAGGTAAACCACAAAGGTGAAAAGTTTTCTTGACTTCTTCAACATTTTAAAATACCAATGGGGAGTTAAAAACCACTTTCATGTGGAGGGGTCGGCTCAAGATGCTTCCAGAAACACAACAAATAGGATGGGGACACTCTGCAGGAGTCACTGGAGAGACATCATGGTGGGGCCCACATACATTATCAACCCTTATGGAGCCTCCACAACTTAAAAGTCTATTTTTAATGATAAAATAAGTCCCTTATTTTAATAATTGAAGGAATGGTCAAAAGGGAACCTAACTATGGTTAATCACCTACCCTAGTCAAGTTTAACCTAACCCAAGGTCTTGTACAACTATAAAAAGGCACTTTGGCAAGCACAAAAACATACACACCTACTCCATTGCTACAAATAAGCTCCTCTAAGGTTAGGGAAGCCCTAATCTCTCTCTCCGCTCGTCTCCCTATCCATTTCCTAAGCTCGCTATCATAAGCGTTGCCATAGAGAGAGCATCAATATGCTATTGCTACCATTCTCTCGCAAACATGTATCTTACCATACTCATCCCTAAATAAGGATTGTAGCTTCTATATGAGAGCAAGGATATCAAGATTAATGATCTATCTCATGGTCTGATCAACAAATTGCTGCAATTGGGGTGTCGTCGTCACACTATTGCTCTAAACGATTGTAAAATTGGTAAGCATATCTTGGCAGCTTCTCATATTTTGTGCTCATTGGGTTGCTTGTTTTGTTGAGAAAGTTTTTTTGTGCACTATAGTGTCTATTTTCTTGGATTCTCTCCTTATGTTGTGTGTAAGTAAGTCTTGGGGCTGCATAGATGGAGAAGAGCTCTCTATGCATGCCGCCTTATGTGTGTAAGTAGTCTCTTCTTTTGGGAAAGGAAAGGAGTTGTCAAGTATTTGTGCATTATGGTGTTTTGAGATTTATGTGCTTGCTTTTCTTAGAAGTATATGAGCACTAATATGGTGAAGGTCACTCTTTGCATGTGAGTTTGTGCAGTGTTCAAAGGGATTGCTTAAGGAGTGTGTGTTGAATGGTTGAAGGGCATTTTGTGTTGAAGCACACAAGGAAGGTGTGAGTGAGTGTGTGTGTGTGTGTGTGTGTGTGTGTGTGTGTGTGTGTGTGTGTGTGTGTGTGTGTGTGTGTGTGTGTGTGTGTGTGTGTGTGTGTGTGTGTGTGTTGCATATGGTTTGTTTTGGTTTTCTTCTTTCTCCATAAAAGAGGGTGGTGCCCCTAAGAAATATGCATGTGTAGGGCCTCACGGAGTGGTTTGTCTGGCGGGAGCCTTGAGTTGAGACCCATCTCAAAAATCCGCTCTCACTGCAATGAGGCTAAGATTGCTTTGTTGCGTAAAGAGCTAGAGTCCAAGATTATGCATGAGGAAGATGATATGGACACTTTCCTTGCTGGTGTCAAGGATATCAATGAGCAACTTATTTCTGCAGGGGTGAAGTCATTTCAGACAGTTCCCTTGTGCAGACTATTCTTGATGTCTTACCAGATTCATACCAGACTTTTGTTAGTACTTGGAGACTAATGATCCCAGGAAATCTTGAAGTTGTCAAGTTTGATGCATTATGCACATTGCTATTGCAAGAGTCACTTTCTAGAGAAAACGGGACTAGTCAGCATGCAGTTGAACAGGATTTTATTGCTTCTCAAAGAAAGGGTGGTAACAGCAATTCAGCCACTTCTTATGGTTCTATTGCAAGTGGCAAAACTTTTGTTCCTAATGCTTCTGCTGGCAGCAATTCGTCTGGAAATTCTGGTGATAAGGGCAAAAAGAAGATGTGTTTCCATTATTGTAGAGCTAATGATCATTTGATCAAGCAGTGTCCTAAGTTGAAGGCCAAATAGGCTAAGAAGAAAGAGGGTGGTTCCACTGCAAATGCTGGTTCCACTACAAATGGAGCCATTGTTGAGTCTTCTATAAAAGGAGATTGTGATGCTGATATTGATGCGGAATGGGCTTTTAGTGTAGAGTGCACTTATAATCCTATTGTCCATGATGCATGCTTGTCAATTGCTGCAGATTCACATGTGTGGTATTTCGACAGCGGTCACATCGTGAATTTTTCACCTCTCTTGAGTATGTCCCTCATGGGAATTCAGTCACTTGTGCCGACAATGCCGCTTATCTGGCTCAAGGGGTTGGAAAGATTGTGCTTACTGCTGCAAATGGCAGTTCTTTCACACTTGTTATGCACTTTATATACCTGGGATCAAGAAGAATCTTTTGTCTGTATCTGCACTTACTAGACTTGGACTTGTAGTCAAATTTGTGGATGACAGATGTATAGTTCATGATCTCAGTTTTGGTGATGAAATTGTTGCATCTGGCCTTTTGTGCCGTGGGGCAGATTCAAGGGTTATTTCAGATGCAAAACTTTGGCATGCACGTTTTGAGCATCTGAATTTTGCCAGTTTGTTGCGTTTGCAGAAATATGATATGGTTTCTTCTTTGCCGCCTCTTGAAGCACCTATCAAACATGTTTTTGAAGGCTGTATTTTGGGTAAAATGCAGCGTTCTAAGTTTCCAAAGGATGGTTAAGTTAGGGCCACATGCAAGTTGCAGCTTGTGCATAGTGATGTTTGTGGGCCCATGCAAACTCCGTCCTTGGGTAAATATCTGTACTTCGTGACTTTCATTGATGATTACTCCAGGCATGCATGTGTATTTCCTCTTAAAGCAAAGTCCAAAGTTTTTATGTGCTTCAAACAATTTCTGGCTATGGCTGAAAATGTATCGAAATGTACTATGGACACCCTCCGTTCCGATCGAGGGGGAGAGTATATATCTCACGAATTTAATGCATTTCTGGCTAGTCTTGGGATAAAACACCAATGTACAATGCCGTATACGCCTCAAAAAAATGGTGTTGCTGAGAGGAAAAGCAATTCTCTTACAGAAATGGCAAGATGTATGGTCAAGAGTCAAGCTTTACCACATTCGTTTTGGCTCGAGGCTGTCATGTGTGCCACTTATGTACTCAACAGGTGTCCTACAAAAGTCTTGCAATCTATGACTCCATATGAAGCATGGCATGATAGAAAGCCGTCTATTGATCACATGTGTGTTTTTGGTTGTTTGGCTCATGGTTTAGTGCCACAAGTGCAGCACAAAAAATTGGATGATAAAGCTGTCAAATGTATTTTTGTTGGTTATAGTGTTGAAAGAAAAGGTTACAGGTTGTATCATCCGCAAAAAAAGCGTATTTTGGTTTCACGGAATGTAGTGTTTGTGGAAGATTCTGTTCAACCCTTGCTGTCATGTACTAGAGACAGTAATGTAAGCTCACAGGACATTTATGACACTTTGTTGCCTCTTTTTAGTGGTGGAAGTTCAATGTAAATTCCAATGAGGCAAATGTACAGACTATGGGGGTTTCTGAAAATGTTACAGATCAGCCTATTACTGATGCAGATGTATACAATGTACTTGATGAGGAAAGGGCTGAAAATGAGGAGGCTAGAGATATGCCAAAATGGTTGGTGCATACTTTGCGTGACAGTAAATTGGATGCCCCTTTGTCTAGTCGTACTCGTTCAGGCTCTTGCCATGCATCTTATGCATCATATTTTTATGCTTTGGTTGTGTCTAGCTTACATGATGTTGAGGAACCTCTGTCTTTTGATGAAGCACAAAATTAGAAAATTTGATGGCTGCCATGCAATCAGAATGTGATGCACTTATAGAAAATGACACATGGACTTTATGTGATTTGCCTCCTTGCAAAAAGGCAATTGGTACGAAGTGGGTTTACAAGTTGAAATGCAAGCCGGATGGTGAGATAGATCGCCATAAGGCTCGACTTGTTGCAAAGGGTTATGCACAAAAAAAAGGCATAGATTATGATGAGACTTTTTCTCCCACTTGTCGTATGACTATTGTGCGTTTTCTATGTGCATTGGCAGCTCATTTTGGTTGGGATGTACATCAATCAGACATTGTTACTGCTTTCTTGAATGGTGACATATTTGAGGAACTTTATGTAACACAGCCTTGCGGTTTTGTCAAGAAAGGACAAGAGGACGAAGTGTGCAAATGTAACAAGGCTTTGTATGGGTTGAAGCAATCTCCTCGTGCTTGGTATGAGAAAGTTGACACTCATTTGGTCAAACAAGGATTTTGTAACAGTCCAACAGAAAGCACATTGTATGTAAAGCATGAGAGTGATATACTTCTCATTGTGATTTGTTGATCACTAGACCAAATGAGAGACATATTGCTGAATTTAAGGCTGATTTGAATGCTACTTTCAAGATGAAAGATTTGGGGCTGTTTCATCATTACTTGGGCACACAATTTAAGCAGTGCCATGGTGGTATTGCCTTGTGTCAAAAAAGTTACATAGAGACATTGCTATGTAAATTTGGACTTGAGGATTGCAAACCTATTTTCACTCCCATGGAAACAGGTCTGAAATTGAGTCAACATGATACTGGTTGAGTAGACTCTACTTGGATGCCTCATTTGTGTATGCAACAAGAGGCCAAATATTCAGTTTGTAGTCTCACAGGTCAGTAGATTTATGCATAGCCCAGGGTCTAAGCATTGGCAGGCTGTCAAGAGGATTTTTTGCTACCTTAGTGGCACTTTACATCTTGGCTTGTTTTATCCCAAGGGGGGATCATTGCAGCCAGACTTACATGCTTTTTCGGACTCAGATTGGGCTTGTTGTTTTGACACGCGAGTATCCACAAGTGGTTTTTGTTTCATGCTTGGCAGTTCGTGTATATCATGGTTAATAAAGAAGCAACCTACTATGGCCACTTTGAGTTGTGAGGCTGAGTACAGGGCAGTCTTCACAACTACAGTTCAGTGTGTATGGCTCTGACGCCTTATGGCTCATTTGGGTGTTGGACAGGACACTGCCAACACTATCTACACTGACAGTCAGAGCGCATTGGCAGTTGCAAGGAACCCAGTTTTTCATGCTCGCACAAAGCACATTGAGGTGCATTACCACTATGTCAGGGAGAGGCTCTCAGCAGGAGAGATCAGCTTGGCTTATGTGCCAACACAGGACAATCTTGCAAATCTTTTCACAAAGTCATTGTCTCGTGAGAAGCTTGAAGCTTTCCGCAAAGCTTTGGGCTTACTCCCCTTTGTGGATTGATCATGTCCTCAGGGCATGGCACTTTCCTTTACTCATGTGCGAGCTCTCATTCACCGCATCACTCCAGGGGGGATTTGTTACCATATACATGTGGTAGTGATGTGTGTGAACACACTAGGACTGTCAGGGCATTTTTTCCCTCTTTAGGGGGTTTTTCCCCCCGAGCATTGTATATATGCCCATGAATCTAGGGCTATCTAACTTTCCATGCACACTAAGTAACACACTCTCTATTGTGTGCTTGAGCTTCCTTCATCTTCTCCAAGCTATGTGAGTTTCTTTGCAACCCTAATTCCAACAATTTGATTCCTCCAAAGGCTCTTCTACAAGTGCCTCTTGGGTCCGCTCCACATTCAAACGCATGTAGTATGTGTGTTGTGCGGTGCTCACATCCATCACCTTCACTTTGCTTATTGGGGGGATTGCCAAAATGCTGTCCATTCTCCTGTCAGATAGATGGACCAGTGCAAGTATCTTGTCGTACCTAAATCGTAACAGCATCAAAGAATTGATATCTTGGGGCATCACTGTCACTCACTGGGCATGAGTTGTGAGGACGTAGATGTCTTGGAACAGCTCAATCCAAAATTCCTCGGCTGCCTCATGGAGTGTTGGGTGGAGTTGTAGCATGACCTAATCGCAACCCACACAGAATTAGAGGATTCAAGAGATCACCTCTCCAATGCAAGTAGAGATTAGCCATGGCAAGACTAACTCTAAACCTACTCTAATCACTAATCAATCAACTCCTACACACATCAAGTCCACCAAAGTCCGACTTGCCATAGACTAGAAACCCCAAGCACACTAATGATAAGTACACACTAATTACCACATGTCAATCACGGCACTTCATCAATAGCTACACACACAAGGTGAATGGTGCTAGAGTTTCATAAAATCTATCTACACACAAGCAAACAATAGGGCACACACATTAATTACAAGATTAAGACCCAACTTAATCAATCTAATTAGTGATGCTAAATATCACAAATCAAATGCTTGTAGAAGAATAGGAGTGGTTAATACCAAGAAGTACATAACTCTCTCAAATCTAGAATAATGAGTGTAATACTACTCCATGACATAATGAAATGTAGATAAGATAAGACTAATGAGAAAATAGGAATTAGATTAATCAAGAAGATCTTACTCTAATTACAAATGGATTAGCACTATCCACTTAAGCTTGGACATTAAGCTCAAGGCTAGGCCATAGAGTGAACACTCAAGAGAGAGAGAGAGAGAGAGAGAGAGAGAGAGAGAGAGCTCTCAAAAGTGGATCCTCAAGAGTGGATACTCAAGAATGAAGCCTCCTTGCATAAAGTCTTCCTTTTAAAGGCTTTCACCACAATCCCTTCTACTATGGATTTAAGCTTGAGCCCTCAAACTACCATATACAACTTTGGAACTCCAAGTGAGCCCAAGACTTATACAAAGTGAGTTGGAAATATTATGTACAACCGTAGCATATCTCCCGCTTGATGCATATTCGGTGTAGTCTGTGTTAGCCGCTACTAACATTCCCCCCTTCCTAATTTGGCGCACGTCCTCGTATGCCGGTGAAGTAAGACACATTGACATGGTAGAAAGCAAGTCCATGGAAGAAATGTTGAGCTGCAGAACATAAGAACAAGTAATGAGCATCAAAGGCAAACAAGGATAAAAAAACATGAAGTACAATGAACAATCATGCAAAGTGAATTTTTTTGCTTCTAAAAGATGGGTGAATCATAGTAAAAAACTAAACAACGTAAATCAAAAAAACACTCAAACTATCATGAAGATTAAACCACTTGAAATTTAGTTTTATGCATGAAACACAAGCAATCAATTATGATCCTACACTAATGCAAGTTCATAAACCTACTAGCATAAAATTTAGTGACCAATATTAATAAATCATTCAAGCCTATCATGTCTACGGGCTATAAAAAAACTCATAATCTATTAGTACATTGTCAAACCCTTTTTGAAGCTAATGGAAGTATTATTTTTGTCATTCATTGTAAAAAGTAAAGCACAATACAAGGCTACCACCCCAAGGCAAGTCTAGGTGCGACTCTCGCTTCTTGAACCCTCAAGAAGGTATTCCAAAAGGCTACTAGCCTACCAAGGTGATGGCTAACCCCTATCAGCCCAAGGCATTGGTTTAGGGCCTTGAGCAAGCGAGCCAAGGTGATTCCCCTTGCATGTCAAGTGCCAATAAGGCACTAGGCCTCACATAGACACAACATAACATAGAAATTTTCTTTTCATGTGTCTAGTAGCTTTTTGCTACTTTTTCTTAACACTTTTTTGCTTCATTGTTTTATTTTTTAGCACTTTTTTATTGCTTCCATTATGAGATGCTAATGAAAAATGGACTAAAGAGACTAAAGCCTAATCATAGACCTAGGTCATGTTAAAAATGAATGGATTATTAAGACTATCACTAAGAGTCTAGGACTAATGAGAAATGAACCTACATTAACCTAAGGTCAAGGACAATTACATATGATTATCACACATAAAACTTAATTTTTTGATGAGTTAATATTCACAAAGCAAAGTGGTGAAACTTTAGGATGCTTAGCTTTTGAACAAGAAAAAACCATAGCTTAGAAGCAAAATTTCACTTAACCAAGCATAGAGAATGAATAGATAAAAAGAGCAAAAATCATGGAAGGATTACACCTATTCATGCTCTTTTGGGCATCCTTGAGCAAGCATCCTTTGTGTAGAGAATTCTCTTGATCTTTTTATTACAATCCAAGCTTTTTGAAGCTAAGTGTAAACACAAGCTACAAAAGCCTTTTATCGAAAGCAAAAAACACACAAAAAACATTAATGAAATCCTAAAGCTAGGGTCTTGCATACGCGAATTTACCAAAGGAAAAAAACCCAAGGGAAAAACGTACCTTTGGTTATGCACAAATTTATGCATACATACCAAAATGAGAGAGTTAAAATCCTTCTACACAAGCAAATTTTCATTTTTTTACAACCTCTCATGCACGATCCAAATTTGATTAGTTTCTAGCTCAATGAAATATGGAGTTAAAATCAAGCCAAGAGCTAAAAATAATGCAACTTTTGATGAAATGATGTGGCTCTCGATGGCCAAATTTTACAATTTAAAGCTTTCGGCTAACAACTAGCTCACATGAAATTTTCAATTTTTAGAGCAAACTATGAGCTAGAGATGACTTCAACTTGATGAAATAAAAATGAATGGCTCTCAATAGCCAAATTTGTACTTGAAAGCTTAAAAAAGTTGGCTAAACACTAGCTCAAAATAAAACATTTAACTTTTGACCAAGCTATGATTTAGCATGTATACAACTTTTAATCCAAGTAGCCAAATTTTACAATTTTTTGCAATGATGACCCCTTCTTGGATCAACGAGAGTACACTCCTACCACCACCCTTCAAAATAAAGCTCAATTGTTAGTGCTAAGCATTTGTCATTCAAAATAAGCTCTAAAAGAATACAAGAACAATCATAAGCTCGAAATTTTATTGCCCTTTCACCGTCATTCACAAAAGCTCGATTTTAGTGCTATGTAGGGGTTTTGCATTTAAAGCAAGCACTAAAAATGTACAATCAATGCCAAAGCCGAAGCACAAAGTTTCAATCAAGCCTTAATGCAATGTTAATGGTACTTTCAACAAGGGAAGCTCTCATGCATGACAAATGAATTTTCCATCTAGTGCAATGAGACTTCAATCATGTCAAGCATTGCCCTAATGCCTAAGTCAAAAATATATGTGCATTGATGCTCATTTATGCATGGAAATGCTCACACAATCATAGCACACACTCATTGCCCACTTGCTTTCTCTTACATAGCACATATGGCATATATAACAAAAAGATGAGAGAGTGCTCAACACAATCTTATGACAAGTATTACCCTCTTTTTGATGTATTATGAGCTAGTTAACTCTAGCCCATAAAATTGATGCAATTCATAGAACACACTCGAGTTAGAGCAGATGATTCAACTCATAATGGAAAAATGTAATGGCTCTTGAACTCAATAGCCAGATAGAGCATCAAATTTCTCCCAATCTACCAATCATCCCTTCAAAAAGAAGTCAATCATAACCAAAAGTGTTGTTTTATGGCCCTTTGAACAAGCTCAATGGCTAGTGCTATGCAAGGATTTTGAAATCAAATCAAGAATTAATCAATCTTCAAGCATTTTGCATACACCAAGTATCACAAAGATTTATGCTCCATCATGCCTCTTAGATTTCAATGTAGTCCATTTCGGGATCTCACTTCAGTTACAATAGTTGCATGTCTTTCGTGCTCTCATGTAGCAAATTTGCACATAAATAACGAGAGTGAACAAGAGCTTATAATCAAGTAAACTCATAATTCCTCGAGTTACTCAACTTGATATGGTGTCTTTGGCCAACATCTCAATGAACAAAATTTTGCATTTAAGGCAAGCATGACAACAATGAAGATTTCACCAATGATGCATTTTTTACTCAATTCCATGAAATGGTTTTCAAATCACAAAATCCCACAAAAAAACTTCAATTAAATCACTATTTTGGCTATTTAGAACCTCGCTCAGGTTGTGGTTAAGCTGAAAGTCTTTCTGGTTTTCCCTTTCTGCCGGCTCAAGGTAAAGTTAATTCATCCTATGAGCTATCGACGAAACGAGAGGTTTGAATTCCCATCTACCCCTTTTTTTTCTTTTTTTTCTTTTTTTTCATTTAATTGCAAAAAAGAAAAACTTTAATGTTGTTTGATGGCGGCATGCCAAAAACTGTGACAGGGAGCATGAAGGGTGTGTGTGTGTGTGTGTGTTGACTCATGAGGGCCCAAGCTGTTAAGTTGTACCGAGTGTGTGTGTGTGTGTCTTGTTGCGAGCAAAGGCGGGACCAGGGTAGCTCGACAGCATGTGCGTGTGTGTGTGTGTGATTCTGCACCATAATCGGCATCCAATGTGGCCCTTTTGTTTGTGTGTGTGTGTGTTTTGCCCAGTCCTGAGCCAGAAGCGGCCTTGTGTGTGTGTGTGAGTGTGTTGCCAAGAGCCAAGGCTCTATAGAAGAGTGTGTGTGTGTATGGGAGTGGTTCCATTGGCCAACACTGTTTTTGCAGAGGCGAGACTCAGCGGGAGCAGCGGCTCCATTTATGTGTGTGAGTAGTGCCAAGCCAAGGCACGTGTGCGCCAAGCCATTTATGTCTGTGAGCCAAGCAGGATCAGCAAGGGTGTGTGTGCATGTGGGTCCAACGACCATGCAAGGCTGACCCGTCAAAAAGCTACCAGTGTTGAAGGGTGTGTGGCAGGCTGAAGAAGTTGGGCAAGTGGAGCCTGGGTCCAACACGAGAAGGCCAAAATCTCCAAATGAAGACCATCATGCAAGCGAGTGCTGCCTTGGCGAGGTGAGGACCACGGGGTTAAGAGCCTTTTTCGAGTGTAACGTTGTATGCCAAGCAGCCGAATGCAAAGAGACAGTGTGTGTGGGGCATCTTGGTCAGAGCCAGGCTCGAGATTTGGGGACATCAAAAACAGGGGTGTGTGTGTGTGTGTGTGTGTGTGTGTGTGTGTGTGTGTGTGTGTGTGTTTGGTGAGTAAATCCAAAGAGGGTCGAGCCAAACAAAGCCGTAAGTTGCGTGCAAGACACACACACACACACACACACACAGCGAGAGAGAGAGAGAGAGAGAGAGAGAGAGAGAGAGAGAGAGAGAGAGAGAGAGAGAGAGAGAGAGGGAGAGAGAGAGGGAGAGCAGGGACCAGGGCAGCACAAGTTACAATTTCTTCTTTCTTTTTTAAAAAAAAATATTTTTTATCAGCTTTTTAAGAGGAGATTCCCACAAAGTGTTTGCGCGTCCTTGAAGGTGGGGTTCAACCATGAGGAGGACTGCATGCAATGGACATCATACTCCTTAAGAGCAATCAGTCTTATAAAAGAAATTTTGCAATTGAAACAGTATCATTTGCACACAGGGACCGAATCAATTTTCATGCATCATCAAAAGTTATGGAAAAACATAATGCACATTCCCTCAGCTTTTTTTCTTCTTTAAAAAGTTAATTCCGCATTCAAAAATGCAGTGCATACATTTCTTTTCAATTACCAATTCGATCTTACTTCATAGTCATTGCAACATAAGTTGTTCATGGTCATCGTGCAAAATCATACCCCCGGGATCAATTGTCATGAATTTAATTGCATGCATGTCGACCTACAATTCAAATTTTCTATCCTTGGCAATTACAACCATGATTATTTGATTGCTCAATTTCAAATTGCCAAGCTAGTCATAAACCCACAAGCTTGCATGATCATACACGAAATAAAGTTCAAAATTTTCAAAATGCTATTTTCGAATTACAATCAATTAGGTTTCATTTGCAAATCCAAACTAATCATCTCATCTTTAGTAGCTCATATCCAATAGCTCTAATCATTCAAATCCAATCGGATTGTGATCACATTTCTACACACTTTTGATTCATATGGCACGCATTCACCAATTACCATGCCCCATTGGCATACATAGCAATAGTAATTAATAAAATCACTTTCAATTGCGTCAATTAAATCATCTCAAGTCAATCATACACCCCAACTTTTAGGTCTAATAATCATCATAATTGATAATTGGCTACCAATTATTCATCCCCAATTTGGACATTGAATGCCATTGAGTAGGCATACACACCCAAATTTAGACCAAAATTTTATGAAATTAATCCATCAATTTCACATTGCAATGTTCAATTTGCACACTCGATCAAGAATAAGTGAATGCTTGCATGCTTAATTTCTAGAAATTTAGCACTATTTTTACCCAATCAAGCAATGCGCACACTCAAAAATTAAGCACAAATGATCAAATTTGGCTCAATTGACAATGCATTTAGGCTTACACCTAATAATTGCACATACTTTTCATGCACATTTCACAATCAAAAATCATTTTGGTGTCCCAATTGACCATCAGTCATTGAAAATCAAGTGGCCTTGGATGGGCACACACACTCAATCTTTACCCAATTTTTTGGCAATTAAGCTTATCCAATGATTAAATTAGCCTATCATAAATATCAATTACATGATTGCATACTCATGTATCATCAATTTTATCAATTCCTATGCATGCACACTTTCAAGATTAGGTGCACACACACATGAAATTTTTGACAGTTTTTTTCCTCTTTGGTGTATGCACACACACAATGATTTTTATGGACACGCATGAATTCTTGATGAGAATTAAGCATTATTTGGATACACACAAAGTTCATAGTCACAATTTGACTATCAATTTCATTCCAAGTGTATCAAATTAGGTGCAAAGTGTAGGTCAATTTGTGTTACACACTTAATTTTAGCAAATAATTAGCAACATTGAACCTCATTAATCAATCAAGATTGCCATAACAAGTGAGTGCACTTACATTGTTATTACACTCCAAGATATTCCTTTGCTCCATGTGAAGATGCATCATTGTACATACAAGTGTGTGGACCATCAAATCGGCTCCAAAATGACCATTTGTAGGTCAAAATTCAAACACTCAAATCATCAAATTAGGCATAAATTAGCACAATTAACTTGATTAGAGTGATGATTCCACCTCTTACAGGGAGATTTAACATACTTTACACTTCAAATGTTAGTGGTTAGGTTAGAAAGTTTAGTAAAAATTAGCATGAAATTAGTACGATTAGCATGGAAACAAAGCAAAATTAGCAAGGGTTACTATGAAATTAGTACGATTAGCATGGAAACAAAGCGAAATTAGCAAGGGTTACTATGAAATTAGTCAAATTGGGGGGTTTGGGTTATTCATAACTCAACATTGGCATCAATTTCTTGCACAAACATCATCAAAGCACACCAAAATTGAGTTACACACACTCAAAAACCGAGAAATTAGTGATGAAATTACTCTATTCTACACATCCTAAACTCACTATCTTAGGTTATCGATCCCCGGCAATGGTGCCCAAATGTTGGGAGGAATTGTAGCAAGACCTAATTGCAACCCACACAGAATTATCAAATCCATGGATCCTCAACTTGGCTAGGGCATGGAAGCACGAGCATCAGATGAATAGAAATAGAGGATTCAAGAGATCACCTCTCCAATGCAACGAGAGATTATCCATGGCAAGACTAACTCTAAACCTACTCTAATCACTAATCAATCAACTTCTACACACATTAAGTCCACCGAAGTCCGACTTGCCATAGACTAGAAACTCCAAGCATACTAATGATAAGCACACACTAATTACCACATGTCAATCACTGCACTTCATCAATAGCTACACACACAAGGTGAATGGTGCTAGAGTTTCATAAAACCTATCTACACACAAGCAAACAATAGGGTACACACACTAATTACAAGATTAAGACCCAACTTAATTAACCTAATTAGTGATGCTAAATTCACAAATCAAATGCTTGTAGAAGAATAGGAGTGGTTAATAGCAAGAAGTACATACCTCTCTCAAATCTAGAATAATGAGAGTGTAATACTACTCAATGAAATAATGAAATATAGAGAAGATAAGACTAATGAAAAAATAGAAATTAGATTAATCAAGAAGAGCTTACTCTAATTACAAATGGATTAGAACTATCCACTTAAGCATGTACATTAAGCTCAAGGCTAGGCCATAGAGTGAACACTCAAGAGAGAGAGAGAGAGAGAGCTCTCAAAAGTGGATCTTCAAAAGTGGATACTCAAGAATGAAGCCTTCTTGCATAAAGGCTTTCACCACAACCCCTTTTACTATGGGTTTAAGCTTGAGCCCTCAAACTACCATATACAACTTTGGAACTCCAAGTGAGCCCAAAACTTATACAAAGTGAGTTGGAAATATTATGTACAACCATAGAATATCTCTCACTTGATGCATATTCGGTGTAGCCTGTGTTAACCGCTGCTAACATGGAGGCAACCCATTGCACTTCTGGCCCACTGAAAATCCAAATTTGCACTCTCACAAATTTGGAAAACTACTCTTTGAAAGGGTAACTTAGGAATAGCAATAGAAATATACCTCTAGAGTTTGTGCAGCTCAAGCAGAACGCTTCAGTTTTGCTCATACCTTTGACTATGCATTGTTGCCCAAAGATTAGGCAGGGTTTTGCATGTAACTCTTGAGGATGAAGGTTGGTTGTCTTACGATTAAACCTTCCTTGCGGTCTCCTTCGTGCGAGCCATGGAAACAAGTGTGTACCTTGGAAAGAATTGTGGAAAATAATAACAAGAAGATTGAGCAATAAGAAGGTTACTCCACAAAAGTTGATTATGAGAGGTGAGGACTGTTTGCGAGTCGCCGCGACGAACATCCATAGCATAGCTCTCAAGCATCAACATATTTATCAATACAAGGGAAGCGACTCGGATGAGGCATGGGAACTCACTAGAGTGTCAATCCTAATGAAGTGAACTCGAAGAGATGCAACTTACTAACTCTACAAGTAAATCAAATGCATTACCGCCAAGTAATCTGCCTATGTCCTCCTACACCGTTCTTCTGTCATCACGCCTGTTTACCATGCAAATCATGTCGAAATCGCACAAAACTTGAAGGGAAGCTAGAGGGGGTTATCAGGAACATATCCTATCACTGTCATAGCATTCTGGAGAGGTACAATGCTCGCGATTGTTCATCCCAAAGTCAGCAAAAACAGCGGAACAGATGATCCTAATGGATCGTTTTAGGGTCCTTAAAGCCCCTCCTAGGATCAAAACAACATAAAACACGCATATAGACACTTAAAACAGTGATTTAAGGCCTCAAACTCGTAGTTGAAAACCTACACCGAATCTTGAATGATTACACTTGAATGAAAGAGCAAGAGGAGAGGAACACAATGCAATACTCAAATCTAAATTTGGATTACCGTAGCCGCAATGGCGAAGATTACAAGTTTGAACAAGAAGGAGCTTTCAAACGTACGCTGTCTTCTCAGTTCTCCATTGAAAAGATTGTTTCCAAACTTACAAAAATTGACCTTTATAGATTAGGTCTTTACAAAATGGCTTGTCCGGCCATAAGCTCCCAAACGTCTAACTGGCTCTCTAATATACAATTGCTTCCATAAGAATAATCATACATCCTTTGACAATTTTCCCCCTTAGAGATGCTTCTTTACAAAAGAATTTTACAATGGTTTCTCAGAAAAATATGGTCCTTCTGGCCACGGCCGCTGGTTGATTCGTCCGCCAAACACTCCCCCCTTCCTTATCCTTGCACACCCTCGTGCATGTTCAGTGCTTTGGCCGTTGATGTGGCTCTAATGAAGCGAGTGTCGTTGAAAAAATTCTTGTTCGCAGGACGGCTTCGAGGGCTTCTTGAGGCTGTCTAAATGGATTTTCCGATAAGGTGTGTTGGTATGCTACGTACCTTGCCTTGAGGTCCTTCACCATGGGATGGAAAATCCTTGAATCCATTTCGAAGAATCCTGTGTGACGAAGGCCTCTTCAAATGTCTGCAAGTAGTGTGATGGTAGGTACATTAGCCTTGAGTACATGGCCATCAAGATGTGTCGTGACGGTGAATCCTGTAGATTCCAGCAAATGCCTCTGTGTCCTTCCAAGAACAGAGTCCACGGATGATCGTCGCCTTCAGTGTCTTTAAACACATGGATGTAGGTAATGATCATCCAGGCTATCTTTACTAACATCTGGCATGCCAAATCGGGGACATCCCGCAGCAAAGTGACTGTTGAGTTCAGTGTGCTGACCATGTAGGCCACCGTAGGAGGTTGTTGCGCTGTCAGAACCGGGTAATTTAACTTGTGCGGCCTTGACCCCTTCCATGTGGTGAAATCTTTCCAAGTGCGTCTTCGAGGGACTGGACAGAATGTAGGATCTATTTGTATATGTTGAGGAGCGTTGTGGTAATTTGTTAGATCCTGTGGCCTTTTGTCCAACCACTTCTGCCTCCACTTGGGGTGGTCATCGAGAAGCACCTCAGCTTCTTCCACTGTGAGTGCAATGCCTTCGTAACCCCCTTCTTTGTTTTGTGGCAAGGCTGGCCGCATCTTTTCTTTCCACAAAATTGCTTCATGGCATAGCAGAGGAAACGGGAGGTACTCATGGCCAAATCCTTTCACCTACTCTTCTGGTTGTAAGTATGCCAGGGCTGCTGACTCCAGTATCTTCTTTTCATAGAGCATGTACTCCTTGGCTAGCCCCTCTGGCATGTCCTGAATGCTCTCATTGAGTTCATCTCTTATGTCCAGATCGGGCCCTTCAAATTCCTGCTCCTGTTGCCCTTGGTGTGATGTTCCAGGAAAATTGGATGCTTGTTGTCCAGGCAGCAGTTGTGGTTGAGGCGGGGCTTTGTCTGCTTTGATCTGTTGTTGAACAACCAGATCTTCTTTTTCCTTTAGCAGTGTGTCACTGATCTGCTTCTGAATCTGTAGTTCAGCGCTTGCTTGAGCTAGTTGCTGCTCCAATGCTTTTAACTTTAGCTCATTTGCCGCTGTCTGGGCCACTATCCTTGATATAAGAAGCTGCCTTTGAAGCTTCTCTTGCTCTAGCTCTTCTTTTAGCGCTACTATAGTGTTCACTGCTGTGGCATCGTTGGAGATGGAGACCAACGCCCCAGCAGGTTCCTGATTCGCCATTAAAGAGTGCCTATGACAGTGTTGTAGGAACTGTTGAGTCTTTGGAATCTTGCACTCTCGTAGGCAAGCTGCTCTATTGCTTTCTGGACTCTTGCCGTCAGCTCTTGGCACTCCTTCTCTTTGGCGGTCAAGTCTGCCCTGACGTCCACCAAGTCATTGATTAGAGACTGAGCCTGCTATCGCTCAAGGTCTCTTTCCTCTGTTGTGCGTTCTAGTTGCGTCCTCAGGCTCTCTAACTCTTCTCGCCCTGATGCTTGCTTTTGTTGGGCTTCCTGTACCTGCCTTTCCTTCTCACTCAGCACCACATGCTGACATTGGAATTGCCATTCTAATTCCCATAGAGTTTGCCTGTAATCAAATCCAGCCATTGCCTGGCAGGCTTCTTGGTATCCGATGGATTCTGTAGGTGGTATAACTTCCTTTTGCGAGGTTTAAGGGAGAGGAGTTGGCTATTTTTTGTTCGATGGAGAAGGGGGAGGAGGAGGAGATTTTGGTGAGGGAGGAGGCGATTTTCTAGGCGAGGGAGGAGGTGGACTTGATTCTTCTCGTACATGTATCTTCTTGGAAGTCTCTTCTGCTTGTTGCGAAGCAGATGCTTCCGCTTTTCTTTTCTTTAAAATCTTGATTATTCTTTGGCAGGTGAGATCCGCCGCCCGTCGCGCTTCCAGATTCCTGTCTCTTTGGATCTTCTTAAGCTGTTCCGCTTGATTTGTCTCATCAGTTGCGTCTTTCTCCTTCGTTCCTTCAGTGGACTGCGAAGAAAGGTCCACTTCCGTAGCCTTCTGTTCTGCTTCTAACCTTTCCTTCTCAGCCCGTAGGCGAGTTGCACTTTCTATCCTTTCTTGCCTTTCCCTTTCGAATCTTCTTTTTTGTGCCTGTTGTGTTTCAGCCGCCCGAGCCTGTCTGTCAGCCCGTAATTTGGTTCGTCTTTCCTTGACTCTTTTTTGAGCTTCCACATATGCTTTTTGTAGGTCCGACCGCGGTACTGCACTTCTCTCCCCTCTTTTTCTCTCGAGCAGCTTTGTTGAGTCTTCTTCCTCGCTTTCCTCAAACTCTGAAGGCACTTTGTCTTAAGAATGTTGAGATTTTCCTTCATCATCTGTCTCCGTTCTTTCTTCATCACTCGAACTTTTATTTGTGGCCTTTGCCGAGCGCGATGATGTCGCATCAGGGGTTGTCCTTACGGAGTGTGGAACCAGCTTAGCTTTTTGGATCAAGGCCGTTTGAGAACTGGCAGCTGGCAAATCTTCGATCATTCCCAAAGCTTGGTATGCTATTCTGGTTAGCATCGGCCCTGCACTCATGTAGCTTTTGTTTTTTGCCAAGCTTTTCAAATTTGCTTCAATCAGATTGTCCAGAATGTAAGAACTGTAGTCGCAATGAATGGTTCTATTTTCTGTCGTCGCTAGAGCCATAACTACGGCAATGTGCAAGATTGTCTCTGTGTAGCGAGGAGGCTTTTGTACTCTGAAATGTTGAGATATCAATCTCATCGGCAATTCTCGCTCTCCATAAATCATGTCACTGTATTTGTATTTATTTCCCTTTGCTTTGACGAATGCCTTCTCATTGTCCAGTGACTTTGTCTTCGCCAGCAAATCGTGTTGCCTTGGGAGGAAATGTAAAGCTTCGTTGATGATTTCCTTCGTGATCTTTACTTTCACCTTCGACCCATCCTTGTCTGTGAGCATTGCCTGCCCATCATATTGTATCGAGCTCATGAGCTCGTGGGCCCTCATGTAATCTGTTCCCCATGGCTATAATCTGAAAAATTGCTCTAAGTGTACAGCTCGCACTGCCTCTATTACCTCTGGCCTTTGGTGGAGATTCCATATCTCCCGTGGCATGATAGTTGTCTTTACCAAGTCACCATCCGTATCCTTAAACTTTGAGATGAATATGTGGGCAGGGATTTGAGCAAGTATTTCATCCAAGATGTGAGCCTTTTCATTTGTAGCGAGCTCCTCCACTTCATATGGTGCTGCTGTCCACTGCCTTTCTTTCTTTTGGCGAGGCATTCTGTGTCAGGAGAATCACAAGCTGTCAGGATTTTCCCTTCGCAATCAATCTCATTTAGACTTTTAGTAAAAAACAGTTCAAAAGTTAAAACTGATCATAACTTGAACAAATTTCATCCATTCTTATCCATATTTCACCAGTGGGACTAGGAAGACTAGAGCTATGAATGATAAAAATCTGAGCTAGTTCTGGGTCTGAGGTACACCGATCGTGATCGTAGTACAGAGGCCAAATTTAGATTTGATCACATGAGTGGGTTGCTGATAGTTGGAGGGTCATTTTGGTCCACTCTGTGTGTCCTTTGAATCACTTTTGAGTTTACAGGTCCCATTTCTGGGTTACAAGGGAGTTTGGACTAGACTCTGACTTTTCATGAGTTTTTGATGTCCAAATGGCTTGAAACTTGGTTGGTGACTTGAACAAGATGTATACAAGGGATCTTATGGGTTTTTGTCAAAATCTGAAGCTGAGGTACACCGATCGCGATCGAGTTTCTGGGCCTGTTTTTGGTGAAAACTAGATGGTCATGAACCCTTAAGCCTGCCTAGCCCACTGATGATTTATTTCCAAGTTTGGACTTAAAATGAACAAATTAGAGCAATTTTTCACTATTTGACCATATTTTACTAAGTCTAACCATATTGGGTTTTCCTGATGAATTTTGGATGGATCCTGGAGTTAGTTGAAGTTAGTTTAAGAGCTCCCACTGCTTCCATGATGTTCTGCTACCATCACCCTATTCCATTGTCTGATTTTGACCTTATCAGGCACTTTATATCCTGTCTTAGGAGGTTTTCCATATTTGTGCATTTTTCAGGCATTCCTTGGATATCCATGTGATATTTGAGCATCCCTAAGTAACCTTTTGGTCTTTGGCATTGGCTCGGCTCCAATTCTATCTTTGTGTGATCATTCGAGTCTGAAACGACTATATTTGCACTTGTAGGAGATTCTGAGATCCATTCGAGGGTTTCTACAACTGTTCCAACTCTCAGTCGGACAACTGTACCTTTCAAACCATCCATCATTATTTTTAACAGGATTTTGACAGTTGTAGGTCAATTTTTTTTCTTTTGGTTGTGTTTGACAAATTGGGCCCATTCCATGAGCAAAATTTGTGTATTTTTCTTGAAAATTCAAGAGAGTGTACTTTTAACTGAGTTCCAAGCATGGGCCAAGTCAAAAGTTGCAAAATATGCATCTGGGGGTACCGATCGCGATCGTACCATGGAGGCCAAATTTAGTTTTGACACCAGCATATTGTAGGCGAGGCTGAGGGGAGGTGTTTTGCAAGATCTGTCCCAATTTTTGTCAGTGAGGTACACCGATCGCGATCGGTGTACCACCACCAAATTGTGTTTTGACCATATGGGTTTGTTCCTGACCTTGTGGGGAGCACATTGATGTGTTCTGTGCCTGAAAAAAGTTTTGTTTGGATGCCTCTAAGGGCTCTTGACCTCTTTGACCCGATCCGACTTTTATTTGATTCATTCGCCCGTTTGTGCAATGATTCGCGCTTGCATGCGTAATAGACTTGACCTTTACTTGATAAGGAACATACCTGTGAAATTTGGTGTGAAATGGTGGCTCCAACCGTCCGTACGGGGTAGAAACGTGGCAGCTCGCTCTAGGTCAAAAAAGCTCTCTCCTTCTCTCTCAAAAGGTGAAAATGAACAATGAGCTAGAGTTTGGCCTACCTGGCCTATATCTTCCTGAGATTTTCGTGACACAAGGCTGATTTTTCTCACCTTTGATCCCGATATAATCTGCATACCACCTGTGGGTCGAACCGTTTGTCATTCTGGCATCGCATGACCATTTGATGCGATTTTGGCGAAATGTAGTCATGATCGTTAAGGCCAAAATTTGACATCTTTAGATTAGCTTCATATCTTCCATGCTTGATAACCTTATCATGATACTTCGGCGTTTGCTTCCAGAATTTGATTCCGACACTTGTGAGCGAGATTTTATAATTTTTGATGTTTGTTAACGAAAATCAAACAAAATAAATTGAAAATACTTATTAACTGGCAAAATTTAGCCAAAATTATTTTACTCACCCCTAAGCATATATTTTCTCTAGAAGCATCCCAATGCTCCGGATTTTGTCATTACAGCTCATTATTATGCTGGTCGGATGATACAAAAACGCTAAAATTGCCAGGTTTTGATCGAATATGTTCGAAACTGAACTCTAAATAATGAAAAAAAAACACACACATTATGTGCATATATACACATTGGACCCCTTAATGGCCCTAACTGTTGCTAGATTCATCATTCATCAATTACTCCCCCCTTCCTTGTCTGAGTCGTCCCGGACAAAGGTTTGGTGCATGTGCATGGGTTTCGGAATCTGTGTCTATGCATGGCCGTGTAATGTGGCCCTATTCTGATGTTTGAGACAATGCGTTGGGTAACAATATGTTGTGCAAGATGCGGGGACTGAAAGTTGTTTTCAGTGGCTTTTGCTGGCAAGGGTAGCTGTTTATGGAACAGGAGAGCTTTCAGTTGAATTTCTCTTTCCCTGATTGTTGGTGTTGTGACGGCAAGTATTTTTGGAACCCATTTATATGTGGTTTGTTGTATCTGTACAGATTTTGCTTTAGTTGTCACCGATTTCCAGTGCCATTTGGGAGATTCAAGCTTCTTGTTTTGAGTTTTGGGTTGCCTTTCGAGCTCTGTCATTGACACTTTAGTGTGCTCCAGTTTTGGTTGCCATTTCCACTTTGGAGTAACTTCTGTAGGTCTTTGAGATGGTGCTGCTTTCGTCTGGAGTTTGTCCTTAGACAACCATATCTTGCTTGGTTTGTTGGTCAGCAATCTTTGCTTTATCCATACTTTCCGAATAACCTTTTGTGTTGTTTTTGGATGGTTCTCCGGTTGCTTATTGTCGATGGGGATACTCGGCCACGAGTGATCTGTTTTGGTGAATGGAGTCATGTACACGTTAGAGTCGTGTGTGTACCTTAACGCATGTTCTGACCATTCAGTGACTGCATTGTACGTTCTCATCCATGGAACTCCCAAGCATATTGATTCTGTGATTTCTCTGTCTTTCATTACGTAAAATTGATGAGGACAACTATTTCCATCAAGATTGATTGGTAAGTTTACTATCCCCAATGTTGGCATTGTTGCACCGTTTGCTGCTTGTAGATCACGTGTGGATTGCACAAGGTGTTCATCTGTAAGCATCCTGTAAGTGGAGAAGTTGACCGCATTGACTCTTGCTCCTGTGTCAATCAATGCTCGCTGATATCTGCCATGCGGGAGTTTGACATTGATGCGAACATCGATTCTTGTTTTCCATTGCTCATCAGTTTGAATTATAGACAAACGAATTTGAACCGTGTCTGCTGGTGGAGGAAGTCTTTGTTGTTGTAAGGTTTGTTTTCTTTTTAAAATCCTGACTTTGGCCTCCTCCTGCGCTTGAGCTTTTGTTTCCTTTGCTTTGTTCTGGCGCTCCTTAGCAACGTGTATTTTGGCAAGCATCTCTGTGGTTAGTGGTATGTTGTATTTCTTTAGTCTGCAACCACTAATCCAGTTAGGAATTTTCTCTCCCTCTAATGTCACAAGTTTGATGGCACCGCTAGATGATATGTCATGAATCATATAGGGTCCATTTCCTCGCTTTTTGAGTTTCCGGGAATGTTGTTTCAGGGTATACATTAAGACGTAATCCCCAGTAGCAAATTCCTTGCTGATAACATGTTGATCAAAAATTGATTTCATGTTTTGTTTTTGCGCGTAGATTGATGCAACGGTTGTCAATCTAGTTTCATCCAGTTTTTCCAAGACATCTACCTGATTGGATAATTCATGGCCCGTCCCTTCTAATTTTTTAGCGACTCGACGCGTGGGAATAAGGAATTCAAGTGGCAAAATCGCTTGAATTCCATAAACCATGTTGAACGGAGTTGTTCCGATCGATGTTTTGTAAGCTACTCTATATGCCCATAAAGATGAATGCAGCTTTTGATCTCAGTCAGCTCTCGATTCGCCAACAATTTTGGTGAGAATTGTCACCAAAATTTTATTCGTACTTTTTGCTTGGCCGGTCGCTTGTGGGTGATAGGGAGCGGACTTCCTGTGAATTACCATGAATTCATCCAATAGGAATTCGATCACCTCATTGATGAAGTGAGTGCCTCTATCGCTCATGAGCTCAATTGGTAAGCCATATCTGGTGAAAATGTTCTCATACAAAAACTGTGCTGTCGTTTTTGCATCATTTCTGGCTGTTGCTTTAGCTTCCACCCATTTTGTTAGATAATCTATTGCCACAATAATGTATTGAGCGTGCGTTTTATATCCTGGAGGCACTATCGGTCCTACAAAATCTATTCCCCATTTCGCAAACGCTCGTGCTCCCATCATTGGCCTTAAGGGCATATCATCTTGCGCTCTCCGAATTTTGTTTTCTGGCAATTGTCAAATCGTTTCATGAACTCTTCGGCGTCCATGAATAGTGTCGGCCACCATATGCCTGCAAATAAGAATTGATTTGGCCGTTTTGTCAGCTGAGAAATGTCCACCAGCTTGTCCGCCGTGTGCTTGCTCTAAGATAGGAATGTATTCCTCTTCAGTCGCGCACATTCTCAATTGATTGTCTTTTCCCCTCTTGTAAAGAGTGTCCTCAATCAGTACATAGTTTTCTGCCTCTTTCATGATCGTTTTGATTCGTAATCTACTCATCCCCTCAGGCAGTATCCTGGTGGTGAGATATTCAACAATATAGTTACTCCATCAGGGTGCTATAGATAATCTGTATAGAGTCGCGTGCTCTATTGGCTTTTGAAGCATGCATTTAGCGCAAGATTTGATATGCATATGAACACTATGTCGCATTTTTGGCCAATACACACCCATTCTCATCAATCTCTGATATATCTGTGCATGCCCATTGTGAATTCCCGTTGTTTGTACATGAGCTTCGTTTAGGTATAATTCCCGTTCACTCGATTCAACACAAAGCCTAAGGATTTGATCCGATCCTTGTTTGTATAGCGTGCCCGCCAACATTACCAATGATCTAGATGCTGCAATGGTAGATGGTTGTCTTGTCACATTCATTGACCCTATAGTCAGCAAAGGAATTACATCCTCACTCCATCTTGGAACCATTTCTATGTTGAAAAGATATGCATCTAGCAAATCATTATCAACTCCTACAGGGTTTTCTCCATGCATCATTCTAGATAAATGATCAGCTCTTTGGTGTGTAGTTCCTTTCTTGAATACTACCGTGAAGTCAAACTCAAGCAGTATGATGAACCATCAAACAATTCTCCCCGTACTGCAAGGTTTGTTTACCAAGTACAACAGTGCTTGGTGATCAACGAAGAATACAAATTTATTGGAAAGTAAGTAGTGTCTAAACTTCTTCACCGCATAGACCATACCCAATCCCTCCCTCTCAGTTGTTGTGTAATTCTTCTCTCCATTGTTTAGTTGCCTACTGGAGTAACTTATTGGAAAATCCATGTTGTTCTCTCCAAGTTGTGCAAGTATGCATCCTATTGCATACGCTGATGCATCTACGTGGATGTGAAAGATCTTCTCCCAATCCGGAGCCTTCAAAATTGGAGCGGAAATTAATCTCTGCTTCAACGTTTGAAAAGCTTCCTCGCACTCCTCTGTCCACTCAAATTTAGTTATCAGCGCGTAAAGTGGTTTTGCAATTATAGCATATGAGTAGATAAATCTACAATAATATCCACAATGGCCCATAAATTCCTGTACCTCTTTCACCTTTACTAGTCGTGGTAGATCAACAATGACGCTGATCTTCTCCATGTCTGTCGAAATACCGTTTCTGGACACTATATGTCCCAATATTTTGCCCTGTCTTACCATGAAGACACATTTCTCCGGATTCAGGCAAATCTTCGATACAGTTTGCATTTTTCGAACACTTGGTCAAGTTCTCTATATGCTCCAATCTTACAACAGAGTGAACACACAAGTCATCCATGTAAATTTCTAAGAATTGTCTTAGATATTCTTTAAAAGCATGACCCATCAGCCTTTGAAATGTGGCTGGTGCATTTTTTAAACCAAAAGCCATTACCTAGAATGCAAAAATACCCCATTCAATTGCGAAAGCTGTTTTTTTTTATCCTCTGGCTTTATTGCGAGTTGGTTGTAACGCGAAAAGCCATCTAAGAAGCTATAAGCCTCTTTGCCTACTTTCTTGAGATTAACGCACACTCTTAACTTTTCGTAGGGGATAGTTATCTCGAATTGTAGCAGCATTTACTTTCTTGAGATTGACGCACACTCTTAACTTTTCGTTTTTCTTCGGGACCACCACAATCGGTGAAACCCAATTGGTGTGCTCAATTTCATAAATAAACTCTGCCTCCTTAAGTTTATCTATCTCCTCCTTGATCTTTTTCGCAAACGTTTCATTGTAAGTATAGGGACGTTGTTTGCTGGGTTTGGCGTCATTCTTAAGGGGTATTGTGTGTTGACAGATACTTGGATCCACACCCTTAAGATCTTTGTATGACCATGCAAACACATCTCTATACTGTTTAAGAGTAGCTACCAAAAGCTTTTCCTCTTCTTCAATAAGATCCGTCGCAATATATGCAGGTTTTGGATCTTCTCATGGCTCCGCTAGATCTATTCGTTTGGCTTTCTTAGGACCGTCATACGATGTACCCGGTTCCTTCAGTTCTCTCATTGGTTGTTGCACTATGATTTTTCTATCTTGTATGGTATATTTCTTATAATGGGACGGTGCATCCATCTTGTCAGAATTGGTGTCCTCATTTGTTTCAAAGTCAGTCGTCCATACGTCTTTGAGGGTTCGCTTGAGCTTGTTGTACTCTGTTTTGGTCATTCTAAACTTTGTTTTCCCCCCTTTCTACGACTTAGTCGTTTGCTTCTCGTGTCTGTTCTTCTTGTTTGTTTATTCGCTGTTTAGTTTTGATAAACCGACCTGTGACCTCGTCTTTGACACAATCCTCAGCTTTGACAAGCTTTAGATATCCCGTTCTGTCATTGACAAGAGGCGTCAGATTATGTTTATTCGCCTTTGATTTTCTAGTTCTTTTGGATTTATACCGCTCCTGTCGACTAGGTTTTTGGTTATGAAACTCGTAAAACCTGCCCTATCTCGACCTGTATTTCCTATTCGTCTCTGATGCGCTTGATCTTTCATCGTCAGCCTCTATCAGTTGGATTTTATCGTCCAGCGATGGAAGGTCACAGCATAGTGAATCCGTGAATTCTTCCTCTGTTCGATTCCTATCGTTCACTACAAATATCTCATCAATGATTCTTTTACACTCAGTCTCACGTGGTAGTCCTTCTTGTTCCTCAATCTTCGATCCTGATTCCAGGATGACACTAGCCATTTGCAACGTTACTAGGTCGTATCCTTCTTCGTCATAAACTTTCATAGGTGTGCATTCCTTAACACACATGTCCAAGGTTGACAATATTTGAGTCCACCCGAATGGCTCAAATAAATGTTCTGGAAAAGGTTTTGGGAAATAAGCTTCGTCTTCTACGGATCTTTCCAAAACGCAATCCTCCTTGATTATCTCTCCAAAATCAGATGCGCCACACATCCAGACATGCGCTTTCATTTGCATCCATGCATGTATTTCTTTTTCATTTACAATGGTTGAATTAAATTCTTACACTGGTGTTTTTGCAATGTCTCTATAGCTGTGATCCTTCATGTTGATCTTCGTTATTAGCTCTTCGTGCCTTAGGTAGATTTGGTCGTAACCCCAATCTTGTATCATTTTGAGTTGACGCATAAAAGGTCGTCCCAAAATAATATCAAAGTTGTTCGTTTTTCCAAAATCCACCACACCAAATGTGTGCTCGTAGTTAATTCCACACGAAGTTACAGCTATTTGGTCCAGGATTCCCAATGGTCTCTCTACATACCCATCTGTGAGTTGCAGTTTCATTCTCGTTTTCCTGAGAGCTGGTCGGCCCCACTTCTCCCAGATTTGCTTGGTAGCAATCGCCACTCCCGCTCCACTGTCTAGGATAGCTATCGTTTTTATATCCTGATATTCCATAGGTAGAGTTGTATTCCCCTCCTCGCCTTCACAGTAATCTCCGACCTTGTTTATGGGCAGTGGTTGAGCTTTGGGTTGACTTTCTCGTTTGTTTTCTTCTCCCATAGGGTTTGTCGGAAGAGGAATATTTACTCCCTTGTGCTCCAAATGTTTCCCCATGTCTTCCCATAAGTGTGGTCTGACTCTCAAGAGTTCGCAGAGCGTGATTGTGCATGTTATAGGTGTCGACAGCATTTCTTGAATACTTTTTGAGTCAACCATATGTGGAATAGTTCTCGTTTGGGATGGAACTAATCTTATCTCCGATTGTGCCTCATGTTCACCTATAAATGAAGGCAGGTTTTTCAAGGATTGGGCTTTGCTTTCCACCGAAATCTCCATTCTCGCATCCCCATACAGCGATTGTATATCGGCTGGATAAAATCCATTATCCAGGTTAATCTCAGGAATTGGAACAGACTGTAACGTCGCGCTTCCATTCTTTCTGTTTCTAATGGTTTCCCATAAGTGTTGTGGCCATTGTTCTTCAACTTCTGGAATTGGCATCATCATCATTGACTTAGCATCATCAGTCATGTTCGGCACCACTCAATGATCCAGCGGCAATATTGTTTCAGGCCTGGGTTCATTTACTTGTCTTGGTCCATCATTTTTTAGTTTTTCTCGCTCTTTGTGAATCAACACTTCTTGTTCTGGGGTTCTAACCATCTTAGGTTCCATCAACGCCTGGGCTGTTTCAATGAGGTGTTTACACATTTCCAAACGCTTCGTTTCCACTTCTGGTTGAGGATACGTTAACCATCTTTTCTCTAAAGTTTGGTTTGTTTTTAGCCTTGCTTCGTACGCTTGTAATAGAGCATCTAACGGCTCTAGCACTTTGTCAACCAAGACTAATCCCCCTGAGGACGCTTTCCTCGGCTTGTTGTTATCCTCAGCAGTTCTACTCTCTCTCTCTTGTTTGAGTTTCTCCTTCGTTTCATGCAATTCGTTTTACATGGCAATTTGGTTGTTCGATCTCTTTGTTTTCATCCTGTCTCGTTTCGCCTTCCAGGATTTTCGCTAGGTTCTCACGGATAAGCTCTCATTTTCTGTGGGTATCGGCAATTCGACCTTTTCCTCCATGGCCTCGTTTTTCCTTAAGTCCTTGGCTTGGGCTGTGGTTATCACATTGATTTGGATCATGGGATCAGTTTCTAATCCGCTGCTTGCACCTGGTATCACCCCCACAATATTCATAGTTGCTTTTCCCTTGTTGTCCGGATTTTTTGGGCAATCTGGCAATATGTGATGCACACCACATCCATCACAAAACCCAAAAATTTTCACTCTTTCGCCTTTGAAAGGACAGTTACGCTCCCAATGATCCGTACTTCCACAGCTA
This sequence comes from Adiantum capillus-veneris, assembly GCF_014529385.1. Classification (NCBI taxonomy): domain Eukaryota; kingdom Viridiplantae; phylum Streptophyta; class Polypodiopsida; order Polypodiales; family Pteridaceae; genus Adiantum; species Adiantum capillus-veneris. The sequence continues at coordinate 38,575,292 of NC_140947.1, forward strand.
TAGCACTGTCCAATTGGTGTTACGTTTTGAGGAGGTGGTCCCATTGGTTGTGCTGCTCTATTAGGATATCCTCTTGGTTTGTAATTCTGGTTCGCAATGAACATTAACGTTCTTTCTTCTACCAAATATTGATCTCTCGAAGGTTGTGCTACATACATTGGTGGTGCCATACCTTCGCTATTTCTCCACGATTGATATGCTTTGTCTGCGTACATTTGTGATTCAGGTTTTGTTGCGTAAGGCTCATTCGGTTCCTCATAATAAGAAACTTGAAGTGTACTATTTGTTGCTGGTGATGTTTCACAAGGTTGAGCATACCTAATCATGGCCCTATTCTCCTGTGGTAATGGAGGTTGTTGACCCAACATAGGTTGAGGTTTGTCTGCTCCTGCTACCGGATTCATATTTTGTCCAACTTGATATCTTGGAGGAGGTGGTTGGGATGGTCCTGCTGGAGGCCCATACGGTCTTTCCCTCACATAGTTTTTGTTATAAAAACACTCTTCCGTGCTATGATTCGTCCATTTTTATTCTATGGCGCACCATTTCAGTACTCGTTCATTCGCAACTGGTGCTTTCGGCTGTTGTGGGCACCACGGCGTCGGATGATCCCCCGTACATGTGTCACACTTCCTCGTCTGAGACTGTCCCATAACCGGATTTGATCTCATATGTTGCTGCATTCTCTTCGTTACCTCCTCTGTCAATTGATCAACTGTCGGCATCAAGGTTGCCTGGGCATCTTTCTTGGTAGAGGGTTCACTTTTAATCGAAGAAGAGCCACTGGTTACTAAATCAGTATCCTCTGACACTTCCCTATATGCTTTGCAGTTGTCGACAAGATATAGCGCTTCCCTTGTAACTTGTTGGAATGTGCTACAGGCCTTTAAGTGAAGGTCATTTTTCAAGGTTTCGTTCCTAAGACCTTCAACGAAGAGCACAAACAATCTCTCGTCCTGCGGTAATTCCCTCCTCGGGCATCTCTCAATGTATTGCTTGAATCTCAAGGTTGCTTCCTTCACTTTTCATTCTCCCTTTGTTTAAAAGCGTATATCTGCGATAGAGTATTATGCTTTATACCCCCGTTTTAAGAATTCTTCCGCGAACTCACGCAATACATGTTCAATATTCGGGCAAGTTTCAGGGTTTAAAGGTTGAAACCAGGTTAAGGCCGTCCCCTCCAAGGTCAGCCCGAATCCCTCGTATTGAGTGTGGAAATCAGCGATCTGTTCCGCTCTTAAGACTTGCTTGAAGAACGATACATGGGCATATGGATCCCCCGATCCGCTATACTTCTTTGGCATGCACTTCGCTAGTTGGGATGGCCTGATCCGTCTATGGTCTGCGGTCAATCTCATTGCTCCCATGTCTCGACTTAATCGATCTCGTGCATCGGGGAGGTCGTAGGTTGCTCTCGTTGGCTCCCCCGCCCCAAATCTACTACTAGGAGGCAAATGTGATGGGGTGGCTGCAAATGTCGGACCTACAGCCGTATGTGTAGAGATAGGAACTGCACTACCTCGATTTGTAGCCATTGATTCTCTAGAATGTAACGTTTCCATGGGGCTTGGCATCAAATAATGAGGTCGATTGAAAGAATCAGCTACATGAGTCCTCCCTCCGCCTGTGGTCAACGGTTCTGGCATGACAGTTGTACGGGCTGGTCTTAGAGGGCTGGGAGTGACATAGTACTGGTGAAGTAGTCCCCCGAAGTACGTATATCCTTCCAATTCTTTTTTATCAATGGCTGCATATCGTCTCCCATACTTGTCGTATGCTGCAATTTTCGTTTTCGCTCCCTCTGTGTAGGTGAAGACATAAAGTCTTTTCCGCTCAGTCATCTCCCCGACGTAGGGTTCCTCACATCTATAATAGAGATCTTGCTCTCCATTATTATACTTGTATAACCCCAAGTAGACATTGTCCGTGTTGATTCTCAACGTTTCGTTTTCTTGCCTTAATCTCCATTAGGTAAGCTCATTGTTGGTGCCTTTTCCTCATGTTCCTCGTCTATTTTGGCTTTTGTGCCCATCAATCCCCACTTGTCTACAATGTTAGAATTCAAGACTACCAAGTACATGATACCCTCGTCATCTAGGTACCTGTCTCTGCTATAGCTCACAGGCACTAAGTCCTTGAACTCACTTGGTCTATCTTCTATTTTCACACAGTAGCGGTCCATACCATCTTTGTATATCTTGGCACCTTGCTTGTTGTCATATTGATACTTGATGAACAATAGCTTTAGTGTGGCCGAGGGGTCCGATGGTCCTGCTGCCATGTTTTCTCTCCCGTTTAGTTTTATTTGTCCCAAGTGTTCTGTGAAATACTCGGAGGATCTCTCTGAACAAGTGTCGGAGATGACTTCTTCAAGGATCGGCTCTAACGGTCGCACTATCCCTTGGTTTACACTCTCTTCCGCCGATGCAACACTCGTTTGATCCGCTAAATTTAGGTGTCTGGTGTTGATTTGTTTTCCCGATCTCAGAAACATGAAGAAAGTGGGATTTACTGACTGAATCCAAACCTCTTACCTGGAGATGGAAAGATCTTCCAATTCCTGCGACTGCATGGGTTGTTACTTGATCGGTCTCTGCAAATGAGTACACTGGATGGCTATGAGATCACTGTATCATTCCAACTGTCAGCAGATTCAACACTTCAAAATGATCTCAATGCAATTTTGCTTGCAGATTATTGACAGTACGTCCAATTTGAGTTTTGAAAACTCCTGGTATCTTGTATAACCTAGGTCTATGAGCAGGTCAAAAATGGGTTGGATCTAGGCCAGAGGTACACCGATCGGGATCGTACTTCTGAGCCCAAACCAGATGAAACTTCACCAGCTTGTTCACTAGGCTATTTTAAGACCACCTGCCAGACACTTTTGTATTTAGACTCAAAAAAGTCAAGTTTTTACCATTTCTTGGTTGGAAGTGCCTGTAAATAGTATAATTTGACTTAGATAAATATCTATACTACTTTGCTAACATTGACATAATTATCACGGTCTCTTTACCCGATAATATAGCTCTGATAAATAGCATGATTTACTAATTTCCCTCTTTAGTTTTTAGCTAGAAATAGTGTAATTTGACTTAGATAAATATCTATACTACTTTTCTAACCTTGACATAATTATCACGGCCTTTTTACCCTATAATATATCTCTGATAAATAACATGTAATTATAGAACATGATTTACTAATTTTCCCCTTTAATTTACCCCTAAAAACAGCGTAATTCCACTAAGATAATTAGTTAAACTAATTATCTGAGATTAGCATAATTATCGCGGGTTTCATAACCTCTAATTAACCTCTAATAAATAACTCAATTCAATTTGAATCTATTTGCTAATTTCTCCTATTTAATTTGTCTAAAAATCAGAGTTTTTCTACTAAACTAATTAGCTAGATTAATTATCTGAGCTTTCCCTAATTATCACTGGTTCCTTAATACTTAATTAACCCTTGATAAATATATCACAGCATTTGAATTCAATTTACTAATTTCCTCTATTTAAATTACTCAAAAACCAGAGTAATTCTGCTTAAGTAATTAGCTAGATTTATTTTCTGAGCTTCTCTTAATTATCACAGGTTTTGGAACACCTAACTAAGCACTGATAGATATATCACAACATTTGAAATCCATTTACTAATTTCCCCTATTTAAATTACTCAAACAATAGGGTATTTTAGCTAAAGTAAATATCTAGATCAATTTTCTGAGCTTCTCCTAATTATCATGGTTTCTTGAACACCTAATTAACTGTTGGTAAATATATCACAACGTTTGAAATCCATTTACTAATTTCTCCTGTTTAAATTACTCAAAAATCAGAGTATTTCTACTAAATTAATTAGCTAGATTAATTTTCTGAGATTCTCCTAATTATCACGGGTTTTTGAACATCTAATTAACCTCTGATAAATATATCAAAACATTTGAATTCCATTTACTAATTTCCCCTATTTAAATTACTCACAAAATAGAGTATTTCTTCTAACTTAATTAGCTAGATTAATTTTCTGAACTTCTCCTAATTATCACGGGTTTTTGAACACCTAATTAACTACTGGTAAATATATCACAATATTTGAAAGCCATTTATTAATTTCCCCTATTTAAATTACTCAAAAAATAGAGTATTTCTACTAAATTAATTAGCTAGATTAATTTCCTGAGCTTCTCCTAATTATCACTCGTTCTTGAACACCTAATTAACCATTGATAAATATATCACATCATTTTAAATTCATTTACTAATTTCCCCTATTAAAATTTCTCAAAAAACAGAGTAATTATGCCTAATTAATTAGGAAAACTTCTCAGAAAATTATAGGAAAATTTTCCTAGATTAATAACTATCTGATGCATCTCTGATAATTTCTTTAACTTAATCTAATCTTAATTAATATATTTACCATTAATTCATGGTTAATTTGGCTAATTATGGCCCTATTATAATAAGATAATTAATTAGCTTAGTATTACTAAGCTTAATTCTAATAATCAACAGAGATTAATTAATTAAGAGAGGTTTGAGGAGCATACTTAAGCCTAATCTTTGATTTATTAACAAATATCGTAATCTAACCTTGCTAATTAAGAAGGATTAGGCTAATTACCGTTAGGGTTAATCAATTAGAGATTAATCTCTAATGATTTTTGCGTAGTGTCCTCTCTATATGAGAGAGAGAGTATCAAGGCTCCGAGTCTGTGTAAAATGTGAAGCTAGGGGTCATATTTATAGTTTTCTGGCACTCTTAAGCTCTCACAGGCTTAAAAAAGTAGTTGCTTGCAGTTCAAGCAACCCCCTACAGGTCAAAAAACGACCCCTACTGCTAATGAGTCCTTGGCAGGTCAGTGATGACCCTCCCATTACCTGCCAGCTTTTAAAATGTCAATTTTGTTATAATTTGACCTATTTTTGCTTAATTGGTAAATATCTTGTAAATATCTGGGAGACCTTTAATAAAGTCTATGCTTAAATGATTACTCTAACCCTTCAATTTTACCTATTTTACTCAATTCACAGTGTAAACTTCCAGGGGTCATAACTATGCCAGTTTTTATCGGAATTCAATTCTGAAAATTTCTAGCCCGAGGTTTGCTGTGCTTAAGATTCCAAAAATACCAAAATTTTCCATGGTCAGACAATTCTACATTTCTTTTTCAATAATCATATCAGTTTGATTAAGCTTTATACAACCGTTAAGGTTTCAGAAACTAGAAACCTTACATCAGCTCCTTTCAAAGAGCTTTTGCCTCAGCTATCGTTTTCTCTACCTTCTTCATTTTTGCCATCATCTCTTGGGAAAGCTTCACCTTTCCTCTCTTCTTGTCCTCCATACCTACATTGTTTAGATGTGAGCGAGTTCTGGAGTGTGCAGTCAAGGTACTTTATATAGCTACAGTACTCACCGCATGAAGGACATGTGTCATAGGGATGGTGGAGCTTGCCTCGGTCTTTGTGCTGCATTCATTGCACCGTTTCTAATGCAATCATAAGGGTGACTGAAATGACCTGGTCGAGTTCCTGAGGAGTCTATATATAGGAGGCTAATCAATCCCCCCTTCGTACTCTTTAGTGTTAGCCGCAGTGCCTTCCTACCTTCACCCTAACCAACAACCCAAGTCTTATTACCTTTCTCCATAAATGGATCGCTTTCAGATTGAGATAAAGGAGGAACTACCTTGCTCTAACGAGGCACCCAAAGACAAGCTGTACCATTTTCTCTATAGAATTGGGCTTCAACAATGAGAGCAGGAATTCAAGCCTATTTGTAATCTTGCCTTCTCATTGCAAGAGTTTTTGGCTTCACGTCATATTTCCTTACAGAGTTTTATCAGACATACGATCAATAGACCATCAGCTGCACATTTGAGTTTGGGGATTGTTGATATGTTCATATGAAGGATATCAGTTCTGATCATTTAAAGAAAGATATTTTCTACAGAAGCAGCCTCAAGTTGCCACTGAAGTCTTGTAGGAATGACATCAAATGTCCCATACATAATCGAAAGTGTCAAGTTGCAGAATACTATGCTGGGTTCATACTCTTTTTGAATGTTAATATGGACGATCACCAAGACACAACAGAGGAGGCCAAGAGCAATCACCATGAGAGAGAGAGAGAGAGAGAGAGAGAGAGAGAGAGAGAGAGAGAGAGAGAGAGAATGTTTCGCACTGGCTTGAGAATTAAACTCCTAAACTTGAAGTTTACATTATCATATAACACATTCTCTTGTAAGGATCCTCAATACTGTGATTTCTCAAGCTTGTCAAATAAAGAGTGCACCATTGTAGCTTTTACAAAGGGTCTTATGCTCGATCGTATTGGAGCATACTTTGCACCTATAAATTTTGCAAGGCCCTAATAAGATCGATCTCTCTCTCTCTCTCTCTCTCTCTCTCTCTCTCTCTCTCTCTCTCTCTCTTACACTTTACATGTAGATTGACAAGCTCTCTCTCTCTCTCTCTCTCTCTCTCTCTCTCTCTCTCTCTCTCTCTCTCTCTCTCTCTCTCTCTCTCTCTCTCTCTCTCTCTCTCTCTCTCTCTCTCTCTCTCTCTCTCTCTCTCTATCTTGATCAGTTTGTGCGCAATAGTGTATGAGAGAGATCTTGTTAGAGCCTTGCAAAATTTGTGGATGTATTCTATGTTCCAATACGATTCGGCTCAAAGAATCATTGCAAAATATTAGCTGCAATGGTTCATTCTTTGGTGAACTTGAAAAATCACAATATTGACGATCCTTACAAGCGAATGTGTTATATGATAATGTAAAATTCAAGTTTAGAAGTTCAATTCTCAAGTCAGTGGGAAACTCTCTCTCTCTCTCTCTCTCTCTCTCTCTCTCTCTCTCTCTCTCTCTCTCTCTCTCTCTCTCTCTCTCTCTCTCTCTCTCTCTCTCTCTCTCAGCGATCATCATCAAATTGAAGCTAAGATTAGAAGACCAACGACAAGATATCTACTTCCTCCTCGTCAAAATTTGACACAAAATTATCGATCTCTTTGGCTTTCCACTACGGACAATCATGCCAATCCCGGAGCTTGTTTCCTCCCAGCCAGATGTTCTCGTTCGGGTCCTTAGCAATCTTCACTAAATACATATCAATACATATGTGTATATGCAATTGACCTCGAACGAGAACATATGGTCGGGAAAGAACAAGCTCTAGGATTGACATAATTATTTGTAGTGAAAAGTCAGAGAAATTGATAAGGTTGTGCCCAATTTAGATGAGCAAGAAGTAGATTTGTTGTCCATACACTCAATTGTAGCTATTAAAAGTATCATGTACTTAGCTTCACAACGAGAAGTGGCCATAGTAGGTTACTTCTTGCTCAACCATGATATGTAGGAACTTACAAGCATGAAACAAATTCACCCGTGGACACTTGTATATCATAACAACCCTCCCACTTTGAGTCCAAGAAAAGCATGAAAATCTCACGACAATGATCCCTCTTGGGATAAAACAATCTAAGATGTAAAGTGCCACACAAGTAGCGAAGATCCTTCTAACAGATTGCCAATCCTTAGATCCTCAATTACGAATAAATCTGTTGACTTGTAGACTGTAAGCTAAATATCCAGCCTTAAAACTCAATTTCAAACATGTTTCTATAGGAATAGCAATAATTTGTAGTCCTTAAGTCCAAACTTTCTTAGTATGTCTCCATGTATTTTGCTTGACACAAAGTAATACCTTCATCATATTGCTTAGATTGTATACCCAAGTAATGAGGCAAAAGCCCCAAGTCTTTCATCTCAAAAGTAATATTCAATTGAATTTAGAAATCTGTATCTTATTCGAACCTGTAATTAGCAAATCATCTACATACAAAACGACAGTGAGAAATACTTCACCCTCATGTTTAACATACAAAGTGATTTCAGTTGGATTGTTACAAAAGCCTTGCTCAACCAAATGAGTGTCATACTTCTCATACCAAGTACAAGGAGATTGATTCAACCCATATAAAGCTTTCTTACATTTGCACACTTTCTTTTCTTTTCCTTTCTTGAAAAAATGGAGAAGTTGTGTTACATATACTTTCTCAAATATATCACCATTCAAGAAAGCAATAACAATGTCTAATTGATGTACATTCCATCCAAAATAAGCTGCCAATGTATATAGAAAACGATCTAGAGTCATACAACAAGTGGGAGCAAAAATCCCTTCATATTCAATGTCTCTTTCCTGTGCATAACCTTTTGCAACAAGTCTAGCCTTGTAGTGATCAATGTCACCATTTGGCTTACATTTCAAATTTTAAACCCATTTCGTAGTAATGGCCTTTTTTCCATGAGAAAAATCACACAAAGTCCATATTTCATTCTCTAAAAGTGTATCAAATTCTGATTGCATTGCAGCCATCCAATGAATTTTATGCTTCATCAAAAGAACTACAGTGCTTCATTAGCTATGTTCCATCGAATTGAGATTGAACAAAATATTGGAAACTGAGAGAGAGAGAGAGAGAGAGAGAGAGAGAGAGAGAGAGAGAGAGATTTCATGAAAGAGTGTTAGATTTGTTTACCTGAGAGTGTTTGGGATACCGATCGTCGTGGTTCAGTGGTGTACCTCCACAAAGATGGGTTCCTGATTGTAATGCTTCAGAGGGATACCTCGCCAAAAACCACAAGGAGTGTTAAGAGTTTTGTCAAGCTCATTGTTCATGATCATACAAGATGTCAATGTTATTTTTTGTTGTTCCATTTTTATGTTTCAAAATAAAGAAAACATGCAAGTCTCCTTGCATGGGGGAGTTTGCACAATCTTCCCCAATTTTTATAATACAAAGGAACGTGCCATTCACACGGCAGCGTGCAATTTTCAATGCGTTCATTAACTGCGTTCTCAGTGTCAAAAATAAAAAAATGATAATTCTTACTCACCGTGCAATTGAATGTCCATCGCCAATGGACTTCCTTGCATCAACGATGTTGGGCATCTCCCGCACTTAACCCGCTACAAAAGACGACACCCCAGGGAGGATACCCTTCAAGAAGTTTTTGTGCTATTGTGAGGACACCACATTCTGTTTACATATCGATCAAACCACCACCAATCATGAAATTGTACTCCCAAAAAACGTTGACTAGCGATCATATAGTGAATTCTAATATCTATGGCCGCGTACGTGATTGCATCAGCTGACCCGCATGCCTTCAGATTCCTGTGTAGGTGTAGTTGATTGCATCTGGATAGAGACCCTTCCTGCGATCTTGTGGCGGCGTTCCGCATAACAAGTTCCTCGGGCGCTTTTCGAGCGTTCTGAAGAGCACCGTACGTGACGTACACACAGTCCCAGGCAAATCCAGGCACAACTTCTTCCCTGTATCGCCCATTGGCCTTACTCTTCTTGCGCACATCCCACAGTGAGTGCATTCAAGGAGTCCACACTGCAGATAGAAAGATGAAAATAGCCTAGAGCTTTCTGGGCTTGCTCCTGCGGTGCGTATCCTGCTACCAATGCATTGAAAGAGATGCCATTCTCATCATTTAATGCATTTGACAAGCAACATTTTGGGCAAAATGGTCATGAAGAACATGCCCATGTCATATTGCATCTTTGAAATTAATTTTAGAGCTTCCTCACCTGCCTTTGCTTGACATAACTGGATATAAAAGCACTCCCAAGAGACTTCGGTTGGTGAGAAACCGTCACTTTTTTGAAGCGCAATACACGTGTCATACTTATCGACCAAGATTGTGCCAAGTGCGACATCTTTTATCAACAACCTCTGAACAACAATAAAAAGCTGATTTTTTGTGCCCGTATTAGCCTCTTGCATAGAGACACATGCCTGCAACGTGGACACGTAGGTGATACCATATGGAGAGAGGCCCACATTGGCATCTTGTGTACAAACATATGCCTTCAAGACGCATGCGTATGTGATTGCATCTGGAAAGAGGCCCTCACTTCAGATCCACTGGCAACGTGAACACGTAGGTGATACCATATGGAGAGAGGCCCACATTGGAATCTTGTGTACAGACATATGCCTTCAAGACGCACGCGTATGTGATTGCATCTGGAAAGAGGCCCTCACTTCAGATCCGCTGGAAACAGCCGAGAGCTTTTTGTTCATGCTCCTGTTGCGCATATCTTGCAATCAATGCACTCCAAGAGATGGCATCAGGGGTATGAAGCTTCTCAGACACGTTTTGTGCTTTCTGAAGTGCACTACATTCAGCATACATATTGACCAAGACATTTCCAAGCATGAGATTTTTTTACAACAGCCCTTGACTAACAATATCAGAGCGAATTTTAAAGCCCATATCGGCATCTTGCGTACAGCCACATTCCTTCTAGATGCACGCGTGTGTGATTGCATTTGGAGAGAGGCCCTCGGTTTGCATTTGATTGCGGGATACGCACAACAAGAGCAGGGACAGAAAGCTCTTCAGGCACTTTTTGGCACATTCAGCCTACACATTGACCAAGAAAGTGCCAACCATGACATTTAAAGTCTTTGCATCCTGTTTGTAAGAGCACTCCAAGAGACTTTGTGTGGTGAGAAACCCTCACTTTGAAAAACACATAGTTTCTCTGTAAGAGCACTCCAAGAGACTTTGTGTGGTGAGAAACCCTCACTTTGAAAAACACATAGTTTCTCTGCAAAGCCCACGGCTCCCTTTCCAAAGCGAGTGAGGATTACTTATGTCCTGGATTTGCTGCAGCTGTGTAGACACAAAATTGGTGACGATTATACGATATTCATATTTTCTTTGCAAAGCCCACGGCTTCCTTTCCAAATTGTGTGATGATTGCTTCTGTCTTGGATTTGCTACAGCTGTCTGGACACAAAATTGGTGACAATTTTAGGACATTCATCAACCACAAGAATTGAGAAAAGGAACTACGCGTAACGTTCTGCCTTGGATTTAGAGACTAGAGACTCGCTACATAACGATTTAAAAATCAAGCTTGTAAAAATAGCGAGGAGAGCAGCCACGTGGGTTAACGAGAGGGCAACATTTTGATTTTTTCCTCTACGCTAGCGAAGTAACAAGGTTCCTCTTTGTCACATAAGCTAGAAGTGGCCAAAGCACAACAATCTAGCGCATATGATGCAAGATGAAAATATGAACGAGTACGACTATACATTTGTGCTTCCAATTTATTGTCATGCAAAGTATACACCAACCATTACGGCATACCTCTAGAGTCTTTATTCTCACTCCTTTCCACATCAAGTACATCATCTTTAGTAATAGGTTTAGTTGTCAAACTTTTGCAAACCCCCATAGACTGTACATTTTCCTAATTGAAACCACATTTGAGTTTCACCATTAAAGAGAGGCAACAAAGTAACATGAATGTCCTATGAGCTTACATTACTATCTCTGATACATGATAATAAAGGTCCAAACAAAATTCATAAATACAACATTTCGTGAAACCAAGATATATTTTGTTTCTGGATGGTATACCTTGTAACCTTCGCTTTCAAAATTGCAACCAACAAAAGTGGTGTAATCTATAACCTTTGTGGATGGTGTAACCTTTGGTTTCATGACTGCCATTAGGAAAAGTTTGGACTCAAATTTGGGCCTTGAAAAAAAATGCCATGTCAGCGTAGAGAGAGATAATAGAAAATTCATTGAACTCTTTTTCACACCTGATTTCTAAAATCTAGATATCTTATTTATGCAAGTTACATTTATTAAAAAACCCAAAAAGTATTCCAGTCATGATAACAATTTACTGTCCGCGACGGCTATTGAATTCAATGCCAAATATCTCAATCTTCTGCATTTTTGAAAACTAAGCTCTGTTCTCTTTCTCAAGAAGTGATCATCATCAAAATGAAGCTAAGATTAGAAGAGCACACTTACAAACAACAAATCTATTGCTTGCTCATCTAAATTGAACACAACCTTATCAATCGCTCCAACTTTCTGCTACAAATAATCATGCCAATCCTCCCAGAGCTTGTTCTCTCCTAACCAAAGGTTCTCGTTCAAGGTCCCTAGCAACCTTCACTAAACACATATTGATTCATGTATATGTGTGTTAGACCTAGCATTTGTTATGTGATTTTTTCAAACTGTGACACATGTAGCACCTAGGTTACTATGTGACAAACATTTTACTTGGCGGATATTTTCTCTGAATTTAATGAGTGAAAGTGTGAGCTACCCTTTTAAAAATTACACTCAAATGCCAAAAAAAAAGTCATAAAATGCTACAAATTTGAAGGGCAAGGTAGCCTTCAAAGATCAACCCTATGTAGCATACTTATTAGATGTTTGAAAATGAGAGTTTATCAAACTTGCTCTCAAACTACCAAAATTCTCTAAGCCAATTGAAGTTCATACATACGGCTTGGTTCATAGTAATTGGGAGCGTGCTTATGCAAGATAGGTAACCATTGGTCTATGAAATAGCAAACTTATTAGATGCTTGAATGAGCAATTTTATCATAGCACATTACTTTGGGCACAACATCCTCATGTTTGGCAAACCAAATAAACCCATTTCGACGACAAGTGAAAGCACGTAATTAAAATATATCCAACCTTCACCAAAGATTACCAAAATAGATATTTTTGTGAAAGTTTCTCCTCTTAAACTTGAAGTTTACATTATCATACAACACGCTCTCTTGTAAAGATCGTCAATATTGTGATTTATCAAGCTCGTCAAAGAAAGGGTGAGCCATGGCAGCTTTTGCTGAGATTCTTTGCGTTGGATCATATCGAAGCATACTCTGCACCCACAACATTTTACAAGGCTCTAATAAAATGAGCAATAACAAGAGGAATCAAGAAGTGATCATCAAAATGAAGCTAAGATTAGAAGAGCACACTTACAGACAACAAATCTACTCCCTGCTCATCTAAATTGGGCACAACCTTATCGATCTCTCCGGCTTTCCACTGCGGATAATCATGCCAATCCCGAAGCTTGTTCACTCCCGGCCAGATGTTCTCATTTGGGGTCCCTAGCAACCTTTACTGAACACAGATTAGTACATGTGTGTAGCAATTGTTATGTGAGTTTTTTCTAAGTGTGATACATGTAGTTGTTTTGTGACGAACATTTTATTTGCTTGTTTTTGGGTTAATTTAAATGGGTAAAAATGTGAGCTACACAGTAAAATGTAAAAAAAGTCATAAAATCGTACAAATTTTAAGGGCGTAGCACATTTCTTAAATGTTTCAAAATGAGCAAGTTTATTAGACTTGCCCTTAAACGACCAAAATTCTCTACGCCATTTGGAGTTCATTCAGACGCCTTGAATTGGAGCAATTGGGAGCATATGCTCATGCTCATGCTCATGCAATTGTCCTACGAAATAACAAACTGGTTAGATGCTTGAAATGAGCAATTTTATCAGCATACATTACTTTGGACAACATTCTCATAATTTGACAGACCAAACAAACCGAGTTTGATGGCAGGCGTAGAAACTACCCAATCTTGCCCAAAGACTGCCAAAACAACTCTTACTCCAATGGAGTGTGAGTGTGATGCAGACAAATTCACAAGAAGATTAAGAATTTTTCTCATGTAGGAAAACGGAGTCTTTTTAAGTGTTTTCATACAATGCATAACATCATGAGCTTCTGTTCGAGAGGCACCGCATACCTAGCTAGGTACAATTGGGGGAAAGAGACCGCCGGGCCCCCTACCCCCAATCGTACCTAGCTAGGTATGCGGTGCCTCCCTCACTGAAGCACATGATGTTGAGGTAAGTCGGAATTATTGTGAGAATTTGTCCAAAACTTCTTGTGAACCTGGAGGCTCACTAAAAGGCAACCCTTGAAGCATTAAAAATGAAAGAGAACTTAGGAAATCAAGCAAACATCTTACTTGAATATATGAAGAAGCTGCTGCAATTCTGAATCACCAGGAAACAAGGGCTGTCTACGAGAGAGTTCAGCTGAAAAAAGCACAATGTACATGCAACAAGTTACGGCATAAAGGGATAACTTCATACAAAATATATGTGCTTTTAGGGGATCTCACTTACCAAAGATACAGCCAACAGACCATATGTCAATGGGAGTTGAGTAATGGGTGGCTCCCAGCAAAACTTCCGGGGCTCTGTACCATAGAGTCACAATCTGTGGTGCGGCCTCTCGACGTTACTTCAATCACGACCACAATCCTTGAAGCAAGATGACCCATATGAAAAATGAGAAGTGGCAGTTTTAGTACTAACCTCATGGGTATAGCTTTTCAAAGGAACGCTGAATGCACGTCCCAATCCGAAATCGGCAATCTTCAGAAGTCCCTTTTCTTTGTCTACCAACAGGTTTTGCGGCTTCAAGTCCCTATGCATTACTCCGTGACGATGGCAGTGTGCAACCCCTTTGCAAAGTTGATACATAAAACTCTGCATAAGTGAAATGGCATCATGATTCATCAGCCATCATGGCACGAGCCAAGGTGCATATGCATAAGCATTGCTTGCAAATTATTATAGTTCAGTGTAAACAAGTGATTTCACCCTGCACTCTCAACTTAATGGCACAACTTGCCTTGATGAGTTTCATTGGTAATGGAATGCGAGCTTGACCCAGGTTGTGCCCGTGGGCTTCAATGTATTTCTTCAAGTCCGTGTCCATGTATTCAAAGACCAGATACAATCCAGTCTTGCCCCTTTTGTAGATTTGCTCAACGCTTAGAAGTCTGCATTAGAAGAATATAGTGTTAAGACCTCCGGTGGAGTATACAAGTTCGATTGGCTTCCTCAGAAACAATGTGAATCAACCAATCCAATCAAATGAGAAAAGGCCTTGTGCTATCTAAAAACTATCCAATTTACAACTTCACAAAACGCAAAGTACATACAGCTCACAAAATAGAAGAGCCAGAGTAATTCGTCATCTATGCCCTTGAAAACAAATAAAAAACGCTTTCTCATTGTGCCTTTCCACAAACCCATAAGTGACATTATCGAGAGTGGCAATATAATTTTCCATCATGTGCACTCAAAATCAACCCCACCAGCCTTAAAGTCGTGTGTGGTGCATATACTCGTAGTTATGTGCACTCAATACCAACCCCACTAGCATGCAAGTCCTAAGGAATGCCAAGATTTTTGAGCCGTTTATTACTTTGGTTGGCCATGGTTCAGAAATAAATCCCATGTCAATTGACACAGACCATGAGTGGCGTATATGGGCTGTATATACACATTGATGGCTTACAATTACATGTTGTTTGACATCACATGTCCATGGAGAATTGGTAAGGCGCAAGCTTTGACCAGACTGCAACTCAATCGGCCGCCTAATGAGCACATAATGTGAGTAATTTGGGCACATATTGTGACGCAAAGTGATCTTAACATACAGACATAAGCCCACCTAATGAGCACATAACACTCTAAATTGTGCAGTGATGATCATGCCGACATACCAGATACAATGAGGCTATGAAGGTTGATTACAATGCAACCAAATACAAAAAACATCTCCGCATGCAGCAAATAGTTATGAGCTCTTATCAACCCATTGCTAGCACAACTGAAGAAAGAGATTCTGGTTTGCAGGGACGTACTTGACAATGTAGATGGATTGGGAGAGCGTTTGCAGAAGCGAAATCTCGCGCAGAGTGGTGGAAGGCACACCTTCTTCGTCGATCTCAAGCCGCGCTTTCTTCAAGGCCACCCAGCGGCCTGTCCTCCTGTCCAGAGCTCTATACACCTTGCCATAAGTGCCCTCTCCAACCTTTTCTAGCTCCTCGTACTTATCCATTGTCGAGCTTCAAGGCAAAGACAGATTATAAGTCCCGAGTAACAACAAACAGCAGGAGTGGAAGGGGAATCAGCAATGGCGCATTTGAAGGAAAACTGGATGTGGGTGAATGTGGGGGTTTCTGCGCGCGCGCGAGAGAGAGAGAGAGAGATGACTCCACACACACACACACACACACACTAGGCTTCTGTGGGCTTTTTAACGGGAGCGAGGAGGCAAACTCTTCCTAAAATCGAATTTAAACCAAGCAGTCTTTCCCAAAAGGACAAACACAAAATGAAAGGGCCAAATTTGAATATGAGGCTCCATCTTAATAAGCTCTTCCTATAACACGTGTACGAGTGTTTCTAAGAGCCAGTTCACACGGGGCTTTGGTTGCCAAAATGTTGCAAACATGTTGCCAATTAATCAAGTTCCTACCTTGCAATCGGAGAAAACGACATACCACTTTTTCGTAGATGAGGCGGAGATTTCTGGCATGCTCCCAGAACTCAACCGCCGCTTCAACTTCCATTTTTTCCCTCTACCTCGCCACCTTGCTCTAGTCTCTCCCTCTCTGTGCAGAAACACAATAGCAATGCAATCTTTTTTTTATTAAAAGGTATGCTTTCTCTTAGCTATTTACTTCGCATGATGCTATAGTATTTCTCTCAATAGACCGTGCAATCCTCGGTTGCCAGCTTGTTGAATCGCGTCGCATAGTCAATATGTCAATGTACAGAATCTGTACACAGCAAGAAAAAGACAGACATAATGAAATTTTGGTAATGTAGTGTGAGTAAGATGCTTGTTTTTCATTATTGAGGCTCTTGCTAAGCTTGAAACATTCCTTTCTGTACACATAAAAAATTTTGTTGCTGCTGTGTAGGATGAGGCATCCATCCATAAATTACATCGAACACAATGCTAATATAGGCATGACACCTTGGCCTCATGTCAAACCAATTCCACTTGAAATTTCCTCGACAAAATGGCTTCAAAGGCTATGACAGATGATAAAAAGCAGGAAGAAAAAAGCCTTCTACAAAACAAGCAACCTCGACCTGTGTCATGCCAAAGTTAGGAAAATTGAGATCAACATTGAGATACAAATGCTGCGGGCTATAGATTTTTCCTGTTGCGGTGACTTGCCTTACTATAAGAATAGAAATCCATGGCATGTTAGGAGCTTCTTTCATGGTGGACTGCAAGAGTTTGTGTGTGTGTGTGTGTGTGTGTGTGTGTGTGTGTGTGTGTGTGTGTGTGTGTGTGAGAGAGAGAGAGAGAGAGAGAGAGACGTAAACTGCTAGACTATAATTCAAACTAAGTTTGCTTGTATCTTTCAGGCAATGGATTCGTAGGGCTGGGACTTGAACAACGAATACTCTCAATTTAACGACGATAGTGTTATTCCGTCGAGTTAGTTTGAGCAGCTTGTCTCTCCTCCCCTTGTTGATGGTGTTCTTGTGCAGACACCCATGTCTTGTGATCGAGCGTGTACCCGCTTGCATGCACAAATACATCCTCCTATCACTGCAAACAACGGGTTCCCTTTTCCTCTACCAGCCATCACTACAAACAGACCACACCCTCCGAGCACCATGGGAATGCAACAATCGTACTATAGAGGGGCGGATTTGGTTTTGAGGCAGTCGCTTCTGATGTCTACCTTGAACATGCATCTTTGTCATCCAAATCAAAGTCCATATAGCATCAATCAATCTGATGTGGGACGGGCAAGGAGCACAACTACCATACCTCATGTGTGTCCTCCCTTACTTCAGATGCGTCCTCCCATATCTCAGATGCATGCTCAAAGGTTATGTCAAGCCATCCCTTCACAAGCGATGGGCAGTAACATTTCTTTTATGCAATCAGATGGTTTACCATCAACTCCAAAAATGACAACTCCATCATCTCGGCACAATGTCAACGACGATGAGAATGAAAGGGATGTTGACATAAATGACAGCCTCAATGGCACCTGTGATGTCCTGGTGGAGGAAGATGGAGCTCCAAAGGAACATGATTGAAATAGCATCTTGCAGGAAAATTGGGATGCCAAAGAGACGGATGTAATCATTGCGGCAAAGTTGAAGATGGATGACATCATTGAGCACGGAGGACTAGCTGTCAAAGAGGACAAAGAAGCTTCGTTGGGAGGACATTGTGCAATTTGTGTGAGTTCAAATGTGCATAGAACTAGCAAGCAATGCATGAACAGATGAAATAAAGTTTTTAGAGAGTGGAAAGCCATATACGACTATGAACGTCACATTCCCTACGGTCATGGTTTGTACTGTAGCTGATTGTGAGAGAGTGTAGAGCCAAGAAGCTGCCAACTAGCTTCTCCAACGATATGTTTTCAATGATTGAAGTCAGGTATGGAGACTCAAAGGCAATCAATCCTAGCGATGGGTTGTGTGATACATCCTCAGATTACAACCAAGGTGATAGTTATAGTCTTTTACTCTGTGTTGCTTCTAGTGTTAGTTAATGTCTGTAATAAACATAATGTTTGACATGATCCCGGTTCCATTTTGTAGAGGCTTCAGGAGTTGCAACATTGGACGTAC
Source organism: Adiantum capillus-veneris (assembly GCF_014529385.1). Classification (NCBI taxonomy): domain Eukaryota; kingdom Viridiplantae; phylum Streptophyta; class Polypodiopsida; order Polypodiales; family Pteridaceae; genus Adiantum; species Adiantum capillus-veneris. The sequence goes on from NC_140947.1 coordinate 38,593,589, forward strand.
TAGGAGATAATCCCAGTGAAAGTCCTCCTCCAGTGGTGAGCGAGGGAGACAGCACAGAGAAGGAAAGGACAAGTGGGCATAGAGGAAACAACCAGCACGCTCGAGGATTGGGAAGGACCTCAAGGAGGTCAATTGACAACTAGTGGATTGGTTCGAGCAAGATGACATTAAGCAACTTGAGTGGGAGAAGGAGGTTGCCGAGACCAATCGCCAACACTTCGAAGCAAACCTTGAGCTTCAACAAAGCCGCCTTGAGTTGGAAAGTAGGCATGGTGAAGAGGGATGTGAACTTGAGCAAGGCTCGAACGTGGCTTTGTTTGATATTGCCTCCTCCATAAAAAGCTTGGCAGACGTGCTTAAGGAGGACTGGAAAAAGTGAGTAACAGGGGATGCCATGCCCGATAAATTTGAATGTCCTTCTTTCATAAACATTGTGACTTTAACATAATGGTGGTAGTAGTGTCCGATTTTCCAAATCATGCAATGAATATGATTGACAAATGAATTTCTTTTATTTAATTAATAAAGGTATTTCTATGATGGATTTGGATTTGTTGTTTAGACTGAATTGAATTGCTGGTCTTCATCGTCTTGTACAAAGCTTTATCATTGTCGAGACTACAAAAAACATCGTGTTGGGGTTTCTGTATGCACTGAAGTGGGGTTTTTATTTGAGTGTCGGTTCTTAATGTTATGCTGGAATGTTTGGGTGACAATAGAGCATTGATACTCAAATATGATGACATATCTTCCTGTTGTCTTGCTTTTCAAATTTCTAATACAACTTCCTCACACTATATTGTTGGTTATCACTATCATGTATGAAGCTCTATGACGGGAAAAACTACCAGAATGTTGAGCTGCGTTTTTTGTGAACATTCGAGTGACGGTTTCAATTTGAATGACGGTTGTCAATGTTGTGATGAGATGTCCCGGGTATAGTGGGGCAATGATATTAAAATAGTGCCGGACAATGAAGATGCCTTAGACGGATTTCCATTCGTAGAGGAAGACTGGCCAGGACACTTATGGGAAAAGGTAAGGGAGACCAATGATGGGAGTCTAACTTTAAAGTCGGCTCCTATAGAGGAAGTCTGGTTGGATAACCTACCATCTGATATAAACATGGATTTACAATCCTTGCATGGGGATTGCGGATCAGAGGCTTCAGGAATATCTAAACCTATGACATTAAAAACATTACCTTCTTACTTGGGAGATAACGAAGATGACTCTATCATTTGCAAGACCACTCAAGTAAAAAGAGCCAAACAGACCCTAGAAGTAGACAACATTCATTCAATCATGTCTACACCTATCCAATGCACTCTTACTTTGGGAGAACTGTTGAAACTCAGGCCATACTTATGGAACGATTTACAGAAAACCCTAGAGAAGGTGGGGATAATGGGGTTAATGTCTAAGAATCTAGGAAACTTGAAAAATGCCACGGAAAACAAAGAGATTCGATCAGTTCCTATGAACAAGGTCGGAGAATATTATGAAGGGGAAGAAGGACACACTACCCTCCCAGTGAAATATAATGACATTGAAACCATGGCAATACTGGATCGTGGAGTTGGCATAGCCATAGCCACTAAAGAAGTATGGGAATCCTGGGAACAGCCAGCCATTAGACAAACGCGAATGAAATTACAGCTGGCTGATGGACACATTGAAAGACCATTAGGGCTACTAGAAAAAGTGATAGTCAACTCCTGTGGAATTGAATATCAACACACTTTTGCCATAGTAGACTTTGGGAAAAAACTCAACTATGAGATCATATTGGGAAGACCTTTCATGCGACAGGTACAACTTATCCAAGATTGGGGAAACGACTATCTGTACTTGAAGCAGGTGGGATCTATAACAAGAGTCAATCTAAAAGACCACACCTATAGAGACGTCTTGAAAACACCCATACAAGAGTTTGATTCAGTCTCTTCGGCTGAAACTAAACTCCCATCTTGGCTAAACAAAGACACTCCTATTTGGATGCACGGAGCTTCAGAAAATGGAAGCTTAAGACGAGAGGAATGTATCCTAAAAAGGGATTGTACAGACGAAGCCTACATACTTGAACCCTTTCCAGAGCATTTATTCGAACCATTCGAGTGGACTCAAATTTTAGCGACAATGGATGTATGTGTGAATACGTCTATGCCTACTCAATTTTGCAATGAGAATGGCTACGACATAATTCCCATCCAAATGATGACAGTCCTTAACATTGAAAACAAAGACGAGGAAACAAAGGACTTGCTGAAAGCTCAACAAGTCTTTTCTGACCTCTATTACGATGCAACTGATGAGTTAGATGAACACTCAGCTACCTCAGAAGATTCGGGATCAGAAAAAGAGCATATGAGGACTCGGTTACTCTTAAGGGGAGGGGAGGAAAAGTTTTTTGACTTTCCAAACCAGAAATCAAGAAGACAAAAATGGTATCGAAGAAAGAGAGACACTAAAATTGTGAAAGCATGACCTATGCCATCAGTCTCCAGTAAAACACAATTCTTGATGCAGATAGATGCCAATGATTATTGTTGGGGTATAAAGCCCAATGTGGTCGCCCAGGTAAGTGGGTGGGCCGCCAGGTACGTACACATATTCTTTTGTAAAAACCTAATAAGAACTCACTATGCTCTACACATTACAGTAGAGCGAGTTCACCATATCGTCGTGCTCTTCTTCTTGCACTCTCTCTCGCGTCGCACTTCCGCTCGTACTCCTTCAACTGGTATCAGAGCTCAGATCGAGGCTCGGGGCAGCACTGCAAGAGGCTAGAGTCACCAACTCAGATTGGAGTGAAATTCGACAGGCAAAGACACGGCCCCAAATCCTGTGAGTTAGCTCGAAGGGCTAGGTGTGCTCAGAATTTCATTCTGAGGTCATCTCGGCCACCGTTCGGCTTCGACAAAGGTCTGCGCAGGCCATTTTCGACTACGCGGTCTCGACGGGTGCCGATCCGACTCTGCAAATTTGGGGTTTTCGGCCTACGACTGCAGGTGCTGAGGATATCGACACTCCCAGAGTGTTGATTTGTGGCTGTCTACACATCGAAGGACGGCTCACAGTTCTTGGAGGTGTGTCACATACGACACGGGCGCATCTACACACAGACTGTAGGCGACATCCACTAGTTCATCAGGTAGCTTGTGTTTGCTGCTTGATATTCCAGATTTCATCCTGACATTGCAGGTACTTCCACATGGGATGTATTGTCAGAGATGATGTATGTCTGTTGAGGGTTTGTTGGCTGTGAGTCACGCAGCAAACAACCGCCGCAGCGGTTACAGCATACAGTGGGAAATTTGTGGATGTATGACTTTGTGGGAAGTCTATGTACTGTCAGATTTACTGCAGCCTTTGTTGAGGGTCGAGTGAGGTTTTATTGAGCTGGGGGATTCTCGAATGTTGAGATCCTTTCGGTGATACAGGTCTTGGAGCGATCCCTCGAGCACCCTTAGATAGGCAGCTAGGATGTATTGACTGTGAGTTAGACAGTTGGGATTGCATCTTTGCTTTACTGCCGTTGAGGCATTGTCGCAGTCTATGCTTATAGGACAGTGACAGGACAGTGAGAGACAGTACAGGTGGAGGACAGGTTTACCCGCAGCTTACAGTGTCAGAGAGACTGTTTTTTGAGCTGTTTTTTGGTCTGTTTTTAGTACATCAGAGCCATTTTACAAAGGAGACCCTGCCAAAATTTCTGTAGAATCTGAAGCTTTCTTGGTTCATTTGACAGGTTGATATTGGTTCAGAGGTCAGTTTACAGGGGAAACTCTGCCGAATTTTTCCCAGGAAAGTAAACTACTGTGAAGCGTACCTATGGCTGGATCACAGGACACTGCTCTTTACAATATCAAGAAGCTGGATGGAACCAATTTCCCATTGTGGAAGAAGCAGATTTGGCACGTGTTGGTACAAAAGAAGCAGATAAAACCTATAAAGCTCAAAGGGATAAAACCAGAAGATATGGACGAAGATGAATGGAGCGAAATGGATGAATTGGCACTTTCTACCATTATGCTGACTTTGGCAGAAAGCGTTTACTTCAATGTAGCAGACGAGATGTCGGCTTATCAAGCATGGATAAAGCTGAGTGATCTTTATGAGAAGCAGAGTGCAGCTTCACAGGTATACTGGCTTAAGAAGCTTGTTGACTTGAAGATGAAAGAAGGGACACCTATGTCCAATCATCTGAATGAATTCAACACAATCTATAGTCAGTTGTCAGCTCAAGGTGTCAAGTTTGATGAACCTGTTAGAGCTATGTTCCTGTTGATGACATTGCCGAAAAGTTGGGACACTTTTCGCACAGCTTTGAGTAATTCTGCACCTCCAGATGGTTTGAACATAGCAGGTGTAGAAGGAATTCTGCTTACTGAAGAACCAATAGAAAGACAATGGACAAAGGCAAAGGAACAGCCTTAGTTGTCAGGGGAAGGACCAAAGAAAAGTACAAAGGTGGAAAGAGGAATTAGTCTCGTAGCAAGTCCCGCAGTGCTAAAGGCAAGAGTGACATAGAATGCTACCATTGTGGCAAGAAGGGTCACATGAAAAGAGACTGCAGAGAATGGAAAGCAAAAAAAGGCAAAGAGAAAGCTGAAGACCATGGTGAGAAGAACAAGTCCTCAGTGAAGATTCAAGAAATAAATGTGACAAACACTGTTGCAGTGGATGACAGTCTAGTGTCAGGAGACATCTACTTCTTGAAGAATACAATGGACTCAGCTCTTCTTACATCATCTGATGGAAATGCACTGAGTGACTGGATTATAGACTCAGGGGCATCACTTCATGTGTCTCCAAACAAGGAGTGGTTTACCTCTTATGTGACCACTAAAGATCATGTTCGGCTAGGCAATGGGCAGACATGTGAGATCTTAGGTGTTGGAGATGTTCAATTGAAGTTTCAGAATGGCTCTTCTTTCACGCTGAAGAATGTGAGACATGTTCCCGCAATTACAAAGAGCTTGATCAGAACAGGTTTACTTGATGATGCTGGCTACGTCACCACTTTTGGACAGAACATGTGGAAGATATCCAAGGGTTCTATGACAGTAGCACATGGAGTAAAGTCTGGAGGACTTTACATGATTTATGTATCAAATGTCTCTAAAAATGTAATCAATGTAACCGAGCAGCCGAACGTTTCTTTGTGGCATAGCCGGTTAGGACATATGTCCAAGAAGGGAATGGAAATCTTGTCTCATTCTGGTTATTTGCCTGGCTTTTCATTTAATGATTTTGAATTCTGTGAACATTGTCTGTATGGTAAGCAAACACAGCAGCCACATAAGCATAGAAGCAGTAGAAGAGATACACAGTTGGCACTTGTTCATAGTGATTTGTGTGGACCTATGCCTAACCTATCTGTAGGGGGAGCTTCTTACTTTATGACATTTATAGATGATTACTCGAGGAAAGTATGGGTTTACTTTCTCAAGCACAAGGATGAAGCGTTTAGTGTTTTCAAAACGTTTGTGACACTTGTGGAGAATCAGAGTGGCAAGAAGCTTAAATGCTTACGCACTGACAATGGTGGAGAGTATGTTTCAAAGGCCTTTCAAGACTTTTGTGAGTCAAAAGGTATAAAACGTGAACTTACTGCTCCTTACAATCCTCCTCAAAATGGTGTTGCTGAGAGGATGAATAGGACCATACAAGAGAAGGTCAGAAGTATGTTGTCTAATGCATAGCTACCAAATGGGTTTTGGGCTGAAGCTGTATCAACAGCTGTTCATCTTGTAAATAGATCTCCTAGCAAGGTTTTGCAGAAGGATTCAGTGCCAGAGATGGTATGGTCAGGCAAAATGCCCTCATACAAGCATCTCAGAGTCTTTGGCACTTTTCGCACAGCTTTGAGTAATTTTGCACCTCCAGATGGTTTGAACATAGCCGGTGTAGAAGGAAGTCTGCTTACTGAAGAAACCAATAGAAAGACAATAGACAAAGGCAAAGGAACAGCCTTAGTTGTCAGGGGAAGGACCAAAGAAAAGTACAAAGGTCGAAAGAGGAATCAGTCTCGTAGCAAGTCCCGCAGTGCTAAAGGCAAGAGTGACATAGAATGCTACCATTGTGGCAAGAAGGGTCACATGAAAAGAGACTGCAGAGAATGGAAAGCAGAAAAAGGCAAAGAGAAAGCTGAAGACCATGGTGAGAAGAACAAGTCCTCAGTAAAGATTCAAGAAATAAATGTGACAAACACTGTTGCAGTGGATGAGAGTCTAGTGTCAGGAGACATCTACTTCTTGAAGAATACAATGGACTCAGCTCTTCTTATAGCATCTGATGGAAATGCACTGAGTGACTGGATTATAGACTCAGGGGCATCACTTCATGTGTCTCCAAACAAGGAGTGGTTTACCTCTTATGTGACCACTGAAGATCATGTTCGGCTAGGCAATGGGCAGACATGTGAGATCTTAGGTGTTGAAGATGTTCAATTGAAGTTTCAGAATGGCTCTTCTTTCACGCTGAAGAATGTGAGACATGTTCCCGCAATTACAAAGAGCTTGATCAGCACAGGTTTACTTGATGATGCTAGCTACGTCACCACTTTTGGACAGAACATGTGGAAGATATCCAAGGGTTCTATGACAGTAGCACATGGAGTAAAGTCTGGAGGACTTTACATGATTTATGTATCAAATGTCTCTAAAAATGTAATCAATGTAACCGAGCAGCAGAAAGTTTCTTTGTGGCATAGCCGGTTAGGACATATGTCCAAGAAGGGAATGGAAATCTTGTCTCGTTCTAGTTATTTGCCTGGCTTTTTATTTAATGATTTTGAATTCTGTGAACATTGTTTGTATGGTAAGCAAACACAGCAGCCACATAAGCATAGAAGCAGTAGAAGAGATACACAGTTGGCACTTGTTCATAGTGATTTGTGTGGACCTATGCCTAACCTATCTCTAGGGGGAGCTTCTTACTTTATGACATTTATAGATGATTACTCGAGGAAAGTATGGGTTTACTTTCTCAAGCACAAGGATGAAGCGTTTAGTGTTTTCAAAACGTTTGTGACACTTGTGGAGAATCAGAGTGGCAAGAAGCTTAAATGATTACGCACTGACAATGGTGGAGAGTATGTTTCAAAGGCCTTTCAGGACTTTTGTGAGTCAAAAGGTATAGAACGTGAACTTACTGATCCTTACAATCCTCCTCAAAATGGTGTTGCTGAGAGGATGAATAGGACCATACAAGAGAAGGTCAGAAGTATGTTGTCTAATGCCCAACTGCCAAATGGGTTTTGGGATGAAGCTGTATCAACAGCTGTTCATCTTGTAAATAGATCTCCTAGCAAGGTTTTGCAGAAGGATTCAGTGCCAGAGATGGTATGGTCAGGCAAAATGCCCTTATACAAACATCTCAGAGTCTTTGGCTGTGAGGCATATACTCACGTTCCAAAGGAATTTAGGAACAAACTTGAGCCAAAGAGTAGAAAGTGCATCTTTCTAGGCTATGGTAATTCTGGTGAGATGGGGTACAGACTTTGGGATCCCGAATCCAGAAAGGTTGTCCGCAGCAATGATGTTCACTTTAATGAATCCAAATATCATTCTAAACCAGAGAGGGTTGAGGAGATTAGAAGAGTTGTCTTCCAAGAAGATGGACCTGCACGTGCAAGACAAAATGTCAGGGGTCAAGAGGAGCAAGGACAGGATAGAGTGGAACCACAGGTTGTGGCTGAGCCTGAGCCACCTATTGTGCATAGATTTGGACGTGTCACGTGACCTCCTGATAGGTTTGTTCCATCTATGAATTATGTCATGTTGACTGATTGCAATGAGTCTTCATGTTATAAGGAAGCAGTGCAAATGAAGGACTCCGGGAATTGGCAATTGGCCATGCAGTCAGAGATGACAGCTCTGCATAAAAACAAGACAGGGAAGCTAGTTAAATTACCACAGGGCAAAAAGGCTCTACCTTGTAAATGGGTTTACAGGTATAAGATCACCGCTCATGATAGTCAGCCAAAGTACAAAGCAAGGCTTGTTGCCAAGGGCTTTAAGCAAGAACAAGGCATTGACTTTGATGAAGTCTTCTCTCCGGTGGTCAAGATGACTACATTGAGATGCTTTCTTACATTGGTTGCCATATTAGATTTGGTGTTGCACCAAATGGATGTCAAGACAGCGTTCTTGCATGGTGATTTAGATGTGGAAATTTACATGCAGCAGCCAGAAGGGTTTGTTGAGAAAGGCAAGGAAGATTGGGTATGCCAGTTGTTAAAGAGTCTTTATGGCTTAAAACAATCACCGAGGGCATGGTACCATAAATTCCACAAGTTTATGCTTTCTCAAGGCTACAAACGTAGTGAGTTCGATCACTGTCTATATACAAAGAAGGCTAAGGATGGTAGTTGGCTGATCCTTATTTTGTATGTGGATGACATGTTGATTGCTGGCAAGCACTTGGAAGAAATTTCAGCTTTGAAGTCAAAGATGGCAAAATCGTTTGACATGAAAGACATGGGTGAGGCAAGTCATATACTTGGTATGCGCATTGAGAGAGACAGATCAAAGAAGTTGATTTGGTTATCTCAAACAGAGTATATTGACAAGGTTTTGCAACGTTTCAATATGGAGAAGGGAAAGGCACTGAGTGTCCCATTGCCACCATATGTGAAACTTAGCAAACAAGATTTTCCTGTGCCTGAGGAAGAACAAGCTGAAATGGATAAGATTCCATATGCGTCTGCAGTGGGTATTTTGATGTATGCAATGATTGCTACTCGCCCAGACATTGCATTTGCAGTGGGAGTAGTAAGTCGATACATGTCAAACCCAGGCAAGAAACATTGGGAGGCAGTGAAAGGAATATTGAGATACCTGAAAGCTACAAAGAGTATGCGTATATGCTATGGGAGTCAGGAGCTAAGTGTAAAGGGTTTTACAGACTCAGATTATGCAGGTGACTTAGACAATTGAAGGTCTATGTCAGGGTATGTCTTTACATTGGCTGGTGGAGCAGTATCATGACGTTCTAGATTACAAGATTGTGTTACTCAGTCTACTACAGAGGCTGAATATGTTGCAGCATCAGAGGCATGCAAAGAATCAATTTGTCTTAATCGACTAGTAACAGATTTGGGAATCAAAGAAGAGATGCCTGTGTTATATTGTGATAGTCAAAGTGCTATACAATTGGCTCGCAATCCTGTTTATCACTCAAAGACAAAGCATGTGGATGTGAAGTATCATTTCATCAGGGAAATGCTCGAGCATAAGCAACTTCAGCTTGTTAAAGTTCACACCACAGAAAATCCTACTGATCTACTTACAAAAGGACTTCCCTTAGAGAGCTTTGCGCATTTTTGCAAGCAGTTAGGTGTAAAGTAGTACATCACTTCTCTACATCTCTTGTATATTAGCTTGTATAGTAGCTTCTCTCACACTTAAAGTATCACATTGGACTTTAAGTGGGAGGTTGTTGGGGTATAAAGCCCAATGTGGTCGCCCAGGTAAGTGGGCGGGCCGCCAGGTATGCACACATATTCTTTTGTAAAAACCTAATAAGAACTCACTATGCTCTACACATTACAGTAGAGCGAGTTCACCATATCGTCGTGCTCTTCTTCTCGCACTCTCTCTCGTGTCGCACTTCCGCTCGTACTCCTTCAATTATGTCAAGGATAAAATAACTGGCAGATATCTTTCAAACCGAAACTCAAAAATATCCCAGACATCGAGAAAAACAAGGAAGGGTACTTATGAAGAACATCAGGATAAAAAACCACTCTTGACCAGAGTCGAGTGGAAAAAGAAATATCAAAAGTTGAAAAAGCTCTACAGGAGATATACACCACCAAAATGAAAACCACGGGAGAGGATAGTAAGGATGTAATGCATGTTCCATCCCATTACAAAAAGTATACTCTCCAAGATCGGAAAATCATAATTGAACAACTTGTTAGGGAACTATGAAAACAAGGCGAGTCTTACGAAGGACTTGAAAACACTAAAAGGGTAGACTTGGCTGAACCAGGAGAAGAGCCTAGACAGGCTTACATTGCAAATGACCTAACAGAAGAAGAAGAAAAGCTTTTGCTAAGCTTGTTAAAGGAAATTGGGATATCTTCGCTTAGTCTTACAAGGATCTCAAGGGTGTCGATCCAGAAATCTGTCAACATACTATACCCATGAGAGATGATGCGAAACCAAGTAGACAGAGACCATACACTTATAACGAAACATTTTCCAGAAAGATCAAAGAAGAGATTGAAAAACTGAAGGAATCCGAATTCATTTACGAAATTGAACACACTAATTGGGTGTCTCCAATTGTGGTAGTACCTAAGAAGAATGGGAAATTACGAGTGTGTGTTAATCTCAAAAAAGTGAATGCAGTTACCATTAGAGACAACTTTCCTCTTCCGATATCTGAGCATGTTTTAGAACGAGTGGCAGGAAAAGAAGCTTACATCTTCCTAGATGGCTTATCGGGATACAATCAACTTTTGGTAGACCCAAAAGATCAATATAAAACTGCTTTTGCAACAGAATGGGGTATATTTGCCTATCGGGTTATGCCGTTTGGGTTAACTAATGCTCCAACCACATTTCAGAGATTGATGAGCCATGCTTTCAAAGAGTATCTTCGGAAATTCTTAGAAGTATACATGGATGATTTATGCGCACATTCGTTAATCCGAGCTGATCATTTTGAATATCTCAAAAAGATATTCGTGAAATGTAGAATTTACATGATTTGCTTAAACCCTGAAAAGTGCACATTCATGGGAAGACAAGGGAAAATCCTAGGACATATAGTGTCTAAAAATGGCATAGCTACCGATATTGAAAAGATTCATGTCATTGGTGAATTGCCTAGACCAACAACAGTCAAAGGGGTACAAGCCTTCATGGGACATTGTGGATATTACCGATAGTTCATCTACATGTATGCTATAATTGCAAAACCCATGTATAGCTTGATTACGCACTTTGAATGGACCAAGGCATGTGAAGAATCCTTCATGAAGCTTAAGCAAGCTCTCACCTCAACTCCAATGCTGAAAGCACCCGATTGGGATAAGGTATTCCATGTACATGTAGATGCTTCAAACTTTGCTATTGGTTGTATACTAGCTCAACCAGGAGATGGGAAAATCGACTTTCCTATTTGTTATGCTAGCCGACAATTGAACATGGCAGAAAAAAATTACACCACCACTGAAAGAGAAGGACTAGGAATGATCTATGCCGTTAAATAGTATAGACATCACCTATTGGCCAACAAGTTTGTATTCTTTGTGGACCACCAAGCTTTGTTATATTTGGTCAACAAACCATGCAGCACAGGGAGAATAGTGAGATGGTTCATCATTCTTCTCGAATTTGATTTCATGGTGGTTGTAAAAAAAGGCACTACACATCAATGAGCAGATCATTTGTCCAAGATTGTTTCAGGGGAATCACCTAAAGGGGTAGATGATGATCTACCAGATGCCTATTTGTTCTCCATGGAAATGATACCTAGAAGGTCGGAAAAAATTGTGTCATTAATGACAATAGATTAAGTGGATTCACCACTTCCTATCACAATTGATTTAATTGAGCAATCGGCTATGTATCAATTACTAGCTGGGAGGCTATATAAAAGAAATCGAGACGGGATATGCTTTTATGCATTAACCCTGAAGAAAAGGATCAATACCTAGGTCAAGCACATGTTACCATAGTAGGACTTCACTTTGCGAAAGACCAAACTATGCAACGAATCTTAAGACTTGGAGTATTTTGGCAGACTATGAGAAAAGATGTTAGATCTTTTGTAAAAGATTGCCCTCAGTGTCAAAAACAACCACCCATTCCTCATGTAACATTGTTTCAAATGTCACCAAGTGGAGTAACTATCTAGTTACTTACTTATCGAGCCGAACATTTCCTGAGGATATGAGTAAACGCCGTCAAAGAGCAATTGAAATTGAAGCAAGAGACTATGCTCTTATTGGGAACCAATTGTACCGGAGAGGTAAAGATCAACATTTGCGTCTTTGTGCGAATGAAAACGAGTATATTCCGATTATAGAACAAGCACATGCTGGATTAGCTGGAGGTCACTTTTCTAGCGAGACCACCACATGAGCAATCTTGATGGCAGTCATATGGTGGCCAACACTTTTTGCATATGCCAAAGAATATGTTCAAAGGTGTGATGCTTGTCAATGAGCAAAAATGCCAACACGAGTAGACAGCATGCCCTTAAGAACAATGATGGGGGCTGATTTGGAGAAGCTAGACGAGCAAAGGCTAACTGCTGTAGCTCATATCTATGCACAAACCCGGAAACAAAAACAGTTTTTTGATTCCCACTTAATCACCAAAATTTTCAAAAAAGGGGACTTAGTTCTAATCTATTACCTTAAGTAACACATTCCCAAGTTTAAGAAAAAGGGAAATGGACAATTCATCATTGAAGATGTATCTCCAAGTAGAGCAATAAGATTGTCAACCCTAGATGGTGAACCAATGGCTAATTGGATTAGTGGATGTCGTTTAAAGAAATACAATTTGCCACTAACCCATGAATTGCTAGAGAGAATGCATGCAGCCAAACAAAGGAAGATGAAGCGACAACAGGTTATTGAGGAAGACCAAGAGGAAGCTAGACTTCGGGTACTCAAACGTAAAGCTGCTCTTAAGAATCAACAAATACTGATTCCCATCAACACTTTGGAAATAAATTATCTGACAATGGGAATTACCTAAAGACGCAGTTTCAACAGATGACAATTGGTTAGATGGAATGGATATGCGCATCAAAGTACAGCTCAACAATCATAGCACCAATGCTTTGGTGGACGCAGGAGCTAGAGTGAATACAGTGAGTTATTCCACATACAAGAAAGCAACAAGTCAAGCATTAACCGCCTGAATAACGACAATCAAAGGATGCAACAAGAATCCAACTCCAACATTGGGAGTAGTCAACTTGAACGTGGTGGTAGTACATGGATTCTCATGTCCGTATCAGTTTGTATGCTTGCCAAATGAACACATGAATGAAACGATGATTCTTGGCATTCCTTGGATGCGTACATACAAAGTAGTACCAGATTGGGATACGAATCAGCTAAAGCTATCACTTAAAGGAGGGCAACTCATTGTTCCTATTGCACCAAGCAAGGAGGAATGGAAAAGATGCAATCAGAAGACCACTCCACGAAGCAAATCTTCTCCATCCCCTCGACAAACAAATGCTACAAGTAGCATGCAAGGAGTCAGGCAAATTTGGCTACCAAAAGCACAACTTGTGGATAAACCAAATCAGATCTGGGTGCCTAAAATTTCACCAAATAGAAGACGGTTCCAAGTTTTCGAGCATAGAATCGAGAATCTGTGAACAAAGAACCTAACATGAAAAAGGTTTGGAAGAAAAAGGAGCACTTATCTTCTCCACACACCGTGCAACCGATCAAACAGTGGCGAGTTAAGTTGCAATAGGCTCTAAAACACCATGCACCAAGCAGATCGAGCTACCAATGGCGATAAAAAGCTAGACAACCGTCTAATATGTTACCAACATCTCAAGCAATCAGCGTGCTTAAACACCCTGATGGTACTATCAAATAGAGAGCACAAAGGCTACAAGATTTTCTCTTTGGAAGACATCAACAGCAAACCTCGATATCGGAAACCCTTGAGTTATTTACTCAAAACCCAGCTCTTGCACATCATATTGAGTTGAATTGCATTGATCTTCATATCATGGTAGATCCAATCACGGCTATGCATAGACACAATTGTTCAACCCATGCACGTAGTCATCCCGGAGAACGCCATCTAAGAGGGGTGGAAGGGCACTAAGTACTAAGTAATTAAGGGCAATTTTTGAAGAGGGAGGAAAAAGTTCCATGTTACCTAATAATGCCCTTATAATTCATCAACAAGGGAAAATTCATTGATAATATCTTCCCGATAAGTGTAAATAGTGTATATACTATCAGAAAATCATCAAAAATAGTCTTTTTTTTTTGGGTATTTTTCATCATTTTTGTTGATAAGGAGGCTTAGAAATGGAAAAATCCAACAAAAAACAATAAAGCTGAGTTTTTCAAGGAATTTTTCTGATTATTGGATTTTCACTTTACTTTTTTAGATCATTTTGCTATTTTCTTTGGGTTTTTCAAATAAAAAGGTCAAAAATTAATAATAAATAGCAGGGAAGCTCAGATGGAAAAACGAAAGACACGATGGTGATCGGAAAGACAAGGCGGACAAGCACAAAAATTTTCAACAAAATTAGAAGATGGAAGCGGGAAGTCTAAATTGGGTGACCAAGCCTACTTTTGCAAAATTCTTGCAGAATGAGCTACAGGAATCCGATTTTGGAAATTTTTGAGCCTAACATAGATTTCACGGCCTAATAGGACTAACGGGGGAATCTGGGGAAAATTGATTCGGGAAGTCCATGTATAGATATCCAGGGTAGGCTAAAACCACTTCATTTCCACTTGGAGCCTTTGTAGAGAGAGCATTTCAGCCTCTTTTGCGCGACATTTCTGGAGCCCACAGTTGACCTTTCTCAGCGCCGTCTCACACGAGACATGAGGGGCACCAGTTCTTTACTCATCAATGATCCATTTTGTACAGCTGGTAGCTAGTCTAAAGCCCTACAAAAAACCCTAGAAACCGAGCAGTGCATGAAGACCTACGACCTAAAACTGACCATAGCGGCCTGTCAGTTGACCAAATCGGATGGGATTTGAACCATAGCATGCCCTAACATAATAGAACCTTTCCATACCACCAGATGACCATTCGACTGGGGTCAAGGGTCCATAGTAGAGAAATTAGGGTTTTTTGGGAAAGGCCAGAATTCCAACCTGACTCCACAAATGGCTTGCTAATAAGATTCATATACAATGTATATGATTGGTTTGGAGAAATCCATCAAGTAAAGCCCTCGAAAAGCGGAAAATGGCTCGAAGGTTACAAAGCGTCAAATTCGACATACTAAGCCAAACTGACTCCAAATGAACCAAAATTGGACAAGTAGCTTCAGGACGAGTTACGAACAAGTTCAAAGCCTCAAAGTTGACCGACCAACCCAACAGACAAAGTAATCACAAAAAACGGTGATTTCAGAGTCGACAGAGCACAAAGTGATGCCGGCATGACCAAACTTGACCAAATTCAATTTAAGACTTGTATTAGGTGTATGAAACATGTCTAGGTCAAAATTTGTGAGAATTGCAAAGTTTTTGTCAATGTAGTAAATAATCGCGATTATTTACTTTTGCAACATTTTTGCTTGGAAATTATCAATTCACCTCACCTATCATGTGTACACACCTATTACGTGCCAAAAATCAAGTATGAGCCAAAATGACCACCAATTACTTGCAAAATTGCCAAAAAAATGCAAGGAAATCTGTGTAAGCCAAAATTTGGGTTATGAACAACTTTTCTTGATCCAAATCACCTCGTAATTCATACCCAAGCTCTATACCATGCCTAGAACCAATGCATGCCAAAAAATGTCAATTTTGGAAGAAAAGTTAATAATTGCGATTATTTACTTTTTGGCCAAAATTGGGGAATTTTGATATTTGGCCATCATACATCCAAAGCACATGTTGTGATAAGCCCACTAGCCAATTTTGAGTCAATTTGGAGTTCAAAATCTCAAATTTCCTTTATATCTACTGTTTCAGAGACCTAAAGCCAAAATCTGGTACCATTTTCACCCTGTGCATCCAAATGAGCCCATATTTCCCTTAGAGCATGTAATTGGCACATACTTCAAGCCTATAAAGCCAAGTTTGCAAAAAAGTTGAAACTTTTTTCCCAGCTGTAAATAATCGCGATTATTTACTTTGGTTGCAAATAAGCGTTTTGACCATACAGTTTTGTTCCTTGCATGCATCTTTGCTTGTTCAAAAATTGATTTGAAGCAATTTGGACCAGATTATCAGCATTTCAGTTTAAAAGGACATCCTAGAGAAAAATCCGACAACTCTGCTAACTTTGCACTCTATTCACTGAACAAGAGCAATGCAAGCCGCAGAGAAGGCCAAGAAGAAGTTAAACCAAAAGGAGAAATTGCAAGAACTACCCCCGTATCAACTGGACCCCGAGTCAGTAAAGGCAGAAAAAGCATCTTCCCTTTCTAAAGAGCAGTTGGAAGAACACCACACCACGGCATTCACTGGCAGGTTTATGAGTGAAGAAGGACATCAGCTAGAGTTGCAGCTCTTGCCTAAAGAGGTCCATGATGTAGCTGCAAAGCCAAAACCAAAGAGGCTAACCGCAGGTTGGGGCTCTGACATTTTTACGAACAAGAACCTTGCGGGGTGGACTTTCAGAAAGCTTACGAGCTTCTGTCCACAATCAAACAAGACGGAACTGCCCAGATATCAGACAACCAAGGAAACAAGGTCGAGGTTGTAATTACAAAAGATATTGTGGTAGAGGCACTTAGACTGCCCACTGAAGGAATGACCATGCGGGAAAGAGACAGGAAGACAACGGGCACATTTACCAAGGAAACAGCTGCGGCTACATTCGCCGATCTCATCCACAAACAGGTGGAAGAGTCAGCCCTTGTGTACCATCAACACTTCCATTTCCTGGCAAAAAGGCCACCAAGGTACAGGACACCAAATCATGCCGTGGCCACCACTTTTACACAAATACTAAAGTCAACAACAAGGCAGCCTGTGGACCACACACAGTATGATTTGACAACATTGAAGGCCGCCAAGAAGGAAGGGAAAATAACATACTTGGGCGTGCCAGAAGTATTAACAAGAATAGCCTATCATGACATCGGCATGGTCGACAACCTACCACCTGCCCCAGATTAGAATACATGGATCTTGGCAGCTCAACCCTCTCCAAGGGCTACAAGATCAGGTAAAAGATCATTTAAATCAGGGGATGAATTAGATGACAGCTCATAAGAGCGGCACAACAGTGAAATCTCCGACAACGAAGAAAAAAGAGCTAGAAGGGAAGAGATGAAGAGGAAAGTTGTGGCTGCCCACTAAGAGGAGCCACTGCAGAAACAAGCACGATTTGAAAGAGAAAAACAGGAGTATTAGCGCACTAGGCAAGCACAAGGAAAATACCCAGAAAAGTGTGTACCGACTGGCTTGAAAGGACTTCGAACGAAGCATCATTCAAGAAAAGAGGCTGAGGATCCCAAAAATTATTTAGAAATGATGTACCAAGAGACAGAAGCCTTAAAGCTGAAAGAGGTGCAAGAAGTGGCAAAGAAAGCTGAGGAAGCGGCTACTCAAGAGCAGAGCCAAGCATCTCCCCAACCCACCTCACCCCGCCGTTGGAACAACAGGACCAGCCCATGCCTACTCCACCATCATCACCTCCAGGCCAAGAGACCAATGAAGAAGTTGAGACCGACAAAGAAAAAGATTTGGAATTCACCCACCAAACGGAAGCTACACAACAAGTTGACACGCCGAAAAACATGAGGAAAAGGAAGCTAGGCCAGAACCAGTGGGCCAGAACCAGAGCAGGCAACTGAGGAAACTCACAAGCCGGCGGATGAAACTGATAAAGAGGAAGATACGAAAAAAGAGCAAACCACTACACAAGAGAAAGAAACCGAGATTGAGAAGGCAGAAAGGCATACGACTGAAGAAATGGTGGGTGTTGAAACCACACAGGTTATTTCCACTCAGCCAGAAAGTGCCGAGGTATCAAAGCCTCAGGATGGCCAAAGAGAAGAACAACCATCCACTTCTACAGAACCACCAACACTTATAACACAACAAGAAGCAACACAGGAGGCTGCCTGCACATCACAACTCGCAAGACAAGAGGAGTGGCAGTCCAATGACGAAGTGATTATACAAGTAAACGAGTATGCAAGGCAGATGCAACTCATGACGGAGAAACTCCGCTTAGCAGCCTTTGACCGCAGTACAAAAGCCAAAGAACTAGAAATGGTCATTGATGCTCTTCAAGGAGAGCTCAACGACAGGATGGCTACTATCACTGATCTCCAAAGGCAAGTACAAGAGCTAAAGATTGAAGTAGAATAGCATCAGATAGCCAAGGACAAACAACAGAAGGAAATGGAGGAGTTGGGTGACCTCCTTACTAAATTAGCTGATGCATGCAAAGTGAAAGAAGAGCAGCTGACAGAAGTGACAAATGAACTTCTTACCACCTCTCTGTCAGCTCAAAAAATTCAAGTACAATTAGATGTCGCTAACGCTTCTCTCCAATATTCCGAACAAAGAATCAATGATCATGCCACTTTCTTGCGGCAAATAAGAGAAAATCCAGCCGTGGAATCGATCAAGGGTACAAATGAAGTGTACAAGGCACTTGAAAAGAAAAACAGAGATTTAGAACTGGAATTGAAGCTTGAACAGTCACAACGCAGAGACCTGGCACTGATGCGGGTCCAAAGAGAGGAGGAACTCCTTAAGAAAATTGCAGAACTGAAAAGAATGAATCAACTCCTGAGAGATGGAAAGCCTGATACACAGGAAGAGGCAGGCACTTCAGAGCCGCCCCAAATGGACATCCCCTCGGTCTCATTTGCTGACTTTGAGACGCAGTCTACAGCAGAGCGGAGTGGTGACAAAGACTTCCAGGTCCAAATTACAAACGAAGATACAATGCCAATGGTCCAGCTGTCAAAGGTTGAAGAGGACGCACTGAAAGAGAAGATTACCTTAGAGGAAGATGAGCAGTGGAAGGACGCTATGGATTGGGAGTTGAGAGTTTTACACTCTGTCAACGTCACTCAACTCACTCCCAATCATATCAATGCTCAATGGCACCAACAATCCCTGCCATACTCTCTCATCAAGGTAGAACTCTTACAGGTAAAGGAAAGATTATACAAGGATATGCAAGAAGATGGTGCAGATAAAGACCACCCGAAGTGGAGGTTAAGCTGGCTGAACAAGAATCCAAGATACCTGATTCTGTTCACAAGAGCACCTGCGGCCCTACAGAAAGATCCAACATTTTGTCCTGTACCTCGAGTAAGGACATGGCAAGCACATGAAGCACTGCAAAAGAAAAGGCCAACATGGCTTAATTTTCCCAGGTTGCCAGCTCCAGAGAAAGGCCAAGCATCATAAGAATACATGGTGAAAACCCTAACGAGCGCCATGACATTCTTCAAGAGTCTGCTAGATCTCTCCTGTGCAATGATATATAAGATCTGCAGGATGTTACTCACTTGCATACAGGTTTTCAATGATCGTGAGCAAACAGGAGCCCCTTGGCTCTCATTCTTGGAAGGGAACAAAGGCCTATGCTATGATCTAAGTGGACAACCCTCAGAGGAAATTCCTTATGGATTTTATGCACGCTGCATGTTCCTGCCCTCGCATAATATGCTCGCTTTTGAGGAGGCATTCTACACTGGCTTCTTCACCTGGCGAACGAAGATATTTGCGCCGGTGATAAGCAACCTCATGTCAAGATTTGTAGGATACTCAGTAACTGAACTGAAAAACAGAGTCACCATGATATTTTTGTAAGTGCAAAATCAGATACCAAAAGGCACTAGAAGCACTGAAAGACCACCTCGCCCGCCGTCAAGCTGTGTCAAGGGACGACACAGGCGAGGAGGGGGGGAATGTTAGCAGCAAGCTAACGTAGACACCATTTTTTGGAGTTCTCCTTGTAAAACAATTATTATTTTGATAAATCGAGAATATTATAACTCCTATTTTCTTGGTAAACCTTGTAATTAATGAGCTGGGGCTACCAGCTTCCAGATTGTATCAGCCACTCAATTCCCAGCTTTGGTAGAACTCCGGATTATTACTTTTGACCACCCAAAAACCTTGGCTATGGTATAAAAGCCAATTTTTGTAAGTTTTTGGATAAGAAATACACAGCGTGAGCTAACGGCGCTCACTTCTCTCCTTCTCGCGCTTCCTACTCCCTCTCCGGTTGTCACATTGCGAATGCGTTTGTTGCATTGCAACCACAGGTAAGAGCTCTACGCATTGACGTAAGCCAATCACAGTATTCTTTAGCTTTTGGTGTCACCGACCCGCGGCCTAATTTCATCATAACTAGGAATTTACACTTTTAAAACGAAAACTAAGTATAGGCGTGGTATTGGGGCATCATTGCTAAGCATTTAGATGCATTCTGGGTCGAAAATGCCTAGGTCAAAAATCCATTGCTGTTAATAATCACAATTTTGGAACTTGACCTAAAGTGGGGTTTGAGGCCATAGGCATTTGTGCTTAGGTCTTATAAACTTGTCCTAGAAGTTTCGTTACATTTGGATGTCATTTGATGCTATAACGGATGTGATTTTCTTGCCGATGAGCGATTGGCTTTTGGTGATTTCAGTCACTTGAGTGTAGCTTGAGTTAGATGCGATTTGTTAGTTGTTTTCCAAGAGATTGACAACCTCTTATAGCCTCTATGCACTAGTCGAGTCAGCTTCATCCCATGGTTTGACAAATTAATCGTGGTTCTCGCTAATACTGCAATAAGATAGGATGGTGAGGTTAGACATGCGTCCCACACACCTAACCAATCCTTGATAGAAATTCCACTCGTAAAGACCCATTAATAGATAATCTGAGTAGCAATGATTCTTGCACAATAGTCAACACAAATCATTTTGAATTTTTTGTCAGTTTATCAAATACAAAAACTAAGAGAACAATTAGATTTAATTATACCTTATCATCTCAAAATCTTCCATCAAATGTACCACCTCATTTGTTATTACATGTCCTCTCCATAATGGCAGATTTGGTAATGAGATTAGGAGTCATCATCATTCTATCATTAGCATCATCTTATTATCATGAAAGATGAAGCATAACCTGGAACGAAGTGTGGGGCTCATCCCAATATATACCAAACTATAGATCGATTTTCCATTTTTGTTGATAGCTTCTATTGAGAAAAACCACAGACAATCGGGTATATTGGGTTAGGATCGAAACAATAGGAAAAAGTTACATGATTTTTATTTTTTTGTATCAAACCTTATATATTTGTTAGTTGTAAAACCTCTTTGTACACAATGTTTCGAGCATAAGCCATTGGCGGCTCTCCGGATTCACTTACATTTGATCTTTGAGCATCATCAAGGACTATTTTGATGGAAAATGAAGATCTCACATGGGACATTGCAACATATAGCTGGTCATGAGTGACAACTAGTGTAGCTAGATCCAAACCCAAAACTTTGAGTGTTTGACCTTGTGCCTTGTTGATTTTCATTCCAAATGCAAGTCTCACTGGAAACTATCTACGCTTCATTTCAAAAGATATTCCATGAGAAGCCCCTATAATAAAGTCTATTCTGGGTATGAATACCCTTTCTCCAACATCTGACCCAGTGATTACTTCTGCATCAATAATCTTGTGGTGAAACTTTTTACATATCAACCTTGTACCATTTAACAAACCTTGTTGAGGATCTAAGCTGTGAAGAAGCATAATTGGGGCTCAAGAGAATTCAAAAATTTAGTTGTATAAAGAATACTATTGCAAACTTTAAGAACATATTGAGTCTGCACTCACATATTCCTTGAGTATTCCTCTCATTTTACCTGCGGGCAAGTCATTAATGGCATCAACCTCCTTATTGCAAGGAGCGAGAATACTTCTATCCTTTAAAAACCTCTTGTAATCTTGAATGTGTTGCATATCTCCATATATACATTTGATGAGCCCTTGAAGACTATTTCCTAGAAGTAGCATGTTATTTGGCAATGGGACATGGTCATTCAAATCTCCATGACCATCACCAATGCGAAGTATCCATTCTGCAAATTATCTTGCAAGTGCATTATTTGAACCTTGAAACACACGCATACTATATGTCAGCTTCCGCAAAACCTTTATATATTTCCATATGTGTGAGTGACACAAAGATGCACTCACAATGTCTGCAAACAACAGGCAAGATTTTTTTGAAATTGCCCCCAAACAAAAGCCCCTTTCCTCCAAACAATACATCATTTTTCATCACGTCCCTTAACGTTTAATCTAGTGCCTCATAAGCATATTGATGAGTGATGGGAGCTTCATCCCATATGATCAAGGCGGCTCTCTTCAAAAGTTCAACAAGATGACTATTCACTTTGATAATACATGTTGATTCTGATGGTATTTTAAACCTCGAGTGAGCGGTCCTTCCATTGCTAAGAAGTAAAGTTGCAATGCCAGATGAGACACATGCCAAAGCAACCTTTGGTTGACCACGAATGTGAAAGAGAAAAGCATTATAAAGATACGTTTTTCTAGTTCCACCCGATCCATCAAGAAAAATAGTACTTCATTCTGTCTTTTCAACTGCCTTCATGACTTCATTATATGCAATGTGTTGCCCTTGATTCAAAGAAATCTCCATTTTATCTATCAAATACATTTGTTCTTGTGCATTGAATATTGTCTCCTCACTTAGCAATCCACCACTACGCTGAATCAAACATGCTTGATCTATGCAAGGCATTCCAGAAAAGTCAGCAAGTCATTTTCCATATTGTTGAAGGATTGTGGTCAATCGAGACCACAATCTATGCAAGGCATTCCAGAAAAGTCAGCAAGTCATTTTCCAGGACACAAAGGGTCCAAAACACCAAAATGATCACAAATACTCAATTGTGGTCTCGATCGTTGCAAGGATGCCTCGCATAGAAATATTGACCATTCAACATCATTTTGTAGTAGCCCCCATTGCAAGATTCCTTAAAGGTAGGATAAGTGTGCCCACTAAATTTCAAAGGTTGTCAAAGTTGCACTAGTTAAGCAACACTCGAAGGTAATAAACCTCCCCAGATGTAGGAACAATGTTGTACATTCTTCCGATTGTGTCACCCTTTTGTCTATGGGTCCATAATTTTTACGTGCACTCCAAACCCATTGAATAGGAAAGTCTATGTACAGAAAATCATTTGCTTTCAGATACCTTTGATTTGCCACAAACCACTCTGTCAGTGTTTTCTTTCTATTTGCACCATTATTGACTACTCTCGCCAAATCTGTAGCATCTTCAAAAGCTACCATATTTTGAAATGGAAGTTGAACTTTCAACCGCATTGTATCAGGCTTCTCATCAATCCATATGTCTTTCAAATTTTCTCAGATGCTAATACATAATGTGCCTCTAGATAGATCTTAATTTCATCAAGAACACCTTCACCATCCTAAAGCAAAATTATGGTTCTATCATGGCTGTTGTGGGAGCAAATTACAACACCTATAAAGTGCGTGCAGCACAACCTAGATCAGCATAATGTCAATCAAGGACAAAAATGACACAATAGGCGCACGGAGGCAATCTCTTTAGCTTGCCAGGTTGAGACCCTCCCACGCATACAACACTCTGGAAGGCTAGCTAAACCACAATCTAGAATCTCACTGCTCTCAACTACACCCTTCAACCCACATACACACAAACGGAAGGAAACTCACCAAACCATACCAGAATCGTACAAAACTTAAGGAACACCATCCCCTCACTAGGATACAGCTGTCCCAAGCCTCTTCACTCAAAATCCTAACTCTAAACCCATGTGTGGAGAACGCATATGAGGGTAGAGCCGGATTTCGGAAGTGCCCAAAAGTTCCATGGATAGATAAAGTTCCATCCATGGAAAGACTCGTATCAGCATGGATAGATAAAGTTCCATCCATGACTCGCTCTAGGAACTTTGTCAGTTTTGAGTATTTGTGATTCTCAAAAACAACTTCTACAATCTGTAGAATTGAATGAATGGCTTTCCAATCTTGTGAGCCAATGACAACTTTGTAAAAATTATGTAGAAATTTTATGGCTAAACCTTCAACTTCTTTAGGCCAAGTTGCACCCAACGCAATATCTGTCTACCCTATCAGGCCGAATCTGGGAGATAATTTTTCTGATTTGAGGTTCAAGACCCATGTCTAGCATTCAATCCACCTCATCAAGGACAAGATATGTAACCCTGCAAAGTTTGGTTGTTTACCATTCGTGTCTGCTCTTCTTCGTTGTTCCTGCATCAAGGTGATCAAAGTTGCATTTTCCACTGTTAGCTTTTGTGTCTTGTGTAAATCACTATATTGCTTCTACTTGATACACGACTTAATTAAAGCTTGACAAACCCCAGTTAATTCCCCAAGTTAGTAACTTTCATAAAAAAGGCCTTATCCGACATCATTCGTGATAGATGACCGTCGATGAGCTACTTTTCCATTTGTTCCCAGAATTCATATACATGATGTACAGGGTATGTAGATGGCTATCATGGCTTCAAATTTGAAAAAATTGCAGCTTTGGATAGGGGTTAGACTACCTTTAAAAAAAATACAAATTAATAACCCTTAGCTTGTATTCTCTATTCATAGCCTTCTAACAAAGTTTGGCTTGATTTGAACTTGTATTTGGCACTTTTTGGACTTCAGTCTCGACAATGATTGGCGGGCATCTCTGGCACCTTTTGGCTACCAAGCACATGTAGAACCAATGATGATGATCATAATTGGGCTTGATCCCTCGCTGCTCCTGCAGACATCTATCATGAAAGATGATTGAGCTGGCACATGTAGAACCAATGATGATGATCATAATTGGGCTTGAACCCTCGCTTCTCCTGCAGACATCTCTGGCACCTTTTGGCTAGCAAGCACATGTAGAACCAATGATGATGATCATAATTGGGCTTGATCCCTTGCTGCTCCTGCAGACATCTATCATGAAAGATGATCGAGATGGCATTTTTTTTCCCTTTGGTTCTTGTCAGTATTGTTAGTCCCTTTTCTTTGCTAGGCTTCATTAAGTCACATACAAGATAGAAGATTTACAGTATAAAGATCTACTTCCTGTATACGACCTTGTAGTTGCATGAAGTGTTTGATAGGCAACTTTACACTTTATGGGTTCTTTCATTTGATCACATCACCAATTTTCTTTGTCCTTGTAGTCTGGCCCAGAGTTTAATGACTATCCTCAGTCATTCTTGGCCTCATGTTGATTGATCAACATTCTTTTCTTACCTTTGGCATTATCCATTGTGCATATGGATTTTGAGGCATACCTTGTGAAGTTTTGTCATTTTCCTGTATCTGCTTCTCTTTGTACTGCTCGGCATCTCTCCAGTTGGTTCGTCATTTGGATTATGGATTTTCCCCCCTATTTTTTTTTCAAGAAAATCTATAAAAAAACTACATAAAACCAAAAATTAACTCAACAAAAAGCAAAATCATTTGAATAGAATTCTAAATGATATGTACATTATAAACATGTCCCTAGGGGCTTATATATGGTTTTTGTCCCCGTACTTCTTTTGTAACGCTATTATGAGGGCATAAACTTTGAATTATGTCAAAAAATTATCACAATCAAATGCAAAAATTCAATGCAGTTCACAAAACATTGCTCTCTAATATTCATAATATTAGGTCCGCATTTAGAATGCCCCCCCCCCCCTCCTATTTGGAGTCCTCCTTGATGACAGGGTATTGCTATGCTTGGGCAATAAAAAAATGTGCCTATGCAGGCCTTGTAATGTAGCCCTATTATGCATACACAGTCAATGCATGGAAAATATTTATGATGTGCAAGATGTGGGTATAATCAATTCGCTTATTGGAATTTGCTGGAGAGGCTTTCTATTCTAAGCAATGTGATGTTTTTTGAAGCTCTTGTGTCGTTTGCTTGATTGAGGTTGTAGAGATTTTTTAAAGGCTTATTATCTCTTTGATGCTTCTTTGGAATCCAGTTTAGCCCTATGGTTGGTTTTTGTATTTGGCATTGTCCCTCAACAGTGGGTTCTCTTCTAACTGTACTATAATTGTAGAAGGAATTGAAAGAATTCAAGTGACGGTGCAGTGATAGTAGGTTTATTGGTTTCCTTTGGGACCCACTTCCTTGTGATTATTGGCTGTTTTCTTGATGCTGCTTGTTTGGGAACCTATACTTGTCCCTGCTTTGTCTGTGTTTGAAGAGACTTCTTTGGGGATCCACTTTGTCTTTGTGTGAGTCAGCAACGGTCTTTGCTTCAGTCCTTGTACGCTTGGTTGATGATTGGATTCAGAATTTGGTAGTTGATGCTTTAATCATTGTGGAATCCAAATAAACTCCTGATCTCTTTGTGCTTGAATCAACTTATTTGGAACCCAAATTTGATTTGCAAAAGCTTATGATTGTGATTTTGTTAGATTTTCTTGCAGGCTTCGACTGTTTTTCTAATGGCATTGGATCTTGTGATTTTTCATCAGAGATCTTTGTCTTCTTGATCCATACCTGCTTTTGGCCAATCTGGATCTTTGATATCCAGATTTGTTGAACTTTTTGGTTCTGACTCATTCTTTTCTTTCGGCCTTCCTTGTTTGTCACAGAAGCTGCTAGTGATTGTGATGAACTGGGTTTCTGGTAAGGAATGTCATAAGAATCATCACTATTGCTGCTATCCTCAGCAAGGTTGCATTCTAGCACTTTCCCTTTGTGGTTTGATTGGTTATGGAAAGTTACTGTTTGCTTTCTCTCTTGGGTTGTTGTTTTTGGGATGACTTTTCTATCCACTTGATTAGCGCGTTGTTATTTTGTTGACATGGCTGTGTTCTTTTTGGTTGAGTTTTTTCTTAATGTATATGATCCACGTATGAGGATGCTTGTTGCAGTTGCATTTCCTCCGAGGATTTTGGAATCCACTTTTGATGCACTTTATTTTTGTAGCGATGACATTGTTTCCTAGGTCTCTGATATGGACAATCATAAACCGTGCATTAGTTGAAGTGTCATTTATGTCACCTATTGGGTTGTGTGGATTTCCATTGTCGGCATCTTCTTGAAGCTTCAAGTGTTCTACAGAGTCATATAACTCATCTTCTTCTTTGGATTCATTTTCCTAGATTACACTCATTGCAAAATAAGGAACGACATCATAGCCATCTTTATCACAAAACTTTGTTGTTGCACCGTCTTAAATAGCACAAACATCTAGAGTAGCCAAGATGTGTTCCCATTCAAGAGGATCTAAAACTTCCTCGTGAAAGGGTTCTGGGATATAATCCTTATCTTCAATTGACCTTTTTAGGATGCATTCCTCTCGCTTTAAGCTTCCGCATTGCGAAGCTCCACACATCCACAGTTCTTTAGGCTTTGTAATGGAATTGGCCTATTTAGTTTGAGAGTAGCGGAAATTAAAGAGAGTACTTTTGAGAAATGACTTTGTGAGCATAGCGGGTGAACATAATTGAAGGTAGCAACATAATCATAACAATTAGTTAACTTGGCATGAACAATAATTTTGCAAGAGAGAGAATTTAGAGAACATGACAACAGTTGAGGACCGGATTTATGTGGAGCCGGTCCCCCCTCCAATAGGCATTTGTATTATGATTTCCCCCATTAAGAGAGACTTGTTACAATACAGTCTTTGTGTTCCTTGTGACCTAGGTGATGCAATGAAGATGGAAAGCTTCATGCATCACAAACATAACATAAACTTGAAGAAAGCTTTAACTATCCCAAGCCTCAGTTCCAAGACCTCAAACACCTTCGAAGGTGGAGAGAGCTAGTAGGGAATGAGGGTAGGGAAGAGGAAGAAGAAAAATTTCGTAGGAGAAAGAATTAGTTCCTCACTTATCATAACTCTTGTTGCTAGCATACATAATAGCATAGTAATGAAGAAGAAGGAGATGGCAAGCTTAAGCATTGAAGCATGGCTCTTGGTTGGATTTGCACTCCATATCCAAGAGTGTTGGTGTAGGCTCTCAACCTCTACTTGCTTGGAGAAGGAGAGGGAGCTCTTGCACTTTGCATAGCACACAATGAGAGTTTTTGTTAGTGTGTGTGGGTGAGTATACCCCCTAAGCAACCCCCCTCATTGCTAGGTCGACCTCCTCTTCTAGCTCATCATTGAAGCTCATTGGCTCATGCCAAGCCTAGCCAATCACAAGCTTGAGCCATTTCTAGCAATAGGTGTAGTCTTGGGACAAGTGCCCCCCCTTTCCCCTTTGAGAGAGAGGACTTGAAAAATGCAAAAACAATTAGATAATTGTTGTAAATTATCATTGGACCCCTTTTAATCCTAGCCAATAGAGTTCAAGCACCTCATGGAGGTAACATGGGTAGGGGCTTGACATGTGTCCCTGTTGCCTCTTTAAGCTTGGGCGTTCCTTGAGAGTGTGTGTGTGTGTGTTATCTCTCTAGCTCCTAAGAAAAGGGCTCGCCCCCCTCTTTGTAGGGATCTTTTTGACCTTTGGTGCTCAAGCACCTTAGTCATCAAGCATGACTAAGCACTTGGACTAGGGGTGTTCCCACAAGCATCTCAGGCAAGCATGTCAAAGCACCTCAAGAACCTTAATCATGCAGCAGGTCAAGTACCTCAAGCACCTTAATCAAGCACCTCAAGCATGACAAGCACCTCAAGCACGACAAGCACCTTGAGCTTGGGCCAGGTTCCCACCTCAAGCTCAGACCCATTTTACCTAAGGTCAAAGGACTTTTACACACATTATTGGAGGTCTTCAATGAAGCCAACCCTAAGGTCTTATGCTCCATTGGCTAGCCTTTCTCTTTGATAGACCATCTCTCATTTGGGCCCCTTTACCATTGGCCCCGTGTTGAGATAGATCTATAAGCACATATCTATATCTTAACACTTGTTCCCGTTCATTCTCCCACATTAAGTGATCAATTTAATATGAGAAAATCATTTGGGTTGGTTAGATATTAGATTTTATGACATTACCTCTCTCTTGAAATCATAGTCGTCCTCGACTATGAGGTAGAAGAGATAAAGCTTTAGTCATTAGTCAATTTTACTTAGCGGGTAGAGGATCCCTTTTTACCCTAAGACATCTTTCCAAGATGTATCACTAATCCATTTGGTGCTTGGGAGACATAGCTGCCGCAAGCATGTCTGCTCTTTAGTCCATTTCATTCTCCCAAAGTAGAGTGACAAATTCCACTTGGTGTTTGAGAGACGTCGTCATCACAAACATGATTCTAAGCATGCATACTAGTTAAATTTGTGCACAATTAAAAAGAGGACTAGTCTTATAAGACAAAAACATGAGTTATTTAAAAAAAAAATTTTGTACATTTGCTTACTCTAATGTAGCATTGTAACATACTCATCAACCGCGAAGATCTTCCCATGTACTTTGAGTAGCAAGGGACTTTTAGGTCTTCCCTCAATGATCTCAAAAGGTGCTTTTCCCATAGAAGTATGTACTGTATTATTGTAGGCATATTCTACAAGAGGTAAGTACTTTTCCCATTGTGAGCGTTGATCTACTTCGGTAACATAAGTCTTGAGTAGATCGAGTATCGTAAGATTGGCTATCTCTCTTTGGCCATCCGTTTGTGGGTGATAGGCCGAAGAGAAATTCAATCTCGTTCCTAGATTTTCAAAGAGACCTTTCCAGAAATTACTGGTCATTCTAGGATCTCTATCTGACACAATGGATGTGGGTAATCCATGGTGCTTGAAAATTTGAGATATGAAGAGAGTTGCCATTTGATGTGCCTTAAATAGTCTTTTTGATAGGAATAAAATGTGCTTGCTTGCTAAACCTGTCGACTATTGTCCATATTCATGTATTCCCATGGATAGACTTGGGTAATCCAAAGATGAAATCCATGGATATACTCTCCCATGGTGAATTTGGAATAGGCAATGGTGACTGGAGTAATCAAGGTTGCTTCCCTCTATCATACTTGGTCTTTTGGCATACTACACATTTTGAAACATACTCTCGTATGTCCACTTTCGTGGTAGGCCAATAGAAGTACGTCTCTACTCCTCGGAGAGTAGGTTGAATACCTCTATGCCCTGCATATGGAGGAGCATGGGATTCATACATAACTTTCTCACGAAGGGAATGGGTAACACATAGCCTATTTCCATGGAGAAGATAACCATCCTGCAAGGTGAATGGTTCCTCTTTCTTCCCCAAAGCAAGGGCTGACATTATGTCTCTAAAGTCAGGGTCAGTAGCATACTCATCTATCATAGATGATAGATCATTGTGAGTAGCTATAGACACCGCATTAAATTTGGGTCGTCGTGAAAGTGCATCGGCCACTTGATTGTGCTTACCAGCTATGTAAGCAATATGGAAATTAAATTGCGAAAGAAAATTTGCCCACCTCATTTGTTTGTCGGAAAGCTTGGTTTGCGTCATGAAATACTTGAGACTTTGGTGGTCGGTTCGTAGGATAAATGGAGTCCCCAATAGGTAGTGCTTCCATGTGTCTAGGGCATGTAGAACAACTAAAAGCTCTTTCTCATAAATGCCCAAGACTCGTTCATCAATATTGAGCCTTCGACTCTCATATGCTATGGCATGCCCTTCTTGAAGCAAAACTGCTCCACAAGCATCACATTGGACCTCAAATGGCTTTGAGAGATCCGGAAGCACGAGGACGGGTTGGGAAGTAAGCTTCTCTTTGAGCTTTTCAAAAGCACCACAAGCATCACATTGGACCTCAAATGGCTTTGAGAGATCCGGAAGCACGAGGACGGGTTGGGAAGTAAGCTTCTCTTTGAGCTTTTCAAAAGCATTTTGCTCCTTAGCAGTCCATACAAACTTAACATTCTTCTTAGTTAAGTCGTGTAGTGGTCCTGCTACTTGAGAGAATATTGCTATGAAGCGTCTATAGTATGCACACATACCAACAAAGCTTCTTAGCTCATGTAGATTTCTTGGGTTAGGCTATGCTTTTATTACCTCTAACTTTGATGGATCCATTTGGATACCATCTTTAGAGATAATATGACCTAGGTATTGAATCTCTTGTAGGAAGAATTCGCTTTTCTTTTGGTTGAGAAAAAGCTTGTTCTCCCTCAATGCTTGAAAAATCACTTGGAGATGTTGCTTATGTTCCCCCAAAGACTTGGAGTAGATGATGATATCATCAAAGAACACTCCAGTGAATTTGCGGTATGGTCTAAAAATTTTCTCCATCAAACGATTGAACGTAGCTGGTGCATTAGTCAAGCCAAAAGGCATGACTAGATATTCATAAAGACCAAACGTTGTGCGAAACGCGGTATTTAAGATATCTTCATCCACTATCCTTATTTGATGATAGCCACTCTTAAGGTCAATCCTACTGAAGTAGGTCGAGCCTTGTAGCTTATCAAATAGATCTTCTACCCGAGGTACAGGAAATCTGTTTTTGATAGTGATATGGTTTAGTGCTCGATAGTCCACACACATACAATATGTACCATCTTTCTTTTTCACTAAAAGGACTGGAGAACAAAAGGGAGAGGAACTAGGACTCACCATCCCTTTGTCTACCAGCTCTTGTACTTGCCTCATGATCTCCTCTTGTTGAGCTTGTGAGACTCGATAAGGAGGCTTGTTAGGTGGTGAGATTCCAGAAAGGAGCTCAATACGATGGTCATCATCCCCTCGTTTTGGAGGTAAGTCCATAGGGATATCATCGATGAACAAATCTTGGAATCCTTTTAGAAAATTAAACAAGTCTAACTCTTCTTGATTCCTACCATTTACATTTGATGAAACATAAGTATCTTTTAGAGACTCTTTGACAAAAATCATGTACGCTGAAACTGAGCTCTTCATTGGCTTATCAAAAGCAAGAGGATTTACAAGTGGAATAGTGTGACCACGCTCACTAGCATCTATATACATGTTCTTTCCCCTGTAGGTGAAGTAGATTCTCCTTTCAGGGAACTTCATGTTGGCAGCCATGCGATCAAACCATGGTGCCCCTAGGATAACATCCTCATATTGGAGAGGAGAGATGAAGAAGTCTTCCTTGTCGACATAGCTTTGGACATGAAGCCTCAACTTCCCAATCAAGGGAGTAATGGAGGCTTGTTGTCCCTTGAAAGCTGCATCAGCCACTACTATATCTCCCATCTCAAAAGCTTGAATGCCCAACTTGGTGGCCAACTCCATTGATATGAAGTTAAGAGTAGAGCCAAGGTCAAACAAGATGAAGGCATCATGCTCTCTTACCTTTCCCCAAGCATAGGAAAGTGATGATCCTTTGCAATGAGCATCCTCTTTTGGAGCTTCGATGGTGGAAGCCTTAGGAGTCTCATTGCGAGTATTCTTCTTGGGGCAAGAACGATAGCCATGTCCTTGCTCCCCACACTTGAAACACTTATGGTCCTTGCGAAAAGCTTCAAGCTCTTCAGGAGAGAGTTTGTTTTTACCCTTTTAAAGTCCCTTCTCCTTGGACCGATTGTTGTTGTTGTTGGAATTGACTTGGGAAGTATTTTGAACATTGGTTTTCCCCTTTGCATCATTTTTGTCTTTGTTTTCCATGGGCTTAACATTACGTCTAGCCCCTTGATGGAAATTGATGCGTGAAGCAACCATGGTGTGATGGATTACTTCGCTAATAGTACCAGGCCGTTGAGAGTTGATGTATTCGGCCATCTCTTCAGGTAATCCTGCACGAAATTGCTCCCTTTGCTCGGCAAAGTTTATCTTTTGAAAGACAGTAGCCTTGATATGTAAATCCCAAAACTTCTCTACATATTTGTGGATAGACTCATGGGAGAGGAGATTCAAGCTGTGCCATTCGGTAAGCACTTTGTCCTTTGCATCGCTTGCAAGGAATTGCTTCATGATGGAAACTCGTAGAGTTTTCCATGTCTTTGGGGCTTCACCATTTCCACGAAGGCTAGCCCACCATTGACAAGCTGATTTTTGGAAGTGCATAACTACATGGCGTAGCTTAGAGGACTCTGTGAAGCCCACATCTCCAAAGGCCGCATCAAATTGCTGGATGAAGGCCAACACTTTGTCGGTAGCACCGAAGGTGCCATCATAGGTGAGAAAAGAGATACTCTTTCCTCCCTCCTTGAACTTCTTTAGTTTTTGTGACCTTCGCCATGCAGGAAATGATTTGCGATGTCCTCCCCTCTTGTATTCTCCAGGAGAATAACCATAACTTTCTTCAGAAGAGGAGGAAGGTGAAGAAGAAGGAGAATAGGGTGACCTCTTCCTAGCCCTTTTCTTCCTTTGGTTCCTCTCTTGCCTTTCAGAGTGATGAGGAGAAGGACTATGTGTTGATCTTTTCCTCTTGGGAGGAGTGGGAGATCGTCTAGACCGCCGTCTTTGTGGAGCCACATCTTCAGAGGAACTTAAACTTTCATTGCTTTCTTGCTCTTTGGATTCCTCCTCTCGAATGGGAGAGAGTCTTCTTTTGGGGGTCTCTTCAAGAGGCCTCCTAAGCTCTCTTTCCTCTTGGAGAGGAAGGGAAATTCCATAAGCATGAAGTTGTTGAGTAACTTCGGCTTGCAAAGCAAGGTTGCCCATAGCTTGCTGCAACCTAGTAACGAGATAATTCACAAACATGGGAGCATCATCATTAGCACCTTCATGTGCAAAATCAAAGCTATCAATGTTCATTCTACTCTCTTGATTATTGTCAGCCATGTTAACAAAATTTATGTATGTACTTAGTGTATGCTTTGGCAATTCAAAACCTTAGTTGCCACTCCTCTTAGCCTTTGAAAATCGGCTCTTAAGTATCTACACCCACGGCTCGAAGTGGTTAATTATAGAGAGTAGAGGAGTAGGTATAACATAGCAGAGTTGCCAAGGGCTAGCTCCTTTTGGACTTCTTATGGCTCAATAATGGTAAAGCCATAGGCAAGTCTAAAAAGACTCCATTATTAAGTCCAAAGCTCCCGAGGTGTGCACCATCCCCCACATAGTGGGCTCAACAAAACCGATATTAGATCCCAGTTCCACTTACCCTAATATAATTAACAACATAAACCATTTATAGGCTACTTAAGGACCTCTCTTCTTAAGCAAGAAAAGAGAAACCAAATGCTTTGATACCAATGTAATGGAATTGGCCTATTTAGTTTGAGAGTAGCGGAAATTAAAGAGAGTACTTTTGAGAAATGACTTTGTAAGCATAGCGGGTGAACATAATTGAAGGTAGCAACATAATCATAACAATTAGTTAACTTGGCATGAACAATACTTTTGCAAGAGAGAGAATTTAGAGAACATGACAACAGTTGAGGACCGGATTTATGTGGAGCCGGTCCCCCCTCCAATAGGCATTTGTATTATGATTTCCCCCATTAAGAGAGACTTGTTACAATACAGTCTTTGTGTTCCTTGTGACCTAGGTGATGCAATGAAGATGGAAAGCTTCATGCATCACAAACATAACATAAACTTGAAGAAAGATTTAACTATCCCAAGCCTCAGTCCCAAGACCTCAAACACCTTCGAAGGTGGAGAGAGCTAGTAGGGAATGAGGGTAGGGAAGAGGAAGAAGAAACATTTCGTAGGAGAAAGAATTAGTTCCTCACTTATCATAACTCTTGTTGCTAGCATACATAATAGCATAGTAATGAAGAAGAAGGAGATGGCAAGCTTAAGCATTGAATCATGGCTCTTGGTTGGATTTGCACTCCATATCCAAGAGTGTTGGTGTAGGCTCTCAACCTCTACTTGCTTGGAGAAGGAGAGGGAGCTCTTGAACTTTGCATAGCACACAATGAGAGTGTTTGTGAGTGTGTGTGGGTGAGTATACCCCCTAAGCAACCCCCCTCATTGCTAGGTCGACCCCCTCTTCTAGCTCATCATTGAAGCTCATTGGCTCATGCCAAGCCTAGCCAATCACAAGCTTGAGCCATTTCTAGCAATAGGTGTAGTCTTGGGACAAGTGCCCCCCCTTTCCCCTTGGAGAGAGAGGACTTGAAAAATGCAAAAACAATTAGATAATTGTTGTAAATTATCATTGGACCCCTTTTAATCCTAGCCAATAGAGTTCAAGCACCTCATGGAGGTAACATGGGTAGGGGCTTGACATGTGTCCCTGTTGCCTCTTTAAGCTTGGGCTTTCCTTGAGTGTGTGTGTGTGTTCTCTCTCTAGCTCCTAAGAAAAGGGCTCGCCCCCCTCTTTGTAGGGATCTTTTTGACCTTTAGTGCTCAAGCACCTTAGTCATCAAGCATGACTAAGCACTTGGACTAGGGGTGTTCCCACAAGCATCTCAAGCAAGCATGTCAAAGCACCTCAAGAACCTTAATCATGCAGCAGGTCAAGTACCTCAAGCACCTTAATCAAGCACCTCAAGCACGACAAGCACCTCGAGCTTGGGCCGGGTTCCCACCTCAAGCTCAGACGTAGCTTACCTAAGGTCAAAGGACTTTTACACACATTATTGGAGGTCTTCAATGAAGCCAACCCTAAGGTCTTATGCTCCATTGGCTAGCCTTTCTCTTTGATAGACCATCTCTCATTTGGGCCCCTTTACCATTGGCCCCGTGTTGAGATAGATCTATAAGCACATATCTATATCTTAACACTTGTTCCCGTTCATTCTCCCACATTAAGTGATCAATTTAATATGAGAAAATAATTTGGTTTGGTTAGATATTAGATTTTATGACAGGCTTTCCCAACTATGCTAGAAGTTCTAATCCTGCTACAATAGTGGAATCAAAATCTTCTACTAGGGTTCTTATCACATCCTTGTAACTATGATTCTTAAGATTTATTCTTGTTGTGGTTTCCATATGCCTTAGGTAGATATGGTCATAACCCCAAACTTGGTCCATTTTCAATTGCCGCATGAATGGTCTTCGTAGAATGATATCATAGTTGTCCTTCTTGCCAAAGTTAACAATAGCAAATGTATTCTCATATTCAATGCCACAAGAAGTAACAAATGCTTTTTCTAGGAGTCCTATGGGTCTTTTCGTGTGTCCGTCTACAAACTACGATTTCATCTTGGTAGCCCTCACTGCTGGTTTTTCCCATTTTCTCCATATCTCTTTTGCTGCAATGGAAACGCCATCTTTGCTGTCAAGGATTGCCATGGTTTTTACACCTTGGAATTCCACAGGAAGAGTGGTGTTCCCATCTTCTCCCTCATAGTACTCGCCTACCTTGTTTAATGGCACTGGCCTAGTGTTTAGTCGAGGCATTTCTAGCTCTTTGATCCCTTCTTCGATTTGAGTCATTGGTTTTTTAACAGCAAATTTCTCTAGAAATTATCTCACAGTAGACCACATGTTTGGTTGTATTCTGAGCAACTTGGATAAAGTTATCGTATAGGTGACTGGTGTCGACAAAATGTCTATCAATCCTTTTGAATCAATGACCTTGTTGGAAGATAGTCTCTGGGATGGGACTGGAATAACATCTGACTTGGACTCATGCTCTCCCGTATAGGACGGTAGTATTCTTAGTGAATGGGTTTGACTGTTCATAGACTGTACGAATCCTTTGCCTCCCCAAGACGATTCCGCTTCTAGATTCATTTGAGATCCAGTCTCAATTTTCTCTATTGGTAGAAGAGACACTCCTCTTCCATCACTCGTTTGGTTTACTTTTTTGCTCATCTCTCTTGCTTCATTGGCCTCTCTGACTTGTTTCGATAATTTTTCAAGACCATCTATTCCTTTACACCTGTCAGGTATAGCTATGTGAAATCCCTCGGAGAATTATCCATAGTATTCAATACTATCCTTGGTTCTAATGCTGAGTCCTTGAACTTTGGTCTATGCTCGTGGTTGGAATCTGGCTCTTTTCATTCTTGGCTTGGTGGGATTACTGGTGTAGGTGGGACAAGGATCATACCCTCAAGTTTTCCAACTGGTGGTTCTAGTAAAGCTTGGACTGTTCCAATCTTTTTATGACACATTTCAAGCCTGTTCTTTTCTAGTTTCACATATGGATATGTCATCCACCTCTGTTCTTGGTTTGGGTGTTTATGAGCTGTGTTTCATAGGCTTTTAGGAGGGCATCTAATGGCTCATTAACCTTCTCGACCAATACTTATCCTCTTGAACTACCACTTCTTGGTTTCTCATATGTGTGGATGGTTCTTCTAGGGATTGATATATCTGCGTAAGAGAAGTTTCAACCTCATGTTCTTATCTTCTCTTTAGCTTGGGTAAGCTCCTCAGCTAGGGATTTTTGCTATGTTCCCTACGTGCTTTCATCCTAGCCTTTCTAGATTTCCAATATTCCGTTTGCTCTTGGTTTTTTGACTCGCGTCAGTTTTTGTTTTCTCTATCTTTGGGTTCTCAGCTTCTTTTTGAGCTTCCACTCTCGTAACTACATGAACTGGTACGACATTTTCATTTTCCAGGCTACTGGGTAGCTGAATGATTCTTGAGACGTTCGTTGTGATATTTTTGACTCGGTTTGGATTTTTTGGACAATCGAGGATCAAGTGAATGACACCACAGTCGAGACAATAGGCATTTACTTGTGTGATCTCTGTCTGAGGACACTATTTGACCAAGTGATTGCAATGGCTTTTGTGACAATCTGGTTGAGGAGCTTCTTCTTACATTTTCATTTTCCAAGCTACTAGGTAGCTGCATGATTCTTGAGACGTTTGTTGTGATATTTCTGACTCGGTTTGGATTTTCTGGACAGTCGAGGATGAAGTGAATGACACCACAGTCGAGACAATAGGCATTTACTTGTGTGATCTCTGTCTGAGGACACTGTTTGACCAGGTGATTGCAATGGCTTTTGTGACAATCTGGTTGAGGAGCTTCTTCTTGCATATACTCTTGGTTGTAAACAGGCTCTGACCTAATAGGATCTGACCTAACTAAGCCTCTTACCTAGAGATGCTGCTTATGTTCCTCGAGAGAATTGGAGTATATGATGATATCATCAAAGAATAGTCCTGTTAACTTGAGATAGGGCCTAAATATTTTCTCCATTAAGAGGTTGAATGTGGCCGGAGAATTTTTCAAGCCAAAAGGCATGACAAGATATTCATAAAGACAAATGTCATGCGAAAAGCAGTCTTTACGATATCTTCATTGACTACCCTTATTTGAGGATAAATTTTTTTAAGGTCAATCCTAATAAAGAAGGAGACCCTTGCAAACTTATCAAATAGATCTTCTACCCACGGTAGGGGAAATCTATTTTTGATAGTGATCCTATTTAGTGCTTTCAACACACATACAATATGTGCCGTCTTTCTTTTGTACTAGAAGGACTAGTGAGAAAAATGGAGAGGAGCTAGGCCTCACCATCCCTTTCTCTACCAGTTCATGGACTTGCCTCATGATCTTCTCTTGTTGAGCTTGTGAAACTCAATAAGGAGGCTTATTATGTGGTTAGCTTCTTGGTAGAAGCTCTATTTCATGATTTCCATCCCCTCATTTTGGAGGTAACTCTCTAGGGATATCAAGACCTCAAACACCTTCAAAGGTGAAGAGAGCTAGCAGGGAGTGAGGAAAGTGAAGAGGAAGAAGATGTAACATACGAGAAACAAGTAATCTCCTCACATTCCATCACTCTTAGATCATAGACTAGCATAGTAATGAGATTTGAGTAGATGATGAGCATGCTTTGAAGCTTGACTCTTGCTTGGATTTGCATTCCATAGCCAAGAGGTGTTGGTGTAGGCTCTCTACTTCTCAATCTTGGAGAAGGAGATGGAGTTCTTGCTCAACATATGAGTTGTGTGAGTGTGTGTGCTTTATTATGCAAAAATGAGAGCCCCTTCTTGCTTTGGTCTACCCAACCCCCCTCTTGCAATTACTCATTATTTCATCCTATTGTTCCATGCCAAGGCTTAGCCAATAAGAGACAACATGCAAGGTGTGTAGCCTTGTGACAAGTGTCCTTCTTTCCCCTTTAGAGAGAGAGCTTAGATAATTGTTTAAATGAAGCTAAATTCTTATTGGACCTCTAAATCAACTGGCCAATAGGAATTAAGCTACCTTAAGGGCTACTTAATTCTCATTGTTCCATGCCATAGGCCATCCAATAAGATTTAAACTTAAATGGGGGAAACTCACTTAGATGCTTGACCTGAATTTTGGTAGGATTTGGTCAATTGTGGCAATAGTTATGTCTTAGTTGGTGTTTTTTAGGCCAAGTCCCATAAGGGTTTCTACGCATTGTTTTCAATATGCAACTTAATAGAACAATAGTGCAATGAGTAGGGATCATACCTCTCATGTCTTGTGTCATGACGTGATGTGTGCATGGAGAATGAAGGGCACAAAGGCAACTCCACAAACTAGCTCTCTCTCTTTAAATTAAAAAGAGACTTCTAAGGGGAGGTTAGTCTATACATACCCTTGGGCTGCTGACTTTGGTGGTCAACATCTTCATCAAGAGGCTATAAATTCTTCATTTCCAAGGCTCACTAGTACAAGACAATATTTTTCATTTCTTATGAACATCCCAAGAGACCAAAATGCTATAGCCACCAACATGACTTGAAGGTTTCTACAATAAACAATGCTCCATCTAAAAAGATCATGGCTACATCGATCAGTCATCCTCAAATGCCAAATGAAGTCTATCTAGGACAAGACAATAAATACAATCAAATTATCTTTACTTTGCAGGAGCAATTTTCACATGAGGTACATCTTACCTTTGATAATGACTTGGAAAGCGAAGAAATTGTAATTGATGATAAACGAGGAAACACTTATAAAGAGTTCTTTCAATAAAGGAAAGAAATTGATTCAATAACTTCACCCATAGTTTCCACACCAAGAGATATCTAGGTGGAGACAAGAACATTGTTGGGAGTTCATATGTTCTAAGAAAAAATTCTAGTGTAGTAACCAAAGTACCCATCATTCAAAGCATTAGAGAAGAAGAAGAAGATCCAAATTTTGGTTCCCTTTGCTAATATTCAAGTTACAAATACATTTAGATTCTAGCGAGTCAATTTAATCATGAAGATAGACACACAAGATGGATAACGTCAAGGCAGACATTGCAAGCACAAGGATACTTGTAGGGAAATGAAAGCTTATGGAAAAGAAACAAAAGCAACACATGGATACAATTTATCATATGCTCAAATACCTCAAGGATCTACCATTAAACCAACAACCAAAAGGACCAACCCAAAAGCAAACATGAAATTCAAGAGGACCATCACCAACAAAACAAAAATATAAGTAGATTTGGGTTTCAAAGTCTCAAGTGGTAGCAAAAAATATGGAAATGAATCTTCCAACTATAGGTATACAAGACAACATTGGATGGTCCAATGAAGCTAATTCAAGCACAAGGAAACTATGAGGATAACTCTTAGAGATGGTTACCCGCTTTAGTAGCTCCACTAAGAACATGCGTGTAGCACAATGCTTCACCCAAGGATAGCCAACCACACCAAGGATAACAAAACATTCAAGTAGATACCTTGTCCTCTAGTACAAAAGAAAGGCTTTTAAAAAAATAATATGCATATATGGATACCAAAGTAGCAGGTCCATCAAGTCAATGGTATGACAAGGCACTTACAAAATACAATCACACAAGAACCTAGAACAAAGTCAATTTCTAGATTGATATTGGAAACTCACTTACAAAGAACCAACCCACATCTATAGCGTCTTCTTATAAGAGATAAAGCAAATGTGCAAGAAGTAAAAATCCCTAAAGAGCTTATCAATCAATCCTTGCTACAACTCTAAAATGTGTTTCACAAAGTGTTACTAACATAAAAAGAAGAAACTGGAGAAGTAGGAATATGCCAACTTATCAGACAAAGTGATGGTACCCAAAGACTAGAACAATGATTGAATCCTACATCTTAAGAACCTCAAGCATTGGGTTTCTGGCCTTGACTAGGTAAGTCAAAGTTTCCATTAAAAATACAGGAGATAAGTGTCAAAGTTAGGCAGCTATGCCAATAAATGAATGAGGCATTAGTTCCAAAGCTTCAAGTAATATTTTTTGTGGTCTAAGAGTCTTAGCTATTCTAGGTACTACTCAAGCTAGTACAATTGAGCATATCTAAGTCATGTTACTCATGCTGGTATAGATGAGCATAAGAGTCAAAGTTTATGTATTTTAAGTTGAAAGGAGTGAACAACAAGATTAAAAAAGACACTAAAGCACTTAGCCGATGTGAGATACAATGGAGAAGCTTCTACATCAAAAACCATTCTTGGAAAAGTGGAAGCTATTGAGACATTGTTTATGTCAAAAGTGCTACATTTGCTCCTTGAAGCACCCATCAACTTTTCTATAGCATCACATGAGTTTCTTGAAAGTTCTATTGTTGCATATACAGTGTTCCATAATTTGCACTTGCATTAGGCACTCTTCTTATTTTTCTCCTAGGCACTCACTTTACATGATAAGGTTCTTCAATACTTAGTGCTCAACTTAAATAAGAGCATATACTGAAGGTAATTTTCTTCCATCGGGTTTTTTTCCTTTGGTCATCTAGGTTTTAGGGCTTACTATCAAAAGTCTCACCACTATTGTCTTGTACATATTTCTTCTAGATGGTACAATGGGAATAAGGAGGCCTACTACACATGATCCATTGCAAAAAAATCAAATTTGATATTGATATGTTTCATTTATTCTTTGTTAAGAGTAAATCTATGCTTCAAGGACAGTGTGAACAGTGCATGCATGCTTGGCGTTTTGTGTGAGGAAGGAAAATGCAAAGAGCATTGGGTGGAGCTCTCAGTGAGGATTCGAATGATACCTCCTTGCTCCTTATTATTCTATATAACCAAAGAATAGAGATAAAGTTTAGTAATACGATTAATGATGGGTGTCTTGATTGTCTTAAACCCTCACAATATCCCACTTGAAGGCTACACCCATCATTTCTCTGCAATGTGAAAATTGATTTGAGGGTAAGCTCTTCGTGAGAGCATCTACATGGTTGTCAATCGTTTAAACCTTGACTAACTCAATACTCCTACTATGCAGTATGTTGTGTATCACATAATAATAGACTTCTATGTGTTTTGACTTGGAGTGAAACATGGGGCTCTTTTCTAATGAAATTGCACTCTGAAAATCAAAATGCAGTAGTGAAGTTTGAGTAATGTCAAGATCTCCCACTAGGCAAGCTAACCACATGGCCTCCTTGCTAGTATTAGATACTACCACATACTTTACCTTTGTGGTGAAAGATGATGTATAGTTTTGGAGATATGATCTCCATGGCACAGCTACTCCAAAAAGAAAAACAAACATAGCAAAGTGTGAATCTTTGATTTTACACACAACCCCCATAATCTACATATATGTAACCCAAAATGGCCCTGCATCACTATTCCTAAGTGAACCACTGTTCAACTTTCAAATATACAAGCACTGATGTTCTTGGATCCTTTCATACCCTTGGGAATGCATTTACTTGTCATACTATACCATTGCCTTCATCTTTCTTTTGGCCCATACAATGCCTTACACAATTGACACACTAGTTCTGCCCTTGAAGGCCTCTCAAAACCCTTCGATTGTTTCATGTAGACATTCTCATCAAGATCCTTGCTCATGAAGGAAAGACATCTTCATGTCCATTCCATATCCTCAGTGGCTACTAATCCAAGCACAAGATGCAACATAGTCATCTTGATTGATGGAGAGAAAATCTCATCAAATTCCATGCCTTTATTTTTCTTGAAATCCTTAGCAACCAATCTAGCCTTGTACTTAGGCTCAGAATCCTCTATCGTGTACTTATTCTTGTACACCCATTTACAAGGTAAGGCTTGTTTGCCTTGTTGGAATTTTGTCAATTCCCAAGTCTCATTTGCCATAATCAAGTTATACTCAAATTGCATTTCCCACTCCCACTTTATGCCTTCTTCCATCTCAATCGCCTCTTGGTAATAGGTAGGCTCTCCATAGTCTGTGACCAAGACATAGTATAATCCTAGTTGAAAATGATAAGGGGCACAAGATACATGTTAATTATATGCACCACTGTCATAATGGATTTCCCCCAAAACTCTTGAGGTAAAATTTCCATAGATAGCATAAAAGTGACTCTCTCATGAATATTCCTTTTCACTCAACAATTCCATTATGTGCAGGTGTGTACAACATAATAAATTGCCTCCTAAGGCCTTATAAGCTACATTCCTTTTACTCAGTGGGGATGTACTCTCCCCTATTGTTAATGATGAACCATGTGTAGAAGCATACTTAGAGAACCATTCCTTGTGGAGGAGTAACGTGAAAATATGCTTTTGAGTCAATAATCCAATTTTGTGTATAGAATTTGTCAAGAGCTAACAATTCCTTTGGGATCAAACCAGAATCAAAGACTAGTACATCTGATGACTTCAACATGTAAAAACAACATCAACATTGGAGACATAATAACATTGAGCTTCTCTATCTTCACACTGATCTTAGGAGTGAAGACTAGTACATCTAATGATTGTGGCATGTAAAAAACAACATCAACATGTGGATACTCAATGAAATTGAGCTACTCTATCTTCACACTACTGCTCTTAGGAGGTGCAAAACTCATGAAAATGTCTTTACCCTTCTCTCTTTGCAACAAAAAAAATTCTTTTTGCATATGTCATTTCTTGTGACATTGGTAGCATTCAACGTTCCTCATGTCGCATTCATGGCTCTTGCTACATGCATTCTTGAAATCTTGAGAATGAACGTGGCTGTGACTACGACCTCTTTCCTTTTGTTGTTCCTCTAGTTACTTCCATTTTCCATATACTCATCACCATGCCCAATAGTGTAAAGAGACTGATGTTGAATCTCTTTCTTGAGCAAAACACTAGTAACACCACTAAAAATGAGCTTGCCCTTAGGGGTAGAGTTACTAATGGTAGTGTTAAATGTATTTCATGATGTAGGAAAAAAACATAGCAAGAAAATGGCTCTCATTTTTTCATCAAAATTAAGCCCCTTTAATGTGAACTAAGTAACCACACTGTTAAACTTGTTCAGGTGTGAATTGACACTACTACC
This sequence comes from Adiantum capillus-veneris, assembly GCF_014529385.1. Lineage (NCBI taxonomy): Eukaryota > Viridiplantae > Streptophyta > Polypodiopsida > Polypodiales > Pteridaceae > Adiantum > Adiantum capillus-veneris. Next base: position 38,637,224 of record NC_140947.1, read on the forward strand.
TTCTTTTGTGTTAAGACGAATAACATTCTTCATAAAAAATAGTTTGTTTGATGTACTCTTACAATCCGATGCTAAGCCTAAGGAATCCCATATTCTTTAGCATTGGTATTGTTCATAATCATGAAGAATATATACTTGCCAATGTGCAATAGAATAGTTTTTGTGGCACGAGCATCAAGCTCCTCCCTCATAGATCATCATTATACAAAACCTCTCTGCACTCTTTCAATGGTGTTGCAAGTCCTTTGTTGATTAGGATGTCAACCATTCTTTGCTTCCATATGGTGAAATTTGTGCCATCAAATTTCTTTATGTAGTAATCTTCTTTCTTAGAAGATTCAACCATATCAACAAGAGCTTATTACAAGAGAGTAATGATAAGAAATTATGGATTTTTTTTTGCTCAACTTTTAGTAGAGTCTTCTCTATTCAAAGATCAAAATCTTAACTACAAACTCAAAAAAATCATTGCAATGTCAATGCAAAAGCGTGCTATAATAGAACTAGAGGACTCATGGAAAAAAATTGGCAGAGTCTCCTATGTAAAAAGATCAAAATGTCAAGAAAAACTAAGCAAAAAACAATGCATAAACCAGCAAAGTGCTGGTTGGGCATAACCTAGCATAACTTCTCAAAGAAATTGTCAAAAAGACAACCAACTTGGTGTCAAACGACATATACGTGCCTATACATGTACTACAACAAGGCCACAAATGGGGATCTCCAACAACCTAATCCACCTCACATTGGGTAACATGGCCCCTAGTGCTTGGATTCAGAAAAACCTCATGCAATGACCCTCACAAAAGGTTATGCACACATGATTAGCCATAGTCTCAGAAAGGGCTCTTTTGGATCGAGTCCCAAAAATGGACGAGACTACCAAAACAAGCCAAGATCGGCTCCACAATGAGCTACAATGGTAGTATTTGTAACACAACATACATGAAAAATGTAGAACTATCATTGCAAGACTACAAGGCAAGCACTCAAATAAGTACCACTGAGATGCAAGCAAAACTTAAACTAAATTGAGATCCTTGTGAGGAGTAAAAACTGCTCTCAATAGAGCATAAGCACACACAAGGTGCTAATCATGCATATCCATTTGCATGAAACTCCTAAAGTCACTGGTAGGAAATCTCTCACTAAATTTGGATTTGTCCTCTGACAAAACCTATCAATTTAGTCAAATAAGCTAGGCAAAATCAAGTTACAAATGCCAAGCATATAGTAATTGGCACTTGTCAACTGTAAGAACACGAACTCATAATGGGAAGCTTGTCAAGAAAACCTGTAAAAGTTGTAGCTGTGTAGACATATGAGTCCAGCAAATTCATGAAAATTGGTAAACTATGAGCCGACAACGACTAAGCATCACATGATCAAAACCATGTTAAACATACATCAAAAAACTGTGCAAAATAGAGCACTAAGAAGATGAGCAGAAACTGTGAAGATTGCTCCTCTGAAGATTTTGTAAAAACCGCTCTATTGATGTTAAATCCGGTGTCGATGTCGATGCCAACGAAGTTGATGCCAATTTCCACTACCGGATGGAGATACCTTGCTAATGTCCAATGGCACAGAAACTATCAGTTCGGGTGGGCACACACTTTCACAAAACCACATTGCAAGCAAAAGACGAGAGTAGGAGAAAGAGAGGGGTAAAGGGGAGAACCGACACCAACACATGGAAATATATGCTTCAATTTATCACCAAAAAATTCTTTACATGGGCACAAGTGCCAAGACACATCCGGCTCAGCAACAAACCAAAAACACCCAAGCTTCACTTTGCAAAAAAAAATCATGGGGCGAGCCCTCATTGGCTCCCCACTACTCCAGTAGCTCCACAATGCATCCGACTTTGCGGGCACACTTCTCCGCGGGAATGACCACTAAAGAAGCCCTCTTTTTGGCATCCAAAAAGGACCTTGATCTGCTAAAAAGAAATTGTCAAGGAGCCCCCTAAGAAAAGAGCAAAAACTGTGTTTTGTAGAGCCTTTTATCAGATTTTAGCATCTCGAATCTCATTGGTTCATTTTGATGCTATAGCAACTTTTGGCAAACTTGATAGAGTTCACTCTCTCACTCTCTCTTGCTATCTCACTGCATCCCAAGGGGGGGCACTAGTGTAAGTGCTCCTTCACCCTTGCCTTCAAAATTGTGGGTTGTGGGCCACGCCCGTGTGAACCGTCCATTTTTGGCATGGGTGCCACGTTAGCACAGCATTACAAACACAACATTCAATAGCCATCATAGGCTACCTACCGCCGCTTTGGCTACAATACACCAAAACCAAAGGAAACCCGACCCGAGCGTGCCTAGAGTGCCACCACGCAGTGCCTTCACTGAGGACGCCATAGCTTACAAGCAAGGGAGCACCTCTTCCCTTTGATACAAGTCATCAACTCCTGCTAACTTCATATGTTTCACACTACTCTCCAAAACCCTGTGGAACCCAAAACAATGTCAATGGGAAAATTTCCAATGCGACCAAGTGGGCACACAACTGGTCCTCGAAAAATCTTATGATGGTCATAACTTGCCTTGTAGAGTTTTGACTGAAGATTTGGAAAGGCCGGCATGCTCCACAACTTGATTTCTATAGCCCTATCTATTCACACCAGCTCTAACCACTTGTCCTTGTCTGCCCTATCTATCGGGGATCTACAAAGCCTTCCATCTTTAGATAGTAGTATCTCGCACATAGTGACTCCGTTGATGAGCCGTCTAGACAAGATTCTAGAGCACCTTGAACACCACCAATCTAGGACACATTCCTTGCACTTCAAAAACTTTGACCTTCCATCCCAATTGGCACATCTTGGAGCCTTCTTGGCCTAAAAAGCCACATCAAGCATACATTTCCATTGACACCTGCCTAGCCAGGGCACTCATACCTGCTTTAGCTCTCCATCTTGCACCTGAAGGCACCCTTAGCATAGTATTGCACACTTCTTGGCATCGACCAACCTTGATTTCACCATCATTGTCCACCCCTGTTAATACTCACGGACACCCTATCACCTTCAACGGATGCCTTGTCAATTATTTGAGTCATGGACTGAGCTTGTCGGTCCAATAGGTGCGTAGGTGATTGCTAATGAGAGACGACATGATTTTTACTATGACTGGCCACTGTGGGCACCCATGTGTGAATGTGTCAAACTCTTATAGTTTATTTTGACCTAATTCCTCATTCTTGGAGGTCATGCTACGAAGTGCTCTTGCTTTACATTTATCTTCTTCTCCTTTGTGTACTCACAAGTGTGTGTGTGTGTGTGTGTGTGTGTGAGAGAGAGAGAGAGAGAGAGAGAGAGAGAGAGAGAGAGAGAGAGAGAGAGCATTACGATGACATCGGCGACGGCGAGGAAAATGAGCATGGCGGTGGTGGCGACTCCTTCTTTGCAGCACATGATCATTCATGATGGAAGCATTGAGCAATGAGTGACACACCATTGCCCCTTTGAGCTTGCTAGGACTGTCTTGTTGTGTGCTTGCAGCCATTCGTGGCTCACACACGGCGTTTTGGCAAGTTCCCATCCTCCGACACGTGCGGCAAAGCGCACATTTTTGGTGCCGATGTCGGGGACTGCCTTGCATTAAGCTTGAGGAGCACTCAATGCTACCTCAGGAAGCCAATCACTTCTGCCATTTTTGGTTTTTTGCTGAGTTGTGTTAGATATGTTAAGTGACTGCAATGTGCAGGTTTAGCATGATTTGTTAGCTCTGTTAAGTGATGTAATGTACATGTTTTGATAGATCTGCTAAGTTTTGTAATGTGCAGGTGTTAGTAGGTATGTTATTAGTGCTGTTGTGTAATGTGCAATAGACAGTGAGAAGATTGAGTAGTCTGTGAGTGAGCAGTTTGCTGTGTTAGGAAGTGTAGACAGTGTGCAATAGTTAGTGTAGAAAGTGTGTAGTTTACTATGTTAGGCAGTGTGTGAGTAGAGATAATTAATGTTATTTAGCTTTTTTAGCTGTAAGCAAGTTAGACAGAGCTGCCAGAGGTAGCTGTGTACGTGCATGAGCTCGGTGTCCACACGCAACATTATCCACAAGAAAAGTTTTTTTAAAAAATTAAAAAAAAAATATTTTTAAAAATAAATAAAAAACGCTCGGAAATTTGAGATAAAAAATAAAATTATAAAACAAAAAGGAAATTAAAAAAATCTTATTTCAAAAGGAAGGATCGGACTGGAATCATTCCCCGAGCTCGAGAGCCCAAGCTCAAGCCCGAGCCCAGGCCTCAATCCTCAATCTTATGATATAATATAGACACTACTATATATATAAAGACTAGGACCTCAAGTGAAGGGAGGGCATGTGGGACAAGTTGCTCAAGTTCTCCACCATCCCCGTCACACTCATCCTTTGGACTTACTAATCCTAGCCTTCTTTTCGACTAGGAAAAGACTGTTTTTAGGATTCCAAGGGCTTTACGTAATCTAATCGGGGACTGTAAAGCACGCCACATTCCTCTAGCCAAGATGCTCATTTTGAGCTATCACACGCCATATTCCGTGGCTTGGTTAGAGAAAAGGACAAAAAATAACAAAAAATAACAAAAAACTTTGGGTTGTAAACACCTAAAAAACTAGGTGAGCGGCCTTCACGGACACTCATCAATGCTTCTAAAGTGTTAAGGTCACATGTACCTACGCTGTGGTCATGTGCTAGAGGATGATCACACAGAGAGTATCTCCGTTCATGTGGGTACTTATTATTCCTCCACCTTAGGCTCTAGGCCCTCAACGAGAACCCAAGGTAGTACCACTCAAGACCCACATATTGCGTCTAGTGACTCTTCCTCGGACTACAACGTCATGGAAGGTTACCCGATGCCTAATTTTGATAGTTCAAGCCAAGACATGCATGCCATGGGCCCACAGTACGGGCCGAGCGTGCTTAGCCGCTTGAAGGAGACTTTTAGTAGAGCCACTCGCTCTGAACATGGAGCTAATGATGTGAATGAAGGGGGTGGGGAAGTAAATTCACCATTCATGACCAACATAGACCCCATGCTCCTAGAGAGTGTGCATGTGAATACTCCATTCACTGCACTCCTTGACTCTTGAGAGCTATTCCCCTCCGAGGTTATATTACATGATGGTAGAAGCCTTGCCAAAGTGTAAGAGGTTAAGTGATATATTATCGCATCTAGGGAAAAGAAAATCGAGAGCCTATGCTAGGCAGAGCAATGAAGAGAGCTAAAGGCAAAGGTCCCTATGTCAACATCCATGCTAGGCGAGCAATCGAGTGCTCTTGAATCAACAACCACTAAGGGTCAACCCATAGAGAGCCACATTGCATCTAGTTCAAAGGACACCCCTAGCACCTCAATCCTAGATGGAGCATTTTTAAATGAAAACTGGGAGTATGAACTACAAACGGAGACTTTAACCGACCTATACACAAGTCACACCTATCACGTGGGTTGGTTAGATGTCTTGAAATCCACAACGGGTGCTACTAGCGTAGAGGAGCAACAACAAAGATTTTGTGATGTCATCCATAGGGTTATTGAGTTAGAGAGGTCAAACAAAGGGATCCACATGCCTTCAACGGCTCTCACGAGATTCTTGGATACAGGGAAGGTCAATTGCAAGCAACCAACTTTACAACAAATGGAGACTCCCTCGATAATCCCAATGGATCCTCCATATGTTGTTTTGCAAGGAGTCTCAGTACAATCTGAGCCCACAAGTGATAGCTTTACCTTTCCAAGTTAAGCTCATCTTTCTCTTGATGACACCACGGCTACCATGCCTATCTCAGTGATGGACATGCCAAAAAACACACCGTGGACCTCATTTATTAGTAAAGCACCGTTGCATGGTGGCCGAATGCCTACAACAATACCTACAAGTGTGTATCAATCATATGCACCTATGGGTCGTCGTGCTCATGTAGCTCCTACCCCTCCCAATGTTTCAAAAACTTATGCTCCATGACTATAACATCCAAGCCCCTATTTCAGTGAGACCATACCAGCTAGCATTAGCCTGTCACATCCGACGTCTGCTATGCCTAGGGCCACAAATATGAACATTGGGCCACCACATGGCACAACATCGTACCCAACTTGGAACCCAAGGGATGTATATACGCCAAACCCAATGCCAACCCCCATTCCACAGACAGTACCAAGAGCACCTGTCCGCACTATACTTGCTCACTTGGGTTACTTGGTAACGTTTGCTCAAGCTATCAATCGATCTATTGCTGAAAATATGCGTAACACGCCGGATAGAGAGCCTAGAAGTAAGGCAATACAAATAGCCAACATCACACAAAAATTTAGCGGAGACGGAGACGTGAGAAAGCATATCAAAGTATTTGAACCAATATGCGATTCCTAGGAGAACACAATGACTTGCATAAGAGTAATGCTTTAAGCCTGACCTTGAGTGGGAAGGTTGGGGATTGGTATAAAACCCTAAGGGTGAAAGAGAAAACGAGTTACCCTACTCTTAGGATATTTTTCTTGAAAGAGTACATACGAGAGGGAGTGCTTTGGGGTGTAGCATCTCAACTCTAGAAATCCCAATAAGAGGAAGGGGAGTCCATGAGAGAATTTATTAGTTGCTTGAAGCATTTGAATTTCCGTTGTAATCTAAATGAGCGCTTCAATAATAACCAATTTCTTGATAGATTCATTAGGGACTATGACATGAGGATATCTACAATGGCCTAGTCATTAGAAGAATCACCACTTGGGAGGCAGTCACCACCAATGCGATCCAATTGGAGGACAATTTAATGATTCAAGGAGAAAGAGGGTCTGATGAGCCTAAATCTACTAGCTCGTAAAAGCATCGGGGCATGAGCCAATGACCATAAAGACTATTGCTAAAGAGCCAAAGATATCTGAGATCACTTTAGCAGATCTTACCAAGACCATTCAAGAAATCCTTAGAGACAATTGTGCTCCACAAAACAATCATATGTATCCAAGAAGGGAGCAACAATGGTGCTCAGTATTCTATGGTCCACATAGTAACAATGGTGAGCAACAATGGTGTTCAGAATTCTATGGTCCACATAGTACCAATGAATTCCCTACTTTTAGAGTAAAATTTGAGGGGAATTGCAATGCCTATGGGAGGTATGGTCATCAAGACAAGGATTGCATAGTATTTAAACGGGCGATGGCCAATCCAACCTTAGCATGGACAGACACACCTCGAGTTCCTACATTGATGCCAGCTCCACCTCTTGAACAACCGTCACAATACATGGTCCCTAGGGTCCAAAATGTTGTTCAAACAACACCCTTATCACCTCCAGTGCTAGGACCGCAACCACCACATTTGAGAATCACTTATGTGAATCAGGTGGGTTGTGAGTCATCTATTACTCGTTTGGAAGGATGTGAGGAAGATATAGACCCTAATATTGCCTATGGATTGATGCGCTTGAACAAAGTCCACAATACTACATGGAGGACTATTGGGGATAAGTCAAACCTGTCTATCAAGTAGCTACTCTTGCGGCAAGAGACCAAAATATCAATTTCACTGCCAAGAGACCACCTCTTCAATGCTACGAGTGTGGAGGTCCACATCGTGTAGCCGAGTGTCCTATTAGACTACAAAAGAATGCCACACTAATGCAAATCAATCAAGCGCGTACATCTACAATGCCAATACTCATGTGTAATCAATGTGGCACAGATCATTTGATTGCACAATGTCATAATAATCCTAATCCACCAAAGATCACGCAATTGAACTTAGTTGAGGTTACCAAGGAGCCATCACAAAGTACACCTATGATACCAGTAAATTACTCACACGATCGATGCTCCAAAACCAAAATCATATTCTTGAAGAAAGAGACACAACAACATTTTCCCAATTAGAAGAAGAAGAAAACACGAAGAAAGAGATCGCAAAAAGTAGCAAAGTCATACCCCAATTCAAAGACCAAAATAGGTACTGGTGATGACCCCGTATATATGAACGATGTTAAAGAGGATTCTGATTCAAGTGAGACCATGGAGACTAAAACTACCACTAGGAAAGAAACAAACAAGAAAGATTTTCATGAGCCACAATGGCCAGGACCCAAGAAGAAGATAGACCCTATAGAGGAGATCAAGCGAGTCAAGCAATTAAAGGGTTTGGTAGAAGAGACCCAAAGGGATCTAGAGCTAGCACCTAGGAAAATCCAGACTACCAACACAGTGTTCCCTACGCAAAATCAACCTCACAAAGACCATATACCACTAGCCATACCTAGTGTCATTGAATAAGAAAGTGACTTTAAGTCAGGGGAAAGTGGGCATACTCCCTTCTTGTTGGAAAGAATGTTTACAGAGGGACTACTTGACCCTATGAAAGAAATGGAGATCCCATCTTCCCCATGTCAAGGGATTGAAGCCCAAAAAGTGCCGTTAAATATTTCCAAATTGATGGATTTCATGGCTTTAGAAGTTAGAACTACCGTCATGTTGAAACTATATGGAGACCCTGAGCTATTCTTAGCTCTTTGAGCTTTCCTCAATGGAGAATTGAAAGTTGGGCTACCATTACACAGATGGATGGAGCTAGGGAGGTGCTAATAGAGGAGGAACACTTAGATCCACAACCCAACCTAGATAAGAACTCTGTTTTTGAAATACCAGTTAACAAGTTCGGACAATACTTTGAAGGCAATGAATCCAATGCGACCATACTAATCACTACTAAGGGATTAAATGTGAAGGGAATCCTTGATGGTGGCGCTCGTGTTAGCATTGTGACTAAAAATTACTGGGAAACTATGATGAGTGCATGTGTGCATGGGTGTGTGCGTGCATGCGCGGTGCGGTGCATGCGGGAAAGGGGGAAGAGCACACGCCGGTGTGGGTGGAGCAGCCTCATGAGTGAGGTGCTCCTTATTCTTATCTATAGAAAGAATAAGGAAGTGTGTATACACAATGGGCGGTGGACACTAGACGTCAGAGCAGGCAAAAGGCGGAGCGCCTTTACCTCAACAATTTCCCACTTAAAGGCGATGCGCCGATAAGTGAGGCCTACTACCTAAATTACTAGTATTTACAAGAAACTAGGTGAGAGACTCTCTCAACCTATGTCCACTGGCTCACTCTGTCAATCTACACGTAGTACCACTAAACCATCAGAGAGAAAACTACAAATACGCATAAACCATGGTGAGAAATCTTGGGAGAAATCCGGTAGAGTTTCCTCTAGAATGTAAGGTCTCTGTCACCCTTGGAAACGGGATTCCCATGTAATGGAATACATATCAGGCCATTTTGGTCATAAGTAAAAAGTTACTATTTTTGACAGTTTTTCCAGCTTTGATGAGCCAATGTTAAATATATTATTGTAAGATTTTCAAAAATAAAATTTTTACTTGTTTATCATTTTCATCCAACAATAGAAAGTTTTGAGGTGCTTACACCCACCTAGACACGACTGTCTCGTCTAAATCTAACCCGTCCTGAATTTCCATAAAAATAGTTGTCTGTCTCGAAAACTACTAAATATAGCAGGTGTGTTCATCTGACACCTTAGTCTGTCATCCTCAAGCTCGTCTTTTAATAGCAAGTTTCAGAATTGAATTTTGATAAGCCAAGCTAACTTTAGACAATTAAATTTCATCCTAATGTTAATAAATTAAATCCTAAGCCTAAGATATGCATATGTATGTATGTGCATGTGTATGTATGACATAAATGACCCATGGACATAGCCCATCTCTTATGGTATGTTGACCCTAAGCATGGGTAAGTACATGAGGTGTATCACTCAATTGGATAAAAGGGGACACCTCTAGTGGTAAGTGAGAGGCTTGTGACACCTCTAATCCTTCACTGGGCAAGAGGGGGCGAGCAAGGGAGGTATGGGCATGCCTTGAACCTCAAGCAACCTCTAAACCCCTATATAAAGGCCGTTCACACTCAACTTTAGACACACTTGAACGCACTTGGGAGAAGGGAGCTCTGTTGCTGTGGCAATAAACTTGGTGGCTTCTAAATCAAATCTTTGAGAGATCAATACCTCCAAAGCACATTGGGTAATGTAAATTTATTGTTTAACCAAGCTATTATCAATCTCTTCTCTCAATTGGAATCCTTTCCAATTGCTTCCATACATTATCATTCAATTGGAATCCTTTCCAATTGCTATCATATTGCCATTCAATTGGAATCCTTTCCAATTGCTACTCTACTATCAAATGCTATAATCTTATTTACCTATCCTCAATTGGAATTCAACAATCATTATATCTATTTTAGGGTAATTTCTCTACATTACAAAGTAATGAAGGTCTCACCGCTCGATTACATAATTGATTGTGTTGACTGCATGCACAATTCTTCATCAATGTAACCTAAATATTTGCATGAATTAGCTAAGCATATTCAAGAATTTCCAACTAAAATGATGGATTTTTCTTGAAAATATATATAAGTGATTAATCATGAGATTAGTGCATAAATGGATGGTGTGACTGAGTATTCTCTATTAGACCTTACATAAAATTTCTTGCCTACCATAAGCATAAATAATTGGAATAAAAGTGTAAGAATAGATGAAATTAACATTCCATCAACCTTATTATCAAATTGGTTTTTGCACAATTAGTTCTTACACATTTTCAAGGTAGTTAGAGACAAGATGGCCCCAAAAAGGACCCGTGTAAGCGAGACACACAATGAGGAGGCTGGCACTAGTCGAGAAACTGATAAAGGAAAACGAATTGCCTTGAAGGATGTGCCACCAAACTTGCGATGCAATGGTCCCACATTAGACAAGGTTGAAATTAATTTTGTTAAGTATTTGCATTTAATGCATAGACGATAGAGTAGAAAAAGGAAAAACAATCTCTATGGATCATAAAACCATCACAAACTATGACATATATTTTATATAATGTTCTTTGAAGAGTGAAAGATTTTTTGGAAAGTAATCTGTTTGCTCGTAGGAAAGAAATGTTTGCCTAGTAGAAGAACTCTCGAACCTTCTTCATTAACATATCCTATACTGATATAGTCAAAACTCCCTTTGATATCCAGGGAGGAGAGCTTAGCGGAGTGAACGCTAAAGAAGTTCATATGGTTGCACACATCTTGCGGGTTGGTGCCCAGAATGCAAGATAGTACTTGCGGGTTGTTGCCCAGATTGCAAGTTAGTCACTGCGGGTTGGTGCCCAGATTGCAAGTTAGTCACTGCGGGTTGGTGCCCAGATTGCAGGACAATTTAAATGGGCAGCTAAAGACACCGGGAGCAATAAACTCTCTCCAAGAGGAGTGTACTCTTGGGGTTGGGATATTTTAATGAAGAAGGATCGTATGTTGTTTTTCTTCTAGAAGGATTGTCTTGGTGCCAATTTGAAATTGGTTGAAGGGCTGTCTTAATGAACTTGTGATGGAAACCCAAAAAAGGAACTTTTTGTATGAACAATCATGTGGTAGTAATTAGAAAACAAGCAGAACAAAGTGTGAGTGTAGGGGTGGAAAGTGGGGACTGGCTCAGTTTACCAGTCAAGGATGGGTGGTCTCGATAAGTCGAGAAACTCTCCTCTCCCTCTTGTAAAAGATCGAATTAGAGACTCATTGTGCCAAGAGTCGAGAATTCCAATTGTACGTGCCTCTGAAAGTTATGGGGAAAAAGGAAATTGGGGTTTCTCTGTGTCGGAAGGTGAGAATTAGGAACGTCATAGTATTGTAACAGTTCACGCTTTCCCTATAGACAGGGCTAGGAATCCTTTTCAAAGGTTCGGACTCAAGTTACTCGGTGAGGAGAGCCTGTCGATTAGAATCTTGTCTATATTGACTATGTTTTCTCATTCGAATAGGGCCTAGCGACCTGTGAGTTGCCCTCTTGTTGCCAAAAGGTTATGGTATCGGGGAGGGGACCTCACACGTGGTATCAGAGCCTAGGTTAGGAAACTGGAAAAATCGACATTGTTTGAAAAATTTGGAAAAATGAATTGGAAACTTGAAGTTTGAGAACTCACCAGCATTGATGTTTCAGGAAGATGCTGACGATAAGTATTGCAAGTTCAAAACCTTTGAGATAATGTATTTTCAAGCTTGTCGCTCTTCAAATTTTTCTTTTCGATGCAACATGATGAAGATTTTGATGAAGGCTTTTACTCCTCCATCAACAAGAATCCAAAGGGGATGGAAACTTGCATGGGACTGCGATGGTGGCATCTTCGACATCAATGTGAAGAAGATCGGATGCCTCTCTTCTGAGCTAAAGAAGCTTCGGTGGGGGGAAGAGCTACGAGTGATTCAGCTTTATTACTTCCTTGGCACTACTAGAGATGACTACAATGTTATCTCAGAAGATGGCCTTGACATGACCTTAAACGAATGGGTTTACAATCAAGTGGTAAAGATGATCCCTAGCTATAGGATCAAACCCATCTCTGTCCCTGATATCTTTCCTGAAAATAAAAGTCTTGTATTTTATAAACCCCACAAAGATGTGTATAAGAGCTACTATTTAAATGAAATAGTAGATTGCAAGAAGCTCTCCACAAATACCTATCGACTATACCACTATGTCCCTGGAAATCCAGCTTTGAGAATCATCTAGTTTTTAGCAAATCCAACCTTTGTACATATCATGATAGAAGAAAAAGATGCTCATCTAGCTTATCAATAAGATCCCAACTTTGTATATATCTTGATATAAGTAAATTTAGGGCATCTTGAACTTAGTGAAGTTAGTTGCGGTTAAATTTTTTTTCGTCTTGAGTTGTGGAAGTTTAAAGCACTTGATATAGCGTTAAGTCTTTTAATCAAACCATCGACAAGTGTTTTATTGTGTAGGTACCATCAAATGCTTTGTATATGGCCCTCCTGAAATAAGCCCAACCACCGACATTCAAAGGCGAGGGAGCCCATGTCGAGCGTGACGCTGAAGCCTGGATCGAGGCAATGAAAGACTATTTCGAAGCTGCAGGAACCCAAGCTGTAAACCAAACTATGCTCGCATGTTTCGTCTTACTGGCGATGCAAAAATATGGTGGAAACAACATTGCAAGGACTTGGGTGTTTTAGGATCTTCCCAGTCTTGGGAGGAAATTAAAGAAGCCATTACTACACGATATCTTCCACCTGCTCATCGTGATGCCAAAATGAATGAATTCTTTGCTCTAAAGCAGTTATCTTTATCGGTGGGAGAGTATTACTCAAATTTATAACCTTGTGAAGATATGCCCCGCAAATGTCTACTGAACAACAGGTAGCATGGTTCTGTCAAGGGTTGAATCAACTGCTGGATACGTGCCTTGAAGCAATGAGACCTATATCTCTCTAGGATGCTCTCTTAAGGGCAACACCGCTTGCCAAGGAAACAACTAGGAATCAAGGAAGAGGAAACTTTAGAAGCCAAAGGGCCAGACCCAACAATTGGAGCCCCAGACCTATTAATCAAGCTTATCAACCTCGCCCTATAGTAGCAACAACTACAGTAACTCAACCGCAACATCCAAACGTTTGTTGCTACGAGTGTGATAAGCTAGGTCATTATAGGAGTCAAATGTCCTAGAAGAAGCATAGCAACAAACGCAGATGCCATTCCTGTAGCATAAAATGGTAGAGGCCGAACTATTCGTCGTGGAGGAAGGAATGCAGGAAGAGGAAGTGGAAGAGGAGAAATGGCTCAAACTCATGCCATTATTATGGAAGAACCAACAGTGGGAGACCAAGCTGAAGAGAGAGCAACTCTGCATGCTGCAATTGACAACCCGAGTGCTCACCAGCAATATGCAGTCATTCAAGCACCACGGTCTCGCCAAGGTGAAAAATTTCAATTTTTAATTGATTGTGGAAGCACACACTCGTTTACCTCTCCTAAATGCATGAGAAAGCTAAAACTAAACCAGTATCTTACTCGAAGACTAATTGTGAAACTAGCAAACGGGAAGGAGTCCTAACTCAGCATACAGCAGGGCATGTAGAATTTGAACTAGGGGGATACTCTACTTTTGCAAACTTTCACACTTTACCTTTAGGCATTTATGATGGTATCTTAGGAATGGACTAGTTGAATCAAAATCAAGCTCATATTCATTGTGCACAAGGGAATTTTACCTTTACAGACGAACTAGGGAATGAAGTTTTAGTTCAAGAAAAGAATGGGAATCCAAAAGCTCACTTAGTCAAGGCTATTAGACTTCTTAAGGGATTACGAAAGGGTCAGAAAATCTATGCAGTTAAACTCAACAAGGTAGAGGACACAGATTCAAACTTTCAACCTAATTGGTTGAGAGAGTATTCAGATGTGTTTCCTGAAGATCTTACAAGTCTTCCACCACCTAGAGAGATTGATCATGAGTAGAGACTATCCCTGGTTGTGAACCTATTTCAAAAAGACCGTACAAGATGTTACTCCTTGAGGCAATCGAGCTTAAAGAGCAACTTAGCAACTTATTGAGCAAGGATTTATCCGACCAAGTACTTCTCCTTGGGGTGCTCCATTCCTTTTCAAAAAGAAGAAGGACAGTTATTTACAACTTTGCATAGACTACCGTGGTCTTAATCAAGTCACCGTGAAGAACAAGTATCCTATTCCTAGAATATAATGCCTCTGACCATAGAAACATTGGCATGTCACCATTTAAGGCTCTTTATGGTCAATAATGTTTGGCTCCGTTAAACTTCTCAGATCCTACTATCAGGGTAGAAGCTTCAAAGAGAATGCTCGAAGATATGGAAGCCCAAACCAAAGCAATACGTAAGGATATTCAAGCTACTCAGGATAGACAAAAGCATTATGCAGATAAAAGGAGATCAGACCGAATCTTTAAAGAAGGAGACAAGGTATTCCTTAGGGTCAGGCCTAAGAAAAGTAACCTATCCTTGGGAAATAGTACAAGACGCTCAGCCCAAGATATTGCGGACCCTATGAGATTGTCAAAGTAATAAATGATCAAAACTACAAGCTAAAGCTACCTTCTAACCTCAAAATTCATGATGTATTCCATGTTAGTCTACTAAAACCGTATGTTGCTAACCCCGATCAACTTTTGGATACTGAACAAATAGTTTTTCCAACTCAAGGAGTCCTTGAACTTCAACCTGGCTATATCCTAGAAACTCGAGAAAGAAAACTTAGGAATAGAAGCATCATCGAACACCTCGTCAAATGGAAAGATTTTCCTGAAGAAGATGCAACATGGGAAGATGAAATAACTCTCCTTAAAGATCATCCGGACATACCTTTGAGATGAGGACATCTCAATTTTTCAAGTTGGGGAGAATATAAGGTCTCTGCCACCCTTGGAAAGGGGATTTCCATGTAATGGAATACATATGAGGCCATTTTGGTCATAAGCAAAAAGTTACTATTTTTGGCAGTTTTTCCAGCTTTGATGAGCCATTGTTAAATATATTATTGTAAGATTTTCAAAAATAAATTTTTTACTTGTTTATCATTTTCATTCAAAATAGAAAGTTTTGAGGTGCTTACACCCACCTAGACGCGACCATCTCATCTAAATCTATCCCCTCCTGAATTTCCATAAAAATAGCTGTTTGTCACGAAAACTACTAAATATAGAAGGTGTGTGCATTTGACACCTTATTCTATCATCCTCAAGCTTGTCTTTTAATAGCAAGTTTCAGAATTGAATTCTGACAAGCCAAGCCCACTTTAGACAATTAAATTTCATCCTAATGTTAATAAATTAAATCCTAAGCCTAAGGTATGCATATGTATGCATGTGCATGTGTATGTATGTGCATGAGCATGTGTATGTATGACCATAAATGACCCATGGCCATAGCCCATCTCTTATGGTATGTTGACCCTAAGCATGGGTAAGTACATGAGATGTATCACTCAATTGGGTAAAAGGGGACACCTCTAGTGGTAACTGAGAGGCTTGTGACACCTCTAATCCTTCATTTGGCAAGAGGGGGCAAGCAAGAGAGGTATGGGCATGCCTTGAACCTCAAGCAACCTCCAAACCCCTATATAAAGGCCATTCACACTCAATTTTAGACACACTTGAACACACTTGGGAGAAGGGAGCTCTACTGCTGTGGCAATTAACTTGGTGGCTTCTACATCAAAGCTTTGAGAGATCAATACCTCCAAAGCACATTGGTTAATGTAATCTATTGTTTAACCAAGCTATTATCAATCTCTTCTCTCAATTGGAATCCTTTCCAATTGCTACTCTACTATCAAATGCTATACTCTTATTTACCTATCCTCAATTGGAATTCAACAATCATTATATCTATATTATGGTAATTTCTCTACATTACAAAGTAATGAAGGTCTCATCGCTCGATTACGTAATTGATTGTGTTGAGTGCATGGACAATTCTTCATCAATGTAACCTAAATATTTGCATGAATTAGCTAAGCATATTCAAGAATTGTCCAACTAAAATGATGGATTGTTCTTGCAAATATATATATAAGTGATTAATCATGAGTTAGTGCATAAATGGATGGTGTAAATGAGTATTGTCTACTAGACCTTACATAAAATTTCTTGCCTACCATAAACATAAATCATTGGAATAGAATTGTAAGAATAGATGAAATTAACATTCCATCAATCTTATTATCAAATTGGTTTTTGCACAATTAGTTCTTACACATTTTCAAGCTAGTTAGAGATAAGATGGCCCCAAAAAGGACCCGTGTTAGCGAGACTCACAATGATGAGGCTGGCACTAGCCAAGAAGCTGATAAAGGAAAAAGAATTGCCTTGGAGGATGTGCCACCAAACTCGCCAGGAAATGGTCCCACATTAGACAAGGTTGGAATTAATTTTGTTAAGTATTTGCATTCATTGCATAGACGATAGAGTAGAAAAAGGGAAAACAATCTCTATGGGTCATAAAACCATCACAAACTACGGCATATGTTTTGTATAATTTTCTTTGAAGAGTGAAAGATTGTTTGGAAAGTAATCTGTTTGCTTGTAGGAAAGAAATGTTTGCCTAGTAGAAGAACTCTCGAACCTTCTTCATTAAAATATCCTATACTGATATAGTCAAAACTCCCTTTGATATCCAGGGAGGAGAGCTTAGCGGAGTGAACGCTAAAGCAGTGTATATGGTTGCCCACATCTTGTGGGTTGGTGCCCAGAATACAACATAGTACTTGTGGGTTGTTGCCCAGATTGCAAGTTAGTCACTGCAGGTTGGTGCCCAGATTTCAGGACAATTTAGTTGTATGGGAGGCTAAAGATATTGGGAGCAATAAAATCTCGCCAAGAGGAGTGAACTCTTGGGGTTGGGATATTTTAATGAAGATGGATCGTATGTTGTTTTTCTTCTAGAAGGATTGTCTTGGTGCCGATTTGAAATTGGTTGAAGGGCTGTCTTAATGAACTTGTGATGGAAACCCAAAAAAGGAACTTTGTGTATGAACAATCATGTGGTAGTAATTAGAAAACAAGCAAAACAAAGTGTGAGTGTGGGGGTGGAAAGTGGGGACTGGCTCAGGTTGCCAGTCAAGGATGGGTGGTCTCGATTAGTCGAGAAACTCTCCTCTCCCTCTTGTAAAAGAGAAAATTAGAGACTCATTGTGCCAAGAGTCGAGAATTCCAATTGTACGTGCCTTTGAAAGTTATGGGGAAAAAGGAAATTGGGGTTTCTCTGTGTCGGAAGGTGAGAATTAGGAACGTCATAGTATTGTAACAGTTCACGCTTTCCCTGTGCGAGACAGGGCTAGGAATCCTTTTTAATGGTTTGGACTCAAGTTACTCCGTGACGAGAGCCTGTCCATTAGAATCTTGTCTATATTGACTATGTTTTCTCATTTGAATAGGGCCTAGCGACTTGTCAGCTGCCCTCCTGTTGGCAAAAGGTTATGGTATCAGGGAGGGGACCTCACATAGAAGCTGAGTAAAAACTCAAAAAATTTCACCAAATATGCATGACAATAGACACTATCTCAGTAGAAAAATCCACAAATGGTTTACATGCAATGCCAAAAGCCTGACAAACTGGCTCACTCCTGATCGAGTGTCTCTATGGACATGTACCTGTCCAAAAAACACTGCAAACCTTTAAACTTGCTACCTGTGAGCTATACCTAGCTCAAGCTGTATCCACATACGCATACATAGCCTGAAACTGCACCAAACTGTGCGAAAAATGCTTTCTAGTGCTCCACACAAGCTGCTCACAACTTGTAAGCAAAACCGCTGAAGAACTGGCAACTACTACCTCATTGATCGATAAACATGTCGATCAAAAAAACCTGTCAGGAGCTGTGTGCGCTCAAGGGAGAAATCCACTCTGGAATGGTACGTCAGAGCCGTATTTGTTGGTATGTGCCGTCAAAGCCAAAACTGGAGATGACCGTCGAAGTCGTAAAGCCAGGGATGGTCATCGGAGCCGTCTTTTGCCACTAAGCGGAAGTGCCAATGCTATGGTTGCCTGTGCTCAAAGTCGAGAAAATATTCAATGTCGACTTTTGTCGTCGCCGGGCGAAAGTGCGCTAGTCAAATAGCCGCAAATCAGTGTCGAAACCGATGCGCCAAGCCAAGCCGTCAATGCTTGAGGCCATAGACGTTGCTAGAAGACCAAATTTGGGCCGATGCCAGGTAACACCGGGCTTACTCTCCTGCATGTAGCCAGTGTGTTCTCACATAGTTCGCTTTCCCTCAATCTCCTTTCACTCTCCAAGCCGCTTGTACACCAAACTGTCTTGAAAAACACAGTCCCTACGTTTTGAATTTTTGACCCAGCTGCACTCCAAATCAGAAAACAAGTTCGTCTATAAAGTTGTAGATTCTTGAAGAGATCTATGTTTTGATAAATTTGTTTTTGAAATTGGAGCTTCCTAGCTCAAGGTATGGCCAAAATACTGAGCAACTGTCGGTATCATTTTCATGGAGAACAAATATGCATCTGGTAGATCATCATCTACCCTTTAGGTGATTCTCTTGAAACAATCCTTGACAAATGATCTGCTCTTTGATGTGTAGTGTCCTTTTCTACAGCCACAGTGAAATCAACTTCCATAGAATGATGAACCATCTCACTATTCTTTCTGTGATGCAGGCTTGTTGACCAAATACAAAAAAGCTTGTGGTATACAAAGAACACAAACTTGTTGGCTAATAGGTAATGTCTATACTTTTTTACGACATAGATCATTCCTAATCCTTCCCTTTCTATGGTAGTGTTTTCTTTTTTTGCCATGTTCGGTTGTCGACTAGCATAAGAAATAGGAAATTCAATTTTCTCGTCTCCTGGTTGAGCTAGTATACAACCGATAGCAAAAGTGGAAGCATCTACATGTATGTGGAATATCTTATTCCAATTTTGTGCTTTCAATATTGGAGCTGAGGTGAGAGCTTGCTTAAGCTTCATGAAGGATTATTCACATGCCTCGGTTCATTCAAAGTGTGTAATCAAGCTATACATGGGTTTTGCAATTATAGCGTATATGTAAATGAACCGTCTGTAATATCCACAATGCCCCATGAAGGCTTGAATCTCCTTGATTGTTGTTGGTCTAGGCAAATCAGCAATAACATAATTTTTTTCAATATCAGTAGCTATGCCATTTTTAGACACTATATGTCCAAGAATTTTTCCTTGTCTACCCATGAATGTGCAATTTTTAGGATTTAGGCAAACCCTATAAAGTCTACATTTTTGGAATACCTTTTTGAAGTGTTCAAAATGATCAGTCCGGATTGATGAATGTACGCATAGATCATCCATATACACTTCCAAGAATTTCCTAAGATATTGTTTAAAAGCATGGCTCATCAATCTTTGAAATGTCGCAGGAGCATTAATTAACCCAAAGGGTATACCCGATAGGCAAAAATACCCCATTCTGTTGCAAAAGCAGTTTTATGCTGATCTTTTGGGTCAACCAAAGTTGATTGTATCCCAAAAATCCATCTAAGAAACTGTACGCTTCTTTTCCTGCAACGCTTTCTAAAACATGTTCAGTGATTGGAAGAGGAAAGTTGTCTCTAATGGTAGCTGCATTCACTTTTTTGAGATTAACACATACTTGTAATTTTCCATTCTTCTTGGGTACTACCACAATTGGAGACACCCAATCTGTGTGTTCAAATTCGTAAATGAATTCACCTTACTTTAATTTCTCAATCTCTTCTTTGATTTTCCTGGCAAATGTTTCATAATATGTGTATGGCCTTTGTCTATTTGGTTTCGCATCATCTCTCATGGATATGGTATGTTGACAAATTTCTGGATCAACGCCCTTGAGATCCTTGTAAGACCAAGCGAAGATATCTCGGTATTCTTTTAGCAAGCTTAGCAAAATCTCTTCTTCTTCCTCTGTTAGGTCATTTGCAATGTAGGCAGGCCTAGCTTCTTCCCCTGGTTCAGTCAAGTCTATCTTTTTTTGCGTTCTCAGGCCCTTTGTAGAACTCTCCTTGTTTCTGTAGTTCTCTAACAAGTTGTTCGACTATGATTTTTAGATCTTGGAGAGTATACTTTTTGTAATGGGATGGAACGCTCATTACATCCTTACCATCCTCTTCTGTGGTTTCCATTTCGGTCATATATATCTCCTTTGGAGATTTTTTTAACTCTTGATATTTCTTTTTCCGCTCAACTCGTGTCATGATTGGCTCCTTGTCCTGTTTTTTAGGTTTTGCTTGAGTATCCTTCCTTGTTTTTCTCAATGTTTTTGACATTTTTGGATTTTTTTTTGAAGGATATCTGCCAGTGATTTTGTCCTTGACACAATCATGTGCATCTATTTGTATCACGAATTGTGTAGTATTGAAGACTAATGGCATAGGTCTTGTTTTCACGTTTCCGGTGTCTCTTTTTTGTCTATACCATTTTTGTCTTCTTGATTTCTGGTTAGGAAAGTCAAAAAACTTTTCCTCCCCTCCTTTCAAGAGTAGCTTTGCTCTTAGAGGTTTCTTTTCTGACCCCGAATCTTCTGAGGTAGATGAGTATTCATTTAGCTCATCTGTTGCATCGTAGTAGAGGTCTGAAAAGACTTGTTTAGCTTTCATCAAGTCCTTGGGTTCCTCAATTTCATCTTTAATGTTGAGGGTTGAAATCATTTGGATGGGAATTATATCATAACCGTCCTCATTGCAAAATTGAGTAGGCATCAACGTATTCACACATATATCCATTTTTACTAAAATTTGAGTCCACTCAAAGGGCTCAAACAAATGTTCCGGAAAGGGTTCAGGTACGTAAGCTTCATCTATGCAATCCCTTTCTAAGATACATTCTTCTCGTTTTAAGCTCCCATTTTCTAAAGCTCCACACATCCAAGTAGGAGTGTCTTTGTTTAACCAAGATGGAAGCTTAGTTTTAGCCGAAGAGACTAAATCAAACTCTTGTATGGGTGTTTTCAAGACATCTCTGTAGGTGTGATCTTTTAGATTTACCCTTGTTATAGATCCCACTTGCTTCAAGTATAGATAGTTGTTTCCCCAATCTTGGATGAGCTGTACCTGTCGCATGAAAGGTCTTCCCAATATGATTTTGTAATTGAGTTTTTTTCCAAAGTATACTATGGAAAAAGTGTGTTGATATTCAATCCCACACGAATTGACTATCACTTTTTCAAGCAGCCCTAATGGTCTTTCAATGTGTCCGTCAGCCAATTGTAATTTCATTAGAATTTGTATAATGGCTGGTTGTCCCCGGGATTCCTATACTGCTTTCGTGGCTATGGCTATGCCTGCCCTACTATCCAGTATTGCCATGGTTTCAATGTCATTATATTTCACTGGAAGGGTGATGTTTCCTTCTTCCCCTTTATAATATTCTCCAACTTTGTTCATTGGAACAGATCGAATCTCTTTGTTATCCATTTCGTTTTTCAAATTTTCCAGATTTTTCGAGATTAGCCCTGTTATCCCCACCTTCTCTAAGGTTTTCTGTAGATCATTCCATAAATATGGTTTGAGTTTTAACAGTTCGACCAAAGTAAGACTACATTGGATGCGTATAGACATGATTGAATGAATGTTGTCTACTTCTAGGGTCTATTCAACTCTTTTTACTTGAGTGGTCTTACACACTATGGATTCATCTTCGTTATCTCCCAAGTAAGAGGGTAATGTTTTTAAGGTCAATGATTTTGACATTCTTGAAGCTTCAGATCCGCAATCCCCATACAAGGATTGTATATCCACATCCATATCAGGAGGTAGGTTGTCTAAACAAACTTCCTCTATAGGAGCTAACTTTAGAGTTAGGCTCCCATCATTGATCTCTCTAACTTTTTTCCATAAATGTCCTGGCCAGTCTTCCTCCACGAATGGAATTCCGTCTAAGGCATCTTCGTTGTCTGGCACTATAAGTTCTGGTTCTTTTGTTTCAAGGTGGCCCTTCTACCACCACTTTGGATTTTTCTTTAGTGTCTCTTACCTCAAGCTCTTCAGGTTTTGCAATACTTTCAAGCTTGGGTTTTTGTTTTTTGCGTGATTCTTACCAAATTTTGATAAGCTTCAAGCTTAAATGCTTCCATGTTTAGAGAAGGATAGTTTTTTCATTTGTTTTCCATGTTTTAGCTTGCCTTAACTCCTGCTTGGTAGGCTTTCAAGGCTGCATTAATAGGCTCAAATTTTTTTATCAACAACCAAAATTGATCCTCCAGATTGCACGGTTGTTTCTTTGATTTCGCTTCCAGTTTCTTTCACATTTTCCTGGAATAGCTTTTTTGATTTCTCCTCGATTTCAGCTCGTTGTTTTTGTTTTCTCAATTCATATCTTTTGCTTCGGCTTCTTTTGATCCTTTGAGAGAAAATTTTTGTATTTTTTGAATCATCAGAGGAGTTGTGTTTCTTTTTCTTAGCATGGGCTCTAGTGATTACCTTCATTGGAACAATCGGTTCACTCTCAGATGAGCTACTAGGTATCACTTGGACTACGTTTACTATTGTTTTACCCTTGTTTAAAGTATTTTTAGGGCAATCTTTCAGAAGTGTCCTCCATTTTTGCAACATTGTATGAAATAAGCTTCAATTGGCTTGAGGTTTTTTTCAGCCTCTGGGCATTCATTTTCGCAATGATCATCTGCACCACAGTTATGACAATTTCCTGTTCTTGGCTTAATCATGGGTCTTACCATGGGAGGTTTGACACCTGGATTACCTACATAATACATTGGTGCGACCTCCAGTGGAGTATAAGAGAGGATGTAACAAGCACTAATGCTTGTTCATCTATGACTCCTTTGAAATGAATGTACTTTACAGGCACTGCATTATGTCCTGGAGACGGAGGTTGTTGACCCAACATAGGTTGAGGTATTTCCATACCCATCAGTGGTCTTTGAGCTTGGGCCATATTAGGTTGGTATCTGTACATGGGTTGTCCTTGTGGCCTGATAGGCACGTATTGAACATTCCCATCATACTTTGGTCAAAAGTAGCACTCGTGGGTCTCATGGTTGGTCCATTTACCTTCTATTGCACACCATTTTTGTGGCCTAATTGGTTGTCCCTATTGAGGTATCACTTGTCCTGTTCCTTGCGTAGGTGCTTTTTGCATGTTGTTCATCATGTCGTTCATCCTTTTGAGCATGTATTCTATGGTTGAAAGCGGTGCTACAGCAGCCATTCCCACTAGTGTTGGTTTAGTGGATGCTGTTTTCTCACTTTGGTTATCCTTAGGGACATCTTCTTTGTTGAAAATATCACAATTGTCTCCTAAGTCAACAGCATCTGGCACACACTCTTCTAGGGTTGTATGCTTCTTGCTATAGAGTATAGCATGAAGTTCTTTGTTTAGCAATCCCTCTAGAAATAAGGATATGAGTCGTTCTTCTACAGGTATCTTTAGCCCTGGGCATCTGGCAATGTATTGTTTCATTCGAGTTGCACAATCCCTAATAGACTCACCATGTTTCTGTTTAAAGCTGTAGATTTGAGCTATCGTATTATGTTTGATCTCCGTTTTAGAACAAGCAGCTACAAATCCTTGAGCTAATGTGTTTAGGTCCATGATTGACCTTGGTGGAATGTTTTGGAACCATGTCAATGCTTTTCCTTCTAATGTCATTCCAAACCCCTCAAATTGAGTATGGAAATCGAATATACGTTCTACTCTTAGCACTTGCTTAAAGCTTGTTAAGTGGTCGTATGGATCCCCTGATCCACTGTATTTTTTGACCCATTTCTGAAAATCAGCTGGTCTGATGCGTCTATTTGCTTCAACTCCCGGTCTCCTGGTAGTTGGTCATGTTCCGAGTCCTTCAAACCAGTCTGTTGAAACTAGTGCTCATGTAGCCTTGAACTGGTCTTAACATGGTATTGATAGCCGTTTTTCGGCTTTCCATAATTGCCATAGTAAGCTACCTCACCCTACTAAATTCACCCAAACACTATGGCTATCCCTACCATTTCACTGTACATAGGCGTGTGTGAGTTACGGGACTTTTCCCATATCTTCTTAAAAACCCTCAGCTAGCTAGTCACTGGGCTAGTTGAGCCAAAAAAATATTGCATTATATATATGGCCTAAATATAGGGATTTTTATAATTATTTTGGTATTTTATTTAAATATTTATACTTAGGTGTGTGTTTTATTAAACCTATATACACCTTCTTTCATCCTCTTACACCATAAGTATATTTTTTGCCAATATGTACATACTCTAACCTTATATTTTTCCTTTATAAAAATCACTCCCACATTTTCACCCTCACCCTCGTGAAAACAAAAAATTGATTTCTACTCATTGGTCACGTTTATTATATTATTTACTTGCATACCTTTTCCTCTTTCACCCAAAATAATTCAAAGAGGGACCATATCATATGATTCCAATATCTTTCCATATCCATAACTCCTCCATATTTTTATTATTATTTTTACTCATTATTCTAACACCATGTGCTCATTGAGCTAAAGTCCATGAATAGTCCATACACTAGTCCCACCATGTATATATTTCTTTATTCACCAATAATCCTCCTCCATGCATGGGTCAAGGGCAACTTGGATGCTTTGTATTATGATATGACAAAGGAGGGGCTCACTCTTGAATGCATTGTACAAATTCAACAAAGGAGGGGGCCACTAAAAGACTTTTGCAGGCATAAAAAAAGGCTTTTTGGTGAGAATTTTGGCACCTATTTCCACTCCGAATTTGGAGTGGTGGTCAAAAGAGAAAATGTAGCCCACGCTCTAAATAATCACCTCAAATTTTTTCATGATTTTTGGAGCTACCAGCGGTGAGATATGTTTTTTTAAGTGGACCCCAGTCTGCCCACTTTTCTCACAAGTAGCCCATAGTCTTCTCTCACCTCTTTCCACACTTCTACACACACATTCCTCTCAATCCCTCACTCAAACCTGCAATGGTTTCTCTCACCTTCTTCACCATTAACCTCCCCTCTTACTTCCATAGCTCTCATATGAGCTCTCCATGTACATACACCATCTCTATGCCTCTCTCTATTATCTCCAAAGTACAATTCCATCTTAACCCTTATATATATACATAAATTCAACATGTGTACCATGCTTAACCTCTGCAAATCAAGAGATCTCATCAATGTAATTACCATTTTCATCGTGATAATCAACCTTGGCGGCGGTGGCGTAAAGAAGAGAAGACGAAGAAGAAGATCGATAGTCATTTTGAGAACCTACACAAGTAAGTCCAAAACTTCTTCAAGCTTCACCATCACAAGGATTTTCTCACTTCATTCAACCATCTTACTCCAACCATCCACCCCATTCTACCCATTGTAAATATATCATTAACTTTCTAGTGATCACTAACACTAACCACTAACATACTAACACAAAATAGCATTGACCTAACCATAAAAGACACCTCACCTCAAGACATGTACAAAGTAACTCTCTCTCTCTCTCTCTCTCTCTCTCTCTCTCTCTCTCTCTCTCTCTCTCTCTCCTTACTTACTTTCACCTTATCTACCATCAATAATGCTCTCTTTTGAGCCCACACCCATGACTTAAGCAGACAAAGAAGGCCCGCAATGTTTTGATATTCAAAAAAATCATAATCCTAATTTGTTAGCTTGTAAATTAGGATTTCCAATAATCTTAATGAGGGGTCTCCAACCTATAAATAGGCCCCTCTCCTTCTTGTAAAACAACCTCCAACATCTCACATAGCACCCCAACACTCTATGCGTGAGGAGAGACTTAGGTGTAGCAACCACTTGTGAGCTTCACTCTTGGTGTGAGAGAAGCCTTCGAGCTACACATTGCAAGTGAGAGAGCGTGAGTTCCACAAATCTCAAAACCACTATTGTATATGCTCCTTCATCATCAATAAATTGAGGTTTGGTGCATCAAAGGCGTGATTCGACGTTCAAATCTTCGTCCTTCCATTTGTGCGATACGGTTTGGTGAATTCAAGGTGACTTGTGTATTTGAGTTTTTATCGGTTGATCTTGATTTTAGAAAGTGTTTTAGTGTGTTTTTCATTGCCAGTTTTGTGTCCATTGTAAGAGGGTATTGTGGTGAGATGTCTCCCACACCCTAAGACAGTGTGTGTGTGCTTTGGCAATGTTTAGCAATCACTAAGCATTGAGTGAGTTTTGTACAAGTTCTACGATAGCATCATAACGAACCATCTCCATTTGCAAGTCACAAATAAGGTATTACGCAAGATCCTTTCCTCTCTCTCTTCCCTTTGCTCTAGCTCTCTCTAGTCCACTTTGTTGTGTGTCTTGGCGTGAGGTTGCTTGTGTGTGTTGTGTGGTGCATCTTCTTGGTTGTACCAAAATCTCTCTTGCGTCCTAGTTTGCATACCATAACTAGGTGGTGCCCCTATCTTGTTTGGGTTTGGCTGTGGGTTTGTTGTTGTGTTGTGCTTGTGGTTGCCCTAGCCCCAATTGAGCAGCACGGGAGCCTTGAGGGGTGTTTAGAGGCCGCCTCTCTTGTTGCCCGCCCCGGACCGCCTCAGTATCATTGATGACCGTAGCTCAAGTGGATTCACAAATACCACTTCCTATTACAATCGGATGAATCGAGCAATCGGCTATGTATCAATCACTAGCTGGTAGGCTATACAAAAGAAATCGAGATGGAATATTTCTCTTATGCATTAATCTTGAAGAGAAAAACCAGTACCTAAGTCAAGCACATATTACCATAGTAGGACTTCACTTTGCGGAAGATGAACTATACAAAGAATCTTGAGACTTGGAGTATTTTGGCCAACTATGAGGAGTAATGTTTGATCTTTTGTAAGGGATTGTCTTCAATGTCAAAAACAAACACCCATACCTCATGTAACTTTATATTAAATGTCAACTATTCCTTAGTGGAGTAACTATCTGGTTACTTACTTATCAAGCCGAACATTTTTAGAGGATATGAGTAAATGCCGTCAAAGAGTAATTGAAACTGAAGCAAGAGACTATGCTCTTATTGGAAACCAATTGTATCGGAGAGGTAAGGATCAACATTTGAGTCTTTATGCAAATGAAAACGAGTATATTTTGATTATAGAACAAGCACATGCTGGATTAGCTAGAGGTCACTTTTCTACTGAGACCACCACAAGAGCAATCTTAATAGCAGGCATATGGTGGCCAACATTTTTTGCAGATGCCAAAGAAGGTGTGATGCTTGTCAACGAGCAAAAATGTCAACACATGTAGATAACATGCCCTTAAGACCAACGATAGGGGCTAGAGCTTTCGCAAAATGGGGTATAGATTTTGTTGGACCAATACAACCACCTACTTATAGAACCCAAGCTCAATATATCATTGTAGAGCTACTGACTATTTGACCAAGTGGGCCGAGGCTAAAGCAACTCAAAAGAATGATGCCAGAACCACTCCTGCATTCTTATATGAGTATGTATTCACGAGATATAGACTGCCAATAGAAATTGTCAGTGATCGGAGAACTCATTTCCTCAATGAGGTAATCGAGTATTTTCTTAATGATTTTATGGTCATCCATAACAAATCAGCTCCCTATCACCCACAAGAAAACGGACAAGCTGAGAATACGAACAAAATTATTAGCTTGGTATTGACTAAAGTGGTTAGTTCAGGAAGGACAGACTGGGAAATGAATCTCCATGCAGCTCTATGGGCTTATCGAGTTTCATTCAAAACAGCTTTAACACTACAATGGTAACCTAACAAAACATAAAAGTGTCCTTTCAGGGTTTTGGGAAAAAATTTCCAAAACCATAGTAGATCCACTCATTTTTAAAAATACTCTTTTGAGCTTATAGTTCAATAACTACGACATATGGAAAAAATGAGAAACTTGTTATTTTTCTCATCACTTGGTCACTACAAGCCTCCAAAGTTGATGGACCAGTGCATTTTGCCCAAAACAACAATTTCTTACGGTTGATTGCATATAAATAAGAGTGGGGATTTCTGTAGGACATGAGATAAAATGCCCCATTAACTTCAATGGGTTGGTGACCAAAAAATATGGTTGCTTTTACCTCACCTTTTTTTTTTGGGCAAAAAAAATAAGTACAAAAAAGCTGCATTTTTGCCATTCTGCGGACCTATCATCAAAGTTTCTATAGTCACGCTCAATACAGATACTATATACATGTTTTCTTGGTTCCCTTTGGGCCTTTAGATTCAAAAGGAGCCATGGAGAATGTCAAAAGGGTAATGGATCTCTTAGAATTGGAACCTTGGGGGCAATGATAAAGTGCTAAATACAGCAAACATGAAAAAACTGGGTTGAGCATTATGACCTCTAGAAACCCATAGAAACCACTCAATATCTAGCCAAGCTTGTAGTCTATAATTAGATATGGTTACTACCTACAAAATACACACAATTGGCCTAAGAAACTAGCAATATTGAGAAAGTTATACTTGCTACTCTAAAATGTATCGTATTCTTCAGCAAATAAAAAAACTCAACCATCATCATATACTATGCTAAATAGCATATTAGGTCCCCCAAAACTCAAGTAAGATTAGCTTTATGTTATAAATTACACTTACACAATCAAAATTGAGTTTGGATATCAAGAAAGCCACCAAAAAAATCATAAAAGTGCTAATTTTGGCCAAAAAACAAGATTATGCAATTCTTGTAAATTGGTCATAACTTTTAATTTTAACACTTAACTCTCCCTACAAGCATCAAAACATGTTGAGAACTATGAAGGCCTAACCTCTATCCATCTAAACCTCACAAACATGAAGTTTAGAGTGGTATAGTTGCCAAAAATTGAAAAAAAGCCAATAACAGGACCCATTTATTCACACAATTTAGGTTCAAAAATGTTGTGCAAGAATAAGGTTAATGGTGAGATCAATACTCCAAAAAAAATGCTAAGTTTTTTTCAGCTCATAAGGAAACTTTGTGGATATATAGCACCTAGAAATTCATTTTCATACTCTTCAAATAATTCAAGCAAAATGGTCACTTAACAAGACACAAAAGTGTCCAAGGACATAAAAGTGTCATGTTACCATTCTAGTGTTAAATGCTACACCCCGGGGCAGTCACTTATCAAAAGATCCCTATATCACGTGCGTTCAAGAGGTAATTAATAATACCCCAATATACATACTATACTTACACTGTGAGCCTATTTAAAAAACCCCCACCCCCCTCTGTATGTATACATTTTTATACATTTTGGTCTTTTTATAATCCTCTCCGGTTAACTCACGTGATATCATACACATTCTAAAAAGTGACCGCCCCGAGTGCTACACCCTTTAGCCTTGTTTATGGTCTTGATGCCATACTGCCAATAGACTTTCTATTGCCGATATTAAGGGAAGCTAAGGATCTTGAGTGGACTGGACATGAATTGTTAGAAATACTAGAAGATTTAGAAAAGCTAGATGAGCAAAGGTTAACTGCCGTAGCTCACATCTATACACAAAAGCAGAAACAAAAACAGTTTTTTGATTCTCACCTAATAACAAAAATCTTCAAGAAAGTGGACTTAGTTTTAGTCTATTCCCTTAAGCAACACATTTGCAAGTTTAAGAAAAAGGGAAACAGACCGTTTATCATTGAAGATGTGTCTCCAAGCGAAGCAGTTAAGCTATTCATCCTATATGGTAAACCAATGGATAATTGGATTAGTGGATGCCATTTAAAGAAATACAATTTGCCGCTAACCAATGAATTGCTAGAAAGAATGCATGCAGCCAAGCATAGGAGGATTAAACGACAACAGGTTATTGACAAAGCCCAAGAGGAAGCTCGGCTTTGGGTACTCAAATGGAAAGCTGCTCTCAAGAATCAACAGATACCTATTCCCATCAACACTCTGGAAATAGATGACTGACAATGAGAATTGCCTAAAGATGCGGTGTCAACAAATGATAAATGGTTAGACGGAATGGACCTGCGCATCAAAGTACAACTCAACAATCATAGCACCAATGCTTTGGTTGACACAAGAGCTAGAGTAAATGCAGTCAATTATTCCACGTACAAGAAAGCAACAAGTCAAGCATTGACGGTAGGAATAGCAACAATAAAAGGATGCAACAAGAACCCAACACCACCATTGGGAGTAGTCAACTTGAACGTGATAGTACATGGATGTTCATGTCCTCATCAATTTGTATGCTTACCAGATGAACACATGAATGAGACAATGATTCTTGGGATTCCCTGGATGCGGACATACAAAGCAATACCAGATTGGGATACAAATCATCTCAAGCTATCACCTAAAGGAGGGCAACTCATTGTTCCAATTGCACCAAGCAAAGAGGAATGGAAAGGGAGTAATCAGCAGAGCAAACCACGAAGCAATCAATCTTCTCCATCCTCTCAACAAGAAAATGCTACAGTAGCATGCAAGGAGTCAGGCAAATTTGGGTACCAAAAGCACAGCTTAAGGACAAGCCGATTCAAATCTATGTGCCCAAAACATCACCGACAAAACCAAAGAAGGTTCCAAGGGTCAAAACACAGAGACGAGCATCTCCGAGCAAGGAACCTAACTTGAAATGGATTTGGCAAAAAAAGGAGCACTTATCTTCTCCACAAACCGTAAAACCAATCAAGCAATGGAGAGTTAAGTATCAAAAGACTCCACCACACCATTCCACACCTACCAATGGCGAGAAAAAGCTCGACAACAGTCAAAAGTGCTACCAACAGCTCAGGCAATCACCATGCTGAGGCATCCTGATGGTACAATCAAACAGAGAGCACACAAGCTACAAGATTTGCTCTTTGGAAGACAACATCAGAAAGCCTCGACATCAGAAACCCTTGAATTAATTACTCAAGACCCAGCTCTTGCACAACATATTGGTTTGAACTGCATTGATCTTCAAATCATGGTAGATCCAACCATGGCTATGCATAAGACACGATTGTTCAACCCAAGCACACAGTCGTCCCGGAGTACGCCATCTAAGAGGGGTGAAAGGGTACTAAGTAATTAAGGGCAATGTTTGAAGAGAGAGGAAAAAGTTCGATGTTAATGTGTGTTTTTTTGCAAGATTACCTGATAGTGTCCTTATAATTCATCATCAAGGAAAAATTCACTGATAATACCTTCCCGATGAGTGTAAATAGTGTATATACTCTTAGAAAATCATCAAAAAATAGTCCTCTTTGGTAATTTATCATCATTTTTCTTGGTAATGAGACTTGAAAATGGAGAAATCCAGCAAAAAACAATAAAGCTGTGTTTTTCAATAGATTTTCTTAATTATTGGATTTTCACTTTGCTTTTTTAGCGCATTTTGTTATTTTCTTTGATTTTTTCAATAAATAGGTCAAAAATTAATAATAAATAGCAAAGGACCTCAGATGGAAAAATGAAAGTCATGGTGGTGATAAGAAAGACAAGGCGAACAAGCATAAAAATTTACAATGAAATCGAAAGATGGAAGCGGGAAGCCTGAATTTAGGTGGCCGGACCTACTTTTGCAAAATTCTTGCAGAATGAGCTACAGGAATCCGATCGGGGAAATTTTTGAGTCTAACATAGATTTCATGACATAGTAGGACTAATAGGGGAATATGGGGAAAAATCTGGGTATAGATATCCCAGGTACGCTAAAACCACCTCATTTCCACTTGTTACCTTTGCAAAGAGAGACTTTTGACCTCTTTCGCGCGTACTTTCTGGAGTTCATAGTTGCCCATTTTCAACGCCATCTCATACGAGACATGAGAGGTAAGTTCTTTACTCATCAATGATCCATTTTGTACAGCTGGTAGCTAGTCTGAACCCCTGGAAAAAACCCTAGAATCCGAGCAGTGCACGAAGACCTATGACCAAAAACTGATCGTAGAAAAGCCCTCGAAAAGCAGAAAACGGCTCGAAGGCTACAAAGCGTCAAATTCGACATACAACGTCAAACTGACACTAAATAAGCCAAAATTGGATGAATTGCTTCACAACTATGTTACGGACAAGTCCAAAGCCTCACAAGTGACAAACCAACTCAACAGGCAGTGTAATCACATAATTCAGAGATTTCAGAGTCGACAAAGCACAAAGTGATGCCGGCAAGACCAAACTTTACCAAATTCAATTTAGGACTTCTTTTAGGTGTATACAATGTGTTTAGGTCAAAATTTTTACGTTTGCAAGAAAAATACGACTGCTGTAAATAATCACGATTATTTACTTTTGCACTATTTTTGCTTGGAAATTGTATCAGCACCTCACCTATCAATTGTACACACCTATAACATGCCAAAAATCAAGTATGAGCCAAAATGATCACATATAACTTGGAAAATTGCCAATAAACGCAAGGAAGTCTGTGCAAGCCAAATTCTGAGTTATGGACCACTTTTTTTTTATCGAAATCACCTCATATCACATACACAGGGTCTACATAATGCTTAGAACCAAGTTGTACAAAAAAATGTTTATTTTGATAGAAAAGTTAATAATCGCAATGATTATTTACTTTCATGCCAAAATGGGAGAATTTTGCCATTTTGCCATCATACATCCAAAGTATATGATGTGCTAAGCCCAGTAGCCAAGTTTGAACCAATTTGGAGCTCAAAATCTCAAATTTTCTTTATATCTATTGTTTCAGAGACAAAATCTGGTACCATTTTCATCCTATACATTTAAATGAGCCCATATTTCACTCAGAGTATGTATTTGGTATATACTTCAAGCTTGTGATACCAAGTTTGCAAAAAGTTGAAGTAATTACTCAGCTGTAAATAATTGCGATTATCTACTTTTGTTGCAATTTTTTGTTTTGACTTTACAACTTTGTTCCTTACATGTTTTTATGCATCTATGCTTGTTCAAAAATTGATTTGAAGCAAATTGGATCAAAATTGTCCGCATTTCAGACTGAAGGACACTTCAACAAAAAATCTATCAAATCTGCTAACTTTGACACTCTATTCACTAAACAAGAGCCATGCAAGCAGCAGAGAGGGCCAAGAAGAAGCTCAACCAGAAAGAAAAGTTGCAAGAGCTACCCGCATACCAACTATACCCTGATTCAATGAAGAATGCAAAAGTGACCTATCTCTCAAAGGAATAGCTTGAGGAGCACAAAGCCACAATGTTCACCGACAGATTCAAGAGCGAGGAAGGACATCAGGTAGAGCTGCAACTTCTACCAAAAGAGTATATGATGTCGCTGCAAAGCCCGAGACCAAAGAAGCCAATCGAAGGCTAGGGCTCAGAGATTTTTATGCACAAGAGCCATGCGAGTGGACTTCCAGAAGCTTACGAGCCTTTTTCCACAATCAAAGAAGATGGAACCGCTTAGATTTCTGACCCCCAAGGTAATAAAGTTGAAGTGGTAGTTACCAAGGAGATAGTGGAAGAAGCACTCAAACTGCCCACAAAAGGAATGACAATGAGGGCAAGAGACAGGAAAACGGCTGGAACTTTCACTGAAGAAACCGCCGCAGCCACCTTTGTAGACCTTATTCACAAACAGGTGGAGGAGCCCGCAAGGTTATACCATCGGCATTTCCATTTCCTTGCTAAGTGTTACCATATACATGTGGTAGTGATGTGTGTGAATTTTTTCCTCTTTAGGAGGTTTTTTCCCCCGAGCATTGTATATACGCCCATCACTCTAGGGCTATCTATCTTTCCATTGCACACTAAGTAACACACTCTCTATTGTGCGCCTTGAGCTTCCTTCGTCTTCTCCAAGCTGTGTGTGTTTCTCTGCAACCCTAATTCCAACAATTGGTATCAGAGCAGGTCACGTCCTCCCGGGCTTAGTCGCAAGTTGCTCCGGCACACGCCTGCTCACTTTCTCCGATTTCAGTGAGCTTTGGCAAGCATTCGCAGGTCGACATTTCGTCATTTTGTGCAGAATTTCTGTCAGTGCAGAATTTCTGGCTCATTTTGGCCTCCGTTTCCACTACAGGCAGTACTGCACAGGCCATTTTGTCATTTTGTGCAGAATTTCTGTCAGTGCCGTTTTCTGCATAACAGGTGCCTTATAGTCTTCTACGGTTTGTGCAATATAGCACAGGTTTTTCTCGCTCCATTTCTCCTATTTTCGGGTAGTTTTCACATCAGGATTTACCATGGCTGACAACAACAACACAGATGTGTTCAAGATGTTTGCTGCTGAGGACAGGTTGGATGGGGACAACTACCCTATGTGGGCTTATATGATGCAACATGTTCTTGTGTCAAAGGGTGTCTGGAACATTGTGCAGGGCATTGATGTACGTCCTGGTTCTGAGGATGTAGGTGATGTTGAGGATGTTGCAGGTCTTGCTGCAAGGATTGCAGCTGTTAGAGTTGTTTTGCCTACGGTAGAACAAGCTCGTTGGGACGTTAAGGATGCGCAGGCTCATGCATTGATTGCGTTGTCTGTGAAGCGCACCATTGTTCCTCACATCCGTTCAACAAAATCTGCAAAACAGGCTTGGGATATTCTAGCAGGTCTTTATGCAAGCCGCAATGAGGCTAAAATTGCTTTGCTGCGTAAAGAGCTGGAGTCGAAGATTATGCATGAGGAAGATGATATGGACACTTTCCTTGCTAGTGTCAAGGATATCAATGAGCAACTTATTTTTGCAGGTGAAGTTATTTCAGACAGTTCCCTTGTGCAGACTGTTCTTGATGCCTTACCAGATTCCTACCAGACTTTTGCTAGTACTTGGAGACTGATGACCCAAGGAAATCCTGAAGTTGTCAAGTTTGATGCATTATGCACATTGCTGTTGCAAGAGTCACTTTCTAGAAAAAACAGGACTAGGCAGCGTGCAGTTGAACAGGATTTTATTGCTTCTCAAAGAAAGGGTGGTAACAGTAATGCAGCCACTTCTTATGGTTCTGCTGCGAATGGCAAAAATTATGTTCCTAATGCTTCTGCTGGCAGTACTTCGTCTGGCAATTCTGGTGATAAGGGCAAAAAGAAGATGCGTTGCCATTATTGTAAAGCCAATGATCACTTGATCAAGTCGTGTCCTAAGTTGAAGGCCAAAGAGGCTAAGAAGAAAGAGGGTGGTTCCACTGCAAATGATGGTTCCACTACAAATGTAGCCATTGTTGAGTCTTCTGTGAAAGGAGACTGTGTTGCTGATGTTGATGCAGAATGGGCTTTTAGTGCAGAGTGCACTTACAATCCTGTTGTCCATGATGCATGCTTATCAATTGCTGCAGATTCACATGTGTGGTATTTTGACAGTGGTGCTACAAAGCACATTACCTCACATCGTGAATTGTTTACCTCTCTCGAGTCTGTCCCTCATGGGAATTCGGTCACTTGTGCCAACAACGCCTCTTATCCAGTTTAGGGAGTTGGAAAGATTGTGCTCACTGCTGCTAATGGCAGTTCCTTCACACTTGTTGATGCACTTTATGTACCTGGGATCAAGAAGAATCTCTTGTCTATATCCGCACTTGCTAGACTTGGACTTGTAGTCAAATTTGTGGATGACAGATGTACACTTCATGATCTTAGTTTTGGTGATGAAATTGTTGCATCTGGCCTTTTGTGCCGTGGGCTATATAAGCTCACTTTGTATGACAAGTGTGGACAAAACTTTGCAAACGCTGTTGCAGATTCAAGGGCTATTTCATATGCAAAACTTTGGCATGCACGTTTTGGTCATCTGAATTTTGCCAGTTTGCTACGTTTATAGAAATCTGATATGGTTGCTTCTTTGCCGCCTCTCGAAGAACCTGTCAAACATGTTTGTGAAGGCTGTATTTTGGGTAAGATGCAACGTTCTAAGCTTCCAAAGGATGGTTCAGTTCGGGCCACATGCAGGTTGCAGCTTGTGCATAGTGATGTTTGTGGGCCCATGCAAACTCCTTCCTTGGGAAATTACCTGTACTTCGTGACTTTCATTGATGATTACTCCAGGCATGCATGGGTATTTCCGCTTAAAGCGAATTCCGAAGTTTTTATGCGCTTCAAACAATTTCTGGCTATGGCTGAAAATGTCTCGAAATGTACTATGGGCACCCTCCGTTCCGATCGAGGGGGGGAGTATATATCTCATGAATTTAATGCATTTTTGGCTAGTCGTGGGATAAAACACCAATGTACAGTGCCTTATACGCCTCAGCAAAATGGTGTTGCTGAGAGGAAAAATAGGTCACTCACGAAAATGGCACGATGTATGGTCAAAAGTCAAGCTTTACCGCATTCTTTTTGGCTTGAGGCCATCATGTGTGCCACTTATGTACTTAACAGGTGTCCTACGAAAGCTTTGCAGTCTATTACTCCATATGAAGCATGGCATGATAGAAAGCCTTCTATTGAGCACATGCGTGTTTTTGGCTGTTTGGCATATGCTTTGGTGCCACAAGTGCAGCGCAGAAAATTGGATGATAAGGCTGTCAAATGTATTTTTGTTGGTTATAGTGCTATAGTGCTGAAAGCAAAGGTTACAGGTTGTATCTTCCGCAAACAAAATGTATTCTGGTTTCTCGAGATGTAGTGTTTGTGGAAGATTCTGTTCAGTCCTTGCTGTCATGTACTAGAGACAGTAATGTAAGCTCATAGGACATTTATGACACTTTGTTGCCTCTTTTCAATGGTGGAAATACGAATGTAAGTTCCAATGAGGCAAATGTACAACCTATGGGGGTTTTTGAAAATGTTTTAGATCAACCTATTACTAATGCAGATGTACATGATGTACTTGATGAGGAAAGGGCTGAAAATGAGCAGGCTAGAGGTATGCCAAAATGGCTGGTGCACACTTTGCGTGACAGTAAATTGGATGCACCTTTTGTCTAGTCGTACTCGTTCAGGCTCTCACCATGCATCTTATGCATTAGATTGTTATGCTTTGGCTGTGTCTAGCTTACATGATGTCGAGGAGCCTCTGTCTTTTGATGAAGCACATAATTCAAAAAATTGGATGGTTTCCATGCAATCAGAATATGATGCACTCATCGAAAATGACACATGGACTTTATGTGATTTGCCTCCTGTTAAAAAGGCCATTGGTACGAAGTGGGTTTACAAGTTGAAACGCAAACCGGATGGTGAGATCGATCGCCATAAGGCTCGACTTGTTGCAAAGGGTTATGCACAACAAAAAGGCATAGATTATGAAGAGACTTTTGCTCCCACTTGTCGTATGACTACTGTATGTTTTCTATGTGCATTGGCAGCTCATTTTAGTTGGGATGTACATCAATCAGACATTGTTACTGCTTCTTGAATGGTGACATATTTGAGGAAGTTTATGTAACGCAGCCTCGCGGTTTTGCCATAAAAGGACAAGAGGACAAAGTGTGCAGATGTAAGAAGGCTTTGTATGGGTTGAAGAAATCTCCTCGTGCTTGGTATGAGAAAGCTGACACTCATTTGGTCAAATGAGGCTTTTGTAACAGTCCAACAGAAAGCACATTGTATGTAAAGCGTGAGGGTGATGTACTTCTCATTGTGGTTCTTTATGTTGATGATTTGTTGATCACTGGACCAAATGCGAGACATATTGCTGAATTTAAGGCTGATTTGAATGCTACTTTCAAGATGAAAGATTTGGGGCTATTGCATCATTACTTGGGTAGGGTATATAGTTTAAGCAGTGTGATGGTGGTATTGCCTTGTGTCAGAAAAGTTACATAGAGACATTGCTATGTAAGTTTGGACTTGAGGATTGCAAACCTATTGCCACTCCCATGGAAACAGGTTTGAAGTTGAGTCTACATGATGCTGGCGACCCTGCTGATGTCACTCTTTACCAAACTGTTGTTGGCTGCCTCATTTATGTATGCAACACGAGGCTGGATATTCAGTTTGCAGTCTCACAGGTCAGCAGATTTATGCATAGCCCAGGGTCTCAGCATTGGCAGGCTGTCAAGAGAATTTTCCGCTACCTTAGTGGCACTTTACATCTTGGCTTGTTTTATCCCAAGGGGAGATCATTGCCGCCAGACTTACATGCTTTTTCGGACTCAGATTGGGCTGGTTGTTTTGACACACGAGTGTCCACAAGTGGTTTTTGTTTCATGCTTGGTAGTTCATGTATATCATGGTTGAGCAAGAAGCAACCTACTGTGGCCACTTCGAGTTGTGAGGCTGAGTAGTACAGGGCAGTCTTCACAGCTACGGTTGAGTGTGTATGGCTCAGACGCCTTATGGATGATTTGGGTGTTGGACAGGACACTGCCAACACTATCTACACTGACAATCATAGCGCATTGGCAGTTGCGAGGAACCCAGTTTTTCATGTTCGCACAAAGCACATTGAGGTGCATTACCACTATGTCAGGGAGAGGCTCTCAGCAGGAGAGATCAGCTTGGCTTATGTGCCAACACAGGACAACCTTGCAGATCTTTTCACAAAGGCATTGTCTCATGAGAAGCTTGAAGCTTTCCACAAAGCTTTGGGCTTACTCCCCTTTGTGGACTGATCCTGTCCTCAGGGCATGGCACTTCCCTTTACTCATGTGCTAGGTCTCGTTCAC
This sequence comes from Adiantum capillus-veneris, assembly GCF_014529385.1. Classification (NCBI taxonomy): domain Eukaryota; kingdom Viridiplantae; phylum Streptophyta; class Polypodiopsida; order Polypodiales; family Pteridaceae; genus Adiantum; species Adiantum capillus-veneris. The sequence goes on from NC_140947.1 coordinate 38,675,987, forward strand.
CGCATCACTCTAGGGGGGATTTGTTACCATATACATGTGGTAGTGATGTATGTGAACACACTAGGACCGCCGGGGCATTTTTTCCCCCTTTAGGAGGTTTTTTTCCCCCATCATTGTATATACGCCCATCACTCTAGGGCTATCTATCTTTCCATTGCACACTAAGTAACACACTCTCTATTGTGTGCCTTGAGCTTCCTTCGTCTTCCCCAAGCTGTGTGTGTTTCTCTGCAACCCTAATTCCAACACTAAGAGGCCGCCAAGGTATACCATGCCCAATCATGCGGTTGCCACCACCTTTACGCAAGTCCTCAAGTGAACAACCAGGCAACTGGTTGATCATGCACAATATGTCTTGACCACTTTGAAAGGAATAAAGAAAGAAGGAAAGATCACATACCTGGGTGCGCCAGAGGTGTTGACAAGAATTGCATACCATGCCATCAGCATGGCTGACAATTTACCACCTGACCCAGATCAAAACACTTGGATAGTGTCAGCTCAACCATCTCCTTGAGCTATAAGATCTGCCAAGAGATCCTACAAGTCTGATGAAGAATTGGCTGAGAGCTCACCAGAACGGCAAAGCAGTGATAGCTCTGACAATGAAGAAAAAAGAGCACAACGGGAGGAAATGAAGAGAAAAGCCGTGGTAGCACACCAGGAAGAGCCTGTTCAAAAGCAAGCCCGGTTTGAAAGAGAGAAACACTCATACCAATGCAGATGCCAAGCACAAGAAAAGGACCCGAAAAAGTAGGTGCCTATTGGGCTTGAAGGGCATAGAACCAAGCATCACAGCAGGAAGCAGTTTGAAGATCCCATGGAATCCTTGAAAAAGATGTACCAAGAAGCAAAAGCTTTGAAGCTAAAGGAAGCCCAAGAAGCGGCGAGAAAAGCGAAAGAGGCGGCAGAGCATCAAGAGCAAGAGCAGGAAGCCACTGCACAAGAAGAAAACAACATGCTCAAGGTGATGTGTCTCCCCGCATCTCTTCTCCTGTCTCTGAACATTGAGATCACCTAATGCCGAGCCCACCACCATCATCGACAGTTAGAACCACAACAACTGAGCAAACAAAAGAAGAAAAACCTGAACAAGAAAAAATAGCTGAAGCTACACAAGTACCAGAACAGCAAGAAGTAGTGGAATTAGCACAACAAGCAGTTGTATCTACTCAAGAGCAACAAATAGAGAAAGAGCTAGAGACAAAAAAGGCAGCCAGTCCTGCACTAGAAGAGGATACCACAAAGTTTGATCACACAAGAGAACAAGAGGCCGAGGAAACACCCTCTACCTCAACATAACAAGATAAGGCTGAGATACACCCTCTACCTCAACGAAAAAAGATCAGCAACCACAAGGCCAACAACAACAACCAACAGTCATGACGCAACCAAAGGTAAAAGAATCTGCCAAAACATCAAGACAACTAGCACAAAGCAAAGATTGGAAATCAAATGATGAAGTCATCCTACAAGTAAATGAGTATGCTAAGAAAATGTAGGAGATGACAGAACGACTTCGCTCAGCAGCACTTGGCCGTAGCACAAGGGCCAAAAGTTAGAGATGGTGATTGACGCACTCCAAGGGGAGAAGGCAAGTGTAGGAGTTGACAGTGGAAGCTGAACAACATCAGCTCGCAAGAGATAAGAAACAGAAAGAAATGGAGGAACTGGGTGAGTTGCTCACAAAACTGTCAGATGCATGCAAAGCAAAGGATGATCAGCTGACTGAAGTTACAAATGAACTTCTAACTACAACCCTATCAACTCAAAAGATCCAGGCACAGTTAGATGTAGCCAATGCTTCCCTACAGTACTACTCAGAACAAAGAATCAATGATCAGGCAATATTCTTGCGGAAAATACGAGAGAATCCAGTTGTCGTCTCGATCAATGGAATAGACAAGGTCTACAAGGCGTTAGAAAAGAAAAATAAAGACCTTGAGATGGAGCTGAAATTAGAGCAGTCTAAACGCAAAGACCTGGCCTTTATGCGGGTCCAAAGAGAAGACGAGATGCTGAAGGAGATAGCTAATTTCAAAAGAGTCAACCCAAAACACAAGAAGAGGTAGGCACTTCAGAGCAACCTCAAATAGAAATCCCCTCAGTCTCATTCACTGACATGGAGACACCGCCAACAGTAGAGCTAAGTGGCAAGGAGGAGTTTCAAGTACGAATTATCAAAGCAGACACAGTGCCCATGGTACAACTCTCAAAGGGTGAAGAAGACGCATTGAAAGAAAAAACTACACAAGAGGTAGATGAGCAGTGGAAGGCAACAATGGATTGGGAGTTGAGAGTACTTCATTCCGTCAATGTCACACAACTCACTCCCAATCAAATAAATGTGCAATGGCACCAACAATCCCTGCCCTACCCTATGATTAAAGTGGTTTGCTGCAAGTAAAAGAAAGGCTTTCCACCGACATGAAAGTGGAGGATGCAGCTCAGACCACCCAAAGTGGAGGTTGAGCTGGCTTAACAAGAATCCAAGGTACTTGATTCTGTTCACAAGAGCACATGTGGCCCTGCAAAAGGATCCTACTTTTTCTCCTGTACCAAGAGTAAGGACTTGGATAGCACATGAGGCACCACTAAAGAAGCGGCCAACTTGAAGGGACAACCGACTGAAGAATACATGGTGAAAATCCTAAAGGGTGCCATGTCATTCTTTAAAAGTCTACCAGATTTGTCATGTGCTATGCTATACAAAATCTACCGAATGCTGCTCACTTGCATCAAAGTGTTCTATGAGCGAGAGCAAGCAGGTGCCCCTTGGATGTCATTCCTTGAGGGTAGCAAAGGGTTGTGCTATGATCTTAGTGGCCAGCCTTCCAAAGAAGTCCTCTATGGCTTCTACGCCAGGTGTATTTTCTACCTTCTCACAATATGCTAGGGTTCAAGGAAGCGTTTTACACAGGTTTCTTCACTTGGTGAATGAAAATATTTGGGCCAGTGATCAACAACTTGACATCAAGGTTTGTAGGCTACTCAGCAGTGGAGCTGAAGAACAAAGTAACCATGTTGTTTTTGCAAGTGCCTGATAAAGAGAGAAAAATCAGATACCAAAAGGCACTCAATGCGCTTAAAGACCGCCTCGCCAGCCGTCAACCGAAAGACTACTTCAACCCATAAAGTTGTGGCAAGGGACGACACAGGTGAGGAGTGGAAAATGTGAGTAGCAAACTAACACAGATATCACAGATACCATTTTTCAGAGTTCTCATTGTAAAAACACTTATTATTTTGATAAATTGGGAATATTGTAACTCCTAATTTTTGGAAACCTTGTAATTGATGAATTGGCGCTACAAGCTTCCAGATTGTATCAACCTGTCATCACCCATCTTTGGTAGAACTCCCTGATTATTAGTTTTGACCACAAAAAACCTTGGCTAAGGTATAAAAGTCAATTTCTGTAAGTTATTATTAAGTTTTTATAATGAAATACACAGCGTGAGCTAACGATGCTCACCTCTCTCCTTCTCGCGCTTCCTACTCCCTCCCTGGTTGTCACATTGCAGTCGCGTTTGTTGCATTGCAATCGCAGGTAAGAGCTCTACGCATTGACGTAAGCACATCACAGTAATTCGTAGCTTTTGGCATCGCCCACGAACCGCGACCTAATTTCATCATAACTAGGAATTTATACTTCAAAATAAAAAACTAAGCATAGGCGGGGTATTGGGGCATCATTGCTAAGCATTTAGATGCATTTTGGGTCGAAAACGACTATGTCAAAAATCCACTGCTGTTAATAATCACGATTTTGGCACTTGACGTAAAGTGGGGTTTGAGACCATAAGTATGTGCGCTTAGGTCTTATAAACATGTCCTAAAAGTTTCATTATGTTTTGGATGTCATTTGATGCTGCAACGGATGTGATTTGTTTGCCGATGAGCAATTGGCTTTTAGTGATTTCAGTCACTTGAGTGTAGCTTGAGTTAAACGCAAGTTTTTAGTTGTTTTTCAAGAGATTGACACCCTCTTCTAGCCTCTATGAACTAGTCGAGTCATCTTTATTCCATGGATTGACAATTTAATCGTGGTTCTTGCTAATAATGCAAGAAGATAGGATAGTGAGATTAGACACGCGTCCCACACTGACCACAATGGTAAAATTAAACTCAAGGAGAATTAACAACCATCGTGTAATTCTTCTCGTGGAACAAGGTTTATTTACTAGATACAACAAGGCTTGATGATCAACATAGAAAACAAACTTGTTGGCCAGAATGTAGTAGCATAATTTCTTCACTGCATAAATCATACCTAAACCTTCTCACTCTGTAGTGGTGTAGTTTCTCTCGGCATCATTCAATTGATGACTTGCAAAGCTAATGGGGTAGTCCAATTTATGTTCTCTTGGTTGATCTAGAACATACCCAATAGCCAAGGGTTTGATGCATCATTATGCACATGGAAAATTACATTCCAATCGGGCAGTAGTAGAATAGGAGTGCTAGTCAAGGTCTTTTTCAATGACTCATAAGCATGGTCACACTCCGCGGTCCAGTGGAACTCAATAAGAAGCTTGTACAAAGGACGAGTTATCTTGGCAAAGTTTAAAATAAACCATCGGTAATAACCAACATGGCCCATGAACCTTTGAACTCCTTTATAGTTTGTAGGTGGTGGCAATTTAGCAATGGATTTAATTTTGCTCTCATCTGTGGAAATCCCATTTTTGGACACTATATGCACTAAAATGACTCCATGTTTAACCCAAAATTGGCATTTGAAAAGGTTTAAGGAGAAGTGATACAATCTGCACTTCTCAAACACTTTTTGTAAGCATGATAGATGTTCTTTCCAAGAGGAATAAACACAAAGGTCATCTAAGAAATCTTTGCAAAACTCCCTCAAATATTCTCTAAAAGCAGTGTTTATTGATCTTTGAAATGTAGCAGGGGCATTGGTTAAGCCAAAAGCCATAACACAAAATGTGAACACTCCAAATTTGGTTATAAAGGCTATTTTAGCTTGGTCCTCTAGCGCAATTGTGATTTAATTGTATCCAGAGTACCCATCTAAAAAGCTATAAGATTCCTTCCGTGCAACTCTTTCAAGCACATTTTCTGAATATGGCAAGGGGTAATGGTCCTTCCTAGTGGTGGCATTGACCTTTTTGAGATCCACGCACACTCTGAGTTTCCCATTCTTTTTTGGCACAATTGGAGACACCCAATTTGAGTGCTCAATAAAGTATATGAATCCACATTTCACAAGCTTTTCAATCTCTTCTTGAATAATCTTTGCATATTTAGGATTCATTGGGTAGGGTCGTTGCTGAACTAGTTTATCCATGCTATTCATGGGGATTGTGTGTTGCACCATGGAAGGTGGAACACCTTTCATATCATGATACGTCCAAGAACATATATCCCTGAATTCCTTGAGAAGTTCTCTAAGTACACACTCCTCAGTCTCTGTCAGATCTTGGGCAATGAAGACAGATTTGGACTCTTCTTCTGGGTCTGCTATCTCTATTTCCTTAACTATCACAGGACCATCATTGACTCCATTGCTTCCAGCGATAGGTTTTCTTTGAGCCTTTGTATACACAACCTTACGTTCCTCTGTGGTGTAGGATTTGAAATGTTCAGGCGCAGGGTGTAAGTCTGTGGGGTCCTGTTGTTTCGTGGACCTTGATTTCATTTTTTATTCCTTTTGTTGTTGAGCTAACTCTCGATTTTGTCGTCTCCTTACGGTACAGCTTAACTTTGGCTTCTCTATAGCCTCTAGTTGTGCGATGTCAATGGGTTGTGGAGTACACCACATAACGCTTTGAAGGTGTTCACCCCAGTTATCTACCAACTTCCGATGAGCATCACATGCCCCTATATAATTAAGCCATTTTGTGGTAGATTTCTTTTTATTTATTCTAGCAATCATATCTGCTTGATATCATCGCCTCTTATATCTCTTACTCTTCTTGTCTAATTTTTGATTACTGCCAATCTCTAGTGAAGAGTCACTAGGTGAATTGCTACTTGTGTCTTCTGCTCCCTTGGATAGATTGTCATCTAGGGTACCACTGGGCACTGACTGGTTTGTCCCCACATTTGTACTAAGATTTAACTCAGATTTGTTGTCCTTAGAGTCAATTTCAATTGATGATTATAACCCAAAATCGTGTGGGCTATAGTCTAATGAGACGCTACTGGTTCGACCTTCATCTTGTAGGTCATCATAAGCTATATGCATTGCTTCTAGCATATTTAAGGGTACGAGTGGTGGCATTTTATCCCCCTCAGGTGTTACCCAGGTCGTTGTCGTGCAGCTCCGCTTTCATGCTAAGAAATATGCCAGAAAAATATACATCAAGCTTATTTGAACCTTACATGATTATTGAGCAGTGATCAGGCTTGTTAACAGGCCAAGTTTAATGATTAGTGTATGCCAGATGCGGCTTAAAAGGGCCAACAGATGCCTCAATGATGCCAAAAATGAGTATTCTTGAAGTGAGCACAGATGGGATATTATGATCTAAAACTGCAGTGCTTGAAGTGCTCTATCGACCTGTCTTTACGGCTCATCGATTGGAGCCACGGTGAAGAAGTTCTGGCACTTTGAAGTTTAAGTCGATTGCAGATCCGTACCTTATTGGGCAACTGCAGCTGAGGTGAAAAAAATGGAATGAATGCATGGGCCTGAAGTGCTCACTTTGTGGAGCACGTCGGTCTTTTCAGATGACCAATCGGAGTTCCGGTCGCCATGTTATTGGCCGTTAAAGATCCACCGGGGGCCGGTTCCATGCCAGACCAGTCGACTCGACCGGAGTGCCATCTGGGAAATTTTGAGCTTTACTCAGGTTTTTGAAACTTGAATCTTGTTCGGAATTTCATCTCTTACAGTGCATTGTTAACTGGTGCTTCAATTGAATTGTATTTCATGACCATCTAATGAAGATACGATGAGCTCATAGTCCTAATGACATCTTATGCAGCGTATTGATTGTTGGATATGCTAATGTTAGATAGTGGCTGCTCGAGAAAGATGATGTGCTTGGAAATGCTTTGCCAATATGTACGCCAAATGTTGGACCGTTACGAAATGGCTAGGCCACTCAACTAAGTTAATACCTGGCGCCAAAGCTAAGTGGGGTAGGGGCCGCCCACCAAGCCAATGTCCACCCAATTGAATTGAGGGACACCCACTAAAGTGCTTTAGTGGAAAAACAAAAGAAGAAAAAGAAAAGCATGGCGAGCAGCGCACAGGGAAAAAACGCGAACAGCACAGGGAGAAAAATCGATCATGCTAGCCGGGGTGATGCTCGGTCGAGCTCGGCGATGAAGCGGAAGTTGGCGAGCACGCCTAGGCGCAGCTTTTCGGCATAGCTTCCGGCGGGATTTGTGCTGGTCAAATCCGTGACTGCCACGTCATACGCACCGGTTCATGTGCCATGTCAGTAGCGGCGGCGCTACTGTTAAGGGAGGGGCAAGCTATTAATAGCTTGGGGCCTTTTGCATGCGGGTAGGGGAAGTTAACGAAGAGAAAAAAAAAAGGCAAACGATGGCATGAAGAGAGAAGGGAGGTAAGCTCAAGGAAAGCTTGAACGAAGGCTATCAACAGGATTTGGAAGCCAACGAGGGAAAGTGTGTGATGGCAAGCCAACGTGCGAAGAGGGGGAAGCTTGAACGAAGGCAAGGCATGCGGAGGTAGCAAGCATCAACGACGAGAGGAGAACAAGGAGCCAAGGAGAAGGGAAGCTCGAACAAAGAAAGGGTAACCAAGGCGAGGAGGTGAAGGGCAAGGGGAGCTTTCTCTCGCTCTCGTCCTCGAGACATGCAAGGAGTTTCCTCTCCCTCTCGAGCTCGAACAAATAAATCAAAGCAAAGGAGGGTTAATTTCTCTCAATCTCTCTTGCTCTCCAATCAAATCATAGAGGATTAGGGTGATGAGGATAGGAAGGAAGCAAAATTCTAAGCAATTACTCTCTCTCTCTCTCTCGGAATCAAAGCCTCGGAAAAGGGGAGAGATAAACAAGGAGCTTGACCAAGAAGCTCTCGAAGCTTGAGCAAGCCGGCAAGGGATGATTTGATGCAGGATACGGCTATTCCTCTCTCGTGCATAAGCGAGTGACTCAACCTAAAGAATCAAGAGGTCTAGAGCAGGAGAACGCCAATTAATGGAGTGAATTGAAGCTTGATGATCAAGGCAATGAACTCAATTGAAGACTGCAGAATCTATGGGCAATCTAAGCAGATAAAGCGACAAAGGGAAAATTCCATCACCGTCATCCGTTAAAGATTGAAATAACATTCTGATAAGTCCGGTGTAGTTAACGCCCCGGTTAATACTATAAAGCGGGAGCTTAAACTCCTCGTTAGCAGATGATCCAAGTGATGGCGTTGTTAACAGTCCGCCTTGGCTAAGGACTATGTTGTACTCAAGTTAATAATCAATTAATTGATGATTGTGGTGATTGGCAAAGCCATCTTTTGTTCTTGTTCTCTCTCTTTCATACCTCCCACAGCCAGAAGCCTGGCGCCTGCTCGGCTCACGTAGCGAACCCCTAACCCCGAGACATCTTTGGTGAACCCGACGCGAAACAAGCCGGGGTGGGAGGTTAAGATGGAGAATTTAGAGCAGATGATGAAGATGATTGTAGAATTAAGTGCGAACGATTTTGATGATAAGTCAACAGTTACAGATTTTGCAAAGATGCTTGAGTTGGTTAGAGGATCTCTGCTTGAAATAGAGACCGTAAAGTAGAAAAATAAAATGGATGAAGCTTTGGATGCAGTATATGACGAGAGACGACTCTTTGATGGATACAATCCAGAGGGCTACCTAGAGTGCTATGAGCTGGAGACCAAGGTAAGAGGGATACCAGAAGAGTTGATGATCAAATATTTTCAGCAGTTAGTGAGTTCATATGTGAAGGAGCAGATTCAAGAAGTTACCAAAGCTTGCAACGATGACTGGGAGTATTTCAAAGAACTTATTGTGCAAGTACGTTATGAGCAGTATGAATGCTATCAAGAACAGAGTTCAAGTCCACCAGATTACAGAGATATTCGAGGACAAGTACGATCAAAGTTAGAAGCTGTGATTGATGAGTTTATTGTGCACGATGCTACCTTTTTACAGGCTAATGATAAAGACATAGTTGAAGCTGTGTATGCAAAGTTGGGTTTCTGCAGATGTTGTGCATGAAGTAGAAGTCCTTGAGGGTGACTCTCTATAGCCTCAAACTACGCAGGGTGAATTTTTCAAAGAACATGTACCTGTAGTACAGGAAGAAAAGAAATCATGGGATCAAAACAACGAATTGGCTAAAGCTCAAGAAGAAATTTTGCAGGTAAATGAGTGCAGCCAAATTCAAGTAGACATGCAGGAAGATTCAGTTACAGTTGATAATTTTGCTACTAAACCAGAATTAGAGCAAAATTTTTCTCGTACAGATTCTACCATCGAGGTGATTGAAGATACTGGTACAGGTTTTTCCAAAGAGTTAATTAATGATACAGATGTTATGGGTCAAAGCAAGGCTGATGTTGAGAGCAGCAAGACCATGGATTTTGGTACACCAGATTTATCAAATTTGGATGTACCAGATTTTGAGGACTTGGCTAAGCAAGAGTATGTGCTTGAAGATCTGCAAAATGTTGATTCAAAGGGGGTGCAGACTCCTTCATTGACAAGTTTTTGTGAAGCACAGCTACAAAAGTGGAAAATTGGTCTTGAATGTGATGATAATGAATCAGAGGGGGTGCAGAATCCTTCTTTGAAACGTTTCTGTGACCTAGAGCTATCGATCTGGCAAACTGATCTTGAATTTGATGATGGTGAATTAGAGAGGGAGCAAACTTCTTCTCTATCAAGAATTTGTGACACAGGGTTGACACTATGGCAATATTATCATGAACTTGATGATGCTGATTCAGAGGGGGTGCATAGTGAAGTGCAGTCTCTTGTTGATGAATATGATTGGTTTCATTGTGCTCATGATACACACAGGGCAGTAGATGAAATTTTCAATGTGCATGTTGAACTTTGTGCTACAGAAGTGCAAAGATATCTGGCTGAGGGTGAAAGACTTGAAGAGAAGTTTACTGCAGATGCGTTTAGTATGCATGTCATATGTGAAAATCCTTGTTTATTGCAGCAACCTAAGATGTGCAGGATTGAGGAACCTTCTCACGCGGTGGACCTAGTCCTTATGTTCTTACTGGGCGAAGCTTTGGAAGGATTCTCAAATACAGATGCTAAGGATACCAATCAATCCAGATTCATGCATGAGACAGTTTGTTCAGATTCAGCAAATGATGAAGTTATGCAGTTCTTAGATGATGCACTACTTGATTTTGAGCCTCTACGAGATAGAGAATTGTTTTCAGATGCATCTTTTGAGCCTAATGAAGAGGGGTTTACTAGAGACTTGATGTATTCAGATATGCATGATTGGGATTCCAACAGTATTGAGAGTGAAGGTGAACTGCCAATGCTTTTACCTGTGATTGATGATCAACAATTGGCAGAGCCAGTTGCACAGGGGATATGGCAGTATCTGATGCTACCTGATGCTATATGGGATTTGATGTTACCCTATGATGTAGGGGATTTTGAGCTAGCTTTTGACCCAGGAGGTGAGAGATATATGCATGGTCCTGGGCAATTGCCTTATATGCCATATGATTCAGGCGGTTTGCATGAAGATTTGTGGGCTAATTTATGTTTAAGCTCTAATGATTGGAAATTCTTGTATATTCCCAATGATCCCGGAGGATGGTGCAAAATTTTTAAAGGAATGCTCACAATATGGCAAATGATTGATTTCCCATTTGATCCTGGGGGACTATTAAAGTCCAAAGTTGCTGATTTGAAGAGTACCAGCTATCTGGTGTAGCAGGTTGCATGGTACAAGATTTTGTTTTCTAGATCTATGCAAAGTCATAAGAGTTTTTGGTTATGTAGTCAGTAAGATTACATGGCTGGCTTCCAGTTGACTTCTTTGGATAATTGATGAAGTATCTTCACATCTATTGAGTTGGTTCTGCTAACAGAACTTGAAGTAAAGGACTTGACGGCCATTCCGTGTGCATACAGAGTAAGGCATACTTGAGCTTGACAGGGTTCCTTAAGAGAGAACTTAATGGTTAAGCCATGTGCATCATTAACTGGAGCCTGGCGGGGTTCACTATGCAATTGGCACAGACCGGAGGCTGTGCAGGTTCAGAGGGGGTGGATGTCGGGAAGCTCCGCTTCCATGCTAAGAAATATGCCATAAAAATGTACATCAAGCTTATTTGAAGCTTACATGATTATTGAGCAGTGATCAGGCTTGTTAACAGACCAAGTTTAATGATTAGTGTATGCCAGATGCGGCTTAAAAGGGCCAACAGATGCCTCAATGATGCCAAAAATGAGTATTCTTGAAGTGAGCACAGATGGGATATTATGATCTAAAACTGCAGTGCTTGAAGTGCTCTATCGACCTGTCGTTACGGCTCATCGATTGGAGCCACGGTGAAGAAGTTCTGGCACTTTGAAGTTTAAGTCGATTGCAGATCATCGATTGCAGATCAGTACCTTATTGGGCAACTACAGCTGAGGTGACAAAAATGGAATGAATGCATGGGCCTGAAGTGCTCACTTTGTGGAGCACGTCGGTCTTTTCAGATGACCAATCGGAGTTCCGGTCGCCATGTTATTGGCCGTTAAAGATCCACCGGGGGCCGGTTCCATGCCAGACCAGTCGACTCGACCGGAGTGCCATCTGGGAAATTTTGAGCTTTACTCAGGTTTTTGAAACTTGAATCTTGTTCAGAATTTCATCTCTTACAGTGCATTGTTAACTGGTGCTTCAATTGAATTGTATTTCATGACCATCTAATGAAGATACGATGAGCTCATAGTCCTAATGACATCTTATGCAGCGTATTGATTGTTGGATATGCTAATGTTAGATAGTGGCTGCTCGAGGAAGATGATGTGCTTGGAAATGCTTTGCCAATATGTACGCCAAATGTGGTGCCGTTACGAAATGGCTAGGCCACTCAACTAAGTTAATACCTGGCGCCAAAGCTAAGTGGGGTAGGGGCCGCCCACCAAGCCAATGTCCGCCCAATTGAATTGAGGGACACCCACTAAAGTGCTTTAGTGGAAAAACAAAAGAAGAAAAAGAAAAGCATGGCGAGGAGCGTGCAGGGAAAAAACGCGAACAGCACAGGGAGAAAAATCGATCACGCTAGCCGGGGTGATGCTCGGTCGAGCTCGGCGATGAAGCGGAAGTTGGCGAGCACGCCTAGGCGCAGCTTTTCGGCATAGCTTCCGACGGGATTTGTGCTGGTCAAATCCGTGACTGCCACGTCATACGCACCGGTTCATGTGTCATGTCAGTAGCGGCGGCGCTACTGTTAAGGGAGGGGCAAGCTATTAATAGCTTGGGGCCTTTTGCATGCGGGTAGGGGAAGTTAACGAAGAGAAAAAAAAAAAGGCAAACAATGGCATGAAGAGAGAAGGGAGGTAAGCTCAAGGAAAGCTTGAACGAAGGCTATCAACAGGATTTGGAAGCCAACGAGGGCAAGTGTGTGATGGCAAACCAACGTGCGAAGAGGGGGAAGCTTGAACGAAGGCAAGGCATGCGGAGGTAGCAAGCATCAACGACGAGAGGAGAACAAGGAGCCAAGGAGAAGGGAAGCTCGAACAAAGAAAGGGTAACCAAGGCGAGGAGGTGAAGGGCAAGGGGAGCTTTCTCTCGCTCTCGTCCTCGAGACATGCAAGGAGTTTCCTCTCCCTCTCGAGCTCGAACAAAGAAATCAAAGCAAAGGAGGGTTAATTTCTCTCAATCTCTCTTGCTCTCCAATCAAATCATAGAGGATTAGGGTGATGAGGATAGGAAGGAAGCAAAATTCTAAGCAATTACTCTCTCTCTCTCTCTCTCGGAATCAAAGCCTCGGAAAAGGGGAGAGATAAACAAGGAGCTTGACCAAGAAGCTCTCGAAGCTTGAGCAAGCCGGCAAGGGATGATTTGATGCAGGATACGACTATTCCTCTCTCATGCATAAACGAGTGACTCAACCTAAAGAATCAAGAGGTCTAGAGCAGGAGAACGCCAATTAATGGAGTGAATTGAAGCTTGATGATCAAGGCAATGAACTCAATTGAAGACTGCAGAATCTATGGGCAATCTAAGCAGATAAAGCGACAAAGGGAAAATTCCATCACCGTCATCCGTTAAAGATTGAATTAACATTCTGATAAGTCCGGTGTCGTTAACGGCCCGGTTAATACTGTAAAGCGGGAGCTTAAACTCCTCGTTAGCAGATGAACCAAGTGACGGCGCTGCTAACAGCCCGCCTTGGCTAAGGACTATGTTGTACTCAAGTTAATAATCAATTAATTGATGATTGCGGTGATTGGCAAAGCCATGTGTTGTTCCTGTTCTCTCTCTTTCATACCTCCCACAGCCAAAGGCCCGGCGCCTGCCCGGCTCACGTAGCGAACACATATCCCCCAACATCTTTGGTGAACCCGACGTGAAACGAGCCGGGGTGGGAGGTTAAGATGGAGAATTTAGAGCAGATGATGAAGATGATTGCAGAATAAAGTGCGAACGGTTTTGATGATAAGTCAATAGTTCCATATTTTGCAAAGATGCTTCAATTGGTTCAAGGATCTCTGCTTGAAATAGTGACCGTTAAGCAGAAAAATCAAATGGATGAAGCTTTGGATGCAGCTTTAGATGCAGTATACGATGAGAGACGACTCTTTGATGGATACGATCTAGAGGGCTACCTAGAGTGCTATGAGCTGGAGACCAAGGTAAGAGGGATACCAGAAGAGTTGATGATCAAATATTTTGAGCACTTAGTGAGTTCAGATGTGAAGGAGCATATTCAAGAAGTTACCAAATCTTGCAACAATGACTGGGAGTATTTCAAAGAACTTATTGTGCAAGTACGTTATGAGCAGTATGAATGCTATCAAGAACAGAGTTCAAGTCCACCAAATTACGCAGATATTCGAGGACAAGTACGATCAAAGTTAGAAGCTGTGATTGATGAGTTTATTGTGCAGGATGCTACTTTTTTACAGGCTAATGATAAAGACATAGTTGAAGCTGTGTATGCAAAGTTGGGTTTTGCAGATGTTGTGCATGAAGTAGAAGTCCTTGAGGGTGACTCTCTATAGCCTCAAACTACGCAGGGTGAATTTTTCAAAGAACATGTATCTGTAGTACAGGAAGAAAAGAAATCATGGGATCAAAACAACGAATTGGCTAAAGCTCAAGAAGAAATTTTGCGGGTAAATGAGTGCAACCAAATTCAAGTAGACATGCAGGAAGATTCAGTTGCAGTTGATAATTTTGCTACTAAACCAGAATTAGAGCAAAATTTTTCTCGTACAGATTCTACCATAGAGGTGATTGAAGATACTGGTATAGGTTTTTCCAAAGAGTTAATTAATGATACAGATGTTATGGGTCAAAGCAAGGCTGATGTTGAGAGCAGCAAGACCATGGATTTTGGTATACCAGATTTATCAAATTTGGATGTACCAGATTTTGAGGACTTGGTTAAGCAAGAGTATGTTCTTGAAGATCTGCAAAATGTTGATTCAAAGGGGGTGCAGACTCCTTCATTGAAAAGTTTTTGTGAAGCACAGCTACAAAAGTGGAAAATTGGTCTTGAATGTGATGATAATGAATTAGAGGGGGTGCAGACTCCTTCTTTGAAAAGTTTCTGTGACCTAGAGCTATCGATCTGGCAGACTGATCTTGAATTTGATGATGGTGAATTAGAGAGGGAGCAAACTTCTTCTCTATCAAGAATTTGTGACACAGGGTTGACACTATGGCAAGATTATCATGAACTTGATGATGCTGATTCAGAGGGGGTGCATAGTGAAGTGCAGTCTCTTGTTGATGAATATGATTGGTTTCATTGTGCTCATGATATAGACAGGGCAGTAGATGAAATTTTCAATGTGCATGTTGAACTTTGTGCTACAGAAGTGCAAAGATATCTGGCTGAGGGTGAAAGACTTGAAGAGAAGTTTACTGCAGATGCGTTTAGTATGCATGTCATATGTGAAAATCCTTGTTTATTGCAGCAACCTGAGATGTGCAGGATTGAGGAACCTTCTCACGCGGTGGACCTAGTCCTTATGTTCTTACTGCGCGAAGCTTTGGAAGGATTCTCAAATACAGATGCTAAGGATACCAATCAATCCAGATTCATGCATGAGACAGTTTGTTCAGATTCAGCAAATGATCAACTTATGCAGTTGTTAGATGATGCACTACTTGATTTTGAGCCTCTACGAGATAGAGAATTGTTTTCAAATGCATCTTTTGAGCCTAATGAAGAGGATTTTACCAGAGACTTGATGTATTCAGATATGCATGATTGGGATTCCAACACTATTGAGAGTGAAGGTGAACTGCCAATGCTTTTACCTGTGATTGATGATCAACAATTGGCTGAGCCAATTGTACAGGGGATATGGTAGTATCTGATGCTACCTGATGCTATATGGGATTTGATGTTACCCTATGATGTAGGGGATTTTGAGCTAGCTTTTGACGCAGGAGGTGACAGATATATGCATGGTCCTGGGCAATTTCCTTATATGCCACATGATCCAGGCGGTTTGCATGAAGATTTGTGGGCTAATTTATGTTTAAGTTGTAATGATTGGATATTCTTGTATATTCCCAATGATCCCGGAGGATGGTGAAAAATTTTTAAAGGAATGCTCATAGTATGGCAAATGATTGATTTCCCATTTGATCCTGGGGGACTATTAAAGTCCAAAGTTGCTGATTTGAAGAGTACCAGCTATCTATTGCAGCAGGTTGCATGGTACAAGACTTTGTTTTCTAGATCTATGCTAAGTCATAAGAGTTTTCGGTTATGCAGTCAATAATATTACATGGCTGGCTTCCAGTTGACTTCTTTGGATAATTGATGAAGTATCTTCACATCTATTGAGTTGGTTCTGCTAACAGAACTTGAAGTAAAGGACTTGACGGCCATTCCGTGTGCAGACAGAGTAAGGCATACTTGAGCTTGACAGGGTTCCTTAAGAGAGAACTTAATGGTTAAGCCATGTGCATCATTAACTGGAGCCTGGCGGGGTTCACTATGCAATTGGCACAGACCGGAGGCTGTGCAGGTTCAGAGGGGGTGGATGTCGGGAAGCTCCGCTTCCATGCTAAGAAATATGCCATAAAAATGTACATCAAGCTTATTTGAAGCTTACATGATTATTGAGCAGTGATCAGGCTTGTTAACAGGCCAAGTTTAATGATTAGTGTATGCCAGATGCGGCTTAAAAGGGCCAACAGATGCCTTAACGATGCCAAAAATGAGTATTCTTGAAGTGAGCACAGATGGGATACTATGATCTAAAACTGCAGTGCTTGAAGTGCTCTATCGGTCTATCTTTACGGCTCATCGATTGGAGCCACGGTGAAGAAGCTATGGCACTTTGAAGTTTAAGTCGATTGCAGATCCGTACCGGATTGGGCAACTGAAGCTGAGGTGACAAAAATGGATCAACAATCGGAGTTCCGGTCGCCAAGTTATTGACCGTTAAAGATTCACCGGGGGCCGGTTCCGTGCCAGACCAGTCGACTCGACCGGAGTGCCATCCGAGAAATTTTGAGCTTTACTCAGGTTTTGGGAACTCGAATCTTGTTCGGAATTTAATCTCTTACACTGCATTGTTAACTGGTGCTTCAATTGAATTGTATTTCATGACCATCTAATGAAGATACGATGAGCTCATAGTCCTAATGACATCTTATGGAGCGTATTGATTGTTGGATATGCTAATGTTAGATAGTGACTGCTCGGGAAAGATGCTGTGCTTGGAAATAATTTGCCACTATGTACGCCAAATGTGGTGCCATTACGAAATGGCTAGGCCACTCAACTAAGTTAATACCTGGCGGCCAAAGCTAAGTGGGGTAGGGGCCGCCCACCGAGCCAATGTCCGCCCAATTGAATTGAGCGCCACCCACTAAAGTGCTTTAGTGAAAAAACAAAAGAAGAAAAAGAAAAGCATGGCGAGCAGCGCGCAGGGAAAAAATGCGAGCAGCACAGGGAGAAGAATCGATCGCGCTAGCTGGGGTTATGCTCGGTCGAGCTCGGCGATGTAGTGGAAGTTGGCGAGCAGGCCTAGGCGCAGCTTTTCGGCATAGCTTCCGGCGGGATTTGTGCTGGTCAAATCCGCGGCTGCCACATCATAGGCACCGGTTTATGTGCCACGTCAGTAGCGGCGGCGCTACTGTTAAGGGAGGGGCAAGCTATTAATAGCTTGGGGCCTTCTGCATGCGGGTAGGGGAAGTTAACGAAGAGAAAAAAAAAAGGCAAATGATGGCATGAAGAGAGAAGGGAGGTAAGCTCGAGGAAAGATTGAACGAAGGCTATCAACAGGATTTGGAAGCCAACGAGGGCAAGTGTGTGATGGCAAGCCAACGTGCGAAGAGGGGGAAGCTTGAACGAAGGCAAGGCATGCGGAGGTAGCAAGCATCAACGACGAGAGGAGAATAAGGAGCCAAGGAGAAGGGAAGCTCGAACAAAGCAAGGGTAACCAAGGCGAGGAGGTGAAGGGCAAGGGGAGCTCTCTCTCGCTCTTGTCCTCGAGACAAGCAAGGAGTTTCCTCTCCCTCTTGAGTTCGAACAAAGCAATCAAAGCAAAGGAGGGTTAATGTCTCTCTTTCTCTCTCGCTCTCCAATCAAAGCATAGAGGATTAGGGTAATGAGGACAGGAAGGAAGCAAAATTCTAAGCAATTACTCTCTCTCTCTCTCTCTCGGAATCAAAGCCTTGAAAATGGGGAGAGATAAGCAAGGAGCTTGAACAAGAAGCTCTCGAAGCTTGAGCAAGCCGGCAAGGGATGATTTGATGCAGGATACGGCTATTCCTCTCTCGTGCATAAGCAAGTGACTCAACCTAAAGAATCTAGAGGTCTAGAGCAGGAGGAGGCCAATTAATGGAGTGAATTGAAGCTTGATGATCGAGGCAATGAACTCAATTGAAGACTGCAGAATCTATGGGCAATCTAAGCAGACAAAGCGACAAAGGAAAAATTCCATCACCGTCATCCGTTAAAGATTGAATTAATTTTCTGATAAGTCCGGCGTCGTTAACGGCCCGGTTAATACTGTAAAGCAGGAGCTTAAACTCCTCGTTAGCAGATGATCCAAGTGATGGCGTTGTTATTAGCCCGCCTTGGCTAAGGACTAAGTTGTACTCAAGTTAATAATCAATTAATTGATGATTCCGGTGATTGGCAAATCCATCTGTTGTTCTTGTTCTCTCTATTTCACACCTCTCACAGCCAGAGGCCCGGCGCCTGCGCGACTCACGTAGTGAACACATATCTCCCAAGATCGTCCCCCTATTTCCCCAAGTGTCTATGGTTGCTGCTAGGTGGACCCAGTCCACATTGTCCGACTCCATCATCCAAGGTAGTACATCCATATAAGTAGAATTTTCCCCAACATCAATGTCCGCTTTACACGTGTAACAATACTGCAATGGGGCCGAGTGAACTGTGGTGTCAGATTTATGATCAATTATAAACTAGAGGATGTGCTCGACCAGTTACCAGATCCACTCGAAGGACCAAATCCTTGAATTGCAAATAGACATGTTTTTTAAGCCAGTCATGCACCATTTTTTCTTCCCTCATGAAAGAATGTCCTAAGATCATCTTAGATGCCATAGTGTGCTTGGTGAAATCCATAACAATGAAGGTAATTCTTATTTTATGTCCAAAGACTTTGACCTTGAGATCTTCTAGCATCCCAATAGGTTTAACAATAGATCCATTGGCCATCTTTACTACTATGGTTGTGGTCCCAAGGTGAGGTCTTCCCATAGTTTCCCAGCAAGTTTTAGTCACAATGCTAACCCCAATGCCACCATCAAGGATTCGCTTCACAGTTAATCCCTTGGTAGTGATTGGTATGGTTGCATTGGATTCATTACCCTCAAAGTATTGTCCCAACTTGTTAACAAATATTTCTACAACAAGGTTCTCATCTAGGTTGGGTTGTGGATCTAAGTGTTCCTCCTCTATTGGCATGTCCCCAACTCCATCCATCTGTGAAAATTGTGGTAGCCCGACCTTCAGTTCTCCATTGAGGAAAGCTCAAAGAGCTAAGGATATCTCAAGGTAGCCATATAGTTTGGACATGATGGTGATTCTGACTTCTCAAGCCATGAAACCCATCAATTTGGCAATATTTGATGGCACCTTTTGGGATTCAGTTCCTTGACGTGGGAAAGATGGGATCTTTATTTCTTCAATAGGGTCAGGTAGTCCCTTTGTAAACATTCTTTCCATCAAGAAGTGAGTACATCCACTTTGCCATGACTTTAAGTCACTTTCTTCTTGGATGACACTAGGTATGGCTAAGGGTCTATGGACTTGATGAGGTTGTTGTTACGTAGGAAACACTGTGTCTATAATCTGGATCTGCCTAGGTGCTGGTTCTAGATTCCTTTGGGTATCTTTTACCAAACTCCTTAATTGCTTGACTCGCTCAATATCCTCTATAGGGTTTGGATAAGCTCCTATCTTCTTCTTGGATCCTGGCCATTGTGGCTCATGAAGATCTTCCTTGTTGGTTTCTATCTTGGTGGTCGTTTTGGTCTCCATAGTTTCGCCTGAATTAGAATCCTCTTCAGTGTCGTTCATATTTACGGGGTCGTCACCAGTCCCTATGTTGGTCTTTGAACTAGGGTCTGACTTCGCATCTTTTTGCGATCTCTTCCTTCGTGTTTTCTTCTTTTTTTGAGATTGGGCAATTGATGCGGTGTCTCTTTTCTCAAGAATGTAATTTTGGTTTTGGAGCATTGATCGTGTGGTACCACAAGTGTACTTTGTGATGGCTCCTCGGTAACCTCAATCAAGTTTAATGGCGTGATCTTCGGTGCATTTGGATTATTCGGACATTGGGAAATAAAATGATCTATGCCACATCAATTACACATGAGTATCGGCATTGTAGACGTGCTCGCTTAATTGGTTTGCATTAGTATGGCGTTCTTTTGTAGCCTAATAGGATACTTGGACACACAATGTGGACCTCCACACTCATAGCATTGAAGAGGTGGTCTCTTAGCAGTGTAATTGATGTTTTGGCCTCTTGCAGTAAGAACAGCTACTTGATAGACATGTTTGACTTGTCCCCAATAGTCCTCAAGGTAGTATTGTGGACTTTCTTCAAGAACATCCATCCCATAGGCAATATTAGGGTCTATATCTTCCTCACAGCCTTCCAAACAAGCAATAGATGACTCACAACCCACTTGATTCACAGAAGTGATTCTCTGATGTGGTGGTTGTTGTCCTAGGACTGGAGGTGGTAAGGGTGTTGTTTGAACAACATTTTGGGCCCTAGGGACCATGTGTTGTGACGTTTGTTCAAGAGGTGGGGTCAGCATCAATGCAGGCACTTGAGGTGTGTCTGTCCATGCCAAGGTTGGTCAATTGGCCATCCCGGGCTTAAATACTATGCAATCCTTAGCTTGATGACCATACCTCCCACAGGCATTGCAGTTCCCATTGAATTTTACTCTAAAAGTAGGGCATTCACTGGTACTATGCGGACCATAGCATATTGAGCACCATTGTTTCTCCCTTCTTGGATACATATGATTGTTTTGTGGAGCACGATTGTCTCTAAGACTCTCTTGAATGGTCTTGGTGAGATATGCTAAATTCATCTCAAATATCTTTGGCTCCTTAGCAATAGGCTTTAGGGTCATTGGCTGATGCCATGATACTTGCAAGCTAATAGATTTAGGCTCAACAGACACTCTTTCTCCTTGAATCATTAAATTATCCTCCAATTGGATTGCATTGGTGGTGATTGTTTCCCAAGTGGTGATACCTCTAATGACTAGGCCATTGTAGATATCCTCATGTCATAATACTTTAATGAATCTATCAAGCAATTGATTATTATTGAAGCGCTCATTTGGACTACAACAAGAATTCAAATGATTTAAATGACTAATAAAGTCTCTCATTGACTCTCCTTCCTCTTGTTGGGCTTTCTGGAGTTGAGAGGCTACACCCCAAAGCACTCCCTCTTGTATATATTCTTTCAAGAACAGTCTCCTAAGAGTAGGGTAAATCGTTTTTTCTTCCACCCTTAGGGTTCTACACCAATCCCCAACCTTGCCACTTAAGGTTAGCCTTAAAGCATTACTCTTATGCAGGTCATTGTGTTCTCCTACAGAATCACATATTTGCTCAAACACTTTGATATGATTTCTCACATCCCCGTCTCCACTAAATTTTTGTGTGAGCTTTGCTATTTGTATTGCCTTACTTATAGGTTGTCTATCAGGCATGTTATGCATATTCTCAGCAATAGATTGACGGATAGCTTGAGAAAATGTTTCCAAGTCACCTAATGTAAGGACGCACTGTGGGTGAAGGTGCTCCAGAGACTAGATGTGGAGTAGGTATTGGCATTGGGCTTGGCGTGTAGGAAGCCCTTGGGTTCCACGTGTGGTATGGTGTTGTGCCATGTGGCGGCCCAAAGTTCATATGTGTGGCCCGAGGCATAGCAGACGTCGGATGTGACATGCTAATGCTAGCCGGTATGGTCCCATGTAAATAAGAGCTTGGGTGTTGTGGTTGTGGAGCATAGATTGTTGAAACAATGGGAGAGGTAGGGGCTACATGAGTACGAGGACCCATAGGTGTATACGATTGGTACACACTTGTAGGTACTGTTACATGCATTGAGCTACCATGTAGTGGTGCTTTACTAACAAATGAGGTCCATGGCGTGTTTCTTGGCGTGCCCATCATTGTGGTAGGCCTGGTAGCCATGGTGTCATCAACGAAAAGATGAGCTAGACTTAGAAAAGTAAAGCTATCACTTGTGGTCTCAAATTGCACTAAGACCCCTGGCGAAACAACATATGAAGGATCCATCGAAATTACCAAGGGAGTCTCCATTTGCGATAAGTCGGTTGTTTAGCCTTCTCTGTATCCAAGAATCTCATGAGACCCGTTGAAAGCATGTGGATCCCCTTGTTATGTCTCTCTAGCTCAATAACCCTATGGATGACCTCACAAACTCTTTGTTGTTGATCCTCCACACTAGTAGCACCCGTTGTGGATTGTAGGATATCTAACCAACCCACGTGATAGGTGTGACCTATGTATAGGCCGGTTAGAGTTTCCATTTGTAGTTCGTACTCCCAGTTCTCATTCAAAAACGCTCCATCTAGTATTGAGGTGTTAGGAGTGTCTTTTGAACTAGATGCAATGTGGCTCTCTATGGCTTGACCCTTAGTGGTCGCTAATTCAAGAGCACTCGATTGCTCTCCTAGCAAGCATATTGACATAGGGGCTTTTGCTTTTAACTCTCTTCGTTGCTCCGCCTTTCGTAAGATCTTGATTTACTTTTCCCTAGCCGCGATGATATACCGCTCAACTTCTTGTACTTTGGCAAGGCTTCTACCATCAGGTAATATAATCTCGGAGGGGAATAGCTTTGAAGAGTCAGGGGGTGCAGTGAATGGAGTATTTACGTGCACACTCTCTAAGAGCATAGGGTCTATGTTGGTCATGAATGGTAAATTTACTTCCCCACCCCCCTCATTTACATTGTTAGCTCCATGTTCGGAGCGAGTGGCTCTACTAAAGGTTTCCTTCAAGCAGCTAAGCACGCTCGGCCCAGACCGTGGGCCCATGGCATGCATGTCTTGGCTTGAGCTATCAGGATTAGGCATTGGGTAACCCTCCATGACGTCGTAGTCAGAGGAAGAGTCACTAGACACTATATGCGGGTCCTAAGTGGTACTACCTTGGGTTCCCGCTGAGGGCCCGGAACCTAAAGTAGGTGGGTATTGAGAACTCGCATAAGTTGAAGTGCTCACTTTTTGCTCGGCCTCTAGCACACGACCAGAGCACAAATGCAAGTGCTCGGCCTCTAGCACAAGACCAGAGCACAAATGCAAGTGCTCACTTTTTGCTCGGCCTCTAGCACACGACCAGAGCACAAATGCAAGTGCCTTTGGCACCCTACAAGCATCGGCGAATACCCTCAAAGGTTAATCGTCTCATTTTCTGGGCGTTTTGCACCCCGTTTTCACTCGTTTTTTATGTTTTTTCAATATTTTTTAATGATTGGTTTTTGGATTAAAGTGTGTGATAGCTCAAAATGAGCATATCTCTTAGGGAGTCATAGTGTGCTTTACAACACAATGTTCGGTTATTCAAAGCTTCAATGGTCCTCAAAAAGGTGGATTTTTACTTAGTCGTGAGGCTAAAATAAGTAATTCTATAGGCTGACTGAGGCCTAAGCCTAAGCATGGGCTTGGATGTGGGCCTGGGAAATATTCATGATCCCGGTCCTGCCTTTAATATTTTTATTTTTTTATGTTTTTATTTTGGGATAAGGTCACCGCAGCCGCGCTGTGCACATGAGCGCACACACACCTAACCTACCTACTTACAACTAATAGAACTACTATTACACACTAACACAATACTACAGCAACTCATTAGCTAATAGATCTACTTGCTATATTTTAAACAGAACTAATATTATGGATCTACTACCTTAATTCTAACACCTTATCATAGAGAAAACGCACTACATTTCAACACCTTATTAACAAAACAACACACTGCAGCAAAACAAACTCCTTCTCAACACACACACCTTCCTTCTCTACCTTTCCTACATTTCAAAATGCACCACAAAGCAGCATAGAGTGCTACTCAAGCTTATGCAGCGCATTTCCCCGACAACGGTGCCAAAAATGTGCACGTCTATCGCACGTGTCAATGCAAGGGACTTGCCAATACACTGTGTGCGATCCACAAATGGCTGCAAGCACGCAACTAGACTAATTTAGCAAGATCAAGAGAGCAAGGGTGTGTCACTCACCGCCCTACGCTCGCCTTGGTGGAGGATTCCTCGTCGCGAAGAAGAAGGAGCTACCGCCGTGCCGCACTTAACCGCCTCGTTGCCACCGTGCCCAAATGTTAAGAATTGCCAAAGTTGCTAAGAAGTTTGAAGCTCTTGTAGCTATCATAGGAAAAGAAAAGTTGTCGCATGGAAGGTCTGAGAGAATACCCTGTTATGAGAGTTAAAAGAATATTTAGAGAATTAGCTCCAAGACACTCATAATATTGTAATGAAATCATAAAAATCAATTTTTGATAATAAAAGAAGCGATGACTCAGTTTTGGCTCACATGTGTAGTAAGTTTTCTTCCTCTCATTGTCTTGTTTTAGATGGATCTTCTTAATTGTCTGGATGAACTCCCGAGTGACTTTGCACAAAGAGTTTTTTTAGTTATGTGGTTGGATTCAGCCTCCATTGGGGAATTGAAGTGGTTCAAGTTTCAAAGGGGACTAGAGACTACCTTGTACCCAACACTTACGTAGCATGGGAGTTATATGTTGAAGCTCAGCCTAAACATCGACCGCAAGTGCCTGATAGGTTTATGATCAACCCACAGCTTTGGGTAAAGGAAAAGATCCAAGAAAGCAATGTTAAAGTGCAAGGATATGTTCTTTACCTTAACTTATGCTCTCTTTTAGACATACCAAGTCGTGAACTCATACTTAGTAACAAATCTGTTGTTCTCTTGCATAATGTTTGCAAAAATTGTGTGTACTTTTTTAATCATGCAAATGATGAGTGCTATTTTAGAGGGTTGCAAAGGCCGTCGCTCCATTTTGGGCTACTGCTATTGATGACAACCCCAAGTGGTATTATAGTTGCTTTGATTTAACATGGATGATGAGTGTTAATTTATAGTTGCATTATTGTCATCTACAATTTATCTTGTTATTTTGGGTCTTTCAACTAATTGTGCTTTTATTAAATTTTATCTAGAGCCATGTATAGCCTACACATAATCTAGTTAAAATCAAATCAACAACCAATAGACCATGCCCTTTCATGCCCCACTTAAACAATACAATCTTTCTACTCCTCCCTACTAGTTATGCGTTGTAAGCGAACAAAAAGGATGGTGCTCAGTTCCTCTTTGCACATTTATAAGGCTAAATAGCTCGTTTGTTGTAAGAAAACCAGCCAACATATGTAATTCTCCCCATCAATTAGTTACTCATATCAAAATCAATTGCTACATGTGTTGGAAATCTACCACTACATGATTGGCCCCTTTCACCAACCCTTATCACCGTTGCCAATTGCATCTCTCCTTGTATGCACATTATAGACAGTTTAATAGTGCTCTCTACAAGTGACGCAGCTCTCATCTTGGTCGAGCCTGTAAAAGCAACTACACCCCACTACCATTTGATGTGCCAGAGTCAAGCCATTAAATTAGAGGGATTGTAATACCAATTAGATTTGTCATCAATAACAATAGCCCAAAATAGAGTGACAACCTTTGCAATGCTCCAAAATAGCACTTATCATTGCTAGCTAGAACTCATCTACACCGATGAAGACTACTTTGGAGTATGCGGTACAGTTTTTGAAAATAAAAAGAAGAGGAGAATCTACAGAGATTTTTCCTGATGCAGTCTACATAAAAAATTCAAACTTCAGCTGGATGGTCACACTGAGCGCTAGATGGTGGCACATGCACATGCGACAAGTGTGTAGTGAAGGTTAGGACTCTCTCTCTCTCTCTCTCTCTCTCTCTCTCTCTCTCTCTCTCTCTCTCTCTCTCTCTCTCTCTCTCTCTCTCTCTCTCTCTCTCTCTCTCATATGAAGGCTGCATGGAAGGTTCTATCTTTGTGATGTGATGCACAGTATTGGAACACTCTTTTTCTGTCTACAAGTTATAATTGAAGAATCCCATTACAGACTGCAGCTTGGGCCTCTTGAATTACAGGCCTTGAGTTCAACTCTTGTCGAATGGATCTTCAAGGTCTCTTGGGATAATTTCCTACGATGTTAAAATCTTCTTCTTCTTCTTCTTCTTCTTCTTCTTCTCTCTCTCTCTCTCTCTCTCCCCTCTCCCCCCCCCCCCCCCCCCCCCCCGAGGTTTAGCCCTAGCCCATGACAAGTTGCAGCCACCTTGACATCTCTCTGCATTTGACAAGCTATAACCTAGCTCTCTCTCTCTCTCTCTCTCTCTCTCTCTCTCTCTCTCTCTCTCTCTCTCTCTCTCTCTCTCTCTCTCTCTCTCTCTCTCTCTCTCTCTCTCTCTCTCTCTCTCTCTCTCTCTCTCGGCTATGACATAATCCACAAGGAAATTGTGTGCCCTAAAATATATTAGGGAGGTTCAAATGCAATGATTTGATTTATAAAAGAAAACCCAAAACCTCATTGGTATATGCTGTGAAATGACATTAGTCCTACTTGCAAACACTACTGGAACCAGTTCGCACTGGCACGAACTGGTTGCGACATCTTCGAGAAGGTTAAGGAGGAGGCAGCATGTGGTGGCTGGCTGAACTTGTTGACTTGAGTGAAAACTGTTGGAACCAGTCCGCACCGGCATGGACTTTTTGTGATAGCTTACACATGGCTAAGATGGATCATATTGCATGCTCATGGACAACGGCACAACGTTGAGCTCCCGCTTGCAGTGGTACTCTTCAAGAGCTCTCACTTGAGATAGCGTGAGATTGGGGTGGTCAGGAGACAGATAGCTATGCTACAGATTGTCAAAAAAGTGATGAAAACATTGTGATGATGCAATTCAAATGCTGGAGATGTCCAATAGCTTGCACACATTCTCTACACGGACGCCGTCTTCATGAGAGGCTTTTTCTACTTGCAAGGTCCGATGCTTTGCGTGTGCGGCAAGGAGGCCATGGGAGCACAGAGGACCATCGATGCAGTTGATGTAGAAGTGGTTCTTCTCATTCTTATTGAACTGGTGTTTGGTGCACGGGTCAAGTAAGTGCAACTGAGGAATGTTTCAAGCCATGGAGAACCTTCTCTAGATCTCTTAATGCCAGTGGGCACTAACCGGGGAGTCAATATCGGCTTCCTCTCTTATAAAGTTGGTCTCCATAAGGTCCCAAATGATCCTATATCTATTGGTCATCTACATGGAAGCATACAAATATATATCTTTCCTATCTATTTTCTCACTCACATGCACATGCATGCGTGCACATTGCATGCGTACGTGCACACACATACACAACCTCTCTCTCTCTCCTCTCAACATTTATTCCTCTCTCTACTGAATTCTCTCTCTTTCTCTACATGTCATCCCTCTCTATGTCTACATTATTCTCTTTCCTATATCTCTTCTGTATGTTAAGAGTGTTTACTATCTCAATAGGCCTATGAAAGATCAAGCACTATGTGAGGACCTCATCAAAGAGGCTACATGTAGAGCTTCTTGTTTCTTATGCAAGATGATTTGAACTTTTTCATTTGAGGAGCAGCTAGGATAATTCACTATGTAGAGGCTACCGTTTGCGGGGGTTCCTGTCAAGCCTCTCAGCTCTTGTGCAACTTTTTATAGATCTCTTCATTTCAAGAGGGCAATGAAAAATCACACACGGAGACCCTTAATGTTTTGGTTGTGCAATGATTATCAGAATATATTTTATGCATGTTCCCCTATCCATGTCCATCTCTATAATACTTGTATGACATGACCAAAATTGAGAACAATTGCCTCCTAGAACATAAACTTGTGTCTTCAAAAACTTGTTTGCAACTGTGTACAATGAGCAGACACATTACTGTGTATGGACCTCAACGAGGTCAAAGCCTAGGGCTTATGCTTGATAGTCACATGCAAGAGATCAAAGTGGACACTGTTAAGCAACATTTTAACATTGATGGCAAAGATTTCTCTCTACATTATCTCACTTTGTCATGGATCATGTTACAGCTTGAGTCCAAAGAAAATAATATAGGAGAGCATGTTTATGCTCTTGAATCTTGAACATGAGGTTTCTCAATTTTCCAAGGTTATTTGTATACTTCTCATAGACTTACTCGAAGTTTGTTAGTTCTAAACTTTTTTAGTGTTTTTGATGTATCCGCAATTAACTGCTTTATATGTACTTCTATGACTTGGGATTTTATTAGGGTGGCTACTTTCTCGTAATTTTAGATGTATGACCCATTTGTGTTGACAAGCTGGTCAAATTTAAAATTACATGAGTATTTGCTTCAATATACCTTTCACTCACATCAATTTTTCAAGGGTGTTTCTCATATTTGCTCAAAAATTGGCTTCACTCGGTTTTCTTTGCTCGTTGATTGGAAAGCCTTATAGAGATCAAGGTAGATCTAAATCTGAAGTCTTCACATTATTTTTTGTTATCTTTGTAAGAACCCTTATGAGCTCTCCATTGAACCTCTCATTGATTTCATTCCATTGGGGATAATAGGGAATAGTAAGCCTATGGTGCACATGAAGCTTCTCACACAGATAATCCACCAACTCTCCCCTATAACCTGAAACCTTTTCAAAAAGTAGCTCCAATGGACTCCCAAATTTTCAACAAATATCTTCATATACAAGTTGGAAAACATATTTACTAGTGATTTTCTTAACAACTTTGGGTACAGACCACCTGGTAAACAATGGTAAGTATGTAGCATATGCCTCTAGCTGTTATAAGATCTACTGCATCAATACTCCACTTCTCAAACACATCATGTGCCACAATGATGCCTCTAAATTTTGATTTGAGAACCCTAGTTTCCGTAATTTGGTATTCTTTGCAAGACCTACACCAATGATGAACATCACATTGGATTCTTGGCCACACATATTCCTCCTGCAAGATTTATGCAAAGTGATCTTTGAAGCAAAATGACCACCAAAAGAACCCTCATGATTATCCTCTAAAATTTTGTAAATTTCTTCTAAAGTTTCAAATCAAGTGTCAAGGTCCTTTCTTGGTCTTAAACAGGTTCACAAATGGCACATATCAACTTGCTGACTTGGATGGTAACCCACATAAAGCACGTGTGAATGGTTACAGGTTGAAGAAGTATATTGTAAGGTTGCTGACTGTAATTGAGGATGAGCCTTATTTTGAAGAATTTGTTGATCATGTGGTTAAGGATGAAGATGAAGTGAAGACTCTCTCATGTGGTTTACATTATCTCTTTTGTGCTTCTGATCATGAATAATCTAGCAGGCTGGGGTGTGGCAAACTATGTTGGGCGCATTTCTGACACCCCGTTTTTTTTTAATTTGTACATACGGACATGACGCCCGATGTCAAAAGTGTGTGTGGCCTTTCTTTTTGTGGGATTTTTAGCTTGATTTAGCAAGCACATGTACATGCATTGCAAGTCGCTAGTCTAGTGATAGCTATCGGATTGCTCTGTAAGTGCCCGTGAAGTGATACTTGTATATAACTTAAACTCATGTACAAAGTTAAAAAATTTCATCCAAACTTCAAAAAAATTCAGGTTTGAGCTCGTTGTGCATTCTTGTATGAATGTGTATTCACTAGGCATGGACTTCCTATTGAGCTTGTGAGTGATCACGAATTGTATTTCCTTAATGAGGTGATAGAATATCTATTAGATGAGTTCATGGTAATCCATAACAAATCTTCTCCCTATCATCCTCAAGAAAATGATCAAGAAGAATATACGAACAAAATCCTGAGCTCTGTACTAACCAAAATTGTTAGTTCAGGCAGAACAAACTAGAAAATCCATCATCATTCTGCCTTATGGGCTTCTTGACTTTCCTTCAAAACAACTTTGAACATGACTCCTTTTAATTTGGTATATGGCATGGATGCGATCTTGCCAATGGAACTGTTATTACCCACTCTCACAGTTGCTACTAAGTTAGAATGGAAGGGACACAAATTGTCAGAACGACTTGAATATTTGGAATGATTGGATGAACAATGATTAGCGGCCATTGCTCACATCTACGCACAAAAACAAAAACAAAAATAGTTCTTTGACTCACAATTGCTGACCAAAATTTTCAAACCAGGGGACTTAGTCTTAGTATATTCGTTGAAACAACATGTACCCAAATTCAAGAAAAAAGGACATGGTCCTTTTGTCATTGGATATGTGAGTCATCGAGTGGTGCAGTCAAGCTAGCTACATTAGATAAAGAAATTATGGAAATTTTGATTAGTGGATGTCCGCTCCATAAATAAAATCTTCCCTTGACTAATGAGCTTTTGCAGAGAATGCATGCAGCCAAGGAAAGAAAGATTAAACAAGTAGGTGATAGACGAGGCTCAAGAGGAGGCTCGCATTTGGATTCTAAAACAAAAAGTTGCAAGCAACCTGTTCTACAAGCTATACCACTCAATACTCTCCAAGTTCATCCCATAGCTGAGGATGAGGTAGAGACTGATGACAAGTGGATGGATGGTCTTCACATGCAGATCAACGTGAATCTGAAAGAGGGATACAAAGTGAAAGCTTTAGCGAACACGAGAGATCGAGCCAATGTTGTCAAATAACTTATCTCAAGGCAACTACTCAACCACGAGCCACTGTCAAAGGCTTTAACAAACGAATCACTCCAACACTAGGAAAAATTAACTTGAATATTATGGTTCATGGATTTTTCTGCCTTCATACCTTCATATGTATTACTGATGAACACATGAATGACGACCTAATACTAGGGGTTACATGGATGAGAACCTACAAAGTAGTACAAGATTGGGATGCACAAATGCTGAAACTCACACTTAAAGGCAGACATCTAAGAATACCGTTTGCATACAGTAAGGAAAAATGGAAAGGATCTCTTGGTAATTTTGCATCTAGGAAGCGGAAGTCACCAGTCACAAATACGACCACTACTCCATTAAAGACTCCTTCTAGCCAGCCTATGAAAGGAGCGAAGCAAATTTGGGTACCTAAGAGCCAGCTCAAGAACCAACCTCAACAACTATGGGTGCCAAAAAGACTACTACATATTGCCAGAAATCAAAGAAGCAAAGTACAACCACAAAAAGATCAAATATCCATAGAAAATGAGTTCAACAATGGGTACTGAATACCCCACAACAAGTCAAGACGGCTACACTCTCTCTCAGACAAACACACACACATAGATTGACAATAGCTTGTCAGGTGCACGATTTTCATTGTCGCAAGTTGTTGGGAAGGATGGAGTTGCGTAGAATTTGGACTACTTCATACAATTTTTGAAGGCTGGGACTCAACATCTCAATTTCGCATTGATCCAAAGGGCCATGTGATCAAGGCACTCACAGCTATATAAAACATTGTATCCAAAAAAAAACACAACAGATAATGCATATTGCACTATCAAAGAACGAGCTCAATTGCCGCAAAATTTTCTTTTCAAAAGAGTCAAGCAATAGGATATCTCACCATCAAAAACCCTTGAGTGCCATACTCAAGATCCACTTCTTGCACATCATATGCATAGACACAACTTTCTACCCTCTACACTGTGCAACCCAAGTTGAACTGAAGCTAGAAGGGGGGAGACAATCAAAAAATAACAGAAGCATATGAATTTGGAAAGTAACCAAGGCAATGATTTGACGTAATTGTGTGTTAATGTCTGATTTTTGTTGAACCAATTAAGTGATTTCCCTAATAATGAGATGAATTGGAATTTCCATATGATAACCCCTAGATGTGTGTATATATTATACAAATCTTCCAATTAATACAATTTCACTTGTTAGTATGTAATTTGGCCAAAATCATGATAAAAATGGAGCAATCCACAAAAATATGACTGAATAATAAGAGTGGAAGTGTTTTAGAGTTTTCTGAGTTATTGAATATAATTTTTTTGACTGGATTAGATATTTTTCTTTAATTTTTGCTAATAAAAGCTAATAAAATCCAAAATAAAGCAGGAACGTCAAAATTAGATTCTGATTTCAAACGACAAATCTCAAAGTTCAAGGGAAGAGATAGAAAAAATTTGAAGCAAACTGGAACAAAAGGTTTAGCGGCCTTTTTCACCGAGTCATCTAAGACATATTACGACAGGATGATCGAGGGATGTCAGTTTTCAGAAATTTTCAATCCGAGAGTATGCAATTAGACTTGATGAGCTCATTGGGTAGGTAATTGAGAGGAGGTGTCGGGAAAGTCCACGTATGTATAGCCCTATAGGCCAATATTTCTCTCATTTGCATTCTAGACCTTAAAGAAAGAGCTCTGAGTGGTGGATTTTGGCGACCCTCTACGCTCTCTATGCACTGCCTGCTAACTCTTACTCACTCCAACCATTAGGGGTATGCTCCTAACTACATCTAGAAGTGTTTTGATTACCACATTGTCAACCACAGGAGCTATAAGGGGCACGACAACAGATGGAAATCTAGGAACGATTAGGGGCAACAATTCTAACACCGGCTACACCTAACACCCAAATTGCACCAAAATTGAACCAAAGGCTCATCACTAGAGGGAAACACTTTGCTAAGCTCCAAAGTGCAAAGAGAGTCAACAAATCTGACCTAGCATCTTCGACGCACTAAAGATAAAGGAGTCAGATGGTTACCTAGTAGAAGCTAGATAGGAAAAAAGCAAGGCCTAAACAAACCAAGGATTCCAACCACCATCATTTACCTAGTAGAAGCAAGGCCTAAAGTTCAATAAAGTGTAACTTCTATCTTTGACACTCTTGGAGTGCGCGTCTCTCTAGGGTCGACCGGGAAAGCACCGGGCTTCTGGCTATAGACGGAGAAGAAATCAAGGTGAAAACCAAGGAAAACCAGTGAGATTAAGACCGATTTAGTGTTAATAAGATAATATAGAGATGCTTAGACATTAGGAAAAATGTGGACTCTCTTTGGGCCATATAGGATTAAGGTTAATTAGGCTCCAGCCAATAGGAAGAGAGCAATGTATATAAGTTTAGAACCTAAGAAAGTAGAGAGAATAATAGGGTTGTCCACTCATTTATTGCTTTGTATCCTAGAGGGAGGTGGATGGGTAAAAGAGGGAGGGGAAAAAAGGGAGGGGGGGAGTGGTGGGTCCACAGATACGTTTTTGCAAAAACCCTAAAATTTCAAAATTTAAAAAAAAATTCAAAATATTCCATCCAAAACTCCCCCCATACCTACCGTATGATCAAAAAGTCATTTTCTCACTCTAGAACCTTTTTTCCAAGACTCCCTTCCTCCATAGCCCCTTTCCATAACACAAAGCTCTCACTCTCTCTCTAAACTCTTACACCTTCCTCCTTCTTCAAGCTCTCCATTGCAACTTTAAGCTCCCACTCTCTCTCTAAATTGTCTCCCTCCTCCTTCCTCAAGCTCTCCATTGCAACTTTAAGCTCCCACTCTCTCTCTAAACTCTGTTTCCCTCCTCCTTCCTCAAGCTCTCCATTACAACTGTAAGCTCCCACTCCCTCTCTAAACTTTGTCTCCCTCCTCCTTTCCCAAGCTCTCCATTGCAATTTCAAGATCCCACTTAAGCATCCATGGAAAACAATGGCCAAATAGACGCCCCAAACCCATCATTCAAAGTATGGTTTTCCACAACTCGAAGAATGAGGAGCAGCAATGGGAACCTCAGCTTTTTCAAGAAGGTGCGTGGGTCTACATGCAACCTTCCGCAATCGGTCCCCATCGTGTTCGTGAAAGAGCAAACGTTGATCTCCATTGGAAGGGAAGACTATTAGGCTTCAAGCAAGTAAGAGACAAGGGTACGGTGGCAATCGTTCAACATGTTTTCATGTTTGTACACATGCGTCTACGAGGGATCACCAACCCAAGGGATTTTCCTTGTAATTGTATGTCCCTTGCACTTCAATGGTTTTGGTGGTAACAAAAAAATGGACTTTTTACATCTCACGGACTGTTTTGTTTCTATGTAGATGTTTTTCCTTCTAGCCTTGTGGAGGAGCAACCACTCTCGTGCCTTTCAGGCACATTTACGGCCATGCATGCAAGTCTTAAGGATATGCTCTTCTCCAACACAACTTTATCAAACCTTGCACGACAGAGGGTGTTCTTCTACACCCACAAGTACATTGTACCTACAGATGAGGAAGGCTACAGAGAGCTAAAACCTTTGGAGGCTACAACCTTGCGTAGCATGGAGTGGCCAAAGCAAGATGCATTCACTGTAATGTCTTTGAAAGCCAAGATTGTAGCTGATGTGAGAGCATCATTAAAATTTGGAAAAGCCTTGCGTTCAATTGGGCTTGGATGGTGTTGTCCTGCTCATGTCTTCACTAGCATCTTTGGATCTTTGCCTTTCCATCATACAAATACTATGTATGTTTGCAAAGATCTACAATACGATACATTGGAAGCCATCCTTGGGGAGAAGTGGGGGTATCTTGAAGGACTTCACAACGGAGATTGCTTTCAGTGTCAGGTTGGAAGTTTCGGCATTGCTATCCGTTTCATTAAGATGCGCTCCACTCTTTACGTGCGGTACTTCTATGAAAGGTGGATGTGCAAGCTTGGTGAATGGATTCCATTGCAATCCACCGATGTTACAATTGAGGTATTTGATATTGCAATCAAATTGTCGAGTGGTGCCATTGAAACCGTCCAAGTGAACAAGCATTGGACATTGACCAATGTGCGGGAGCACTTAGTGATAATGGGTTTAGAGCATCGAGAAGATACAAAATTTTGCATCGGACGACGTAAGGTGAATGATTTTTCTCTCTTAATTATATTATATTTATGTTTTTATTATTATTCCCTGCTCTAAGTTGGGTATGCTAATTTATTTATTTTTTGCTAGATTGGTAGCCGCATGGAGAGCACGATTCAAATTGAAAAGGTGTGGACGACGGAAGAGAATTTGATTTTATCATTAGAGTAGTTATGTTTTGTACTTTAATTTTTTATAATATCACAATTGTAAGTTCAAGCAGATGGTTGTATCAAATTTTGGCAATGCACATTATCTTAAAGTTGTAGTGATATGTTTTTTGAGTTGAATGATTATAATTTAGTTTGTAAGTTTTTTATAACTTCTTGTTATTTGTGTTACTTAATGAAAATTGTTTAATATTTTAATTATTGATTTTTTTTTTGGGAGGGGGGGGGGGGGGGGCATGCTATATAAAGCCTCCTAAACCCTACCATTTTCACACTCTTTGCCTGTTCACACTCTCATTTGAGCTCCAACACTCTTTGCATTCCTACTTTAAGAGCTAGCATTATGGCATCCTCCTCCACCCCTCCCGAAGCCATGGCGTTACAACGCTTCCAAGCGTTTTTACAAACAACCGAGTGGCAAGATCGTGACGATCTTCACAATTTCTTCACCCAATTCCCTGAGGTGAATGCAACTATTCACCCAAACAGCCAATCTTTTCAGCCTATCTTAGAATTTTTTGAATTTTACATCGACAAGTATGTTGTACCAATTGTCGGACAAGGGGAATTGTGGATTCCATGCGATTTGCTTCGCTACATACACAAAGGCGATCGGCCTTTCACCCAACGACTTTAACGATTTTGTGTAATTGCGGGTGAGGCAGGTCAGTACATTGAAGATTCACGTTTGAAAAAGAAGAAGGTCGGCACCCAGTTTCTAAGTCTCTTGGCAACTTTTGTGTTTCTTCTTGCGGAGGAGCTTGAAAGATCTGAGGCGAGTTTGCCTCATTTGCGCCTTGGGGGTGTCGTCAAGGACACAAAGGAGCCCATTACAACACCCTGGGATGCAAGCAAAGAGGGCAATATTCTTGCCCTAACCTACCCAGGAGGTGTCATGGATGCCGCCAAACCCATGGGTGATGAGGGTGCAGAAGCATCCTTTAAGCCCGCTGCAAATGCGCCGGAGGAGACATTAACTCCGGAGGTTTTTTTTGAACACCTCTCCCCAATTGTGATAGATGGGGAGGAATATTTGCTTTTACATGATCTTGGAAAGACTTTTGACATCCGCATGGATGAGTGTATGTCCATCCTCTGTGCCACTGTAGAGTCCTCTGCCATTGACCCCTCTTCTGATCCTTTGGATCGAAGCCTCCTTCCCCTTGGAGAGAGTGTGGTAGATACAGTGGAGTTGGCAATGGTGGCGATGACAGATGCACCGCACTCATTTGTGTCGGAGGATGAGTTTGTAGCTACACGCACATTGCTTGAAGCCCAACGCACTCCTATGCCTGTTCATATAGATGAACTTGAGAGTGTCGCTATGGCTCCCAATTCATCTATTTCTCTTGACAACAAAGGAATAAACGATGAAGACAACGAAAAACAAGAGGTATTAATTGATTTTTGTTTTGTGATTATGTTAATTTTCATTGTTGCATTCTGAAATCTTATTTACCTATTGATTTCTTTGTAGAATGTTGTGGAGCTGGATGAGCATGCAGGTCGGGGAGGAGATGGTAGGCGCCAAGATTTTGGATGGCAGTCGTCTCTTGCGCATTACCTTGGCAAGCTCCCCCAGGACGGCTTTGCGATAATCCACAAGGAGTACACACCTTGTGGTCAATTTTGGGTGTCAATGATGAAAGCAATGAGCCACATCTTATGCCTGTCAACCATATCTCAAGCCTCCCAAGTTATATATCTTGTAAATAAATCTCTGGCCAGTGCTGCATTTGCGACACACATTCGTGGTTGTGTGCTTTGTAACGTGGCCTTAAGCCAAGCTGTAGGTCTAAGCAATGTGGAACAAATTGCTTGGGATGTGCTGCACAAGCAGCTTCCCTGCGCCCAAGAGCGCCGAGAAAACATTGCTCGCCATATCTTAGATGGCTCAAACAGTCAATAGATGCATAAATCTTGTAATTAACTCCTTCAAAGATGTAATGAGATATATCACATCTTTGTACTTTGTTATTTCAAAATTCGAATGGAAATTGATTTTAACTGGTACTTTTCAACTTCTATATTGAGTTTATTGTACGATAGATAGTATATGATTGGTTCTATCTTGTGATACACTTGTATAATTCTCTGAATCAAAATATAGAGTTTTTTTCAGTCCAATCTCCATCAATAAAAACATAATAACATTGTATTCTTATAATTTTGGTATAAATAAGCTTTAATTAGGCTGTCTAGAGGCCTGCCGCAGAGGCGCGCGAGAAGTCAGAAGTAACATTTACTTCTGACTTCTCGCGCGCCTCTGCGGCAGGCCTCTAGACAGCCTAATTAAAGCTTATTTATACCAAAATTATAAGAATACAATGTTATTTTGGTTATTCAATCAACCAAACTTGGTTGACAGTTCTTTTATCCACATCTCTCTCTCTCTCTCTCTTTTCCTCTCTCTAGTTAGCTTTACTTATCACTTAAAACAAATGTACACGACTCGTTATATTTGAAAAAGCCACGGCTCGTTATATTTCAAAAAGATATCTTTACATTGGCAAAATTTCCTAAAAGTCAAATTCAATCTCTTTGTCCTCTGATTCGATGCGCAAGAGCTAAATCTTTGGGCATTATTGTCACCCGTTTTGCATGAATAGCACACAAGTTGGTGTCTTCAAAAATAGAAATTAGATGATATTTTTCCGCTTCTTGCAGAGCTTCTACGGCGATACCTTGAACTCGAAACGTCATTCGATAACTTTGCATGATCTCTTTTACCAAACGTGCGAATGGTGCCTTGCGTATGAGAAGGTCTGAAGTTTTTTGATAGTGACGAATCTCTTGCAACGCCTTTGGAATGCGTCGCTTCACAGCAGGAGCCCGTTGTTGAGGGATGGTAGGATCTGGGACATGGGCCTTGCGAGGGCGAACCTTGAAAAACTTTTTCTTTTTACAAGAGGGCTTGCGAGGGGGAGCTTGCGCATCTTCAAGGCCACCATGTGCTCCGATTGGCTCTTCAACTCCACCCTGTGCTCCAACTGGCTCGTCTGCTACATCCTCAAAATCCTCTTCATTTAGTAATCCATGATCACCTCTAGGCTCATCTGACGGCAAAGCGTCGAAGCCTGCATGTGGCAAT
This sequence comes from Adiantum capillus-veneris, assembly GCF_014529385.1. Classification (NCBI taxonomy): domain Eukaryota; kingdom Viridiplantae; phylum Streptophyta; class Polypodiopsida; order Polypodiales; family Pteridaceae; genus Adiantum; species Adiantum capillus-veneris. The sequence goes on from NC_140947.1 coordinate 38,713,755, forward strand.
GTCTTCCCGGCCGGAACTCGATGATTGCTTGGGATCTCCTGTCCGCTCCATGGTGGGCTTTGTGCTTCGTTGTCCGTTTTGGTTTCTGTGTTTGATGTCACTACCCGTTTCTTCTTGCGTGAAGGTTGTCCATCTTGTTGCTCTTCACCTGACCATTCTCTCTCCATCTCTTCTATGAGCTCTTGTTCGTGTATCCAAGGTGGTTTTTGAGCACCTTGGACGGTTGAGTGAGGGTGAGCAAAAAAAGGTTGATCTTTTCTTGCTGTTTGCTTTGTGCGTGCCATGGTGTAAGAAGGGGCAAGATTGAAAATGAGACTCCTTCTTCACTAAAAGCCCTCTATTTTTTTAAAAAAAAGGTCTCTTCACACTTGACCAGGCCACTTAAAAAAACTCTTAATATCATCAAAATATAAAAAACAAAAAATAGATAAATGGAGAAGTATTATATGCAACTCAAAAAAGACACCTACAAACATAAACATTACATTGCATAGCATCATTTGTTTTACATGTTGGGTAACCAACGTTTGCCCACTCTATGGCGATTTTCACGCCACCTAGCATGATTAAGGGGTCCGGTGGAGTTTCTCCATTTCTCTTTAGCAGTAAGTCGAGATTGTCTCCTAACCTCCTTGGCAAGACTTGACTTTCGCACTCGCTCTATGGCATAACATCTCCCCAAAGAACAACGAAAGAACCAATCAAACATCTCCTTCATGTAGTTGGATCTCGTAGTTCCACCACCATGACGTGTATTTTTAAAGTAAACACCTTTGGCTCGATAATGTGATTTTTCCATTTCTTGAGTGCTCCACATGTCTAATGAACCATATTTTGACATAAAGAATGCTCCATGCGCTTACAAAATATGCTCCATCAAGAAAAAATGCTTAGATCAAATAAATATTTATGTATAGCATCAAAATTTGAACTGAACAAAGTAACTTACCATGTAGTGTGTGATATTGCTCTCTCCCCACGCTTGCACAAATGCTTTAGTGAAATTCGAAATGTGATCTTTGAACAAATTTTGTTGCTCGCTCGTGGTTTGGGGTTTCCACATGATTTGAAGCACTAACTCCAAGTGGTGCCACACTTGCCTACGCAGATTTACAAGCACGGGATTTGAATCTTGATCGGTCGTACACTTGCAAAGTGCTTTCCATAGCTCCCATAGAGCATCCTCTTCACCCCTCTCCTTTCGCATCTCTGGTTTCTTGAAAAACCTACGTGCTTTCACACCATTCATAGATACTTTTTGTGGAACTTCATGCATATTATCCACCTCACCGATGATAGAAACATTTCCACCATGACATCCAATCAAATTTAAAATTGTTTTAACTATTCCAATGGCTTCCACGGATCTGGAAAGTGGTTTCATTGTGAAAGCGTACTCTATGTGAAGCTTTAACAAGCGATCAAATATACGCATAAAGGCATGCAAAGTGCAAAAGTGTACATTTGTAAGTGGAAAATTGATAATGGGATGCCATGTTTTATCTTTTGTCGACCGATTGGGGACCTCCATGATAGGACACTTCAACACCGAGCACACCCAATCCTTTGCATCATCATCCATTGACCCTGTTGCCTGACTTCCCTTGACATTTTTCTTTGAAGACGTGGAGCCACGAGTACTCTCCTTGTATCCTCGTACACAATATGGACAAGGAAGAAGTGATGAAGCACCTTTTTTACACCCAAGTATACATTTGGTTGTTTTTAGATCACCTCCTAAGTGCCACTCAACATCAAATGTACCTACTCCATCTACTTCTAGCTTTTCTCCCTCTAGTTGTGCCTTAATAACCTCTGTGATCCACGGGATCATAGAGAAGACCCATGCCAACACCTCATGAGTCTCCTTCGGAACTTCAAAATCTCCTAACCACCATATTTCTTTTTCCGATTGTACACTAAATGATGGTTTCTGAGAATGACCACCGATAGCGTCGACTTTTGCAAAAAACATTGCTTCGTTCATGAGTGTCACACTCAAACGTTCCAATCTCCGTCCTTTGACAATTTGACATTCATCTAGCCTAAGAATAAATATGAGCTTCTCTCCAAGTACTGAAACAACACAAGAATTGAATTGTTATACTAAATGATATTCAATACAAATAAAAAACGACATTACAACTTGTATTACCTTGTGGAGACAAAGCATAAAATTTAACCATAGCTCGTTGTAGTCATTTCAAGTCAACAAAAATATTGTTGAATTGATGATAACTAAAAGAATTTGTCCCATTAGAAATAGTATTGCCTCCCTTTATATTACCACGTGACTTGGCACTCGTGGAAGAGTACACCATGGATCCTTCAATGTGTTCGTATTCGCCAAGGGATTCCCGAACGAGATCATTGTTTTCTTTTTTTGCAAGTCAGACCCTATGTGGAATAGGAAATAAATTCTCGGTGATGCCTTGCTCTCGTAATGCATCTTTCATCAATCCATGAAGTGCATGGTATGCATTTGTGCTGATCCCAACCTCATCACAAGCTCTCTCGACATCATCCTCAAACACAAGGTTAGAGATCTTTTTTAGGATCTCCTTTGTGATGGCATCTTTCATGTGTTTGGCCTTTTCACAACCTATGATGTAAAGTATATCTTCCTTTGAGATGCATCCCAGGAGAAGGTTGCAACGGTCCTCTTGTCTAAAACTTCCACATACATCTTGTATATATGTCCTATTTCAAAAGGTGAACCGAGTTACAAATTGATGAAAATTATTTGAGAGTTATAAACACTGTGAATTTAAAAAAATACCTGGTTGCCGTAATCTGCTTCTTACGTGCCCCTCCATTAGATGCTAAGTTTTCAATGGAAGAGAACTCCCTCTTACGCTCACGCATGCCAAATGGAGTGGCTTTTAGGTGCATCATTGCAATCTGTAGCTTAGTTACCTTTGTTTCTGTAGCTTTCATCTCCTCTTTAAGATCTTTGAGTTGTTTCTCTGTGGAATGTAGTTGTTGTTGGAGATTTGTGAAATGATTGTGTAACACTTGACATTGTTGTCGGAAATATGCCGACGCACCTGCGTGATTGGAGTCCAATCTTTTACAATACCCAAGAAGACCACGTTCTCCTTCTCCCACATATTTGATTAAGCTTGGGAGTGTACGGAATGTCGGATGACAGCCCACGAGCGGATCTTTTGGATACAACCCTCCATCAAGCCACAAGTCAACATTGGTTTCTCATCGAAACTGTCGTACGGATGCCGGTTGAGATGCTTTCTCGTCATTTTTTTTTGTGGGAGCAAATTCGATCGGTAGACGCAGACTGACATTAGTTGACCTAGTAGATGACGGCGCAGGTGATTCATTGATTATGTCGCGAAGAGACATGGTGAAAAGTTATGATGGGAAAAAAATTTGATAAGATATACTTTTTGGGATAAACAGACAATTTTTGGGATAAAAATACTTAAAAATATTTTTTTTCATATATAGGTTCACTTTTTGAGCTCAAAGAAGGAAAATTTTTAAATTTTAAAAGTTTCAATTTTTAGGCTTTATTAAATAGACGTTTTGATGATGTGGCATTGTCTATTTATTCTTGGAGTTAATGTAAAGAGGGACCCAAGGAATTTTAGATTTGGAGCTTATAAAAGCTAGATTCTTCTAAAAAAATATTGTTATATATATATATATATATATATATATATATATATATAAGGACCTTTTGAAAGCTTAAAAGATCCATTTTGAAGATTTTATAAAAAATTCATTTTTTGGGGGTAAATTGATGCACGAACTGAAAAGTGATTTTTGTCATAACTACTTACTCCCTTTGTTTCGTGATAGGTAGCGAGAGAATGGTTCTTCTCTCTACCTTTACTCCTCTCTCTCTTTTTACTCCCCTCTCTCTCCTACTTTATCCCCCCTATTCCTCCTACTTTACCACCCTCATTCCCTACTTTCCCCCCCTCCCCTATCTACACAGAAGTTAGAGAGAGAGCTACAAAAGTAGCTCTATTTATTGTCTTTGTTCCCTCCATCCCCTACAAAATTAGTTTTAATCCCTTAAAATTAGGGATCCTTACATGGCCCCAAGGGGGTCCAATTTTTTTCTAATGAATTGGCCCGTGTAGAGGATGCCAATAAGGAAAACATCAACGTTCTTACGAAGATACTACCACTTGTGTTTTCGAGGACGAAAACGCTTCTCCAAGGGGGGAGTAATGTCAGGCCAAGGGCAGGGCCAAGGGCCAGGACGGATATGCGATCAAGGGGCGCTATCTTTAGAGGCTAGGAGTCTATAAATAGCACGGTTGGGTGGAGAGTTGCATGGTCCAATCCCCCGCGGTCTCACACTCCCCCCCCCCCCACCCCTTCTCCCTATTTTTGTCATACATGCTATATCTTTGGCTTCTTGCATGCCACACTTTTACCGTTTTAATGCCACCCTCGACGATCTCGTGCTCATAGCCTTCAAACTGCAGCTATAAGCTTCTTGTAGCACAGTAACTGCAAGAACACCAGCCTGCCTCAACTCCTTGGCGGCCTTTTTGTCCAACTCACGACACTCCTCAGCAGCTAGCCCCCAAGCGGCCCCTTCTGCATTCCTCCATGCGCTCTTAAAGAGCATTGATTACTCCTTCTGGTGACCTCCAACCTGCCCTTCTCCTTGGCTTCCTACATAAAAAGTCCTGGCCCTTGATACCTTGCTGCAATATGGCACTTCTACCTCCTCTTGAAGTCGTCCTATGGGGCACCACCTTCACACTTCCTGCTCTCAATGCTTGCCTTGCTCACGGCAATGGTCCTCCACGCTTAACGGGTGGTGTACCTCCTCTAATCCTTTTAAAGGCAGTCCATGCGCCCTCTACTCCAGGCCAGCTCCTTCCCATATGCAACTAGGGACCCCCTCGTCATGCAGCACCCTTGACTCTCAGTCTCTCCTCTCTCTTTATGCAAACCTTGCCAAACAGCTTACGACCAACCCTGATCTAATGGCCTCTCTCCCCTACAAAAACCGGTGGCCCTACATAGGCTCTGGAAGCCCCTCCTTCACTCCCAAGCTTTCTCCTGCTCACGGTCCTCCAACCCGCAGCTCTCCTCCCTTTGATCACATGCCCTTCCTGCATACCCAACAAGCAGTCTATCACTCTTTCTCACGACCCTTCTCACCTGCAAATGGCACTCCTGGCAAACCTTCTTCTCTCCAATTCAAACTCCCTACATACCATGCACTCCCTCCCAAGATCATGCTCACGGGTTCCTTTGAGCCCTCTTTAACAACTAACCATGATTGTCACAAGTTGTCCTGCCCATGCAACCTGGAGTGGAACCTTCTTATCTCTAGATTTCCATGCAGCCTTAGGTATGCTCACGCCCCAGTTGGCACCTTACCCCACACAACTAGCTAGCCGCCATGCTTGCGATGCAATTGCAGCGCTCCGCCACCTCAACGTTTTTTTTTCTCTGTTAACTCCAAGCTTTACTATAAAAAATAAAAGAAAAATCCTTAGCTCCACTTCACACGTTCACCATTGGCGACCACTGAAAAAGCTCACTTTTCTACTTTTTCCATCTGCATACGCATGGCTGCATGTCCTTGATCCCCGAGCTCCACCACAAAAAAAGAACTCATGCTTAGCTCCTTGGCGCCTTGGATGTCAATCGCCTTCAAACCAATGAATTCCCACCAAAACCTCTTCTCATCTCTTCACGCAATAGCTCCCCTCTTTCTTTTGAATTAAGTAAGTGGCCGGAGAGATATCACATAGCCAAGAGAAAACGACCATGTCGATCGTCTTGACTCTGAACCGCAATAATCCGCCATAGAATTGATTAGAGATCATCCAGATAATGGTCTTCACGTATTCAAAAAAGCTCGAGCTTGTCAAGCACAGGTAGCCTCAACATACATACCATGGCAACACCTAATGATGATATCCACCAAACTTCAATACTTTTAAGCATACCGACGAGTACATTGAAAATCCATCCTTGCCCTTCTAAATGCCACATCTGACATACACATTAACATAAGACTTGTTGAACCCTGCATCAAGGGGATGCCCAAGCACCTTGCCATCTGTTTGCAAACCTCCATGCACCTTCTTTTGGCATGTCCTCAAGTCGACCAGATTTGGTTGCACCATCATTGCCCACCCCCTCGTTGAGCATTCATGCTCAACCAATGGTCTTCGTGCACATGATAAGCATCCCCATCCTTATAAGAGACTCCTACAGAGTCCCAGCCAACCACACCAATATCCACTGAAGAGGCCTTTATATTAGAAACTCCTTGCAAAGAGCATAGTATCTGGCATACAACTTATTGAAAAGCAATCCTCAAAACCATAACCATCAACCCATCGGCAAAACGTGTTTGCACATAGCTTGACTATCTCTTGTCATCAATCCCAAGTCCATAGATTTGCCTTCGTTGACAGCTTTGCATGTAGATGTTGAGACAAATTGCCCAACCAACTGCATGCACGGTTCTTTGTCTTGCTCTTCATGTATGGCATCTACTATCAAATCATCAGGTAAGGGAGAGTGGAACTCAACACTTACCTCCTTGTCAAGTAACAGAGAATCGCCAATTATCTCCTCGACATAAACTGACTCTCTATCTACATGTTTGCCTTTATGCTGCTGTGAGCAGGCTTGTCCACCCTCTTGGTCTTGGACATCATGCGCTTTTGCCTTGACTACTTGAGAAACTTCCAGCTTTGTACCTACTTCTACATTTGGAGCCTCTGACACTTGCATAGTCGGATGCGTCTCCTCTACCATATGATACTCTTTACCCTCTACCGACACTTGAGATCAATCAAGAGCATCTTTTGTCTCTTCTTCATGCATATCCTCGTTTATGTATCCTTATGCTCGTTGATAAAATCCTCCTTTGTAGACATGGATATATAACACATAGGGGCACCTATGAAACACAACACGGAATAGAGCTTACCCATGGAGAATTTGCAATTGTTGCAATATGCTGGCAATCGTGAATGGCTTTTACCTGCTCTGTATGTTGTAAGGTCGTTGAAACAAAAGTATAATCACTCGGTTTAAGCAAACCCATCTCCAACTTCTTCTTTAACTTTCTACTCTTCACTCTGGTGATGTATAGTGCATCCTCATAGGCCTTTGCACCAGCAAACTCCACCTTTTCTTGAATCTTGGGATGTAAGCACTCCAAAAATCTCTCTAATTTGAAGTAGTCGTTGCCTCGGGACTCTGTAGCAGCTTCTAGTTGCCGCCAAATATCTTCAAATTTCTTTTAAAAAGTTGCAAACTCACCACTTACATCTTGCTTCAAAACCTTCAATTTTGTGTCCAATTCTACACGCAAAATTCTTTGCTTGAAGTCTTGGATAAACTAAGCTCGAACCATCTGCCATGACTGTCGATTAGGAGCATCTAACCCCTCGAACCAAGCTTTGGCTTCCCTCGCATCACTAGCGACATATCCCTTGACTTGGCTTTGGCGGTCACCATCCGCATCGACAAAATCCAGAGCTCCACATCTGACATCCAATCTTCAGCATCTTGCTCACCTGAGAACACTAACTCACAATCTGGCACCACGTTATTGAACCACGCCATCACTTGAGCGATCAGTGTGATCCTCAGTGGGGGCACCACAAGATGAAAAGGGGGAAATGGAAAAACACCCAGCACACACAGTGAATGCCTCTCTATAGCTCAGGGTCTCCACAACACCCCTAACCCCTAATAAAAACACACAAAGACTCGCAATCTATAAACTACAGAATCGTGCCCGTACCCAACCAATCCCAAAAACACATATCATGCCATAGAACATGTAACCATAGCTTGAACATTCGACCCTTGAGAACACTCTAAGCCCTTTCCCAACGATGATAAGTCACATAAAACAGACAAAGTGAATTCACTCTTACATAATCTCTAACAGGCTCCAACTTTGTCATAGGCTTGACCAACACATTAGATACCCCTGGAGATCACCGACATACACTGCGTCTAGATGCAGAACATCCATACAATTGACAAACACAACTTTGCACCAAAATCAATCACATACGCAACACACATAGGGACATGAGAGAAAGGGAGAAAATGGTAATATTTGTGAAAATAGTAAGATAGGGATATTATGAGTATGCCGACTCGACTAGCTTCAAGTGAACAATGATGGAAATATATCAAGAAATTTTGCCTGTAGTGTAGCATTCGGCCAATCCGTGGTTCAGCAAAAACCTTCTTCCGATAGCACCATCACACGTTGGACGTAGTGCTTCCTCTCATTTGCTTTACGTTTGCCACACTTTTACCTTTGTAATGCCACCCTCCATGATCTCGTGCTCACAACCTTCAACCTACAGCTATCGGCTTCTTGTAGCGCAACATGTGCAAGAACACCGGCCTGCCTCAACTCCTTGGCGGCCTTTTTGTCCTACTCACGGAACTTCTGAGCAGCTAGCCCCCAAGCGGCCCCTTCTGCATTCCTCCATGCGCTCTTAAAGAGCATTGATTGCTCCTTCTGGTGACGTCCAACTCGCCCTTCTCCTTGGCTTCCTTCATAACAAGGCCTAGCCCTTGATACCTTGCTGCAATATCGCACTTTTGCCTCCTCCTGAGGTCATCCTATGGAGCACCACCACCTTCACACCTCCTGCTCACAATGCTTGTCCTGCTCACGGCAATGGTCCTCCACGCTTCCCGGGTGGTGTACCTCCTCTAAGCCTTTCAAAGACAGCCCATGCGCCCTCTACTCCAGGCCAGCTCCTTCCCTTATGCAACTAGGGACGCCCTCGTCATGCAGCACCCTTGACTCTCAGTCTCTCCTCTCTCTTTATGCAAACCTTGCCAAACAGCTTACGACCAACCCTGATCTGATGGCCTCTCTTCCCTGCAACCGGTGGCCTTACATAGGCTCTGGAAGCCCCTCCTTCAGCTTGTAAGTCTCGGTCCTCGGATTTTGGTACTCCCAAGCTTTCGCTCACGGTCCTCCAACCCGCAGCTCTACTCCCTTTGATCACATGCCCTTCCTGCATACCCAACAAGCAGTCTATCACTCTTGCTCACGACCTTGCTCACCTGCAAATGACACTCCTAGCAAACCTTCTTCTCTCCAATTCAAACTCCCTGCATACCATGCACTCACGGGTTCTTTTGAGCCTTCTTTAACAACCTACCATGATCGTCACAAGTTGCTCCGGCCCATGCAACCTGACATGGAACCTTCTTATCTCTAGATTTCTATGCAGCCTTAGGTATGCTCACGCACCAGTTGGCGCCTTACGCGACACAACTGGCCGCCTTGCTTGCCATGCAATTGCAGCGCTCCGCCACCTCAGTGCTCATTTTTTTTTCTGTTAACTCCAAGCTTTACTATAAAAAATAAAAGAAAAATCCTTAGCTCCACTTCACACGTTCACCATTGCCGACCACTGCAAAAGCTCACTTTTCTACTTTTTCCATCTGCATACCCATGGCTGCATGTCAAATCCTTAGCTCCACTTCACACGTTCACCATTGCCGACCACTGCAAAAGCTCACTTTTCTACTTTTTCCATCTGCATACCCATGGCTGCATGTCCTCGATCCCTAAACTCCACCACACAAAAAAAAAAAGCCATGCTTAGCTCCATGGCGCCTTGGACGTCAATCGCCTTCAAACCATAGAATTTCCACCAACACCTCACCTCATCTCTTCACGCAATAGCTCCCCTCTTTCTTTTGAATTGAGTAAGTGGCCGGAGAGATATCAAATAGCCAAGTCGATCGTCTTGACTCTGAACCGCAATAATCCACCATAGAATTTGATTAGAGATCATCCAGATAATGGTCTTCAGGTATTCAAAAAATCTTGAGCTTGTCAAATACAGGTAGCCTCAACATACATACCATGGTAACACCTAATGATGATATCCACCAAACTTCAACACTTTTAAGCATCCCGACCAGTAGAGGTAAAATCCATAACGTTGCCCTTTCAAATGCCACATTTGACATACACATCAACATAAGACTTGTTGAACCCTGCATCAAGGGGCTACCCAAGCACCTTGCCATCTACTTTCAAACCTCCATGCACCTTCTTTTGGTGTGTCCTCGGGTTGCTCGACCAAGTTTGGCTGCACCAGCGCCATGCAGGACCTCGAGCTCGACCCCATACCGAGGGAGCTCAATAAATGTTGTAGGACCCATTAGAGTACCAAAAAAAGAGATAGCACTAAATCACCCTCTTTTTATCTTAGGCGTGCCTAAGATAGAAATGGCAGTGGAAGAGCCTAACTTGCATTTGTGATACACAGATATGTTCACAATGGTCATATTAAACACTTGCCCAAGTTTTATCAATTTTGACAAATCCTAATTTGGTCAATTACCGAAGTACAAAATGCGATCAAGCAGACATAATATTGTTCACGGCTCCCATCATAAAATCCAAAAGCTCTCAAGATTATTGCAGATCACCACCAACACTTATATTTTCTATACAGTTCATCTGACACCATTTTTGCATGCATCTACACCCATCTGCATCTTAGGCACGCCGAAGATAGACTTTACCAAAATTGTAATTTTTAGGGCTCATTTTTGCTTATTTAGTTGTGCTACTTGGTTGTAACTTGCCAGAATGGTCTAATCTCTTAATGTGCTAATACACTATCATGTTCTCTCTCATCTACATTGGAAGAAAAAGACCATGAAGCAGAAATTTGTTGAAATACCACCATATCAGCTCGAGGAAGACTCATTGAAAGAGGCAAATGTCACCTGGTTGGAAAAAGACCAATTGGATAGCCAACATGTCACTGTCTACCACGGATCATTCAAGATTTCTCATGGAACCAAAGTCATAGTATGTACAGATGCTACCAAGGGAAGCTTAGGACATCAGCAAAGAACATGCAGTCCGACCACTTGGCCTTAAGGACTACATAGAGATGGCAAAACTTATAGCTCTCTCTCTCAAAGGTTACAATCAAACCATAGAGAGGCTTAGCAATAATTGTGTCATGTGGATAAAATTTCTATAGGATCCACTCTTTTACTATTCGAGTGTCGCATATCCACAATCACCTTGATCTTATCCATATCTGTAGATTTTTTTGTTTGTTGGCACAATATGAATCAAGATCTTGTCACGTCTTACCATTAAAAAGCAGTTTTTTGGATTCAAGCAAATCCGATACGTGCGGAATTTCCCAGGGACCTTTTTTAGATGCTCTATATGGTCTTTGTGTAACATTGAATGCACACATAAGTCATCCATATATATTTCTAAAAAGATACACAAGTATTCTCTGAATGTATGAGCGATAAGACTTTGGAAGGTTGTTGTTGAATTCGTCAATCTCAAAGGCATCACACAATAAACAAAAATGCCCCATTCAATTGCAAACGCTGTTTTGTATTGATATTCTCGTTGAATTGCCAACTGAAGTTATAACCTAAAAATCCATCCAGAAAGCTATAAGCTCCTTTTCTTGCTACTCTTTCCAAGACATGATCATTAATAGGAAAAGCATAGTCATTACGAATGGTAGCTGCACTCACTTTTTTGAGATTGGGTCTTAATTTTCCATTCTTCTTAGGTACCACCACAATTGGGGATACCCAATCCATGTGCTCAATTTTGTAGATAAATTCAGCTTCCTTTAGCTTATCAATTTTCTCTTTGATTTTCTTTGTAAATTTTTTGTTGTAAGTGTAAGGGCATTGTCTACTTGGATTAGCATCAGGGTTTAGGGGAATCCTATGTTGTGACAGATGGAAAGATCAAGTCCTTATAAGACCAAGGAAACACATCCTTATACTCCTTGGGTGTTTGAATCAGTAACTCTTCCTCATCTGGTGATAGATCAATAGCAATTTAATCAAGTTTAAACTCCTCTCTTGGTTCTGCTAGATCTATTCTCTTAGCATCCTCAAGTCCATCATAAGGTTTTCCTGGTTCATCCTTCTCCCTCATTAGCTGTTCAACAATGATTTTGTAGTCTTGAATAGTTTACTTCTTATAGTGTGAGGGTATACTTATTCCATCTTCCTTGATTATTCCCCAATTTTGTCATCTTTTTCCATTGATGTTGTCCAAATCTCTTTTACAATGTTCATTTCAATTCACTGTTTTTCTTTTCATGCTCAACATTGGTGTATTTAGCTTCACTAGCCTCTTTCCCTATCTTTAATGCATCTCTAGGAGGTTTTATTGGTTTTCTTTTTTCTTTTGTTTCAATTTGTTTGGCTAAGAAGGTGTTGTCGCCTTTCTAGTTACCTTGTCTCCTATGCAATCATGAACTCCCACTAGTCTCAAATACGACTGTTTCCCCTCAATATGTGGCAATGGATTGTTTCTCATTCCTTTTGCTACACGTTTATTTCTGTAGTGTTGTTGTCTTCTAGGTTTTTGAGAAATTTAAAGAAATTTTCAGGTTTTGTTTCAAGATCACTCTCATTATCTTCTAATTTTTCATCATCTACATAGATGATGCCTTTTTCAAGATGAGTGTATTCAAATTGTTGGAATATAGGAGAAAGAACTTCTTGTAGTAATACATGATCTTAGATCATGTAAGCGTTGTCTTATGAACACCCCATTTATTATTTGAATGGGCCATCAAAGTATCAAGTACATTATGCCTTAAAATAAGTTATGTGATAAACACATGAGATGGACATATTTCCTTTTGAAAATTCATTTTGGCATATTGCCCACATTCCTAGCAAGTAGTAGATGCACTTTTATAGACGTAAGGTTAATTATACTATGTCTATAACATATCATGCCGATGTTATTAATGTGATAAATGAGTACAATAAAGATCAATATTATATTGATGTTATGCCATCATTGGCAAATGGGAAGACACATGATCCATTTATATTAAAATATGCGTTTCTTTTCTATGGCACTAAATAAATTATGTGTCCCTTACTCTCTACGTGAAAGAGTAATGCATGACTCTCTCTCATGTTCCTCCATATGTAGGGGATTGTGGAATTGCAACAACGTCTCATGCTATAGAGATATATTTTTGTTGGCCATCAATGAAAAAGGAAATTCATTAATATGTTGCTCAATACATAATTTCTCAAAAAGTGAAATATGCTAGAGGCAAGCAACCAATTTTATTGTTACCAATACCAATACTTGAAGCACCATGGGAGAGAATAGGCATGCATTTGATTTTTGGTCTCCCCAAGTCTATACACAAAAAAATGGTATTTGGAAAATAGCAAACACTACAAGAGGTTGTGTGCTCTTGTGACGCTGTTAGCGACGGAAATACACTGGGTTTTTATAACCCCGACGTCGCTAAAACCGTCGCTAATAGCGTCGCTACGAGAGCGTCGCTATATGTGTCGCTATATAAAGACGCTCATAGCGACGGTCATAGCGACGATTATAGCGACGTTTACACAGAAGTCTATAGCGAGGCTCATAGCGACGCTACAGAGCCAAAAATAGCGACGCCCGAGAGAAAAAAAAATTTGGTGACAGGGCATTGAATGCCCTGCCACCCATCAACCATATTGTACTTGATTCACTTTTTAAAAAAAGTGCAAGGGTAGATAATAGACCCAAAATAATCACCCACAAGACGCATTGTTTGCAAAATTGACAAGCGTAAAATTGACAATTGTACACATCATAGGCAAAATGAATTGATTGACAAATGTAATAATGACAATTGTACAACATCATAGGCATAAAGAATTGATTGGCAAAATGAACTGCGGTGACAAATGTAATAATATACATGGTTCAAAAAGACGTATAAAATCCGTCTCATGATACATAAGCTATGAGAAACCCTAAACTAATGCTATCTAGCTACGGCTAAATTGACGTCGTCTAGTCAGACGTCTCATCACGTCCAAGCGGCGTATCTGTCGGATTCTGCAAAAAAAGACAATAAGACAGCTTTCAGTAAGTATAAACATATAACGACATTTATAAAACAATACAAAAAATAGAAAAGAGTAAACCCTAATACTAACCATGCCGCCGCGAGAACTGAGAATGTCCATCAGGGCGTTTAAGCCCTTCCTGCCTGCGTACTCGCGCTCGTACGGTGTGGGATCACGTCTTGTCATCGACCACTGTCAAAACATACAAAGAATTCATTATGTTAGAATTAAAAAGCTCATAAACCCTAAACTATCGAACATAAAGAGCAATGCGAAAACACTTACAAAATCGGCCTCAAATGATGCCCATCCACCGCTCCCCAAGTGGTGCGAGCTCCTTGCATCTACTCGTGCTCTGGCTGCATCCTTTTGTTGCTTCCACTTGTCAGGATTCTCGCGCGCTGCTTTCTTCGCATTCTTCCAATCTTCTTTGGCCAGCCAATCTGGCCTGTTCCACCCAGGCTTGATTGCTTTTTGCACTTCGGAAATCTTGTGTTTGCAGTATTCGCGCATTCGAATCTTCATCAGGTCTTCATTGAAGCGGTAATCCCGTGTTGGAACGGGAAACTCATCATGAAGTATGCTGATGACTCTGTTTTTTAAATCACTTGGTACTTCACTCCATTTGTTTAGTATGTAGTGTCTAAACAGCTGAGAGCAAAGACCATGCATGCGCGTGATCACCTTCTTGCCGTCATCATCCATGATGATGCCGCCGCTAAAGTCGACGGAGTAAGGCAAGCCCTCTGGCTGGTGACGCGTGAACCTGGGTGTCCCGGCAGGGGTCTCTAGCGGCGTGTCGATGGGGGTACGGACGTCAGGTGTCTCCACCGGCGTCTGGGTCCCGAAGCGAGGAGTGTCGAGTGGGGTGGCCCCTGGCGGAGTAGGTAGAGGTGTGTAGCTACTAGGAACAGTCAGCCGTGCAAAACCTGGCGTAGATGGCGATGCTGTGGCTGGTGTGGGGGCGGGCAAAGAAGGGGAGGGTAAAGAGCCTCGTCGAACACAAGGCGGTGTGGAGGCATCGGTGGCGGAATCCCCACAACAACCGCCACCGCCACCACTAGAGCTCCGGTGTCTAGACGAGTGTACGTGAAGCTCGTCTCGTCGACGCCAAAGCTTCGGAGCGCGCCGAATGCTCCGAAATAGAGGGAGATGCGGATGGAGTAGGAACGCGCGATGATGCGCCAGAGCGATGACGCTCCACGTACCACTGTCTCTGCTGCGGTGACAAAGAAGAAAGAAACTCCTCATCATCCATACCTGCATTAAACACACGAATATTTAAACTTAATATTGAATGAATAGAGTAGACAATGACGCAAAGACCATTAAATACAATGACGTAATGACGCATATAAATACAATGACGCAATGAATTGAGTGATAAAAGAGGCAAGTCGAAAACTCAGAATTTTCAATCAAAAGATGTGAGCGCGAGTAGAAAAGAGCGTTATACACCATGGAAGGTACTTAGAGAGCCAGAGCTTTTACAACACGGATCAAAATTGTTCAAATACAATATTTGTGGCTTTAATAGATCTCTCTCTCATCCTCACATAACTCAGCATAACTTCCTATATCTATATAGAGCTCTCCGTTTAAACACATATCGTCTGTTTCATTTTGTAGCTCCTCTGCATGCACCCCATATAGAGTAGTAGCATCTTGATGCTCGTCTGGCACCACCGCAGCGGCTTCTGATTGAGCATCTTCTCTGATCTCCTCCATTGATGCCGTTGTGATTGGCACATGGTAGCCTTCATACGTCCTTGCACTACGAGGGGCTACCTCTATGACGTACCACCAGTTTGATGTAGACTTTGTAGGATGAAATATTATCTGCCAGAGCCACATAACTTGCATGAGAGCTTTCAAGCACATAACTTGTAAAAGGGGGATGTTAACTATTTACATACTTACTTGTTCACAATGCTCTGGTAGTACGAAAGTGTCTCTTAGGTCAGTCCATTTCTTAGTAGAATCCACCTCAAGAAAACAAGACTCTCCTCTACGCACAGTAGCGTTGCAACCCTCCATGATTATCTTGAACCATTGCACGTCGAACAAGTCGACAAAAAATCCTCTGTAATCGATCCTCAAAATCTCTTGCAGCGTGCCGAAGTAAGTGAGTTCCGCCACCACAGGATCTGCATCAGAGGAACGTCGTCGACTAGACTATTCAAATTTTGCCATGATTCCACAATCTTGAGTAAAACGCTTTTTGTCGATTCGTTCCACCCTAAAATGTCGACCTTTACACCATGCTGCTGTGTATGACTTATACTACAACGAACAAAGATTATGAGTGGCCATTCAAACGTTTAGAAATAAAGTCACTAGCATGTCGTACATTGCAAACTTACCTTGGTCGCGCAACCCCGAGAGTACTCCCACTCTTCCTCAGTCACTTCGTCACCGCATTGTTGTGCGCTTTTCAATTGGTTGTGCAACCATCTTAATCTCATGAAGGTTGGTAGGCTCTCCAGAACCGTCGGATAGTGCATCGGTGGTCGTCTTCCCCGTCTCCACTCGATTCGTACCCTTTGTCGCTCTTGCTTTGCATCCTCATATTGTGAAATCCACTTTTGCATCACTGGATTGTGAAGCATGCAAAATCGGTTGATTTTAGCCTCTAGATCTTCCGTCATCTTCTTCTCAACACCGAGATTGCACATGACAATCCCAGATATGCGCTCATCATCTATGGTTCGCCATAGCGTGTCCCGGGCTTTATCAAATCCGTCTAGCCACTCTCCAATGTACACTACGGACTCTGATACCAACCAACCTTCTGCCATGCTACCCTCCGGACGTGCCTTTTGACGCACATATCCCTTAAGCGTTTTCATGAAACGTTCTAAGAAGAACATCCATCTGGAATGAACTGTGCCAGCTATTTCCACCTCATCAACTATGTGAACAAGAAGATGCACCTGAATGGTTAGCATGGTAGTAGGAAAATGTTTCTCAAACATGCACACAAGCTCCGCAGCATTTAGTTTGGCGAATGGTATGGAGTCTACGTTGATCTCCTTTTGTGAGATCCATTGCACCAGCTTTGCAAGTTTGTAGATTGTGTTACGGATGTCGAGAGACAAACATCCCTCAATGGCAACCGATAAAATAAACTGTAAAGTATGTGCAGCAATGCTATTAAATTCCACATTTTATGCAATGATATTAAAGTCCACTATGAACGTACCTGACACATTTTATGCCAATCGTGTGACTTCAAACCAGTAAGCTTTCCTTCTTTAGTAAAACACGTTCGGAGCGAGTGCATTACGCCAGTGGGGGTCCGCAAAGATCGAATGGTCTCTTTCACTTTGCGTTCTTGGGCTCCTGTGAAAATCCATGGTGCTTTAGGGAGTTTTATCGATCCATCAGACGCTGTTTGCGGCCAATATTGCTCCATACGATCCACATTTCTAAGGTCAACTCTGGCTCCCAAAGTATCTTTCTTACCGGTCAGATGGTCCCATAGTAGATTACCCACATTCTTGAATATGTGCATTGGATCGAGCAAGTGATTGATCATGAGTCGGGGCCACTATGGTAACTCGTACCATAGAGATAGTCTCTTCATCCCTGGAGGCAATCCGTCATCGCACATCTCCTTCTGCTCTAACCATGCTTGTGCAGACATCCTTGGTGGCTCTCTTCCCAAAAAGCCGTCGCGTAACACATGATTCTCTAGAAGATACGCTTGATGACCTTCGTAGATTTGCTTCTTCAGTGAGGGCGCCCTAAGTGCATTCAGTCTAGGTCCACATGTGACACATGCTCTGTATCCGCTTGTTTGAAGCCCTGCATGTATACACATGATAATAGATCAACTATGGGAAAAAACAAGATTTACAGTGTCTGAGTGAGGAGTGTCAATAGATCACCTGAGCATTCTGTTAGCCTAGGATAGTCATGCATGGTCCACATTAGAATGCCTCTGATCAAAGCATTCCGTCGTCCTGTGTGTCGGCTCATATCCACCACCTCTATGCCAATCCACAATTGTTGTAGCTCTTCCAATAGTGGACGAAGATACACATCCATATTCCCCACTTTATATCGCCCTGGCACAATCAAGCTTAGCCATAGGTGCCCCTTCTTCGTAGTCAACCACGGGGGAATGTTGTAGTTGACGATGACAACGGGCCATACACTGTAAGATGTTGATCTTTGACCAAATGGATTTACGCCATCCATAGCTAGGCCTAAGCGCAAATTTCGAGCTTTCCTGGCAAAATCCGACCATGTTCCATCTATATGTTTCCAGGCTGCGCAATCTGCAGGAATTCGTAGCACACCATCCGAAGATTTATTCTCCTCATGCCATGATGCGAGGGCGGCCATGGACTTACATTCGAAGAAATGCTTGATGAGAGGAAGCAGAGGAAAATGTCGCAAAACCTTTTGTGGAATTTTTGTCCCGTGGAGATCTACTCGATATCTTTCGGAATCACATTTCGGACACTTCTCCATGTCTATGTATTCCCCTCTGAAAAGAATGCAGTCATTAGGACAAGCGTGGATAGAATTGTAATCCATCCCCAAGTTTCGCAAAATCTTTCTTGCTTCATCTTGGGAATCTGGCATCACATTGTCAGCTGGTAGTATGTGCTCTTTAAGCAATCTACACAACATAAAAATACGATACAGTCGTGTAAAAATCTATCAGATCATTATACATTTAGAGTTTTATTAAAGTAAACTAATTGTAATAGATCACCTGAAAAGCGCTGTGACGCTAGTGTCACTCCATCCAAACTTTGCCTGCATGTTGAGAAGAACCAGGAGTGCTTTCAATCTAAACATACGTGCTCCATTATACAATGGCGTATCGGCTTCACTTTTCATATCATCATAGATAAGCCTTTCTGAATCCATGATCGTCTCGATCATTTCATCAATCTCGGGCTCAAACATTGCCTCGTTGGGAATGTGCTCTGCATGATCATCCCCCGAGCTGTCAGAGGCTACATCTTGTGGCCTCACATATGTTGCTTGACCAAAGCGCCTGCGAACACGTCTATTGGGTTGCAAGATTGCTGCTTGTTGGCCAGTGTCAGAGTCCGACGAGTTATAATTGGCAACAACTCGATCTATAATAGATGGATCGAACTCGCCAAATTCGCGAACGTGCTGCAAAGAAACACGTCTTGTCCGTCGCACAGCATGCTTGCATTGATTACAAGGACATAAGACCCTCGTTGAGAGATAGGTGTTTCGGTTGGACGGTCCCACATCCTCGTCACTACTCATAATGAGGATAAAAATCTTATAACCTGGACAACAAATTTAATATTCTATTGGCATTCTTCGTCTTATCTCTCTCTCTCTCTCTCTCTCTCTCTCTCTCTCTCTCTCTCTCTCTCTCTCTCTCTCTCTTTACCTCACATTCTCTAGTCATGTCCAATCCCCGCACACCTCGGTCTAGAGGTGCACGGAGATCAGAACCACCGGGTTATAATCTCGTCTTTATTGGTCAATACCTATATTTGTGGGTACAAGAAATCTACAGACCCACGTCTACATGATATTGCATGTAGTGGACAAAACCCCTTTGCCTCTTCTCTAGCTGTAGCACTTCACAGCATCTTAACATCTTTTCACAGTAGATCTTTTCACTGTTCGTCTAACTCTAAACCCTAAACCGTAAGTAATTCTTGCGTGGACTCGATCTAACGTAAATAAGCGTAAATCTAAATAAACGTAAATCTAACCAAAAATAAACCTAAATCTAATTTAACGTAAGTCTACATCTAACCTAATCTTTAACGTCTTTTGGGATAGTTTCCTACGACGTTAAAACTCTCTTCTTCTTGTGTGTGTGTGTGTGTGTGTGTGTGTGTGTGTGTGTGTGTGTGTGTGTGTGTGTGGGTAAACCTAAATAAACCTAAGTCTAATCTAATATAACATAAATCTAAATCTAACGTAAATTATGTTTTATTAAAAACAAAGAACTAAACTAACACGGATTATAAGAACCTTAAAACTGATTTAACACATAATTTTTCACATAACTCGGCAAGAGTTGGCATTCTCATCACTAAAGATGTGAGAGTTAACTTCCGGCCTTGACGCTGCTTCATCTCCATCCACATCTGACGACAGCAATTGGCCCTTTAGGCCGTTCTTGCTCTTGTTACTAACTTTGAAGTTGCTGTTGAATGACTAGAGGTTGTCTAGAAGGTCATTGTGTCGGGGATGTAGTGACTCTTGCCGCCCTGAAGATCCACCTTCTTCCCTATCTTCTGAAGACATTTCACCAGTACTTTTGGATCGACGGAGCCCACCATGAGTGAAGGCAGCAATACCCTATATTTCATTGAGGGCTTTCTTCACCCGCTTCATGCAGGCATCGCAGTCTATGGAGACCTAAATCTAATCTAATATAACGTAAATCTAAATCTAGCATAAATAAACGTAAATCTAATTAAAAATAAACCTAAATCTAATCTAATTTAATTTAAATAAACCTAAATCTAATTTAACGTCTAACCTAATCTTTAACGTCTTTTAGGATAGTTTCCTACGACGTTATAACTCTCTTCTTCTTGTGTGTGCGCGTGTGTGGATGTGTGTGCCAATAAAAAGAGATAAATGGTATAATGTTTCTATCACCCATGCCAAGTATGATAGATTGGTTATGCCATTTCCCTCTTGAATAATAGGTCTTGAGTTCAACTCCTCGTCGGCTAGATCTTTAGGTCTTTTAATTTTAATTAGTTTCCTACGACGTTAAATTAGTTTCTCTCTCTTTCTCTCTCAATGTGTGTGCGTTTTTTTGGATCGTATGCATGTTTTCTCTCTCTTTTCCTCTTTCAATGTGTGCGTTTTTTGTTTATGCATGTTCTCTCTCTTTTCCTCTCTCAATCCGTGCGTTTTTTGTTCATGCATGCTCTCTCTCCCTTTTCCTCTCTCAATGTGTGTGTGCATTCTTTGTTTATGTATGTGTGTGTGTGCGTTTTTGTTTATGTTTGTACTCTCTCTCTCTCTCTCTCTCTCTCTCTCTCTCTCTCTCAAAAACACTATGTGTGTGTGTATGTGTGTGTGTGAGAGAGAGAGAGAGGGAGAGAGAAAGAGGGGAAGGGAACATGAGAGTGAGGAGAGGGAAGGAGCATACATGGCTCTCCTTCCTCTCCTCGTGTGTGTGTGTGTGTGTGTGGAGAAGAAAGAGAGAGAGAGAGAGAGAGGGAGAGCATTACCTGCTCCTTGCTTGAGGGCGCCGAAAAACTCAGATCTGAGATCTGAGTTTTTGGGCGCTCTCTATTATTTTTTTAGCGCAGTCGACGTCGCTATGAGCGTCGCAAATCTACAAATAAATTTGCGACGCTCATAGCGACGCCGGGAAAAAAAAATTTGTGCGTCGCTATGTGAGCGTCGCTAATATGAATAGCCTCTTGTAGTGAAATAAGTGCATTTGATACCTATAAATAAGACTATAAAATAAAGCCTCATTATATAGCTACTCTTTTTGTCTCTTAGATCTTCAAGTATCATGGCTTGTGAAAGTGAATTGTCTGTAATAGAGAGCCACAGACAACAAGCCTCTTTTCAAGAAGATTATTTGAGAGCTTATCACCCACAAATGAATGCAGAAAGTAAAATTACTAAATTCATTTTTTTGAACCTAACTAAGAAATACTTACATGGTGTAGACCTACCACTTAGGATATCCATTATATAACACACTACATACTTCTATCAAAAAGTCTTCATTTGGGATTATTGAAGGAAGATCTAAGGTTCCCTCTATGTTGAGAATACATGACAAGATCTTGTCTACTAATAAGTATGTGCATGATTTGTAAAGTTCACTTCAAAAGCTTCATAGGTTAGATTTTATCAAAAGCAAAAACTAATTGCAAATAAGCACTTCCATGCCCTCACATTAATGATAATGAATGATTTTTTATCAAGTTATCAAAGACGTGATTAAAACACACCCTCGAGAAGAATCGATGAGGTGAGAAAATTGGACATATATACATGAAGTTAGTGACATTGGTGTTTAAACATGCTTAATAAAGAAAAATTATTGTCTCTTTATTTATTTTTTGTCATCATTGGCACAATCAAATTGGTATGTATACAATGTTTTCATGCTTATGGCAACAATCACTTTAAATTGGTATTGAGTGCCGTTAGTGGATTAAATACAATATGTAACCTTTCTCCCTTCATATATTCATAGTTGATGACAACTATGATGTAAGGACAGAGTGATGTTATCAAGTTTAATTTTTTGGTAAGTCTAAACTATTCTTAATTTAATTAAAATTCCTTTCAAACACTTAATGATGTAAAATGAAATTGAATGAGTAATTTTCTCTCTCAATCCTAGAGAGAGAAAATGTTCATATTCTCCCTAAAATGGTCTATGGATTGAGTGAAAATGACAAGAATAAGGCTATGTATTCATAAGCCCCTAAGATTTACTGTAGGGTTTCAACATATAGAAAGAGCTGGCTACAAACAAAAGAGAAAGAGTTGACTTATGGGGAACAAAATGGCCTAAAAATGACCCTAAGATGATATTTTTATTGTGAACGGGGGGATGAGCATAAAGATATTAAAAGCTCAAGAAATATCCACTATGGCATGTAAAATCATTTTAGAACTTAGTATAACTTTTTTGGGATCAAAATGAGTCCAAAATATTGACTCATGACCAAGAGCTATTCGAGTACTGCATGGAAGTCAAACATATGAATGGGACCTTATTATAAGTGCATAGGATGCATACGATTTGCAATTCACGTATACAAAACTCATAAAGGGGAGGGTGAGATCCATAAAACTAGGAAACAAGACAAAAAGGTGGAATTAATTATGGCTTGACATGAAAGGCAAATGCTTAAATTAGTAGATGCCATATCTTTTTGAAGCTCCATATCTTCTTTTGTGTGTGTGTGTGTGTGTGTGTGTGTGTGTGGGGGGTGGGGGGGGGGGGGGGGGGGGGGGTGCATATAAGTAGAGTAGGCTTAAGCTCTCAAAGAAAGCTTAGGCTCATCAAAAGCAGTCTTTTTGAGCTCCATCTCTCTATCTAATAATATGTTTTCACACTTTCATAGAAAATAATTGGTGGCAACGCGATGCAAAAGAGGGAGTTTAATAGTTTTAAAAGCTTCTTGTTTAAATTGAATACTCATGATGAAATACTTACCTTGCAAATCTGATGTCTCTCTCTCTTTGTTTAAATTGAATACTCGTGATGGGCTCGTGATTATATACTTACCTTGCAAATCTGATGTCTCTCCCTCTTTGTTGGGCTACTCAATTTGCACAATCAAATTCCTTTGAGAGGGAGGTCGATATTGTAGGTGCAAAACTAGCAAATAGAGCCTCTAATTATCCAATTGGTGTATTTTCTAAACCTTCACAAAGTGTAGTAAATATTGAAGTGCTCCATAGATTAGCATTCTTGTGTATGGGGGCTACCAAACCTCATTCTATCTTATTGTAGACATAGAGAAAACCACATACACTATGTCAATTCATGGGATATAGCTGGCACAACTAGTGCATGGAGGCCACAAGAGGTTGTCAATATCTTGAAAAACACACTCAATCCCTATTTACTCAATTGTATGCCAGACAACAAAAGCCAATTATTGCATTGGTAAAAAAAAATCTTGACAGTTCACTAAGCAAACAAGCTCCAAACATCACCAAACTCATAGGTTGGATAGACAAAGTCAACACGGTGCCTAGTGTCTCAAATCCACATTTCAATCACTTTAAATAAATAAAAAAATATCTATAGGGATGATTTGACCTAATTTGTTTTGGCTTAGAATGCACTCAATAGCTTACCATTGATGCCCAAATACCCCTCCGGTAGCTAAAATGAAGTTTTTATGCTTATTTTATGAGTTATAAGCTAATTAGGAAGAGAATTAGCAACAATATCTATATGAAACTTACATCATCATGTAGAGCTTTCACATATAAATATGTGGAAGCAGATAACACTTCAAATAGACAGTCCACAAGGGAGATAGAGCATTGGAAGAAAGAGGAGTACACAATGCTCAGCTCAATAGAACATACAATTCATTATCAGAACTTCAAAGGTTATATTACAAAACTTGGCTCTTATACCTTAGAAAGGTATGGAAAACTAGCTCTAATTTGGTGTAGAAAGGGACTTGAGATCATATATGGGTAATGCTTAATTACAAATTGGAAGCCCAAACTAATGATATAACAATTACGTAAAAATAAATAAAAAAATATAAGGTTTGGACATGCTGGGTTTTTCATTCAAAAATGGGATGAAATTATAACTTTTGGGCTAAAAGAGAAGTAGTTTTGTTAGCCTAGTGCTCACATTACCCCTCCTAGACAAGGTCATCCATGACACATCTATCTTATGGTGAGGTAGTGATTGGGATTTCTTGCTTTATGCTACTTTTGTAGGGCTTTGAGTGCTTTGTAGCACTTTATCAATAGATTTTTATTTCCTTCAATGATTTGGAGATCTATTGAGCTCTTTAAGCCCATGGAATAATAGACAAAAAATATGGTACAAATATTTTCTATCATAAGACCAAATTTTTTGGCTCTAAAAGTGAATAACCTTGTAAAAATTCCTCTCCAAATGTTTGCATGTTAAAAAAGGGCAAGAATTTCACTCAAGAATAGAATCCGTAGAGAAATTTGTCGGGCGATTAATTTAACAAATCATACCATAGCCCTTGGTTGCTTCAAGAAATGATATCCAAGGCGCATCTATCTATTCTACCTGACGGAAGGTCTAAATGCAAGTTAGAATCATTTTGGCTATTTTTATGAAAATAATACATGCTAGATCCGGAATCGTTTTAAATACTTCAATGGCACATGTTAGTGTCTTGACTATGTAGTCTTTAGTGGGTTTACTTTGTTGGTAGAGATAGCCTCAGGCTGTGATAGTTGAGCCATGTTGGATGTTTCTTAAGAACTATTTGGTGGCTACCTCAGCTTTGAACTCTCAAATTGGACAAATTGTAGAGTCTTTCTTGATTTTTGGAGGGGCTTGTTGTTGGCAGCGAAAGCAACCAAACCGACCAAACGGGCGCCCTTCAAGTCGATTCCTTCATTTATGAGCCCTAAATTTTGATGTACCTTCATTACTCCGCAAAGCCTTGTAATTAATTGAGAGTCTCTAATTGTAGTTGGACAATCTTCTATGAGTCTATTCATGCCAAATCTAAGTTGTAAAGTCTGTAATTGAGTATGAGTCTTGTAAAGCCAGTCAATGGCCAAGAGATCCCTAGATATAAAGTTCATTTTGTAAAGTGGGAAAAGGAACCGTATCATTATCAAAGTTTGGAGTTTTGAAGCATATGAGAGCGACTACTCTCATGCACCTTGTAATCCTTGTGTCTTGAGCTCTCGTAATCACATTTTGATTCTGAAACTTGCAATGTGTTCCTTATCCATTGATCTTTCATTCAAGTAAATTCATTGTCGATTTGGCGATGATTTTTGACTACATGTTGGTAGGCTAAATCTACTATTTTGTGTGCATTAATGATTTCTTTTTGACATTCTGACCATAGGAGAGTGTTCCTAGGCCCTAGGGTGACCTTTTTGGTATGTTTTGTTGTAGTTTCTAGGATCTTGATAATGATGGATTGTGATTTTCATACCTCCTTGGATTTTGACCAAACTTGGTAGATTAGTATCCCTAAGTGTCTTAGACCTTCTCCCAAAGTTTCGTAGCATTTGGACTTTATTCAAGTGCGAAAATGGGTTGTTGACTAAGTGCAGTGACATAGGACATAAGTAGGTTTTGAGATCCAAGAGTGATAGATTTGCAAGTGCTAGAGATATTTTTGTTCCATAGGTTCACTTCTTGAAGTTGACATCCTCAAAGAGTCTTCGTGCCCCATTTGGGTCGCTTCCCTGAGTATTGAC
The DNA here is from genome assembly GCF_014529385.1 of Adiantum capillus-veneris. Classification (NCBI taxonomy): domain Eukaryota; kingdom Viridiplantae; phylum Streptophyta; class Polypodiopsida; order Polypodiales; family Pteridaceae; genus Adiantum; species Adiantum capillus-veneris. The sequence continues at coordinate 38,739,537 of NC_140947.1, forward strand.
ATTATGTTAATTCCATAAAGCTATGCTATAGATGTTTGTTGCAGTGACCCGCTAACATTGGCGTCATTGCTGAGGTTAGCGATACTTAGGTGGTGAGTGACCTAGTCGTAGCTTTTACTTATAGACTTTTGATTTTGATTTCCACTTTATTTACACTTTTGCAATCAGGACACGGGGTTTAGTGCCCGGTAGAGGCTAGAAGTCAAGGACTTGCTATGTCTACTCTTGAGAGGTATTAGGAGTTGAGAGTGATGTACAAAAGAATTTCATTCTACATATTATCTGATGCTTTGAAATTACTATTCCATATTCCATTTTTCTTCCAATTTTGCACCATTTGTTGTTGATTAGTCATAGGCTTCAATTTTGCAATTAGGAGTAGGCTAGGTAACATCTATAACCATCAAATTGAGAAGAAAGGATCAGGGAAAAAACTATCAAAACCTTATTTTGGTTATTGACACCTTAAACTCTTAAAATCTTAGAAATTTGATGGTTGGGGCACAAGAGCAAATTCAAACCCAAAAATAAGTGAGAAAAGGGGTTAGACAAGCTACATAGAGCTGATTTGGAAAGTTTCATGCCAAAAAGTGCAAGAACATGGATCATGATCCATGACCCCCTGAGACAATTTGGGCGAAAACTAATGCCAAGGGAATCCGTTAGGTTCCAAATCTCTAGATACACACTTTTGGTGAAAACTTGACACTAAAGACTCACTCCAATTAGACAAATTGGCAAAGATACAAAAAACCCCATGAAATAGACAAACGTTGGGGCTTTTTGACTTTTTGGTGTCCAAACTCAAAATTAATTAAGTGAAAATCTGACCTCTACATGATCTAGGCATACAACTTACCAAATTCCATGACCAGATGTGGTGGAACATGGATTGCAATCCATGACCCCCTGAAGCATCTGAGGTTGATATTTGGATAGTGAGTAGCTGATATCATTTGGAACAACTTTTGTAAAGGTCATCATAGAAAAAAACAACAAAAAGTTGAGCAAAGTACCAAAATACAAGCTGCAAGGAAAAAACCGTTAGCAGCCACAAAATTCTGCTTTTGGCAAGGATAAAGGTGTTCAAATCCAAAATTAATTGGATAGGAAACCTCCAGAGACTTCAAATAACCATCTAACCAAGTTTGGGGTTCAGACATGGTGAAACATGGATCGCGATCCATGCCCCCCTGCTAGATTTTGGGATGGTGACCTTACAGACTTGTAGCAGAGACCAATACCTACAACTTATCCAAAACTAGGGGTACCAAAAAACTGTAAGAAGAGGCTCAAACAAGGCTAGAGTCAATCAAGACCAAAAAGCGCAAAACAAACTAACAAAGTGACTTTTGGGGGACCTAAGGAATATCAAACCACCTAAAAGTCACTTAACATTTATCAAGAGGCTGTGAGAGACAAGTGTGCCAAGTTTCAAGTGATTATGATACTGGTGTACATGGATCACAATCCATGACCCCCTGTCACAAAAATTGTCCAGATTGATACCAGAGTTAGCACTATTCCTTGAGAGCATAGTGGTGTTTTCAAAATTCAATTTGGATTTGGATTGTGCATATTGTAAGCAAAGTAGGAGTTTGTGTCAAAAGTTTGACAAAATTTTGATTCCAATAGATTTTTACTAACCCAGTGACTGTAAAGTTATAGCCACCAAAGTGAATTTTGTACAAGTTCAATGGATCAGAGTGGCAGTAAGTTGCTTTTGATCGAAGGATTAATGAATGCACCATAAAAGGTAATAGGTCAAGGTTTTGCAAGCTTTACAATCTTGATGTATTTGCGGTCATGCAAACTTTATAAGAGTAGAGAATCTATCATTAAAGACCAATCAAGCCATATTTCAACCGAAGGTAGTGTCAATCAACGGACCATACCTACCTTACAAACGATCTCAGTGGAGAGTCTTTTTTATACATCTTTGGAGAAATCCTATACCTATATGGCTGAGGGATCCAAACGTGTGAGTTTCAAAGAAGAAACCAAAATGGGAGTGGGACCATCATAGCCTCCACCAAACTTGAAACTTTTGCACCTACAATATCAGTTTGAAAATGAGCAAGGTTCTCAAATCTATAAAGATGTGTGGGACACATGTCTAACCTCACCATCCTATCTTATTGCAGTATTAGCGAGAACCACAATTAATTTGTTAAACCATGGGACGAAGCTGACTCGACTAGTGCATAGAGGCTACAAGAGGTTTTCAATCTCTCAAAAAACAACTAACAACTTGCATCTAACTCAGGCTACACTCAAGTGATTGAAATCACCAAAAGCCAATCGCTCATCGACAAGCAAATCACATCCGTTACATCATCAAATGACATCCAAATGTAACAAAACTTCTAGGACAAGTTTATAAGATCTAAGCACACATGCCTATGCCCTCAAACCCCACTTTAGGTCAAGTTCCAAAATCGCGATTATTAACAGCAGTGGATTTTTGACCTAGTTGTTTTCGACCCAGAATGCATCTAAATGCTTAGTAATGATGCCCCAATACCCCACCTATGCTTAGTTTTCATTTTAAAAGTGTAAATTCCTAGTTATGATGAAATTAGGTCGCGGATCGACGACGCCAAAAGCTACGAAATACTGTGAATGGCTTACGTCAATGCATAGAGCTCTTACCTGCGGTTGCAATGCAACAAACGCATTCACAATGTGACAACCAGAGAGGGAGTAGGAAGCGTGAGAAGGAGAGAAGTGAGCACCGTTAGCTCACGCTGTGTATTTCTTATCCAAAAACTTATAAAAAACTTACAAAAATTGGCTTTTATACCTTAGCCAAGGTTTTTGGGAGTAATTGAATCTGGAGTTCTACCAAAGCTGGAAATTGAATGGCTGATACAATCTGGAAGCTTGTAGCCCCGGCTCATTAATTACAAAGTTTGCCAAGAAAATAGGAGTTACAATATTCTTGATTTATCAAAATAATTATTGTTTTTACAAGGAGAACTCCGAAAAATGGTGTCCGCGTTAGCTTACTGCTAACATTTCCCCCTCCTCGCCTGTGTCGTCCCTTGACACAGCTTTCTGGGCTAAAGTAATCTTCAGGTTGACGGCGGGCGAGGCGGTCCTTCAGTGCTTCCATTGCCTTTTCGTATTTGATTTTGCGTTCTTTGTCTGGCACTTGCAAAAATTGCATGGTGACTCTATTTTTTAGTTCCACTGCTGAGTATCCTACAAATCTTGCTTTGAGGTTGCTTATCACCAGCGCAAATATCTTCGTTCGCCAGGTGAAGAAGCCAGTGTAAAATGCCTCCTCAAAACTTAGCATATTGTGCGAGAGCAGAAACATGCATCGGGCATAAAATCCATAAAGAACTTCCTCTGAGGGTTGCCCACTTAGATCATAGCAGAGGCCTTTGTTTCCTTCCAAAAATGAGAGCCATGGGGCTCCTGTCTGCTCAGGACCTTTGAAGATCTATATGCATGTGAGTAGCATCTGGTAGATTTTATATAACTTGGCACAGGAGAGATATGGCAGACTTTTGAAGAATGTCATGGCGCCCGTTAGGGTTTTCACCATGTATTCTTCTGCTGCTTGGCCTCTCTCTGGAGCTGGCAGCCTAGGAAAATTTAGCCATGTTGGCCTCTTCTTCTACAGTGCTCCATGTGCTTGCCACTTCCTTATTCGCGGTACCGGACAAAATGTGGGATCTTTCTGTATGGCCGCAGGTGCTCTTGTGAACATAATCAAATATCTTGGATTCTTGTTCAACCAGCTTAGCCTCCACTTTGGGTGGTCTTGATCTGGACCATCTTCTTGCATATCCTTGTATAATCTTTCCTTTACATGTAAGAGTTCTGCCTTGATGAGAGGGTATGGCAGGGATTGCTAGTGCCATTGAGCATTGATTTGATTGGGAGTGAGCTGTGTGATGTTGACAGAGTGTAAAACTCTCAACTCCCAATCCATAGCTACCTTCCACTGCTCATCTACCTCTAAGGCGGTCTTCTCCTTCATTTCATCTTCTTCAGTCTTTGACAGCTGGACCATTGGCACTATGTCTTCCTCTGTGATTTGGACCTGAAAATCTTCTCCCCCACTCAGCTCTTCGGTAGACTGTGTCTCGAATGAGACCTAGGGGATTTCCACTTGGGGCGGCTCTAAAGTGCTTGCCTCTTCCTGTATATCTGTAATTTCCTTAAGGAGCTCCTCCTCTCTTTGGACCCGCATGAGTGCCAGGTCTCTGCGTTGTGACTGCTCCAGCTTCAACTCCAGTTCTAAATCTCTGTTTTTCTTTTCTAAAGCTTTATACACTTCATCTATTCCCTTGATCGAGGCCACTGCTGGATTTTCTCTTAATTGTCGCAAGAAAGTGTCCTGATCATTAATTATTTGGTCAGAATACTGCAAAGATGCGTTTGCTACATCTAATTGTACTTGAATCTTCTGAGCTCACAGAGAGGTGGTAAGAAGTTCATGTGTCACTTCTGCCAACTGCTCATCTTTCACTTTGCAGGCATCAGATAACTGAGTCAGGAGGTCACCCAACTCCTCCATATCCTTCTATTGGCTGTCCTTGGCTATCTGATGCCTTTCTTCTTCAGTCTTTAGCTCTTGTACTTGCCTTTGGAGATCAGTGATAGTAGCCATTCTGTCGTCGAGCTCACCTTGAAGAGCATCGATGACCATTTCTAATTCTTTGGCTTTAGTAGTGCGGTTAAAGGCTGCTGAGCGGAGTTTCTTCGTCATGATTTGCATCTGCCTTGCATACTCGTTTACTTGTAGAATGACTTCATCATTGGACTGCCACTCCTCCTGTCTTGCAAGTTGAGATGTGCCAGCATCCTCTTGTGTTCCTTTTTGTTGTGTTGTTATTGCTAGTGTTTCTATAGAGATGGTTGCTTTTCCTTGGCCATCCTGAGGTTTTGAAACCTCGGCAGTGGCTGGCTGAGTGGAAATTACTGTTGTGGTCTCAACCCTTTTCGTTTCCATGGTTGCAGGCCTTTTCACCTTCTTAGTCTCGGTCTCTTCCTCATGTATAGTGGTTTGCTCTTTTTCTGTATCTTTCTCTTTATTAGTTTCATCCACCTCCTTGTGAGTATCCTCGGTTATCTGCTCTGGTGCTAGTTCAGCTTCCTTTTCTTCATGTTGCTTGGCGTGGTCAGTTTGTTGTGTAGCTTCCGTTTGGTGGGTGAAATCAAAATCTTTTTCCTTGTCGGTCTCGGCTTCTTTAGTGGTCTCTTGGCCTGGCGGTGATGATGGTGGAGTGGGCATGGGCTGGTCTTGTTGTTTCGGCGGCGGTGAGGTGGGTCAGGGGGATGCCTGGCCTTGCTCTTGAGTTGCTGCTTCCTCAGCTTTCTTGCCCGCTTCTTTCGCCTCTTTCAGCTTCAAGGCCTCTGCCTATTGGTATTCTTTCTAAATGATCCTTGGGATCCTCGGCCTCTTTCCTTGAATGATGTTTCGTTCGAAGTCCCTTCAAGCCGGTGGGTACCCACTTTTTTGGGTCTTTTCCCTGCACTTGCCTAGTGCGCTGATACGCCTGTTTTTCTCTTTCAAATCTTGCTTGTTTTTGCACTGGCTCCTCTTGGTGGACAGCCACAACTTTTCACTTCATTTCTTCCCTCCTAGCTCTTTTTTCTTCGTTGTCAGAGCTTTCACTGCTATGCTGCTCTGATGAACTGTCATCGGATTCATCACCTGATTTAAATGATCGCTTACCAGATCTTGTAGATCTTGGAGAGGATTGAGCTACCAAGATCCATGTGTTTTGATCCGGGGCAAGTGGTAGGTTTTCGGCCATGCCGATGGCATGATAGGCTATTCTGCTCAATACTTCCAGTGCGCCCAAGTATGTTATCTTTCCCTCCTTCTTGGTGGCCTTCAATGTTTTCAACACATATTGCGCGTGGTCCACAGGTTGTCTGGTGGTTGACTTCAGAACTTGTGTAAACGTGGTGGCCATGGCGTGATTTGGTGTTGTGTACCTTGGTGGCCTTTTCGCAAGGAAATGGAAATGTTGATGGTACATACGGGCTGGCTCTTCCACTTGCTCTCACAAGTTTAGAGTTTCTCCCTAGCTTCTACAACAATACCGCTCCAATGGCTACCGTACCTACCGTCATAGCCACATACAAATCGTCCTTTTGATTGGGAGGACACATGTCATCAGGTGACACAAGATCTTTTTCACTCTATGAAAAGCTTCCTGAGCTTCTTCATCCGATTCAAAACCATGCACCTCCTCATCCCTCTTTTGAAGAGGATACACATATTGGGACAACATCCAAAAAAATTGCAACAGATACTTTAACTTATGCACAAATGAAGACAAACCTTAAGAACTTGATGGAGGATCCATCAACACCAATTCTTTCACTTCTCCGAATCAGCCTCTATTCCCTTGGGGCTCTCCAATTAACGTGCAAAGAAAACCGAGCAAAGACAATTTTTGAGCAAATAAGAGCAACAACATTGACAAATTGATGCAAGTACAAGGTATATTGAAGAAAATAATCATGGCATGCTGGATTCGACTAGCACCTCAACACAAAAGAGTCGTACATCTAAAATTATCAAAAAGTAGTAGAGGCTTCAAAATATATGTTGTGCACTTGCAAGCAGCCACTGTTGTGGTGGAGGTATTGGCCACCATGCCTCTTGATCGGGTGCAAAAGGTGGACTTCACAACTAAGTTACCGATCTCAACTTCTTCATCATCATTTGAGAAATGCACTTGCTTCACTCTCCCACTAGATTGGTAGCATCCTACCACATCTCCATCATCCTCCTTATTTTGCAAGTGCATCCCTTGTGTCTTTAAGGTTTCCCCTTCAACCTGTGGACAAGAAACTTCAGCAAGAGTTTGCCTCTTCCTCTTGATAATACCAATGATCTCCTCATGGAATTCACACTTTGCAATGCCAAGAACTTCTCCCAGAGTAAAATCAATCTTGCTTTTCAAGATCCTTTCCTCCAAGACTTTCTTTAAATCTGTAGCAACCTCAATATCAGATTGTAGTTTGTAAGTTGGGTCTTTTGTCTTACCATTTGGTGGCTCTTTCTTCTTTCCTGTTGTAGACTCCTCCATGAGTGCATTATTGCAAGCATGATTACAAAACTTTGTCAAGGAGCAAAGTCATGCTTTCATATGGCATGAGGTGTCCATTGGAATAATAAAAGTCTAAGCTAAGGGGATCACAAGAAGACTTTTGCTGCCAAAACTATACCCTATTTTGATGATTTTTTAACACAAAATTCCAATCCAAATTGGAAAAAGTATATAAACTGGGAGTCGTAGCTAATGAGTTTAATTTTCTATCCATATTTTTAATATTTTATTTGGAGACACGGTTGAGGAGATATAATTGGACCACAGTCTACCCACATCATGCAGGGACAACTCATTTCAAACTTTGCCAGTTTTTGTTCACACTGGCTCTTCTCTTCTTGTGTAAACCCTTGGGGATTCCCTTCACCTATAAAAGGGGACCCCTTCTTCCTTGAAAACCATTCAAGAAATTCATGAGATGATCCATGAGTGAGTGAAAGGATTGTTGCCTAGTTGTACTTAGCCATTATACGCCTAAGCCTACACTTGCTCCTAGAGGAAAACTAGCCATACTTGTAGGCTATCCTTGGAAGATCAACTATAATCAAAGAAGGTCTTGAACTTGGTGCATCAATCAATGCTGAAGTCTCCCATCGTCTTCTCTCTCCATCATAATGGTGAACAACTCCCGAAGAGTTTGTCAAATAAGATGTATTTTACTTTGATATTTTGTTGGTTTCTTGTTGTTTTCTTTTTCAACTCTAATCCAACCTTATATCTCTAATTCAACATATATCTCTAATTTCATCTCCTTCTCTAAAAAAACCTATCTCTCTACAAATTATAGGTCCTCCTTGCTACAGGTACATTTCTCCCCGCAGTATCCTTATTGCCTACGGGTAAGAATAGGGCTTGGGAGGTAAACTTCTCATCTCTTCACTTCTCTCATATCTACATTTCTCACATACTATCCTAGATGAATAATCCACATGATGAGAATTTCTATCGGTTCCACTTTGTGCGATCTATTAGAATTAACGTCGTATGGATTAGCCGTAAAATACACTTCTCTTCAACGACGTATAATGTTTCTCTTTGGCTCAGAAAGGCTCAATGAAATACTTCTTTCACCGGATCCCATCATACTACCTCTTATAGACTATAACTTTTCTTTTGACGTAAGCGTAGTTATCTTGCTATGAACCAAGAGGATTTGTACACACAATTAATCCCAATTACTAAACAAAACATATATATTATGGTAAGCACAAAACTACAATGCCAAAGAACAATGTATAGCCTGTTTGGTTTGCAAAGATTGAACGCCATTAACTCATCTATTAACCCTTTCATATTACCCATGATACGATATGACCATAGCCTTGATGTTTTTATCTTTGTGTTGTTCTGATATTCTCTTTTGTGTTATTTCTTTGTGTGTGTGAGTGTAAGAGAGAAAGAGTGGGGCTTCTTTAATTTCACTTCCTTCCAAACCCTAGACTTCATGACATCTATGGTTTAACTCCTTCATATAGTTTTTAGAGTTCTCTCACAAACTCTCACAGCCAAAATCCCGGTGCTTTCCTGGCAAAATCGCAAATTTCTTGATAGTGTACTCAAGAAAATATAACATTGTGGAGAATGAATATATGTGTACACCGCGTTGCCGGAAGAGAGAGAGAGAGAGAGAGAGAGAGAGAGAGAGAGAGAGAGAGAGAGAGAGAGAGAGAGAGCGAGAGAGAGAGAGAGAGAGAGAGAGAGAGAGTATAGTGGAGATTGAACTAGAGTGCACAGAGACATGAGAAAAGGACAACAAAGAATCTTTAAACACTAGCAGAGCACCAGAACCTATGTATGGATCGACCAGTCCACCCATCCACATCCGTTGTACTATGCACAGAGAGAATTTCACTTCGCTGCGAGTGAGCCAGAATACCTCCAACCTACCTGAGCTAGACATAAGTTGAGGCTGCTTTGTCTCCCTCCATAAACCCAATCTCTCAAAGGATCCCAAGTACCAGTAGGTGGTAGGGTATCAACACCAACCATACCAGTTTACATGCCGCGCCTCTTCGATGCCTAGCACCGAGTGTTCAGGAAAATCCAAGACAAAATCCCCGACGGGTTAGACGTGTACGTCATTCAACCCCCTATGCACTAACCGTGTAGATGAGCCAACAAAAAGAAGAATACCTAGGCAACACCCTCGATCCAGCAGAGCCCCAGGTCAACGACCCTTTAGTCTAAGGCTAAGCGATATAGGTGATCCTAGTCTTGTAGCGATGCTGCCACCCATGAGAAACATAACACATGAATTCAATCACAATAGTACTTGCCGTATGCACAAACAATCTTTTCCAAGAAGTTAGATTGTACAAGGTCTCTATCCCTACACGTCTACCAAAAACCATCCAGGTCACTTCATGCTCTCATGCTAAAACCATAAGCCATATTCCAATCACATCACACGGATGATCAGTCCACCCAACTCAAGTGAGGCACGACCAATCCTGCATAACCACTTTATAACATAACATGGCTGCAAAAATTTTGGCAACATAACCGAATCCAAAGGAAAAACCATGAGCCACACCGGCTTCCACCATAAAATCACAACCATAATCCATGAGGGAATCTCATCCCTTAACCATAAATCATAATCACATTGAACCAACTCCCACACTTGGAGTTTGACTTATTCTCTGCAATCAATCAAAGTCCATACACATATGATCGTTAAGACATGATTCTTTCATGCATAAAAATATTCCAACGAGAAACTAATCATAATAGAAAAACCCAATTTTGACAACATCCAATCATGCAAAGTTGATGCATCATATCTGCACTTCACCCCTCTAGCACATAGAACTAGTTTTGACCTAGAAAGGTGGAAAGCAATCATTACCATGCACATGAGGCATCCACATCAATCCATAAGTTCCCATACATCATATGATAACATTACAACACCATAAACATAATGCAAAACAGCTCCGACCTTTAGGCCAACCATAAACCATAACTTCGCACATTTGCAAAAACAATTGGGAGCATGCATAAGATACAAATGAATGTATTTGACCTTAACCCAATGCATCATGTTCAGCTCCATTATGTAGAATATCACTCTATCACATCACTTTACCCATATGGTACTTACACAACAGACAGTAACCCAGAAAGAATCCACTTTAATCATATCTATCTATGTGGTTCGGGATGTCTAACCATATACTCTCATATAAGTTTATGGGCATATAATAGATGAAATCAACTCACCAAAACAAACCATAAATTATCCATAAATGGCTCGGTTAACTACGACATCATATGGTACCCCCCCCTTGGCAGCACCTTTATACGTGTAGGTAAAATCGGTTATGGAATGATTAATAACTCGCATTCCCGCGGTGATAACGGATACCTAAATTCATTTATCATCAAGTTTCATCAATATTTTCAATTGGTTAAGTGGATTTGCCCATCCGGTGGTTTTCCAAGGAGCGTGGAGTCAAAAAATTTGATTGTGTAGTGGAAGCAAGTTGTTTTTTGACCATATCTCTTAGCTCGTGCATGCTTTTCACATGACACCTAAGAGAGAAAATATTTTAAATGATGTGTTTTATCTCTGGTACAAAGGGTTCAGGCTTATTCATAACGTTTTGTGAGTTATGATCAAAACAGTGTTCCTACCGTCTCCACGACGTGAAACAAAAAGCACTTTTTATGCACGCACGTGATCATAAACGCATCATGTGCATAAATCAACGTTTTAAACATGATGAAATAATCATAACTCAACTTCATACATACTCGGTTAATCCATACATGCACTCGTATACAAAAAAAAAAATCACCAAAAGAGTGACTACTCAAAAAAACGACATAGAGAGAGATGATGATGGCTATGGAGTTTAGAGCTTCTCACCGTGCTTCAGAATCAATTAGGGGTTGTTGAAAGACTTCTTGCTTTGTCTCTGGAATGTCCTTTTAGACTGAAATGTTGATGTTGGAATTAGGGTTGCAGAGAAACACACACAGCTTGGAGAAGACGAAGGAAGCTCAAGGCACACAATAGAGAGTGTGTTACTTAGTGTGCAATGGAAAGATTGATAGCCCTAGAGTGATGGGCGTATATACAATGCACGGGGGGAAAAAAATCCTAAAGAGGGAAAAAATGCCCCGGCGGTCCTAGTGTGTTCACACACATCACTACCACATGTATATGGTAACAAATCCCCCCTTCATGCGGTGAACGAGAGCTGGCACATGAGTAAAGGGAAGTGCCATGCCCTGAGGACAAGATCAGTCCACAAAGGGGAGTAAGCCCAAAGCTTTGCGCAAAGCTTCAAGCTTCTCACGAGACAATGCCTTTGTGAAAAGATCTGCAAGGTTGTCCTGTGTTGGCACATAAGCCAAGCTGATCTCTCCTGCTGAGAGCCTCTCCCTGACATAGTGGTAATGCACCTCAATGTGCTTTGTGCGAGCATGAAAAACTGGGTTCCTTGCAACTACCAATGCGCTCTGACTGTCAGTATAGATAGTGTTGGCAGTGTCCTGTCCAACACCCAAATCAGCCATAAGGCGTCTGAGCCATACACACTCAACCGTAGCTGTGAAGACTGCCCTGTACTCAGCCTCACAACTAGAAGTGGCCACAGTAGGTTCCTTCTTGCTCAACCATGATATACATGAACTGCTAAGCATGAAACAAAAACCACTTGTGGACACGCGCGTGTCAAAACAACCAGCACAATCTGAGTCCGAAAAAGCATGTAAGTCTGGCGGCAATGATCCCCCCTTGGGATAAAACAAGCCAAGATGTAAAGTGCCACTAAGGTAGCGGAAAATCCTCTGGAAAGCCTGCCAATGCTTAGACCCTGGGCTATGCATAAATCTGCTGACCTGTGAGACTGCAAACTGAATATCCGGCCTCGTGTTGCATACATAAATGAGGCAGCCAATAGCAGTTTGGTAAAGAGTGACATCAGCAAGATCTCCAGCATCATGTAGACTCAATTTCAAACCTGTTTCCATGGGAGTGGCAATAGGTTTGCAATCCTCAAGTCCAAAATTACATAGCAATGTCTCTATGTAACTTTTCTGACACAAAGCAATACCACCATCACACTGCTTAAACTGTATACCAAAATAATGATGCAACAGCCCTAAATCTTTCATCTTGAAAGTAGCATTCAAATCAGCCTTAAATTCAGCAATATGTCTCTCATTTGGTCCAGTGATCAGCAAATCATCAACATAAAGAACCACAATGAGAAGTACATCACCCTCACGCTTTACATACAATGTGCTTTCTGTTGGACTGTTACGAAAGCCTTGTTTGACCAAATGAGTGTCGGCTTTCTCATACCAAGCACAAGGAGATTGCTTCAACCCATACAAAGCCTTGTTACATTTGCACACTTTGTCCTCTTGTCCTTTTATGACAAAACCGCGAGGCTGCGTTACATAAGCTTCCTCCAATATGTCACCATTCAAGAAAGCAGTAACAATGTCTGATTGATGTACATCCCAATCAAAATGAGCTGCCAATGCACATAGAAAACGCACAGTAGTCATACGACAAGTGGGAGCAAAAGTCTCTTCATAATCTATGCCTTTTTGCTGTGCATAACCCTTTGCAACAAGTGGAGCCTTATGGCGATCGATCTCACCATCCGGCTTGCGTTTCAACTTGTAAACCCACTTCATACCAATGGCCTTTTTGCCATGAGGCAAATCACATAAAGTCCATGTGTCATTTTCTATAAGTGCATCATATTCTGATTGCATGGCAGCCATCCAATTTTCTGAATTTTGTGCTTCATCAAAAGTCAGAGGCTCCTCAACATCATGTAAGCTGGACACAGCCAAAGCATAACAATCTGATGCATAAGATGCATGGCGAGAGCCTGAACGAGTATGGCTAGACAAAGGTGCATCCAATTTACTGTCACGCAAGGTGTGCACCAACCATTTTGGCATACCTCTAGCCTGCTCATTTTCAGCCCTTTCCTCATCAAGTACATCATGTACATCTACATCAGTAATAGGCTGATCTAGAACATTTTCAGAAACCCCCATAGGCTGTACAGTTGCCTCATTGGAACTTACATTCGTCTTTCCACCACTGAAAAGAGGCAACAAAGTGTCATAAATGTCCTGTGAGCTTACATTACTGTCTCTGGTACATGACAGCAAGGGCTGAACAGAATCTTCAACAAACACTACATCCCGTGAAACTAGAATACGTTTTTTTTGCGGATGATACAACCTGTAACCTTTGCTTTCAGCACTATAACCAACAAAAATACATTTGACAGCGTTATCATCCAATTTTTTGCGCTACACTTGTGGCACCAAAGCATATGCCAAACAGCCAAAAACATGCATGTGCTCAATAGAAGGCTTTCTATCATGCCATGCTTCATATGGAGTAATAGACTGCAAAGCTTTCGTAGGACACCTGTTAAGTACATAAGTGGCACACATGACGGCCTCAAGCCAAAAAGAATGCGGTAAAGCTTGACTTTTGACCATACATCGTGCCATTTTCGTCAGTGACCTGTTTTTCCTCTCAGCAACACCATTTTGCTGAGGTGTATAAGGCACTGTACATTGATGTTTTATCCCACGACTAGCCTGAAATGCATTAAATTCATGAGACATATACTCCCCCCCTCGATCGGAACGGAGGGTGCCCATAGTACATTTCGAGACATTTTCAGCCATAGCCAGAAATTGTTTGAAGCACATAAAAACTTCGGACTTCGCTTTAAGCGGAAATACCCATGCATGCCTGGAGTAATCATCTATGAAAGTCACGAAGTATAGGTAATTGCCCAAGGACGGAGTTTGCATGGGTCCACAAACATCACTATGCACAAGTTGCAACCTGCATGTGGCCCGAACTGAACCATCCTTCGAAAACTTAGAACGTTGCATCTTACCCAAAGTACAGCCTTCACAAACGTGTTTGGCAGGTGCTTCAAGAGGCGGAAAAGAAGCAACCATATCAAATTTCTGCAACGCAGCAAACTGGCAAAATTCAGATGACCAAAACGTGCATGCCAAAGTTTTGCATTTGAAATAGTCCTTGAATCTGCAACAGCATTTGCAAAATTTTGTCCACACTTGTCATACAAAGTGAGCTTATACAGCCCACGGCACAAAAGGCCAGATGCAACAATTTCATCACCAAAACTGAGATCATGAACTGTACATCTGTCATCCACAAATTTGATTACAAGTCCAAGTCTAGCAAGTGCAGATACAGACAAGAGATTCTTCTTGATCCCAGGTACATAAAGTGCATCAGCAAGTGTGAAGGAACTGCCATTAGCATCAGTAAGCACAATCTTTCCAACTCCCTGAACTGGATAAGAGGCATTGTTGGGACAAGTGACTGAATTCCCATGAGGGACAGACTTGAGAGAGGTAAACAATTCACGATGTGAGGTAATGTGCTTTGTAGCACCACTGTCGAAATACCACACATGTGAATCTGCAGCAACTGACAAGCATGCATCATGGACAGCAGGATTGTAAGTGCACTCTGTGCTAAAAGCCCATTCTGCATCAACATCAGCAGCACGGTCTCCTTTCACAGAAGACTCCACAATGACTGCATTTGTAGTGGAACCAGCATTTGCAGTGGAACCACCCTCTTTCTTCTTAGCCTCTTTGGCCTTCAACTTAGGACACGACTTGATCAAGTGATCATTGGCTTTACAATAATGGCAACGCATCTTCTTTTTTCTCTTATCACCAGAATTGCCAGACGAAGTGCTGCCAGTAGAAGCATTATGAACAGAATTTTTGCCACTCGCAGTAGAACCATAAGAAGTGGCTGTATTACTGTTACCACCCTTTCTTTGAGAAGCAATAAAAGCCTGTTCAACTGTACACTGCCTAGTCCTGTTTTTTCTAGAAAGTGACTCTTGCAATAGCAATGTGCATAATGCATCAAACTTGACAACTTCAGGATTTCCTTGGGTCATAAGTCTCCAAGTACTAGCAAAAGTCTGGTAGGAATCTGGTAAGGCATCAAGAACAGTCTGCACAAGGAAACTGTCTGAAATAACTTCACCTGCAGAAATAAGCTGCTCATTGATATCCTTGACACTAGCAAGGAAAGTGTCCATATCATCTTCCTCATGCATAATCTTCGACTCCAGCTCTTTACGCAGGAAAGCAATTTTAGCCTCATTGCGGCTTGCATAAAGACCTGCTAAAATATCCCAATCCTGTTTTGCAGATTTTGCTGAACGGATGTGAGGAACAATGGTGCGCTTCACAGACAACGCAATCAATGCATGAGCCTGCGCATCCTTAACATCTCAACGAGCTTATTCTGCCGTATGCAAAACAACTCTAACAGCTGCAATCCTTGCAGCAAGACCTGCAACATCCTCAACATCGCCTACATCCTCAGAACCAGGACGTACATCAATGCCCTGCACAATGTTCCAGACACCCTTTGACACAAGAACATGTTGCATCATATAAACCCACATAGGGTAGTTGTCCCCATCCAACCTGTCCTCAGCAGCAAACATCTTGAACACATCTGTGTTGTTGTTGTCAGTCATGGTAAATGTTGCACCTGATGTGAAAACTGCCCGAAAATAGGAGAAACGGAGCGGAAAACGAGCTCACCCAAAATTTTTGTCGACCTGCGAACGCTCGCCAAAGCTCACTGAAATCGGAGAAAGTGAGTAGGCGTGTGCTGGAGTAGCTGGCGACTAAGCCCGGGAGGACATGACCTGCTCTGATACCAATTGTTGGATTTAGGGTTGCAGAGAAACACACACAGCTTGGAGAAGACGAAGGAAGCTCAAGGCACACAATAGAGAGTGTGTTACTTAGTGTGCAATGGAAAGATTGATAGCCCTAGAGTGATGGGCGTATATGCAATGCACGGGGGGAAAAAAACTCCTAAAGAGGGAAAAAATGCCCCAGCGGTCCTAGTGTGTTCACACACATCACTACCACATGTATATGGTAACAGTTGATAATTTGGTCCAAATTGCTTCAAATCAATTTTTGAACAAGCAAAGATGCATAAAATCATGCAAGGAACAAAACTATATGGTCAAAACAAAAATTTGCAACCAAAGTAAATAATTGCGATTATTTATAGCTGGGAAAATTTCAACTTTTTTGCAACCTTGGCTTTATAGGCTTGAAGTATGTGCCAATTACATGCTCTGAGAGAAATATGGGCTCATTTGAATGTACAGGGTGAAAATGGTACCAGATTGTGGCTTTAGGCCTCTAAAACAGTAGATATAAAGGAAATTTGAGATTTTGAAATCCAAATGGACTCAAAATTGGCTAGTGGGCTTATCTCAACATGCTCTTTGGATGTATGATGACAAAATATCCAAATTGCCCCATTTTGGCCAAAAAGTAAATAATCTCGATTATTAACTTTTCTTCTAAAATTGACATTTTTTTGGCATAGACTAGTTCTAGGCATGGTATAGACCTTGGTTATGAATTATGAGGTGATTTGGATCAAGAAAAGTTGTTCATAACCCAAATTTTGGCTTACACAGACTTCTTTGCGTTTTTTGGCAGTTTTGCAAGTAAAGGGTGGTCATTTTATCTCATACTTGATTTTTGGCATGTAATAGGTGTTTACACATGATAGGTGAGGTGAATTGACAATTTCCAAGCAAAAATGTTGCAAAAGTAAATAATCGCGATTATTTACAACAGTGACAAAAACTTTGCATTTCACATAAATTTTGACATAAACATGTTTCATACACCTAATACAAGTCCTAAATTGAATTCGGTCAAGTTTGGTCATGCCGGCATCACTTTGTGCTCTGTCGACTCTGAATTCACCATTTTTTGTGATTACTCTGTCTGTTAGGTTGGTTGGTCAACTTTGAGGCTTTGGACTTGTCCGTAACCTCGTTGTGAAGCTACCTATCCAATTTTGGCTCATTTGGAGTTAGTTTGGCCTCGTATGTCAAATTTGACGCTTTGTAACCTTCGAGCCATTTTTTGCTTTTCGAGGGCTTTACTTGATGGATTTGTCCAAACCAATCATATACATTGTATATGAACCTCATTAGCAAGCCATCTGTGGGTTCAGGTCGGAATTCTGGCCTTTCCCAAAAAACCTAATTATCTACTGAGGACCCCCTTGACCCCAGCCGAATGATTATCTGATGGTATGGAATGGTTCTATTATGTTAGGGCATGCTATGGTTCAAATCCCATCCGATTTGGTCAAGCTGGCAAGCTGCTATGGTCACTTTTAGGTCGTAGGTCTTCGTGCACTACTCGGCTTCTAGGGTTTTTTCTAGAGATTTAGACTAGCTACCGGTCGTACAAAATGGATCATTGATTATTAAGAAACTTATCCCTAATTTCGTGTGAGACGGCGCTGAAAAAGGTCAATTGCGGGCTCCGAAAATGACGCGCGAAAGAAGCCGAAATGCTCTCTCTGCAAAGGCTCCAAGTGGAAATGAGGTGGTTTTAGCCTAGACTAGATATCTATACCTGGACTTCCCGAACCAATTTTTCCCAGATTCCCCCGTTAGTCCTATTAGGCCGTGAAATCTATGTTAGGCTCAAAAATTTCCAAAATCGGATTCCTGTAGCTCATTCTGCAAGAATTTTGCAAAAGTAGACTTGGCCGCCTAATTTGGCCTTCCTGCTTCCATCTTCTAATTTCATTGAAAATTTTTGCGCTTGTCCGCCTTGTCTTTCTGATCATCATCATGTCTTTCGTTTCTCCATCTGAGCTTCCCTACTATTTATTATTAATTTTTGACCTTTTTATTTGAAAAAATCAAAGAAAATAGAAAAATTCTCTAAAAAAAAACCAAGTGAAAATCCAATAATAAAGAAAATCCCTTGAAAAACATAGCTTTATTGTTTTTTGTTGGATTTCTCCACTTTTAATCCTCCTTTTCAACAAAAATGATGAAAAATACCCAAAAAAAGACTATTTTTGATGATTTTTTGATAGTATATACATTATTTATACTCATCGGGAAGATATTACCAGTGAATTTTCCCTTGTTGATGAATTATAAGGGCATTATTAGATAATTTTGCAAAAAATCACACGTTAATATGAAACTTTTTCCTCCCTCTTCAAACATTGCCCTTAATTACTTAGTATTTAGTAGTACCCTTCCACCCCTCCTAGATGGCGTTCTCCGAGACGACTGCGTGCTTATGTCAAACAATTGTGTCTATGCATAGCCGTGATTGGCTCTACCATGATATGAAGATCAATGGAATTCCACTCAATATGTTGTGCAAGAGCTGGGTCTTGAGTAAATAACTCAAGGGTTTCAGATGTCGAGGTTTGTTGTTGATGTCTTCCAAAGAGAAAATCTTGTAGTCTTTGTGCTCTCTCTTTGATAGTACCATCAGGGTGTTTAAGCACGCTGATTTCTTGAGCTATTGGAAGCACTTTAGACGGTTGTCGAGCTTTTTCTCGCTATTGGTAGCTCATTCTGCTTGGTGCATGGTTTTTGAGAGTCTGTTGAGACTTAACTCGCCACTATTTGATTGGTTTCGCGTTGTGTGGAGAAGATAAGTGCTCCTTTTTCTTCCAAACCTTATTCATGTTAGGCTCCTTGTTCATAGATGCTCAATTCTGTGCTCGAATCCTTGGAACCGTCTTCTAATTCTTTGGTGAAATTTTAGGCACCCAGATCTGATTTGGTTTATCCACCAGTTGCGCCTTTGGTACCCAAATTTTCCTGACTCCTTGCATGCTACTTGTAGCATTTGTTTGTCAAGGGGATGGAGAAGATTTACTTCATGGATTGGTCCTCTGATTGCATCTTTTCCATTCCTCTTTGCTTGGTGCAATAGGAACAATGAGTTGCCCTCCTTTAAGTGATAGCTTAAGCTGATTTGTATCCCAATCTGGTACTGCTTTGTATGTACGCATCCAAGGAATGCCAAGAATCATTCATGTGTTCATCTAGCAAGCATACAAACTGATGCGGACATGAGCATCCATGTACTACCCCACGTGCAAGTTGACTACTCCCAATGTTGGAGTTGGGTTCTTGTTGCATCCTTTGATTGTCGTTATTCCTGTTGTCAATGCTTGACCTGTTGCCTTCTTATATGTGGAATAACTGACTGCATTCACTCTAGCTCATGTGTCTACCAAAGCATTGGTGCTATGATTGTTGAGTTGTACTTTGATGCGGAGATCCATTCCATCTAACCAGTCGTCATCTGTTGAAACTGCGTCTTTAGGTAATTCCCATCGTCGATCATCTAGCTCCAAAGTGTTGATGGGAATCGATATCTATTGATTCTTGAGAGCAGCTTTAAGCTTGAGCACCCGAAGTCTACTAGCTTCCTCCTGGGCTTCATCAATAACCTGCTATCGCTTCATCTTCCTTTGTTTGGTTGCATGCATTCTCTCTAGCAATTCATTGGTTACTGGCAAATTGTATTTCTTTAAACGATATCCACTAATCCAAGTAGCCATTGGTTCACTATCTAGGGTTGACAATTTTACTGCTCCACTTGGAGATACATCTTCAATGATAAATGGTCCATTTCCCTCTTTCTTAAACTTGGGAATGTGTTGCTTAAGGGAATAGACTAGAACTAAGTCCCCTTTCTTGAAAATTTTGGTGATTAAGTGGGAATCAAAAAACTATTTTTGTTTCCTCTTTTGTGCTTAGATATGAGCTACAACAGTTAGCCTTTGCTCGTCTAGCTTTTCCAAATCTTCAAGTCTTTCAGACAATTCAAGTCCAGTCCACTCAAGAGTTTGTGCTACCCTTAAGGTCGGCAATAGAAATTCTTTTGGCAGTATGGCATCAAGACCATAAACAAGGTTAAAGGGTGTAGCATTTAAAGCCGTTTTGAATGAAACTCGATAAGCCCATAGAGCAGCATGGAGATTCATTTCCCAGTCTGTCCTTCCTGAACTAACCACTTTGGTCAGTACCAAGCTAAGAATTTTATTCGTATGCTCAGCTTGTCCGTTTGCTTGTGGGTGATAGGGCGTTGATTTGTTATGGATAATCATAAACTCATTAAGAAAATACTCTATTACCTCGTTGAGGAAATGAGTTCCCCGATCACTGACAATTCTATTGGCAGTCCATACCTTACGAATACATTCATATAAGAATGCAGCAGTGGTTCTGGCATCATTCTTTTGGGTTGCTTTAGCCTCGGCCCACTTGGTCAAATAGTCCGTAGCTACAATGATATATTGAGCTTGGGTTCTATAAGCAGGTGGCTGTATCGGTCCAACAAAATATATACCCATTTTGCAAAGGCTCTAGCCCCCATCATTGGTCTTAAGGGCATGCATTTTTGCTCGTTGACAAGCATCACACCTTCGAACATATTCTTTGGCATCTGCAAAAAGTGTTGGCCACCATATGCTTGCCATCAAGATTGCTCTTGCGGTGGTCTCACTAGAAAAGTGACCTCCAGCTAATCCAGCATGTGCTTGTTCTATAATTGGAATATACTCATTTTCATTTGCACAAAGACGCAAATGTTGATCCTTACCTCTCCGATATAATTGGTTCCCAATGAGAGCATAGTCTCTTGCTTCCATTTCAATTGCTCTTTGATGGCGTTTACTCATATACTCAAGAAATGTTCGGTTCAATAAGTAAGTAACCAAATAGTTACTCCACTTAGGAACAGGTGACATTTGAAACAATGTTACATGAGGAATGGGTGGTTGTTTCTGACATTGAGGGAAATCTTTACAAAAGATCGAACATCTTTTCTCATAATTGGCCAAAATATTCCAAGTCTTAAGATTTTTTGCATAGTTTGGTCTTCTGCAAAGTGAAGTCCTACTATGGTAACATGTGCTTGACCTAGGTACTGATCCCTTTCTTCAGGGTTAATGCATAAAATCAATATCCCGTCTCGATTTCTTTTATATAGCCTCCCAGCTAGTAATTGATACATAGCCGATTGCTCGATTAAATCAATTGTGATAGGAAGTGGTGAATGCACTTGAGCTATTATCAATTACACACTTTTTTCCGACCATCTAGGTATCATTTTCATGGAGAACATATAGGCATCTGGTAGATCATCATCTACCCCTTTAGGTGATTTCCTTGAAACAATCCTGGACAAATGATCTGCTCATTGATGTGTAGTGCCTTTTTTTACAACCACAGTGAAATAAAATTTGAGAAGAATCATGAAGCATCTCACTATTCTTCCTGTGCTGCATGGCTTGTTGACCAAATATAACAAAGCTTGGTGGTCCACAAAGAGCACAAACTTGTTGGCCAATAGGTAATGTCTATACTTTTTAGCGGCATAGATCATTCCTAGTCCTTCTCTTTCAGTGGTGCTGTAATTATTTTCTGCCATATTTAATTGTTGGCTAGCATAAGAAATAGGAAAGTCAATTTTCCCATCTCTTGGTTGGGCTAGTATACAACCAATAGCAAAGTTTGAAGCATCTACGTGTACGTGGAATACCTTATCCCAATTGAGTGCTTTCAATATTGGAGCTGAGGTGAGAGCTTTCTTAAGCTTCAATGAAGGATTCTTCACATGCCTCAGTCCATTCAAAGCGCGTAATCAATCTATATATGGGTTTTGCAATTATAGCATACATGTAGATGAACCGTCGGTAATATCCACAATGTTCCATGAAGGCTTGTACCCCTTTAACTGTTGTTTCTCTAGGAAAATCAACAATGACATGAATCTTTTCAATATCGGTAGCTATTCCATTTTTAGACACTATATGTCCAAGGATTTTCCCTTGTCTTCCCATGAATATGCACTTTTCAGGGTTTAAGCAAATCATGTAAAGTCTACATATCTCGAATACCTTTTTGAAGTGTTCAAAATAATCAACTCGGATTGACGAATGTACACATAAATCATCCATGTATAGTTCCAAGAATTTCCAAAGATACTCTTTGAAAGCATGGCTCATCAATCTCTGAAATGTGGCTGGAGCATTAGTTAACCCAAACAGCATAACCCGAAAGGCAAATATACCCCATTCTGTTGCAAAAGCAGTTTTCTGTTGATCTTTTGGGTCAACCAAAAGTTGATTGTATCCCGAAAATCCATCTAGGAAGCTGTAAGCTTCTTTTCCTGCCACTCGTTCTAAAACATGCTCTGTTATCGGAAGAGGAAATTTGTCTCTAATGGTAGCTGCATTCACTTTTTTGAGATTAACGCACACTCGTAATTTTCCATTCTTCTTAGGTACTACCACAATTGGGGACACCCAATCATTGTGTTCAGTTTCGTAAATGAATTCAGCTTCCTTTAGTTTTTTCAATCTCTTCTTTGATCTTCCTGGCAAATGTTTCGTTATAAGTGTATGGTCTCTGTCTACTTGGTTTCGCATCATCTCTCATGGGTATGGTATGTTGGAAGATTTTTGGTTCAACAGCCTTGAGATCCTTGTAAGACTAAGCAAAGATATCCCGGTATTCCTTTAACAAGCTTAGTGAAATCTTTTCTTCTTCTTTTGTTAGGTTATTTGTAATGTAAGCCGGTCTAATCTCTTCTCCTGGTTCAGCCAAGTCTACCCTTTTAGCGTTTTTAGGGTCTTCATAAGACTCGCCTTATTTCCATAGTTCCCTAACCGGTTGTTAGATTATGATTTCCGACGTGCATTACATCCTTACCATCCTCTTCCTTGGTTTCCAATTCGGTGGTGTATATCTTCTTTAGAGCTTTTTTCAACTCTTGATATTTCTTTTTCCGCTTGACTCTGGTCATGAGTGGTTTTTTATCCTGATGTTCTTCGTGAGTACCCTTCCTTGTTTTTCTCAATGTCTGAGACATTTTTGAGTTTTCGTTTGAAGGATATCTGCTAGTTATTTTGTCCTTGACACAATCATTAGCATCTATCTGCATCAGGAATTGTGTTTTACTGGAGACTGATGGCATAGGTCGTGCTTTCACAATTTTAGTGTCCCTCTTTCTTCTATACCATTTTTGTCTTCTTGATTTCTGGTTTGGAAAGTCAAAAAACTTTTCCTCCTTCCCCTTAAGAGTAGTTGAGCTCTTGTATGTTCTTTTTCAGATCCCGAATCTTCGGAGGTAGCTAAGTGTTCATCCAACTCATCGGTTGCATCGTAATAGAGGTCATAAAAGACTTGTTGAGCTTTCATCAAGTCCTTTGTTTCCTCATCCTTGGTTTTAATGTTAAGAACTAACATCGTTTGGATGGAAATTATGTCGTAGCCATCCTCATTGCAAAATTGAGTAGGCATAGACGTGTTCACGCATACATCCATTGTCACTAAAATTTGAGTCCACTCGAATGGTTTGATTAAATGCTCTGGAAAGGGTTCAGGTATGTAGGCTTCGTCTGTACAGTCCCTTTCTAGGATACATTCCTCTCGTCTTAAGCTTCCATTTTCTGAAGCTCCACACATCCAAATAGGAGTGTCTTTGTTTAGTCAAGATGGAAGTTTAGTTTCAGTCGAAGAGATTGAATCAAACTCTTGGATGGGTGTTTTCAAGACGTCTCTATAGGTGTGGTCTTTTAGATTGACTCTTGTTATAGATCCCACTTGCTTCAAGTACAGATAGTCGTTTCCCCAATCTTGGATAAGTTGTACCTGTCGCATGAAAGGTCTTCCCAATATGATTTCATAGTTGAGTTTTTTCCCAAAGTCTACTATGGCAAAAGTGTGTTGGTATTCAATTCCACAGGAGTTGACTATCACTTTTTCTAGTAGCCCTAATGGTCTTTCAATGTGTCCGTCAGCCAACTACAATTTCATTCACGTTTGTCTAATGGTTGGCTGTTCCCAAGATTCCCATACTACTTTAGTGGCTATGGCTATGACAGATCCACTATCTAGTATTGCCATGGTTTCAATGTCATTATAACTCACTGAGAAGGTAGTGTTTCCTTCTTCCCCTTCATAATATTCTCCAACCTTGTTCATAGGAACTAATCGAATCTCTTTGTATTCCGTTTCATTTTTCGAGTTTCCCAGATTCTTAGAGATTAACCCCGTTATCCCCACCTTTTCTAGGGTTTTCTGTAAATCATTCCATAAGTATGGCCTGAATTTCAACAGTTCTCCCAAATTAAGAGTGCATTGGATAGGTGTAGACATGATTGAATGAATGTTGTCTACTTCTAGGGTCTGTTTGGCTCTTTGACTTGAGTGGTTCTACAAATGATAGATTCATCTTCGTTATCTCCCAAGTAAGAAGGTAATGTTTTTAATGTCATTGGTTTAGATATCCTTGAAGCCTCTGATCCGCAATCCCCGTATAAGGATTGTATATCCATGTTTATATCAGATGGTAGGTTATCCAACCAGACTTCCTCTATAGGAGCCGACTTTAAAGTTATGCTCCCATCATTGATCTCCCTTACCTTTTCCCATAAGTGTCCTCGCCAGTCTTCCTCTACGAATGGAATTCCTTCTAAGGCATCTTCACTGTTTGGCACTATGAGCTCTGGTTCATTTGTTTCAAGGTGGGGTTCTGTTGATTTCGTTTCTTCTACCGCAAGATTTTTCGGTTTTGCAATACTTTCAAGCTTGGGTTTCTGTTTATCTAGCATTTCCTGCGTGATTCTTACCAAATTTTGATAAGCTTTCAGCTTAGCTGCTTCCATGTCTGCAAATGGATAGTTTTTCCATTTGTTTTCCATGTTTTGGCCCGCTTTATGTCTTGCTTAGTAGGCTTCCAAGGCGGCATTGATAGGCTCCAAAATTTTATCAACCAGAATGGATCCTCCACATTTCACGGTTGTTTCCTTGAATTCACTGTCAGTTTCTTTCGACTTGTCCTGGGCTAGAATTTCTACTTTCTCTTCATTTTCAACCCGTTGTTTTTGTTTTCTCATCTCATATCTTTTGCTTTTGCTCCTTTTGATTCTTTGAGAAGAAAATTTCGTGTTCTCCGAATCATCAGAGAAATTGTGTTTCTTTTTCTTTGTGTAGGCTCTAGTGATTACCTTGATTGGAACAATCAGTTTGGTCTCTGATGAGCTACTAGGCATCACTTGGACTACATTGACTACAGTTTTTCCCTTGTTCAAAGGATTCTTAGGACAATCTTCCAGAAAGTGTCCTCCCTTTTTGCAACATTGTATGAAATAGGCTTCAATTGGTTTGAGGTTTTTGTCAGGCTCTGGACATTCTTTCTTCCAATGGTCATCAGCACCATAGTTATGACAATTTCATGTTCTTGGCTTCATCATGGGTCTCCCCATGGGAGGTCTGACACCTTGATTAGCTACATATTACATTGGTGCGAGCTCTGATGGAGCATAAGTCATGGTTTCCTCCATTGGTGGTGGTTGTGGACTATACCAATCTCCCTCTACCATTATTGTAGATGGACTAGACTCTGCATAGGTTGTAGCACGCACTAATGCTTGTTCATCTATGACTCCTTCTGAGTGCATGTACTTTACAGGCACCACATTATGTCCTGGATAAGGAGGTTGTTGTCCCAACACAGGTTGAGGTCTCTCCATACCCATTTGTGGTCTTTGAACTTGAGCCATATTACGCTAATATCTGTACATGGGTTGTCCTTGTGGCCTCATGGGCACGTATTGAACATTCCCATCATACTTTGATCTGAAGTAGCACTCGTGGGTCTCGTGGTTGGTCCATTTACCCTCGATTGCACACCATTTTTGTGGCCTAATTGGTTTTCCTTGTGGGGATATCCCCTGTCCTGGTCCTCTGATAGGTGATTTTTGTATATTGCTCATCATGTCATTCATCCTTTTTAGCATATCTTCTATGGCTGAGAGTGGTGCCGCAGCAGTCGTTCCCACTTGTGCTGGTTTTGTGGATGTAGTCTTCTCGCTTTGGTTATCCTTAGGGACATCCTCTTCACTAAAGATCTCACAATTGGCTCCTAGGTCGATAGCATCAGACACACACGCCTCTAGGATTGTATGCTTTTTACTATAGAGTATAGCATGAAATTCTTTTTTTAGCAGTCCCTCCAGAAACAATGAGACAAGTCTCTTCTCTACAGGTGTCTCCATCTCTGGGCATCTGGCAATGTATTGTTTCATTCGACTTGCACAATCCCTAACAGACTCACCATGTTTCTGTTTAAAGCTGTAGATTTGAGCTAACGTATTATGTTTAATCCCCGTTTTAGAACAAGCAGCTACAAATCCTTGAGCTAATGTATTCAAATCCATGATTGACCTTGGTGGAATGTTTTGGAACCATGCAAAGATTTTCCTTCTAATGTCATTCCGAACCCCTCAAATTGAGTATGGAAATCGAATATACGCTCTGGTCTTAGCACTTGCTTGAACCTTGCTAAGTGGTCATATGGATCTCCGGATCCACTGTATTTTCTGACCCATTTTTGAAAATCAGCTGGTCTGACACGTCTATTTAGTTCAACTCCAGGTCTTCTAGGAGTTGGTTCTATTCCGAGTCCTTCAAACCAATCTGTCAAAAATAGTGACTCGTGTAGCCCTGGGCTGGCCTTAGTGTCACCCGTTTTCTACGTGATGAGGTGGTTTCTGGTTTCTTCACATTACTCTCAGATGATCTCTCATGATGTTCGTCTCTTGGAGAGGTTTCTGGTCCTTGACCCATGTGCGCTCCTTGCCGCACTGTCGAAGCAAGGGACTTGCCAATACACCGTATGCGAGCCACAACGGCTCCAAGCACACAACAAGCCTAAACTAGCAAGCTCAAGAAAACAAAGGGTGTGTCACTCACCGCTCTACGCTCGCCTTCGTGGTGGATTCCTCGCCGCGATGAAGAAGAAGCTGCAGTCGTGCCGCGCTCAACCGCTTCGCCGCCGTCGTGCCTTCGTAATGCTCGATCGCACACACACTCTCCCTCTCTCTCTCTCTCTCTCTCACACACACACAAGGAGGTGAAGAAGAAGAAGAAGATGGAGATGGAGCAAGAGCACTCTTCAATTGCACAAATGAGAGAATGAGTAAAAATTAGGTTTAGTTGGCTTTTATAGGAGCTCACCCCATTCACACTTGGGCGCCCATGCTTAACCAACTAATCCCTTGAATGTCCAAGTTAAAGTGCGCCTCTCATTGGCGATCACTCTACCTTTCCTTATTGGTCCGACAAGCCCGGTACCTGACTCTAAATCATACATAATACGCGTCCATCGTAGGTGATGGGTGTCCGTGTGCCATGAGGGTTAACATGCCCCCCTTCCTGATGTAGATTCCGTCCTCGGAAGCTATTGAGTTGAAGCTGGTTCGTCGAGGTGGAAGAGCATTTGAGATGAATGTCCTTAGCCTTCTTCAGTCACTGCAAAATCAAACAACATTGGCACAGTAATGGCATTCTCTTAAATAGCATATGCAGTTTTAGGTAGAAAAATTGATTGGTCAAAGAATTTCAAACAATTTGTTAGCAATGAATCATTAAATTGCAATGTAATCAAATGCATAAACAGATGTAAAGGTAAAAAATTAAACAAGTCTGGGGTCACTAATTTGACGGTCGAAAAGCACTAGAGATCGAATATTAATACCATGGGTAAGCTTCTTAATTTTCTGTGGTCAATTAAGTTGTTTAATCGCGAGAGCCAAGTATTCATGTTCGAGGGCTGACTAGAGGCTATATCTAGAAAACCTTGTAGTTAAGCTACCATAAAAGGAATTTCTCATGAAATCATCGCCTGACTGATTACTTTTTCTTTGACCCCCCAAGGTCTTTTCACAGTGATTCAATTATGAAGTGGGTGCTTATTTTGTATGCCTTGGGTTTTTTGCTTTTCAAGGAAAAGCGCCCACACTGGGAACCTCTAGGGCTCTAGTACCATAGGCAATACATGTGAGTGAAGTACCAAATCAAGCTGAGATTTCTCTTCCAGCTTAAAATTTTACATTGTGGCACTTTGATTTTTTGTTTGTTCATTTTCATCATTTTAATTTTGTAACTTTGGGGGGCCATATAACACTGTTACATTCCCCAGGCTCATCACATTAGTAAACTCCCTTTATAATACTTAAGCTAAAGGTCGATAGGGTTAAGCCCACTAGAAAGCCCTAGTACATTTCATACAATGCTGCCTAAATCGGATTAAGAACCTAAGTAACCATTGCTTATTAGGAAGGCATTCCCCATGGTATTAAGAGAAGATTTCTAATACCTAGCTTGGTCAAACTACCTTAGTCGGACTGCTTGATTTTTACACCTAAACAAGTGATTATGACAAAAGATTACATTGAATTAAATGTTTGATACTAAGCCAATGCGCTGAATAGTATGCTACCAATCACAATCAAAGCAGACAAACATGGATGCAAAAAGATAAAGGCAATGCTAATGGATAAGAAACACCTGTTTGTGTTGATGGTCGCGCTTGATTTGAAGGTTCCATGAAGGTCCAAATCCTATCAATAGCAACACGCACCTGTACACACTATGAAACAAAAGGAATACCTCCAGGAGGCACATCAGTGGGAAAAATTAAAACTCCTAAAAAACAAACTCAAAACACAATCTAGACCCCTAACCTACCTATCTGTCACCCCTTTTAGAATCAAGGAAAGAGGATATTATATAAACCGGGTGGCCACCCTAAGGCTAGGCCTCTATCCTCATCATCTAGATAAATAAAATCGTTGTCCGTGAGGCCATAGTCTTCCTCGGTCTCTATTAGTTCCTCTTCATCATCCTCTTGTGCAAGCATGCTAATCAAGAACCTCGTGATGCGTGGATACTCATCTTGTGCAAAAGAATAAGCATGTGCCATTGGAGACACATTCGCCACTGGGTAGGGATCACTAGTTAGCCATAGACGTATCAGCCATTCTAACTCCTCAAAATTTCTCTCACATGCAAGGCTCTCTATCAAATCCCATTCGCAAGAAAGTATAGGGTAGCATACGTAGAACACTTGTTGAAAATACAAGGGGTACCTTTCATCAAAAATAGAAGTGCATGCCTCTGGTGAAGTAGCCATTTCTGACAAGACAGATAGATTTGGTTAGGCCTTTAAAACATAAGAGTTGTTTTTGTGTGTTGCTTGACTTGACACGGTGAATTTGGACTTATATGTAAGATCTGATAGGGTGCTCTCTCATTGCTAGGCGCTCTTGCTCTTTACTATTTTTGTTTTTTTGTGAGTATAAGGCTATATATATACATTCCCTAAGATCGGAGATTAAGAGGTCAGGGAAAAAGGTTGAGAGGGAAGCAAGTGAATGATGGATGTCCACAAACACTCCCCCCTTCCTTGGGTAGATCATACCGTTTGAAATGAGCTTGTCACCCTTTGAAACCAATTGTTCCAGTTGGTAATAGGTGAGGATTTTTGCCAGTAGTTTTCTATTACCCTAGGTGCCTCGTCAAGTTGTAAGGGTGGTAAGGTACTCTCCCAGGATTTTATTTGCAACGTTGTTGTAGGTGGTGAACTTACCCCGGAAGGTGCAAACTCTTTCGTGCTTGGATGGATATGTACAGTGGTAGGTGGAGGTTGTGTCGAAGCTTCTATTTGCATATAGGAACTACATGAAGAGCAAGAAGCTTCATTTGATTTCCCTGTTCCTGAGCTAGGTGGAACAAATCGTTCTTTCTTTGGTACCCAAACTAGCTCTAGAACGGGTGTGTAACATTCCATGATTTTTTCCTTTCCGCGATTTTCAATTTGTTTTGGAGCCACAGGATTGGGTTTACATGGGCCAGGTGACAGGTAAGAGTACACTTTACGTTTGGGCACCCAGATTTGATCATTTCCTTCATAGTATCCTTGGGCTTCCAATAGTCGTTTAGGAATCCAACGCAGCGTTTCTTTACATTTCTTGGAGTGAGTGGTACGGTTCTTACTAGGTTTCCGTTTTTTTGCATCAACCATGCTCACTACAGAGGTTTTAGGGACCCACTTGTATGTTTTCTCTGTTATATTAGGATGGTTCTTGTGTGTCTCAAGCTTTCTTTCAACTACATTAGTTGAAGCTCTAGAGAGTTGGGCTATGGGGACGTATGGTTCAACCTCCTGGACATGCAATGTCTTGGGTTTTATTTCCTTGGGCAATATCTCAGGGACTATGGCTTGAGTGGTAGGGCTAAGAGTTGGTTTTTGCGTTGTAACACCCCCAGTCCCCCAATCAATAGTGCATTTGGTGGCTATCATCCACGTGCGGCCTAGGTTTATATTACCCTCCATAGTTCCAGTAGGCATGACCAAAAAGTCTTGAGCTACCACCCCATTGTCATAACTGATAGAAGTGTGCCAGATTCCAAAAACCGCAGTTTTTTTCTTGTTGACACCCTTGACTTGGATAATACTCTCAGATAGAGGTGGCTTCCCTAACTGACACCACACCCCATAGGATAGCAGATTGTATTTAGCACCCGTGTCCAATAAGGCGTTATATAGCACTTTTCCATAGGCACTATTTAACTCAATGGGGTATCGTAGAGGTGTGTCAGAGTCCAACCCATCCTCTTCGATTTCCACGTGGAATGCATTTGTGACCCCAAGGTTAGCCTCTCGTTTTTGTCTTATACGTTGTTGTCGCTCCTTAGCCTCAGCTTGAGCTTGTATCTTGTTTAACTTGGTTTGTGCTTTGGCGGCCTTCTTTTGATGAATGGCCCGTAGTTCTTCTTGGCTTAAAGGATCATAATATCTTTTGAATTTACTCCCATTGAGGAATCCAATGGTTTCAACTCCATCAAGAGTTTCCACACAAAGGGTACCTTGTGGGGTAATTTCACATACTCTATATGGTCCTTTACCAGCATATTTCAACTTTTTCTTCTCTTTACGTACTCCATACATAAGGACTTTATCACCAACTTTGATATCCTTGTCCTTCACATGGCGATCAAACCACTTCTTTCTCCTATCCTTTTCCACAAGAGCATTTTGCACAGCCAACTGTCTCTCTTCGTCTAGTTTTTCTAAGATAAACAAACGCTCGGTTAAGGGGTTACCATTCCATCCTTCTTGCAAAGCTACCCTAAGACTAGGAATGACAAACTCCCAAGGCATAACCGCTTCTTGGCCGTATACCATTTTGAATGGCGTACAATTAATAGCCACTTTATAAGCAGTACGATAAGCCCATAGAGCAGATGTCAACTTCAAATCCCAATCAGTGCGATGAGCTTCTACCGTCTTGGTTAAAATAGAGATTAGAGTCTTGTTGGTGCTCTCGGCTTGTCCATTAGCTTGCGGGTAATAAGGTGTAGACTTATGGTGGGATATCATAAAGGTCGTGGTAAGCTCTCTTATTACCTCATTTATAAAATGGGTACCATTATCACTAACAATTTCAAAAGGGCAACCAAATCTTGTGATAATGTTCTCAAAAAGAAACTTAGCTGTTGTCCTCGCGTCAGCTTTTTGTGAAGCCTTAGCTTCAGCCCACTTTGTTACATAGTCCGTAGCAACTAGAATATATCGAGATTGAGTGTTGCGAGCTGCGGGACTAATTGGGCCTACAAAGTCTAAGCCCCATTTTTCAAATGGTTGGGTTACTTTAATAGGATGTAAGGGCATTCTGTCCTTGCGCTGTGTGGTCTTGTAACGTTGGCACTCATCACACCCTTTTGTAAAAAGTGATGCATCCTTAAATAAAGTTGGCCACCAATAACCTGATTGCAGCACCTTTCTAGCAGTCAGGTCCCCTGAAAAATGTCCTCCTGCTATGCCCATATGTGCTTCTTGCAAGATATACAAATATTCATCCTCGCGGGCACAACGCCTAAGAATATCGTCCTTGCCTAATCTATACAGGGTTCCGGCAATCAAACAATAGGGTTCACATTCTTTTACTAGCCTTCGAGCGATATCCTTACGAAGTTCCTTGGGTGGAAAACCATTAACTAAAAAGTTAACAATGTTCTCACTCCATTCAGGCATAGTCTCAACTATGAGTAGGGAAGTATCGGGTAATTCATCATCAACTCCTGTAGGGGCTTCACCATTGGGTATGCGAGACAAATGATCAGCCATGACGTGCCTTTTACCGGGTCTCACTACAATCGTGAAATCAAACTCAAGAAGAATTAACAACCATCGTGTGATTCTTCCTGTGGAGCATGGCTTGTTTACCAGATACAGCAACGCTTGATGATCCACATAAAATACAAACTTGTTTGCCAGAAGGTAGTAGCGAAATTTCTTTACTGCATAAACCATTGCCAAACCTTCTCGCTCTGTAGTGGTGTAGTTCCTTTCAGCATCGTTCAATTGACGGCTTGCAAAGCTAATGGGATAGTCCAATTTATGTTCTCCTGGTTGAGTGAGAACACACCCAATAGCAAAGTTTGATGCATCAATATGCACATGGAAAATGACATCCCAGTTAGGTGTCCTTAAAATTGGAGCACTTGCTAGTGTTTTCTTCAATTGTTCATAGGCCTGGTCACACTCTTCAGTCCATTTAAATTCAATGAGAAGCTTGTACAAAGGACGTGCTATCTCAGCGAAAAATAAAATAAACCGTCGATAATAACCCACGTGTCCCATGAACCTTTGAACTCCCTTGTAATTGGTTGGTGGTGGTAACTCTAGAATCACTTTAATTTTGCTCTCATCGGTTGAGATACCATTCTTGGATACTATATGCCCTAAAATAACTCCATGCTTGACCCAAAATTGGCATTTGAACGGGTTCAATGAGATACGATATAACCTACATTTTTCAAACACCTTCCGCAAACATGATAGATGTTCTTTCCAAGAAGAGTAAACACAAAGGTCGTCTAAGAAAGCTTCACAAAACTCTCTCAAATATTCTTTAAAAGCAGTGTTTATTAATCGTTGGAATGTAGCAGGGGCATTTGTTAAGCCAAAAGCCATCACACGAAATGCAAACACGCCAAATTCTATGATGAAGGCAGTTTTAGCTTGGTCCTCTAGCGCTATCGTGATTTGGTTGTAGCCTGAGTACCCATCTAGAAAGCTATAAGCTTCCTTGCCTGCAACTCTTTTGAGTACATGTTCAGAATATGGTAGGGGGTAATGGTCTCTTCTAGTAGCTGCATTAACTTTTTTGAGGTCCACGCACACCCTGAGTTTCCCATTCTTTTTTGGCACGATAACTATTGGCGACACCCATTCAGAGTGTTCAATAGGATATATGAACCCACATTTGATAAGCTTTTCTAGTTCTTCTTGAATGATCTTTGCGTACTTAGGATTCATCGGGTAGGGTCTTTGTTGTACGGGCTTCGCAGTGCTAATCATAGGGATTGTATGTTGGACCACAGAAGGCGGAACACCTTTCATATCATGGTATGTCCAAGCGAATACGTCCTTGAATTCCTTGAGAAGCTCTTTGAGGACCGCCTCTTCAACTTCTGTGAGGTCTTGGGCAATAAAAACAGGTTTTGATTCTTCACCGGGGTCAGCTAATTCTATTTCTTTAACTATTGCCGGACCATCATAGATTCCATTATTCCCATCGATAGGTATTCTTTGGGCTTTTGTGTACACAACCTTTGCTTCCCCTGTGGTGTAAGATTTGAAATGTTCTGGTGCAGGATGCAAGTCTGTGGATTCTGGTTGTGCGTTGGTTTGTGCTTCCATTTCTGCTTTCTTGTGTTGTCGAGCTAACTCTTGGTTTTGACGCCTCCTTGCAGTGCGGCTCAACTTTGGCTTGTCTATGATCTCTAATTGGGCTATGTCATGGGGTCGTGGTCTACACCACATAACATTTTGGAGATATTCACCCCAATTGTCTACCAATTTTCGATGAGCATCGCATGCTCCTATATAACTGAGCCATTCTGCTGAGGATCTCTTCTTGTTTATCCTAGCACGTACATTGGCTCGATATCGACGCCTCTTAAGGTTTTTCTTTTTCTTATTTGAGACCTGCTTTTGATTTGCATTTAGATCTGGCTCACTAAAGGAGTCCTCGTTGGTGTCCTCTTCACTCTCGGAGGAGCTATCATCGGTTGATGTGCTTGGTCCTTCCGAATGTTTTGACTGTGAACTTGCTCCACTCTCTAATTCATGAGATTCAGAATCCGTTTCACTCTGGGAGTCAGTGTCCAAGTCGTGTTGGTCAAAGTCTTCTATTGAGCTATCAGTGTCACTGTCAGATTGGTCCACAATTGCCTTGCCCTTAGAAGATGCATGTATGGCACTTATCATGTTCAGAGGTGCAATTTGTGGTACCTCTTCCCCCTCTGGTGTGACCCAAGTGGTTCCTCTATTTCCCCAGGTATCGATGGTTGCAGCTAGGTGTACCCAATCCACATTGTCAGACTCAGTCATCCCAGGTAGGATATCCATATAAGGAGAATCTTGGCCAATGTCTGTATCCTTCTTACAAGTGTAACAATATTGTAGTGGGGCCGAGTGAACTGTGGTGTCAGAGCGATGATCAATAATGGTTTTACTCCCTAAGGGGTGTACCTTACCAGTCACCAAATCCACTCTAAGGACAGAGTCTTGGAATTGCAAATAGACATGATTTTTAGACCAATCGTGAACCATTTGTGCTTCCCTCATGAATGGTCGTCCTAAAATCATTTCATATGACATAAGGTGTTTAGAGAAATCCATTACAATGAACGTATGTCGCACCTTGTATCCTAGAACTTTGATCTTAAGATCCTTGAGCATCCCCATAGGTTTGGCTATGGTACCATTTGCCATCTTTACCACAATGTTAGTAACACTGAGGCGGGGTTTTCCCATGGATTCCCAACAATCTTTTGTAACGATGCTAACTCCCGCACCACCATCAAGAATTCCCTTTATAGTTAATCCCTTGGTAGTGATGGGTAGGGTCGCATTAGACTCGTCGCCTTCAAAATACTGCCCTAATTCGTTAATGGGTACCTCGATCACAGACTCGTGTCCATCTAAGTCAAGTGATTGCACATGATTTTCCTCATCAATCATAATCAAGTCAGGCCTATTTGGTTGCGCAAACTGCGGTAATCCCGTTCGTAGCTCTCCGTTAAGGAATGCTCGAAGTGCAAGGAATAACTCAGGATCTCCATACAGCTTTGCTATGATCGTGGTTCGGACCTCAGAAGACATGAAGTCCACTAGTTTGGCAACATTCATTGGCGTTTTGCAGGGTGTAGGTCCTTGACTAGGAACTGGTGAGGATGGAATCTCATATTCCTCAATGGGATCAGGTATTCCTTCGTTAAACATCCTTTCCAACAAGAAGGGTGTATGCTCACTTTCTGATGTCCCGTCCTCACTCCCTTCTTGGATGATACTAGATATGGCTAACGGTCTATGGTTCATGTGGGGTAGATGAACTTGCGTGGGAAACACTGTGTCATGAATTTTGACCTGCATGGGTTCTGGTTCTAGTTTCCTTTGAGTCTCCTCCACTAAACCTCTTAGATGTTTCACCTGCTTAATCTTGTCTACAGGGTTTGGGTACGTCCCAATCTTCTTTTTACGATTCTTCCCTTTTTGCCCCTGCGGTTTTTCTTGGGGGTCTTGGATTGGATTTGGAAACACTTGTGGTGTTTTCAGAGGCTCTTTATGGTTTTCTCTCATTCGGTTTTCATTTGGTTCCATGTTACGGTTTTCTTTGTCGGTCTTTCCCTTTGTGGTATTGGTTCTAGTCTCCATTGTCTCGACTGAATCTGAATCATCTTCGAGGTCATTCATATACACGGGGTCATCTCCTGTTCCTATGTTTGTTTTGGAACTTGGCTTTGAATTTTCCGTATTCTGCGACTTCTTCCTTCGTGTCTTCTTTTTCTTTGCTTGGATAACTGACGCGGTATCTCTCTCTTCGAGGATATGTCTTGGCCCTTGAAGCATGGACCGTGTAATCGCATAAGCGGGTGCGACGGGTGGTATTGGCGATGTCACACTAGCAATTTCGACCAAATTCAGGGGTGTGATTTTAGGCGCATTTGGGTTATAGGGGCATTGGGCAATCAAGTGATCTATGCCACAACGATTACATGTGAGTATTGGCATTGCAGACGTGCTCCCTTGATTCACTTGCATCTGTGCAGCATTCTTTTGCAGCCTAATAGGGCACTCCGCTACTCGATGTGGTCCACCACACTCGTAGCATTGAAGAGGTGGCCTCCTAGCCTGGGTGTTGATATTTTGACCTCTGGATGCGAGAGCAGCAGCTTGATAAACCGGCTTGACTTGTCCCCAACAATCTTCCATGTAGTATATAGGACATTCTTCCAATGTATCAAGTCCGTAGGCAATACTAGTGTCTATTTCCTCCTCACAACCATCTGCATAAGCATTTGATGGCTCGCAACCCACTTGGTTCATAGGGGCGACTCTTGGATGCGGGGGCTGCGGTCCTAGCACAGGAGGTGGTAGCGGTGTAGCTTGTACAACATTTTGAGATCTAGGGACCATGTGTTGCGGTAGTTGCTCAACAGGTGGAGTAGGCATCAATACAGGAGCTCGAGGTGCATCCGTCCAGGCTACAGGTGGTCTATTTGCCATCATACGTTTGATCATTAAACAATCCTTAGCTTGGTGACCATACCTACCACATGCGTTGCAAGTTCCATTAAATTTTACTCTAAACGTAGGGCACTCACTAGTGCTATGTGGGCCTAAGCAAATGGAACACCATTGTTGCTCCCTTCTTGGATACATGTGACTATTTTGAGGGGGTCGATTATCCTTAAGAGACTCTTGGATTGCCTTGGTGAGGTCTGTCAAGAATGTCTCAAATACCTTTGGCTCATTGGCAATGGGCTTTGCAGTCATGGGTTCATACTCAATGGCTTGTGAGCTAGTGGATCTCGTGTCAGTAGACACCCTCATGCCTGCTATCATCAAGTTGTCCTCTAGTTGGATTGCATTGGCAGTGACATCTTCCCAGGTTGTGATACCTCTAATCACTAGTCCATTATAGATTCCTTCATTCCTCAACCCTCGAATGAATCGATCAAGCAGTTGGTTATTGTTGAAGCGCTCATTTACAGGGCAGCGAGAGTTTAAGTGCTTTAGACGACTAATGAAGTCCCTTACTGACTCTCCTTCCTTACGTTCGGCCTTCTGTAGCTGAGATGCTACACCCCAAAGCACACCTTCTCGTATGTACTCCTTTAGAAACAACCTTCGAAGGGTAGGGTAGATTGTTTTCTCATCCACCCTTAGGGTCCTATACCAATCTCCAGCCTTCCCACTTAATGTCAAGCTTAAGGCATTGCACTTATGTAGTTCGTTGCGTTCCCCTAAGGAATCGCATACTTGTTCAAACACTTCAATGTGTTTCCTAGCATCTTCGTCCCCATTGAATTTTTGCGTGAGTTTGGAAATTTGTACTGCCTTACTCCTAGGCTCTCTATCAGATGCATGACGCATATTTTCCGCGATAGATCGACCTATGGTTTGAGCAAACGCTGCCAAGTCACCTATGTGAGGAGGCAGGGCCGGTGGAGGTACTCTTGGAATCATATGTGGGAGAGGAACGGGTACCGGTCTTGGCATATGTGTGGATGATGCAGGATATGGAACATAACCGGGCATAGGTCCACTCGGATAAGGGCTAGGGAGCGGCACTCGAGGAGCATAAGCAAGTGGTACAATTGGAGGTGTGGGGGCCATGTGTGCATAAGGGGCTAGAGGCACATATGGTCAAGGCCCCATATTAGGTACTATGACACTAGGTAGTGGCACTGCGCTAACCGTAGATGTCATCGGTACATTCTCTGTCAGGCTTATCCCTGGAGTGAGCACTGTGTTTTCCTTGATAGAGGGTTGAGCCAAGTTAGGGAAGCTAAAGTTTTCGCTCGGAGGCTCAGATTGCATAGAGACCCCAGGTGAAATGACGTAAGATGGGTCCATGGGGCTCATTAGAGGAGTCTCCATTTGTGATAGAGTAGGCTGTTGAGCCTTGCTCATATCCAGAAATCTCATGGGGCCATTAGAGAGTATATTTACCCCTCGGTTTTGCCTTTCTGATTGAATAATGCCATGGATAACATTACAGATCATTTTCTGTTGATCTTCGATGCTCGTGGCACTAGAGGTGGATTGTACAATCTCTATCCATCCTACATGGTAGGCGTGGCCAGAGTGTAGATCCGTCAACACCTCAGTGTGGAGGTCGTATGTCCAATGATCATTAATGAACAATCCTTCTAGAGTCGACGTGTTAACGGTTTCTTGTGAGGTAGAAGCAATGTTGCTCCCCGTGGTTTTACTT
Source organism: Adiantum capillus-veneris (assembly GCF_014529385.1). Classification (NCBI taxonomy): domain Eukaryota; kingdom Viridiplantae; phylum Streptophyta; class Polypodiopsida; order Polypodiales; family Pteridaceae; genus Adiantum; species Adiantum capillus-veneris. The sequence goes on from NC_140947.1 coordinate 38,777,631, forward strand.
GCCACCAACGGTACTCTAGAGGGAACTTCTGAAGGAGGCAGCTCAACAGGGCCTTCTTGGTAAGAAGTTGGTAGGATATCCACATGGACACTCTTTGGGGGTGTGGGGTCCACGTGCGATGTGAAAGGAGAGTCCACTTCCCCACCCCCTTCGTGTGCTTCATTTGCCTCAGGTTCCGAGCGAGTAGCTCTACCTAACGTTTCCATGAAACGGCTAAACATACTAGTACTAGGCTGTGGAGCTTCGGGAGGTGCATGGCCTTCTCTCTCAGTGTTTTGGTTAGGGTATGCTTCCATGATTTCTGAGTCGGAGGAGGAATCACTAGCGGCTATTTTAGGGTCTTGGGTGGTGCTACCTTGTGTCCCCGCTGAGGGTCTAGAGCTTATCGTGGATGGGTAATGGGTGTCCGTATGAACAGAGGCACCCTCAATATGCTCGTGTTCTAGCACCCGCCCAGAGCGTAAGTGCATGTGCTTTTGATACCCTAAGGTGTCAAAAAGCTGCTCTAGGAGGCCTTGTGACTAGTTTTTAGCGTGTTTTTTGTTTGTTTTTTTGCTAGATTTTTTAGAGCGTGTCGTGGAATGGGCCGTGTGATAGCTCAAAACGAGCGTATCGGTCAGAGGGTCGTGCCGTGCTTTACAGCCCTCCGTTTGGTCACTCTATGCCCTCGGAATCCCTAAAACTGTCAATTTCCAGTAGGGAACTAGGCCCAAACTAGAAAGTCTAAGGGTGCAAGTGGGAAGAGAAAGGAGGAGAGTGGAGGACTTGTCCCACATGCTCTCATTCTCTCTTGAGGGAGTAGGGTATATATATAAAAGTGAGTCTAGTATATATCAGAAGACTGAGGACTGAGGCTTGGGCTTGGGCTTGGGAAAATGATCCCGATCTATCTTTTATACAAACCAACCCGTCCGTTTTAAGAGTCACGTTTTTTATTTTCGAAAAATATCGCCGCCCACTCGCTCGCGTTTTTAATTTCCGAATTTTTTTCAAATAAAAATATTTTATTTTTTTTCAAAATTATTTTTTTTTTCTCAAAAACTTTTTTTTTTCCCAAATTTTTATTTTTTATTTTTTTTTTTTTGTTGATGCAGAAAATACAGAAATTGAAAAAAATGCAGAAAAACGCAGAAAATGCAGAAAAACGCAGAAAAAACGCAGAAAATACAAAAAAAACGCAGAAATTGCAGAAAAAATGCAGAAATTGCAGAAAATGCAGAAAAAACGCAGAAATTGCAGCAAATTGACAGAAATGCAGAAAATTGCAGAAATTAAAAAAACACAGACAATAGCAGAAATTGAAATTTGACAGCAATTGCAGAAAACGCAAAAAACAGAAATCTCCACACACCCCTTCCCTGCCTTTCCTATGATAGAAATTGCACCACAAGGAAGCGTAAAGTGCTAACCGAGCTTAGTGTAGGGCATATCCCCGGCAACGGCGCCAAAAATGTGCGCTCCTTGCCGCACTGTCGAAGCAAGGGACTTGCCAATACACCGTATGCGAGCCACAACGGCTCCAAGCACACAACAAGCCTAAACTAGCAAGCTCAAGAAAACAAAGGGTGTGTCACTCACCGCTCTACGCTCGCCTTCGTGGTGGATTCCTCGCCGCGATGAAGAAGAAGCTGCAGTCGTGCCGCGCTCAACCGCTTCGCCGCCGTCGTGCCTTCGTAATGCTCGATCGCACACACACTCTCCCTCTCTCTCTCTCTCTCTCACACACACACACAAGGAGGTGAAGAAGAAGAAGAAGATGGAGATGGAGCAAGAGCACTCTTCAATTGCACAAATGAGAGAATGAGTAAAAATTAGGTTTAGTTGGCTTTTATAGGAGCTCACCCCATTCACACTTGGGCGCCCATGCTTAACCAACTAATCCCTTGAATGTCCAAGTTAAAGTGCGCCTCTCATTGGCGATCACTCTACCTTTCCTTATTGGTCCGACAAGCCCGGTACCTGACTCTAAATCATACATAATACGCGTCCATCGTAGGTGATGGGTGTCCGTGTGCCATGAGGGTTAACAACCCAATATCTAATCCCGTATGGAATACCCCTGGTATTTGGTTTGTTCTACCTCCTCAGGAGTCATCATAACAAAGTTGTTGTTATACAATCCCTAAACAAGTAAGTTGGTAGATCCGCAGATCCCTTATCTTTGATTTTGAAGATATAGATGATCTTCATGGCCGTTAATTGTCCTGGTCTAGCATGAGAAGTCCACAAAAGATCTTTTATGTTTCTATCTTCCCAACAATAGACTCCGATCCTAGGATTATCCGTACTAAGCCGTTTCAAAGGCTTCAAGTCTACTTGATCGTATCCTTCGAATTCCAAAGTTGGTGATCCTTCTTTTGCTGACATATCTGGGATTATAGTATTTACTTCTAAGCCCCATTTGTCTACCACGTCAGGATTTTCAACTTGTACATGTTGAGTTCCGTTTTGATCCATGTACATTTTTCCTTGTTTATTTGCCCTAATTTCTTCTTCGAACTCAATACCATGATCATCAATGCGAATAGCATACTCTTCGTTAGGATCCAAGTAAACCTAGGCTCCATGATTATTAGTCTTGTAAGATATGCTTGTAGCGCATTGTCGTTCTGGTTTTCGAGTGAGTTGAGTAAGAAGAAATTTCGGATGTTGAATCTGAAAAAGTGTCCGAGACTTATTCAGGAATTGTGTGCAAGGAATTTCCTTGATTCATGCTTTCTTCAGTGGATACTCTCTGGTGTTTTCTCCAAATAGGTCTTGATTTCCTATTACACGACCGGATCTAAGGTTTATATAGACTTATGAAGCCCTGGTTTGAGTACTCACCTTAGATTGACTTGTCGTCAATTTCCACTTGATTCAATTGCAACTTTCTGTCAAGCCACTGATTCCTCGTCTGCAACCTGATTCCTGTACAAAATTTGTAAAATTATCTATTTTTCTATAAGGACAGTAGAGCTCTTGAGAACTCCAGTGATTGGTCTCTGTATTTCACTTCAATTCATGCTATGGAAGTCAAAATTTTGACTTTCAGATTCAGCTTAGCAAAATCAAAGGTTTAATCTGCAATCTGTAAATTGAGTGTATCTGTACCAATTTTGATCCGATTGAACCCAAAATTTCCCTATGGCCTTATATTATGCTGGTCTAACACTGTATAAGCCCAAAAGTCAAATTTGAAGTCTCTGGATAGCAGAAGTAAATAATCACGATTATTTACTTTTGTCACTTTTTTGCACTTTTTGGATTGGTTTGGCAAGTATACAACTTGTTAAAGCCCTTGGGCAAGATTCAACAAGTTTGGACAAAATTTGATCAAGTTTACCCACTGTTCCGTGTCCGCAGACTTTGATTTCAAGAATCTGGCTTAAGTCTCACTTTTGTGGTCCAAATTTCACCAAAATTGATTTGTGGGGTCCAATTGATGTGCTTGACCTTGTGGTATACTCAAATTTGCAAAATCACCAAGTTTTGAAACAAATGTAAATAATCGCAATTATTCACTCCTGACAATTTTTTGCAAATTTTTGTCCCAACTTTGACGCAGATCTATTAAGCACCTTATGTTAAGTTCACTAGCCAATTTTCATCAAGTTTGGACAATTTTTGGTCAAATGGTCATCAATTATCTGTCCGCAGACTAACTTTGCAATTTTTGTCACAGTTTTCACTCCAGTGATCCAAATCTTACCAAATTTGGTTTGTGGGCTTATTACAGCATGGTAAAGCTAGTGGTATGCCAACTTGGTCAAAAAAGTTCAAAAACAGGGCAGAAGTAAATAATCGCGATTATTTACTTTTGCCAAATCTTTGCAAGTTTTTGGTCAACTGAGCATATACACATGTTTATCACATCAATATAAGCCTATGTTTCAACAAGTTTGGATAAATTTTTCCTCAATTCACACTCAACATTCAAAAAGTCAGTACAAACTTTAGTTTTCACCCAGTTTTTTGCCAGTTTAGTGATCCAAATCTTTTGGGCCTTTACAAAAGTTGTTTCTACACATGCAATGAATCAATGATATGAGCCTTGGCTAATTTAGAGCAAAAAGTTAATAATTGCGATTAAAATTGAGGCTTGAAATGAGCACTTTTTTGCAATTTTCTCAAAGACGATCTTTTTATGATGTTTTTTAAGCCTATAAATCTAGTCAAAACTTAGTTTGGCCTAAAAAGTTAAGAAAAAGTAAATAATCTGAGTTTTGGTCAACGTCTTGAAATTTTTACCTCGAGTGTCCTTGAGCTTACCCACTAGTTCAGACTCAACTCTTAGGCTTACTCCCCAGTTGAATTGAGTGAATTCGAGTCTTTTCGTGCTATTTCTAGCTGTAGACCTGAAATTCTGCAACCTTACATAACAACTCACACTTGATTCTTTCAGAGAGAGCAATGCTATGAAATCCACCTCGGATCCTACTTACCCTACTCCTAGTTTCTCATGCAATGGGTTTGTAGAAAGTGTCCACAAACACTCGTTTTCTTGTGTTTTTTAATGTTTTTCAGAGTTTTGATCTTAAGACTTGTCTCGTCTACCAATTATTCCTACTCTAAATCTACAATCCTACAGTCATAAAGGTACTCAGTAAGTATGATTACTTCCAAGCTACCTCTACACAACAAAAGATGACAATCTTAAGCTATGCGGTTTCTAAAAGAGAGTTTTGAACTCTAGGCGAACCTAGAGGAAGTTAAAGGAAAATTACACAAGATGCTCGTGTTTTCCTAGTTTAGGTCTCTTCGATCCCCGGCAGTGGCGCCAAATGTGGGACACATGTCTAACCTCACCATCCTATCTTATTGCAGTATTAGCGAGAACCACAATTAATTTGTCAAACCATGGAACAAAGCTGAATCGACTAGTGCATAGAGGCTACAAGAGGTTGTCAATCTCTCGAAAAACAACTAAAAATGGAGCTCATTCTTAATGGTAAAAAATTCTTTTAAGTCATCCCTTAATCACTGCCATAACGAACCATCAATAAGGTATAACACCAAAAAGTTTTTAGATAGGTTTCTACTCAAGCATTAGTGAGCAAGCCTGAACTATCTTTATCCAGATTAAAGCCATAGTTGGCTAGAAAAATATAACCAGATGTAGTGAAAAAAAAGAAAATATTTATCCCAAAAAATTAAGTACCAAGCTGAAGGTACAAAATCTGGCTACAACCAGTTATACTGAAACCAGATTAGTTCAGTAACGAGGCTAGATCAAAATTTTAAGCCAAATCTCTTTAAAACCAGATTGTATATACAATCAAACCAGAAACAAGTCAAACCATACTCCTAGTAAATGGCAGCGAGCTGCATGTCAAGGTCAATATGATAAAGTCCAGCCAGGTCAGCAAGGAGAAAAAAAATCTAAAAAACAGCCCAAGGTAGTATAAGCCATAGCCAATGATGTACCAGTCATAACCAGAGCCAGAACCAGCTAGCTCCAAACCATACCTAGATATAGCTAGTTCATGAGAGTAAGAACTACCCAGACAAAGATTAGGACTAAGCCAGAAATCTAAAAAAGTCAGCTAGTAACCAGTAAGTAGGTTGTAGGTTTATACGACCAGTATTTGGTTAATCTAAAGAGATTAAACCTGTAAAGAGTCAAAGGAATATGCCATGGAAACCTCATGAGATACAGATATAGTCCAAACATCAAGAACCAGAAGTTTCTAAGTATTCTAGTACTCTGAGCAAGTATGCACACTCATCAGCGTTACATCAAATGCCAAAAAGGGTTAGTTTTACAATAATAGCTGCACTATCAGCCGAGAGAAGTACCAGCTAGAGTCAGAGAAGCACTAGCCAGAGCCAACCATAAAGTAGGCCACCTCAAACTATACCTAGATATAGCCAGATTTGTATCCATATGTCGGTCAGATTCTATGCCAATTTTTCAGTAGAGCATCAAAACCAGAATAAGTATGTATGTATAAAATTTTACAGATAATTTACGGCAGTACCCACAAGAGCTTAGTTGTAGTAATATCAAGACTAATCTAGATAACCAAGACCCTAAAAATACAACCAATAATCCACAGTAGGCAGGAGGTAAATCAAAGCAAAACAGGCCTCCCCACCTCAGTAGAGAGATAACAATAGACAGTCACGGTATTATCTGCAAATTGTATGAATCATAACCAAATTAGAACCTGCAATTTCTAAGGTTAGATTTCAGTAGCAAATTACTTCCAGTGGTTTTGTATGTAAGCCGAAATCATTTCTTAAAGGAATCCCCATGTAACTCTCCAGAACAGTATGAACCACCACATAACCATCCAGAATACAAACCAATGTCCAGTAATTCACCAACCTCAATAGACAGATTGAGCCTGATAACAATAGATAATCATGGTATTATCAGTGAAATGTATGTATGTATGTTGATTTTTAAGTTAAAAAAACCCTGCAATGTTTCAAAAAGAGTTTCCTGTACTATGTCCAAGCCAATTGAAATATACATCCTTAGTCTAAGAATGTTATCTAATACTATTTTGTTCAGTCAAGCCTAGCAAAGTGAAAAGAAAAAAACCCAACTCTACTTCGATTAGTAGTCCTGACAAAATCATTTATCCAAAAAGTTTTCAACCAGAAACCGCCTTTATGAAGCATCCTAAATGAATAGTTCTTTCTAAATGTTAAGAAAAAATCCTATTTACATCACCCAATAGAGCAAGGTTTTTATCTTAAGCATTGAAATAAAAAAATATATAAAGCCGGTGAGGTAAACAAGCAAGGTACTTATTAAGAACACTGAAAAAACCTTTGAAGTGGAAGCTATCCTAATCATCAATACAGTGGTGGTTGTCTGTAGAGCCAAGCACCCCTCTCGCACATTCATCTCCCATACCAAGTCTAAGTGAGGGAGGAAAAATCCTCACCTTATATAGTGGAAGATGGCGGGGAAATCCTCAAAAACGCCCTTAGTTATGGATGTGTCGCAGCCGCCTAGCCTCGAGCATGAAGCCAATTTTATTGCCAGGAATCATTATCGCGAGATGGAGGCAAAAGAATCTGTGCCAAACCACCCACTGTCTAGCGAGATCGTGAAGCACCATGAGTGAAGGGGAAGAGAGACCCGTCGCGACAGAAATCAGATGCAATAACCTTGCATTGGGGAGGACATCAGATATGTGCCTTTAAGAAATAAAAGGGGTTAACCTTTCAATTATGCACCCTTTAAGGGTTAAGGTATTAAGGTAATTCTCCCACTGAGCACTATTCTCTGGAAAGTGGTATATCAAGCCATGCTTACCAGAATAACGCATCCCTGAGCTATGACAATATCTAAATAATAATGTTAGTGTAGTTAGATGCCTCAAACATAATTATATAAGTCTAATCAAGTGTGTGTGTGTGTGTATAGTTTGATGAATCCATCTTAGTCAAATGCAATGACCATGTGTGTGTGTGTGTGTGTGTGTGTGTGTGTGTGTGTGTGTGTGTGTGTGTGTGTGTGTGTGTGTGTGTGTGTGTGTGTGAGAGAGAGAGAGAGAGAGAGAGAGAGAGAGAGATCAGAGATCAGAGATCTGAGATCTGAGAGTATGGGAAGATTGTTGAAATGCAACAAAAAGAGACAAAGTTCTCACAAAATGGAGGGAAAGTGAAAAAAGTAGACGTTTGAAAAATATACATCAATGGAGTTGGTTTTAGGGCCTAAAAAGAAAGATTTCTTACCTTCTAGTCTGATTTTGTGTAATATAAATTAGAGCAAAATGTCATTACTTTGGGTTTAAAGTTCAATGTTTAGCTACCAAAAACACCGAAGGACCAAGACATTTAGGCGTTCTCCATGAAAAGAGGACTATAAAAACTCAAGGTAGAGATGACAAGAATGCCACACTTTTGTGTATGTGTCAAATGCCTATTGGGCAATTCATTAATCCTTAGATTAACAAAAAACCCTTTTCTAGTGGTTTTTGGTCCTAATGTCTTCAATTGCTTCAATAACCAGTGCTTTCTCCTCTTGACCAAGATTTTTTGGGCTCTTAGGTACAAAGTGTGTGACTGCACAATCATTGTAGTACCTTTTTAATGATGGTAATTCTAGTTGCTTAAGACATGTTGTTTTAGGAGAGGCTTGAACAACTCCATCTGCTTTATTAGATGCAATGTGTTAAGATCCATAGTAAATAGACTTTTTTGTCCATAAATTTAGTTATCATTCTTAGGCTAGAATGCCATTTTTTGGGTGTAATTGAGCCACATTCCTCATGATATCTAATGGACTTGCCATTCTCCAATAGTTACTGGGAGCCACTTAAGTATCATGATATGATCAAATCTTCTCAATCTGGTAGCATTTAAGTGGCTTCTATTATAATGTGTGCTAGCTACTCACTCACTTGTAGCTTGATCAAAGGTAGGTGGGTAGTCTACTCCATGCTTCCCATTTGTGTTATGTTGCCAAGATAGGTCATTATGGTCCATTTTGGCTTGACAACCATGATCTTGAATGAGCTTGATAACCACAAGGTTTGAAAAACTCTTTGCATCACACATACTATATATGCTTCATAGAAAAATTCTCACTAATAGCAGGCCCGTTACATGACGTAATGAAAAAGAACGTTAAGTATTCATGGTCTACAAAAGTGCAAGAAGCTTTTGAGAAGCTTAAGAAGAAGCTTATCTCTCAACTTGTGCTCACACTACTAGATCTCTCAAAGCCATTTGAGGTCCAATGTGATGCTTGTGGTTATTGCCTTGGAGCTGTTTTGCTTCAAGAAGGGCATACCATAGCATATGAGGGTCCAAGAAACAACTCTGATAAGCGAGTATTGGGCAAATAGAAAAAAGAGCTACTAGATGTTCTATATGCCCTAGACACATAGAAACACTATCTCTTAGGGACTCCATTCATCCTACAAATGGATCACAAAGCCTCAAGAACTTCATGACACAAACCAAGCACTCTGACAAACAAATGAGGTGGGCAATTTTTCTTTCGCAATTTAAATTTTATATTGCTCACATTGCTGGCAAGCACAATCAAGTGGTTGATGCACTTTCACAACAGTCAAGAATAAATGTGGTGTCTATAGCAACTCACAATGATCTATCTTTTATGATAGATGAGTATGCTACTAACCAAGAATTTGAGTACGTAATTACAACCTTTGCATTAGGGAAGAAAGAATAACCATTCACCTTGAAGGATGGTTATCTTCCAAATGATAATAGGCTATGTGTTACTCACCCATACAATAAGAAAGTCATATGTGAATCCCATGCTTCTCCTTATGCGGGGCAAGGAGGGATTCCATAATCTGCTCTTTGAGGAGTAGAAATATATTTTTTTTGGTCTACCATGAAAAGTAAACATACAAGAGTATGATTCAAAATGCGTGATATACCAAAAATTGAAGTTTGATCGAGGGAAGCAACTTGGATTGTTTCAGTCGACAAGCTTAGCAAGAAAACACACTCTATGTCTGCCAAAAAGACTATTAAGGCACATCAAACAGCAACCCTCTTTAGATCTCAAATTTTCAAGTATCATGGCTTGCCAACAGCCATAGTGTCAAACAAAGATCCTAGAATGACCAGTAATTTCTAGAAGGGTCTCTTTGAGAATCTAGGAAGTAGATTAAACTTCTCTTTCGGCCTATCATCCACAAACGGATAACCGAAGTGAAATAAATAATCTTTAAAAAAATTGAATCTACTAAAAGCCTATGTCATGGAAGTAGATCAAGGTTCTCAATGAGAGTACCTATCTCTTATAGAGTATGCGTATGATGACATTGTACATACTTCTATGGGGAAAGCACCTTTCAACGTTAAAGAGAGATTATCCAAAAGTCCCTTACTACTTAAAGTACATGGGAATATCTTCGCTTGATGAATAGATCTGAGACTCACAAGAATCTTTTCCAAAGATTACAGAGGTTATATCCATCTCACAGCAAAGGCAAAGAGGATTTCTGCTAATAAGCACAGAAGAGCCTTAGCCTTTAAGGAAAATGATTGGGTCTTGCTAAAGCTTCTCAAGGCTCATTTAAGGCATACTATGAGAAAAAATCCTATGGGCCACCAAGAGTATTATGCTAAATTAGCAAAAAGATACTATGTTCCTTTTAAATTCTTAAGCAATCAATGAGATGGCTTATCCATTAAAGTTGCCCAACCATTAGCTCATGCATAATGTTTTCCATGAGAGTCTACGTAAGCCTTACAAAGGAGTGCCACCAAAAGAAGCAATAGTTGCAGACCCTCCAAAAATTGAAGATCAAGAAGAAGTACTTCAATCTGAGTCCATCCTATGACATGAACACAAGGAATTAAGAAATGGTAAGATTACCCGGCGATATCTTATTAAGTTTAAGGATTATCCTTTCAAAGATGCTAGATGGATGCAAGGAACCTAGCTTAAGGATAATATGAACCCCATTAATGCTTACAATGATACACTAGAGTAAGCAAATGAAAATGCATTTTAAATTGAACATGTTTTTGTCTTATAAGACTCGTTCTCTTTCTTTTATTGTGCACAAAATTTAACAACTATGCATACTTAAGATCATGTTTGTGGTGACAACGTCTCCCAAACACCAGGTAGAACTTGTCACTCTACTTTGGAAGTATGATATGGACTAAAGAGCAGACTTTCTTGTGGAAGATAAGTCTCCCAAGCACCAAATGGATTAGTCATCCATTCTAGAATGATGTCGTAGGGTAAAAAGGGATCCTCTACTCAATAAGAAACATGGATAAGGACTAGGCTTTATGTTCTCTACTCACAGTCGAGGAAAACTATGATTTCAAGAGGGAGGTAATGTCATAAAATCTAATATCTAGCTAATACAAATGATCTTCTCATATTAAACTGATCATTTAATGTGGGAGAATAAACAGGAACAAGAGTTAGAATAGAGACACATGCTTCTAGACCTATCTCAGCAGGGGACCAAAAGGAGAGATGGTTGCATCTCAATAGAGGTCCAAAAGGAGATTGTCTCATTTAATGTGGGAGAATAAACGGGAGCAAGAGTTAGAATAGACACATGTTCTTCTAGACCTATCTCAGCAGGGGACCAAAAGGAGAGATGGTTGCATCTCAATAGGGGTCCAAAAGAGTTTTGTCTACCAAAGAGCAATGTCTAATAAGTGCTTCTAGACTTATCTCAGCAGGGGACCAAGAGGAGAGATGGTTACATTTCAATAGGGGTCAAAAAGGAGATGGTCTACCAAAGACCAATGTGCAATAAGTGCTTCTAGATTACCTCAGCAAAGGGACCAAGAGGAGAGATGGCTACATCTCAATAGGGGTCCAAAAGGAGGTAGTCTATCAAAGACCAATGTCCATCTAATGGAGCTTAGTATACCTTATGGTTAGCTTCATTAAAGACCTCCAAAGGTTAGTGTTATAAGTCCTTAGAACTTAGGCAAGCTAGGGTTGTGCTTGAGGTGGAACCCGGCCCAACCTTGAGGTGCTTGTCATGCTTGGTGACTAAGGTGCTTGAGGTGCTTGTCATACTTGATGAGTAAGGTGCTTGTCGTGCTTGCTGACTAAAGTGCTTGTCATGCTTGTTGTGATGCTGACTAAGGTGCTTGAGGTTCTTGTCATGCTTGATAAGGAAGGTGCTTAAGAAGCTTCCCATGCATGGGGTGTAAGGTGCTTGAGTCAAAAAGAGACCCTACAAAGGAGGGGGAAAGCCCCAAAGTTAGGGGAATCTTTGACTTAACCTCCCACTCACCCAAAGGCACCCCCTTTCTCAAGGGGCACATGGACACTCTCCCTATGCTCAGTCACATGGTATACTTGAATCCTATTGGCTTGGCTAAAGAGGGGTCCAATGAGCTTCTAGTTCAATTTAACAAATATCTAGATATTTTAAAGTTCTCTTTCTCAAAGAGGTAAGGAGGACACTTGTCCGAATGCTACCCATGTTGCTTGAAATGCATTATGCATGTGATTGGCTAGGCTTAGAGGGATCCAATGAGCTTCAAGCTTGAGCTACAAGGAGGGGTCGACCAAAGCAAGAAAGGGGTGTGCTTGGGGGGTATACACTCTCTCACACACTCATTTTTCACACATTCTCACTATGTGAAAGTGCAAGAACTCCATCTCCTTCTCCAAGCTTGTTGAGAAGTTATCCTACACCAACACTCTTGGCAATGGAATGCAAATCTAACCAAGAGCCATGCTTCAATGCTTAAGCTTGCCATCTTCTCCATATTCATTACTATGCTATTATGCTATGCTAAGCAAGAAGAGTAATGATAAGTGAGGAACTATCTCTTTCTCCTATGAATGTTTCTTCTTCCTCTTACCTACCCTCATTCCCCGCTAGCTCTCTCCATCTTTGAAGGTGTTTGAGGCCTTGGGACTGAGGCCGGGGATGGTTAATGCTTTTGCAAAGTTTATGTTATGCTTGTGATGCATAAAGATTTCCATCTTCATAGCATCACCAAGGTCACAAGGAACACAAACATTGTATTATACCAAGTCTCTCTTTATGGGAGAATCTATAATACAAAAGCCTATTGGAGGGGGACCGGCTCCACATAAATCCGGTCCTCAACTGTTGTCAAGTTCTCTAATTCTCTCTCTCTCTTGCAAAAATATTTCTCATGCCAAGTTAATTAAGTATAATGGTTATGTTTCTACCTCTTATTAAGTTCACCCTCTATGTTCTCAAAGTAGTCTCACAAAAATGCTCTCTTTAATTCTCCTAATTCCGCTATTCTCAAAGTTCATAGGCCATTTCCGTTACCAAAATTGTGGTGAATGGGGTCATAAGATCCCTCAATGTGACAAGACAAAGGACTGCGTGGTGATATGTTTTCTCTTCCTTCACAGATTCCTTCTTGAGCCTAGGATTATGGTATTGAGATCAAAGAGGAAGTAAGACCATGTGATTCAAAAACTGAAGAGAAGGAGGAGTTTCAAACTCCGAGCGAGACTTTCCGAGCAAAACCTAAACCGAGCAAGAGTCAACAAAAATGAAGACCACAATCTAAACCACAAAAAGTATTGTTTAAAATTACTCTTAAAATTATATGTATGTGTGTCTTTTTCTCTCGCATACTTTTTGACTCTCTCTCTCTCTCTCTCTCTCTCTCTCTCTCTCTCTCTCTCTCTCTCTCTATTTTTGTTTATTGTGGCATATGCAATGTTTGCTCTATCATTTCTTTCTCCATTTTTTCATGTTGTGGAGTAGTGTGTTCTATATCATTCATCTCTCTCTCTCTCTCTCTCTCTCTCTCTCAATTAAATGCCTCTTGATTAATTAGGAAATTATGAGAACCATAGACATATTCTGGATGAACACAATATATGGGTGCGAAGAGTGCACAAAAGGACCCTACAATCCGGACACCAACCACTTCATGTTGTCATCAACAACTCCCATTTTTTTTCTAAGTTGCACTTGAGGAAGCTTTAAAAATGTGAGACTTCCAATTTCTTGTGAAGCTTAAGCTTTTGTAGACCCTTGGGTAGATGATTGAAATGGAGACTTAGTTATGAGTAGGTCTTGCCCATCTTTTTTTTTATTTTGAGGGGCTAATTAAGAAGAATCTCCAAAGATGCGTATCAGGTAGATGGGTGAAAAGAAAGGAGGAGGCAGAGGCATGAGTCACGAGAAAAGCTTTTCTAATGGTACGGACAATGGTTGCGTATTGGGCTTTAATTTAAATGGAACTCTCTCTCTCTCTCTCTCTCTCTCTCTCTCTCTCTCTCTCTCTCTTTTATAGATATTTTCTTCTCGCGCTCTATTTGTGAAGACTCTTGCAGAGACAGTGTGGGTGTGGTGGGAGGCAGTGCAGGGTATAGACGGAGAGTCATCTAGGAGGATCTATCGTAGGCTTGGAGGTCTAGAGTGTGAGGGGAGAGGTTCCAGCGAGCTTTAATTTCAACGATGTATAAGATCGATCTGGGAGATTGTTTATTTTGTTTTGTTGCCCTTGTGTGGTGATGGTGTAGTTGTATGTGTTTCTCTGTTGCGACAGTTGGAAGCCTTGGTGAAGATAGAAGTGAAGGGAAGGAAGGGTGACTCGTGTCACAGGCGTAGGGAGAGCTCTACAACGAGGATTGAAGGTGGAGTATATGTGCTCAAGGTAGGAAGGCCCAAAGCAAAGGGTTTAGCTGCAGAGCTTGAGAGTCGAGACAGGAGCTTAGTTAGAAGGCATGCATAGCAAGCGAAGGGGAAGGGGGGAGAACCAAGGACGGGGAGGGTGTCTTGTAGATTTGTCTAGCATTTGAACGACAAATTGATTGACAATTTTGAATTCTCTATTATTCCTCTGTAGGGGAGGCGCCAGGTCCAAGACGAGCAACGAGAGTCTCGCGAGATGCATTTGTTTTCTCTATCTCATTTATCTGCATGCTTCGAGAGTGGGCCTTGGTAGGCAAAGGGCATGAATCTTGCATCAAGAGGAGAGAGGCATATTTGTTGGGAGGGCGAGCATCGGTTGTCGTTGCAAATAGAAAGGGACGGGAACAAACAAACAGAGAGAGCTATGCAATGTCTAGTGGCGAAGATATATAGAGAGAGGGAGACTGCATGTTTTGTGTGTGTGTGTGTGTGTGTGTGTGAGAGAGAGAGAGAGAGAGAGAGATGTCGTACCTGCGATACCGAACACTTGCGCAAAGGCGAGGGGGAGGGAGATGATGGTGACAAGTGGGAAGCAAATAGGATTAACTCTTAGAACTTGAAGTTCAAACGTTGGACTCCAAAGTGTTATAGCTTTTAAAAGTTTGAATTTCTTATAATGCCAAGTCACTTAGTTGTCCTTCTTTCATTCGAGAAAATAAAAACAAAAGTCCCTCAAGCACCACGTGTCGGCGCGTGGTCCTTGAGAGAGTTTTATTTTTATTTAGCTACATCTAAACCTTATCCCTCTCCCTTTTTTCAACTTGAGAGAAGAAGCTTTACTTTTGCGTGTGCGTGCGTGTGTGTGTGTGTGTGTGTGTGTGTGTGTGTGTGTGTGTGTGTGTGTGAGTGAGTGAGAGAGAGAGAGAGAGAGAGAGAGAGAGAGAGAGAGAGAGAGAGAGTGTGTGTGTGTGTGTGTGTGTGTGTGAGAGAGAGAGAGAGAGAGAGAGACTAGGGTATGTGTGTGTGTGTGTGTGTGTGAGAGAGAGAGAGAGAGAGCGAGAGAGAGACTAGGGTAAAGAGGCCAATTAAAAGCCGCCTCCTTTACAAGGACGCGGGAGCCCCCAAAAGTAAGATTATTATTACCTAGTTGTAGGACACTGAGCAACGAGTGCTAGGCTGGTTACATGAGTTGGTCGAAGGATCTGGTCCACACGATTTGTGCTCAATCCTTGTTGGCAGTATGGGCACTTAATACCCCTCGATATGGCTTGTTTCTCATGATCGATTTTGTTACACAAGAATTGTTTGACACAGCTGTGTGTCGCCTGCAAATCTCTGTCAACACTAATGTTTTTACAGCTTGTGCACTCAACAATGAGCTGTTGATTGCATTCTTCCAAGAAAAAATCAAATAAGCTTGTTGCCAGATAATCGTACGCCTCCTTACGTGGCCTTGTATCGGCCCCTTTACCCTACAGGTGCCTGCAAAATTTTTATGTATGTTTTTTTTAGGGGGACAGGGAGAGAGAGAGTGTGAGAGAGAAACTATATGTGCATGAAATTTTTTTATGTATGTATATTTTAGAGAGAGAGAGGGCACACAGAGACTAAGGCCACATTATAGAACACTCCATAGGGAGAGAGTGTGTGTTTGAGAGAGAGAGAGAGAGAGAGAGAGAGAGAGAGAGAGAGAGAGAGAGAGTTTGTGTATTCCACAAACTATGAGACATAGAGAGAGATAGAAAGGGAGAGAAATTGTGCATGATATGGTTTATAAATTCCAAAAAATAAGAGACAGAGTATGAATATATGTGCAACAAGAGAGAGATAGAGATAGTGTGTGCGTGTGTTTAATATTTAATGCTCTACCATGAGCAAAGAGAGAGAGAGAGAGAGAGAGAGAGAGAGAGAGAGAGAGATAGATAGATAGATTTTGTGTGTGTATCTTGGGGGGGGGGGAGGGGTTTCATTGTATAACATTTATCCAAAAATGTTATAAGAACTCGCTCACTTTTTGGCTTGCTCGGAATGTTTTGCTCGGTGTTTGGTAAGACTCGAAGAGAAGGGCAAGGAAAAGGTGGTAAGAATAACCCGTTTGGAGAAGAACAAGTATAGTTCAAGAGCTATGGTCATGCCTATAGGTATGAGGATTACAAGAGATCATGAAATGAGTGATGCAAGTCGCTTCCATAAAAGAGGAAAACTTGTCGAAACTCGTACATGTAAAGAGAAGAAGAAGAGAAAATCCAAACAATATTACAATGCCTTCAATTTTCCTTTGGGAGAAGGAAAACTAAATTATAGTTTAAGGGCCGATTTGATGAGTAGAAAGGTTGATGATACCTTTAGAAAACTCATGGAGATGTGTCCTAACTTAAAGAGGCAATGAAAGTATGTGGTCAACCCTATGAAGAAGGAGCCTTCTAAAGGGTCTATGAGAGTCCTATCTTTAAATAAGCTACTTGATATATTCCCTATTGTGTGTGCTTGGCATAATAGGAAGTGCATTGGAGAGGCTTATATTGATGGAGGTGAATAGGTATGCATTATCACTCAATCTTGTATATCAAAGTTGGGACTCAATATGGTGAAGAATTTGGGTTTTTATAAAGCCTACAGACCAACCAAGGGTGAAGTTCTTGGGACTTATAAAGGACTTGGAGGTGGATGTATTTGATGTGAAAGTTCTTGTCAACTTTCATGTTATGCTCGTGGATATTGGTACATTCCCTCTCATCCTTGGAAGACCATGGTTACAAGCAACCAAAGCTATACAGGATTAGGACATGGTACCATCACAATCTACAATAGAAGGGTGATAAGAAGAGGTTTGACATGGCTATCAAGCAATCTTTGGATGCTGATTTTGATGAGCAAAATGATGAATAAGAGTACTCAAGTGAAGATGATGGTAGTGAGGTGGAAGATAGCACAGATAGTCATGTAGATATTTGTTCCTTGTTTGTTGAAGAAGATCATGATGAGAATCAAAGATTTCTTTTCCATATGAAAAATGAGGATATCTTTGGTCCTTATGAGAAAATTGAAGAGATGATGCAACCCAAAGTTCAACATAATATCAAACAAGAGCTGATTCAAAGCATGCTCCGTCCATATTTAACTAGTCATGAGAAGGGTGAGTATTTACACATGATTCAATAATTTCCCAATCTATTCATCATTTCTTATGAGTAAATTAGAGGATTCAAAGGAGGGGAATCCATATTCCAATCAAGGAAGACCTCAGCCCGTATATCAAAAGATAAGAGAATGGGGCATGTACAACTTAATGCTTTAAAGGAAGAGATAGACAAGCCTCTCAAAGAAAGTTTTATATGTCTAGTGAGAATGGGTCATGTAAAGCTTAATGCCTTAAAGTAAGAGATAGACAAGCTTCTCAAAGCAGGTTTTATATTTTCAGTGAGTAATGTAGAATTTGTGAGTCATGTTGTTGTCACACCCAAGAAGGATGGAAAGTGGAGAATTAATGTTTTTGGGATATATGATCTTTGAGAATAGGATTAAAATATATCCTAACAAAGTGAACGCTTTGGTGATCCTCTCATCATCTAAAGATACAAAGCAAATTTCTACTTTTAGTCAAAAGGTGAAGTATATGTCAAGGTTCATTCCTTTGTCCTCTCAATTTCTGTATCCTCTACAATAAGGAGCAAGGTTGTCCTCTACAATGGGACAAATGAATGTGAAGAGGTTTTTCAAGGCGTCAAGGAGGTTCTTTGTTCTTTTATTGCTATGCAAATTCCAAATGGGATAAATATTTTTATGTGAATCCATAAGTAGATGAGGATGCTATTAGAGTTACGATTCATCAACAAGGTAACAAGTCCCACTACATAAAGCATATCTACATGCTAGCAGGGTTAAGCTGGAGGTAAACAGAGAATATACATAGGTGGAGCTCATTATGGTGAGTGTAATTTTTCATGTAGAAGGTTTAGGGACTGCCTTCTTTCCAAACCTTTCACATTTCTTACTAGCTACTCTCTTCTACCTCAATTGGTGAATAGCCCTACTTTATAAAGAAGACTCTTGAAATGGATTGTCGAGCTACAAGAGTTCCAAATATCTTTTCTTATTGAGGAGAGTACAAGGGATACACTAGCTAATTTGCTTACTTATAAATAAATCCCTCTTCTTATCAAGGAGGATGTCGTGAAGAAGAAACACATAAAAGCTTCTGACATTGACAATGCCTATTTATATTTTTTTGTATGGCTCTTGCAAAAAATCTCATGTTGTAATTTATGATCCTCAAGGTGCTTTGGTAACCAAAATAAGTTTGAATCTTATAGCACGAAGCAACAATAAAGCTGAGTATGCTACTTTGGAGAAAGTACTACAACTTTGCCTTGAGCTTGGCACTTTTAAAATGAGTTTGCAAAATGAAATAAGGAGATGACTTATATGATGGTGTCACATTATGGTCTGCATCGATTTTGGGAATCTTAGACAATAAACAAGTTAGAAAGTGGCGAAAAAAAGAAAAAAAATGAAGAGAATTAGCAAAACACTATTGTGAAGTGCAATCAAGATGGAGATTGGAATTGCCTTAAACTTGTGCTAAACCTAATAAAGGTGATGGTGTTGACTAGTGCTACTCTAATTAACAACTAAAGTTAGAAACCCTACGTCACCACACAAAAAGAGAGACCCATTAGACTCTCCAAGATTTGACAATTTTGCATAATTTCAAATCTTCATGAATTTCTGCCATGCATCATCACAAGAGGCATGTGTTGTATAGCAACCAGAAGCCAAAGCCTCGTCATTGAAATACCTTGCAACTTCTTGTCGCTCCTGGAATTGGAAGAAGTGGACCTGAAAGTGCAAAAAAAGTGTAAATGGATGCAAATAACTACATTCTTGAAATCATGCAATACAATCCTCAAGACATACACACACCTGTTTACAACATTAGGTCCATGAGGTCCAATGGTTGTGCTACCGGAGGAAATCGAAGCTGTTTTTGATGTCAAGTGCCACAAAAGACTCCTTCGTGCATATGCAATGCATGAACTTTCTTGAGACTCGCGCACACAAATCAACAAACCATAACCTCAAACACTTCTTCCCACAAAATCTTTGCCTTATTGACACAAACTTGCTCTTTTGCAATTACCATGCCACGAACTTTACATGATGTTCGCATGTACAATTTCTAAGTAATAAGCTTGGAGTGAAAACTTACCAGAAATTCTATGTCAATAGAGCAATTGTTTTAAAAGTTTCCATGTAAAAACAGTGTCCTTAGCTAACTGCCGTGATACCAAATTCACCTTAGATATTTGGCCTATATGTTGATCAATCACATTATCACCATGAAATTTAATTGCTGATACACTTCACGAAAAAAGTGTTTTACCCGGGGGGTCTTGCTGAGAAGGTGCATTGTCAAACACTTGGTCCCTATTGCCTCTTGCCAGAAAGTGCCAACGCTAGCTTTTCTTACATATTGCCAAAGTCAATTTTCCCTACCCAGTTTCCCAACAAATTCACTTAATAATAATAAGTGAAAAATGGCTAAAATAGGGGAAATGGGTTCTGTGCACTGTAAAATGCTCATGATGGATTCTGACTGTAATCTGATGATCATGTTGTGTGCAACCAGAGGAAAGCATCACAGTGGACCACAAATGACTTCCTGAGATCTAGCAAAACAATTACTGGATCTGAAGTCACCTTGATATGAACCTCTTTCATATACAAGGTATCATCAAGCAGCACATACCTTTTGGCACGATTTAGGAAGGCATACTTCTTTTATTTCTCCAATTCTAATTTAAGAATACCTATTTGTAGAAACTCTTCGTCTCTCTCTAGATCAAGAGGAGAATCAACCCTTATAAAATACAATTGGCCAATTGAAGCTTGTGCCGCACCATGTCCTTCTTTATTCTGAGACCTATCCACATGCATTTAACTCCAAGCTTCAAAATGCTTAAGTAGATTTGTCACTTGAAAACACATATTTTTTAGCCTTGGATTCCTACTTTGACACACCCCAAGTACTTGCTTAACAACCAAAAGAGCATCACCCCTTCCTCACAACATTATTTAGGTGGAACAGGATTGTATGAGATAAGATAGTATAGACAATAGCTATATAATGAGATGACAGAAAAAAAGATGATATATAGCAATTGTATATATAATGTAGTGATAGAGCAAGAAGAATTCATCTCCACAACCCTCCAGGGTCAAAAGGAAAGCCATAAGCTCTCCCAACTATAATTGACACTCCACCTGGATAAAAAAGAAATCGTTGACTGAAGCCATGCATCTGTAAAACATATGGACCGTGTGCATTGTATCCACTTTAGGCCAAGGCAACATTTTTATTCTTTGGAAAATAAAGGTTAGAGAAATATGTTTGCATCTTAAAGGTCCACTGATCTATGACTCGTTTATTTCATCTACCATTGTATGGTTCCAAAAGTTTTATGTCAAGCTTCTTTTGATTCGTTTCCAGCATTAAATTGTACAAAAGTTTTTGAAGTACTGCATTTTCTACCTGAGCACTGAGATATAGCACAAGAGAAACTTCTTCTTCTGCTTCCTTATAGTAGCCAGTTTTTATGCAGTGTCAATGACTCATAACTTAATAACTTTTGGATTTCCAAGATATAATTATATGTCAAGATGAATCATGATATAACTGAGATAGTTTATTCATTTCAGTAACTACCAAAGCATATTAGATTTTGAAAGTTGTGGTTTCTCTTTAAAAGTCCCACAAATCCCTCTACTCAAGTAAGGTTCGAGTACAATATATTTACATTTACATTTCTCAGTAAAAAGAATGAATGAGCTATTTCATATTGCTTCATTATACTCTCATGCGGGACAAGAGGTCTCAAGTAAAGGCACATGTGCTTAAAACAGTAGATAATGAAACTTTGTTATTTCATTTGATAGAATTCGCATGTCTAGGTTAACCAAGGTAATACAAGGACAAGAATGTGGTACAATTTGAGAAGACTCTCTCAAAGTGTAGTCATTTCCATAGCAAGATGGTTATATATTATAATAAAGAGCAACTTTGTTTGGCTCTTCGTCTAAACCACAGTAGACAAATTGTTTAAGTAAAAGAAAATGAGTTCAAGATAGTAAATACGTCATTGTGATTCTTATGATGACACAAATGATCTGTTCTAGTCAAACATGTACTAAAAAAGTTCGCTTAGTTCTATGGATTGATTTACAGTGTGGTATGGGATACACATATCAAGTATCCATATAGTTGAGCTGGAATTTCTATTGGATTATCATTTTCTTTGTTTTGGTCCAATAGTTAGTTGTGTAGAATGCTTTACAATGTGGTATGGAACACCTCTGTCAAATATCTTTTTAGTTGAACAACTTAAGCTTCTAAGTAATTAGCTATCAGTGAGGACAATACATTTGTGAAAAGGGTAGAGAAAATAGTAACAAATTTTCCACTACATAGAGAATCATAGACTAATAAGTACTCTAGATATGAAAACCATAACGATCATTAAAAAAATCTTCATTTATGATCTCTTATGGGATTGCTAGATTGACTAACAATTTTTTGACTTCAAGATATTGCAAGGAGACACCAAGCTTTTAAAAATGGCAAATTGACCATGGCTAATCTTGTTAGTTTGGAAAGTGTTTTGTACACTCGAAAATTCTTCTTTTTAAATACTTCCCTACGTTGATCATTGGGAACAATGATCTTGTTGAAGGGGGAGAAAATGTTACGGGCATCCAAAGGATCCGACCAAGTATGACGAGAAGATCAGGAAAAGATCAAGTATGAACCAACAAGGGATGAGGTGTCAGAGGCAATAAGCTCAATGGGTTCATCTCCAAGAGGGCGGTCAAGAATATACCCAAGACCCTAAGGGAGATAAATATGGTTGGGAAGAGAGTTAAAATTCACACCATTGAGTTGCCGGGGAGGGGGTTCCACGTAGAGCCGAGCGAGGACGAAGTCAAGGGGACCTTGGCTCTCACAAACTTTCTCGTCTTTCCCCATCATTTATTGGATGCACATCGTCTATTAAACAGCTAACTTGTTTGAGGCTCTAAGAGCAAGCTGCTATCTGATATGCTGATGTGGTCCACATACACAAGCTTGATACCTAGAGTGGAATGCAATAAATGATGTATCTGTGAGTCCTAAAGGTCGACTCCGGCCTCCAAAGGACAAAAATATGACGTTTACTCTATTTCTTATTTTCTTTCTTTCTCATGCTTCACCTGGACAACCGTCCTTCCCTCTTTATCTGTAAAGCTTGAGAGCCCAGTTATATTTAGCTCTCCAAAAATGTTTTAACTTTTGGTGAACCCATGTTGAAAAATTGAGTTCAATCGTTGCAAGAGCATTCTCCATTTCTAAACAGATGAACACGGAATGTATCCATGATCATGATCTCTCTTTTTTCTACCTCGGAGATGAATTTGGTGGCAGCATGGCAATCCATGCACACTCTTAAATTCTTGGAAATGCGCAGAGTTGTACCCTCTTTTGTGCTTGTGAGTCCCAGGCCTATAGCAAGTAGCTCACAATGCCCACATAGCAAATCATCCTTGTGCTCTTCAAAAATTGAGCTCACTAGATTAAATAGCTTCCGTGACGAGACCTTGTCTTCCATCTGGAGCCCTACTGTCTTCAGCTTCTTGTAAATAACGTCCTGTTTTGGGTGGTTTCTCCAACCTACAGTAAAGCTGTGAAATACATTGCCAACTTGAATAGATGCCTTCCCCAGCTTCCCACGTACCCCAGCCCGATTCCTCATCTCCTGTATTTCGCGCACTTCATTCCACATGTTCGCATTCGCATAGATGTCCAACATAAGAGCATACACAGAGGCATCCTTGGGATCAATAACAACCAGCCTATTAAAACAACGCCTGGCTCTCTTCACTTGATTGTAAACTTTGCAATGGCTCAGCAAAGATTTCCATCCCATAAACTTATCTTGGAACGGCATTGTTGCAAGCAAATGCTCTGCCTCGTGCATCCGTCCTCCACGACCAAGAAGGTCGATCAAACAATTGTAATGCTCAGTTGTGGGCTTGAGACCGTAACTAGCTTTCATGGAGAAAAAGTACTCATAACCTTTGTCAGTAAAACCTTTCTGGCTGCATGCCGATAAAAGAGAAACAAATGTCACACTGTTTGGTCTCACACCTATCTTCTGCATCTTTTCAAAGCATTCAAAAACTGAAAGATAGTCATTATGCTGCGCATATGCAGCGAGCAACGTGCTCCATGTAATAATCCCTTGATTTGGCATGTCTCCAAAGACGGTGCATGCATCTGCAAGGCTCCCACATTTTGAATACATGTCAATTAGTGCATTGCCAACTGAAAGCTCGGTTACAAATCCACGCCTGATAATTTGGTCATGGAGAAGCTTGCCCCAGTCCAAGGCTGCCATGCTGCAACAAGCCTTCAAAGCACTGAGATATGTAACTCTATCTGGCTTGAAACCTAAAACCTGAAGACGTTGGAAGAGTTCAAGTGCCTCTTCACCATGCTCTGTCTGAGCATATGCAGCAATCATCGAGTTCCATGTTATCTCATTTGGTGCTGGAAACCGATCAAAGACTCCCAACGCATCTTGGAGAGCCCCACACTTCGCATACATGTCAATCAGAGCACTACCAATGTAGAAATCTTGGTCATAATCACTTTGCATGATATGGAAGTGAATTAATTTCCCCTCATCAAGGACAAGTAAGCTGGCACAAGCATTTAAAACGCTGGGATAGGTTACATTATTAGGCTTCAAATTTTCTCCTTGCATCCTCTCAAATGCTTCTAGGGCCTTTGCTCCATGCCCAAGATGAGCATATCCTGAAATCATGGTACTCCACGTAACAACATCTCGATCTAGCAGCCTTTCAAAAACTTTGTTTGCATCCTCCACACTCCCACACTCCATGTACATGTGAATAAGTATATTACAAAAATGAGAATCGCCTCCACCGCCACTCTCAATAATAGAATGATGAATAAGCTCTCCTTTCCTTGCATCACTCATGCTAGAGCATGCTTTGACAACACTTGAATAAGCAACATCATCTGGACGCATACCCTCTTGATGCATTTGCTGCAAAAGTTGAATAGCCTCCAACCCATGCACATGTGTTGCATACCCTGTGATAAGAGTGTTCCAGGAGACCACATCTCGATTGCTCATTTTGGTAAAAACTTTCTGGGCATCTTGGAGATGGCCACATTTTGAATAAGTGTCCATCATCGTGTTGCCAATATACAAATCTGTTTCAAGCCCATCCTCAACAATGTAGGAGTAGATTAGGTTACCTTGTATTATATCTGTAAGGTTTGCACATGCTTTAAGTACTGCAACATGGATGTATTCATTGGGTTTCAACTTGGAATCCAATAGATTGTTATATAACTGAAAGGCCCTCTCATTTTGTCCAAGCTTGGTATGTGCAGCAATAATGGCATGCCATGTATAGACACTTGGATTAGACAGCTTTCTGAACAATATATCTGCTTCTGACAAACTCCCGCAAGAGGCAAACATGCGAATCAAATGGCTCCCGAAGAACTTGTTTATGTCAAATCCTCTTCTTGCAATGAGGGAGTTGACTTCACGGGCTGCAGCCAAATCTTTCTGTCTGATGCATCCCTGTAAGAGGCAGAAGAGATCATTCCTGCTGATGCGGAGACCTTCCCTCTCACTAACCTCCACAGCTTGAACTGCCTCCAGAAGGCGGCCCTCCTGGCAAAGTCTTGCAAGACATCCGATGGGTTTTGCAATGCTTTCACTCTCTGCTTTCCTACACACAAGATAGAGCATGCATGCATTCTAAGTGTTATCAATCACAAGAAAGGTAGCGAACAAAAAAAAACTGTTGATGTGATTAATAATTACCCCATGTCCATGAACTAAATATCACCAACATTGCAACTTTTGCATGTCCAATACGAAGGAAGATAGAGTCAAGCAGAAAAGGAAGCCGTTAAGGAGCATCTCACGACCATCAAAAACAAGTCACTGATAGCCTAATCAAGCATACCTTTTGGCTAATGTGTTGCTTGATCAAGCTTTGAGTTGCCTTACAGAAATTTGGTGCTGCTAAAAAAGAGGCTAGGCTGAGCTGCCTCCCACCATTGGAACTGATTTTTCCCTCCTCTTGGACGAGCCATTCTTCAAGTTTGGATTGTCCTTGAACTTTGGATCTTGCTTCTTCAAATCTTGAGGATCTTCTACTCTCAAACAATGTAAGATAGGACCACTTTGGTCCGGACTCGCGCATTGTCGTTGCGCTCCCAAAGATTCCCAATGAGCGTTTGACTCCTTCATGTACCTGCAATCCACACAAACAATACATGAAGTTCTATGTCACAAGTGATGACATCGCAGAATCGCAATAGACTGGACAGGGAAGAGCCAGTCCGGAACAGGACCCAAATGCCCAAGATAGAGCGCAGCTGCTCGCCAATCACACTGGAATTCACAGGTGCTGATGTGGCATGTTGATGTGACAGGTGTACAAATTGTTAACGTGGCAGCGTACAGACAGGCTGTCTTGGCACTTTTTCCTACATTGGAGGTTGCTTATGAGCACAATAGTTATGAAAGCACTTCAATTTTATGTGCTTTTGGACACCAATCATTGATATCAGATGATTATGTGCTCAGCACCTTTGTAAAAATAACATATAATTTTTTAGCTGCTTCTGCAGCTTTTGGGGCCAAGTGCTTATAAAAGAGGGCCAGGGTGCCATTAGTTCTCAGATTGCAATACTGAGATCGTATCAGATTGTGAGTGTGATCACTCTAAACAGTTGTAATTGCAGCAGTTCATCTATGAAATAAAGAAATACCGCTAGGGACGCCTACTTAAGGGGCCAATGCTCCTAACTCTGTGTCTCGTCTACAATGTTTTCCACTTTCAGCTTGCCGTTTCAGCTCAGTTCAGTATTGTTGCAGTATTTTTACCACCTTGTCAAGGACTCGTCAGTTTGTGGTATCAAAGCTTAGACGACTGTCTCCAAATAATCGGGTCCAGCACTGCAGCAATCGACCATGGAAGTACCTCCTAATCAACAAGTGGTATCGAAGCTTAGGCGACTGTCTCCAAATAATGGGGTCCAGCACTGCAGCAATCGACCATGGAAGTGCCTCCTAATCAACAAGAAGAAGAGTATGAGCATGTGGAAGAGGAAGTGGATAAGAGGCTGGGGACAAAGAGCACGAACAGGAACAAGATGAAGCAGGTGATGACGATGCCCAAGCAGAGCAGTATCAGGCATAACATAATCCATCTGATGTGGAAAAACCTAACTGAAGTTCTTGTGGAGCATCTTCTTGCCTAAAGATGAAGCAAAGGAACACTATGATTAGACAGTGTAAGGGGGTGGTCAACCCTCTCTTTGTAGAAAAGCTGAGGTAAGAACAACCAAAACAAACAACTAACAAGAGAGATCAAATTCAATGGCCAATCAGATGCAGCAGCAAATATAGCAGATACAACAAACGCAGCAAATGCCACCCAGCCTGGGATTTTTGGGCCCGATTCCAGCGTTCTCAGATATGGCAGCCAAGAGTCAGTTCAGTATGCCTTCACGGGGATTTGGTCCCTATGGAACAGGTGCTTTTGGACCATATGGCATAGGTGCTTTTGGTGCATATGGAGTATGGATGCTTGGTTTTCTAGGACAGATGTATGTCACGATGCCTAGCATGCAGGGATCCCCTTATGGATTTCAATTAGTGGCACGTCCTAAGGAGGGATGCCTCCTAACTTCAGCACGAATTTCAACACACAGGGTAAGAGCCTCTCTCAGAATTTCTTTCTCCAAAAAAGTGCCGCATTCCCACTCCGGAGTGCCGCAATCCTACCCCGGACCTATTAGCCACTCCCACCCTTGGTCTATAGCCACTCCCACCCTTGGTCCATAGCGCATCGGGCGCACTCCTGTCTTTATTGCTATGTCTTCGATACCCTTAAGGCATAACCTCTTCATCATGAACGAAGATCAGGATTGGATACACAAAGATTTAGATCTTGAGTACTAAGATCTGTTCGCCTCATACGCGGATATGGAAGGAGTTGGAGGAAGGATCCTTAACCCTCTTCTACATTCACATTCGCATGTAGCATGCATCCACTTCCGTCGAAGGATATAGACGGAGTTGGAGGAAGGATCCATCATCATCCCTAACCCTCTTCTACATTCACATTCACATGTAGCATGCATCTACTTCCGTCGACATGGAACCATTGGAAATATCTCCAAGCACCCTTACCTTTCATCTTCACCCACAATCTTTTCACAACAAGACTATTCGGATGGCAATACTTGCTCGCAAGGAAAAATCAGCATCAAGGTTGGTATTCTATGAGAGTAGTACGTCTACCTAGTAACTCGATTGGTCAGTCTTTACATCACAGCAGTACCTATATCCATAGTCCCAGCGGTTTGGAGGAGTTTTCATCGGTTTATGCATCCACAAGCATCAAAAGTGTTGCTAAATTGGCTTTATCTGACAGAAAAACAATTCTAAATGAATTATTGGATTTATAAGTAAGAGGGTTTTCTCGCTTGGAACAACATGGAAAATAATTCTAACTGAATTATTGGAATTTTAAGTGAGATTGTTTTTCTCACTGGAGACATCCGAGTACAGAGTATCCCTAGTGCGTCATTCAAAGTAATGATAGGAGCACTGTAAAAGGGAATATCTGTAAGCCCACCAAGGACGGGTACTTCTGATGTGTCACAACGGATGGGTGACAGGGAGCAACAGTAAGAAGTATCCGACCATCCGGGAACGAACATCTCTGATGCGTCATAGGATGGGTGACATAGAGCATCGTGAAGGGGATTGTATCGTAAGTTCGGTAGGAAAGGACTAGGTAATGGGTATTCCTGATGCGTCACAAGGTGGGTGACGGGTGCATCGGAAAGGGGATATCCATAGTCGAGAGGAAATCCGAACTGGAAAGAGGAATATGCGTAAAGACGCAAGCACAAGAATAAAGATGGGTTTTGAGAAGCTTTTCTTAAAAAGCGGAATATTTTAACGAGTTTTCCGGGAAGAGCAAACGCGCAAGCACAAGAATAAAGATGGGTTTTGAGAAGCTTTTCTTAAAAAGCGGAATATTTTAACGAGTTTTCCGGGAAGAGCAGACGCTTTCCCGCGAGGAATCATGTATGCATTACATTTGTGCATGTGGTTGCATCCAGGGACGCCTGGAAGTGTTGTGAAAGGAATTGTTTTTAAACTTATAAGGTTTTATTGAGTTTTTGGGCAGGTTCATACCAATTTTGAAATATGCCGGCCGCCCACTTAATAAGTGCGCAGCCACTTAGAAAATAAAGCACTAAAACGAGCCAGCGAATTCTCTCCCTATTTCATGTAGAACAGGCAAAAAAAAAAAAACGGCCGCGATCTCTACGCAAGCAGCTATTCGTGCCGTGGCCAAGGAGCTATAAAAGCACCACATGCCCTCACTGAAAGGGGAGGTACCAACATGAGCAAGAGAAGACTTTGCCGCCGGATAACGCAAGAGATCGCGAGACTACGAAGCACGGAAGTCGCTTTTCCCAAGAGCGACAGGTATCTATTGTGGATTCGCCATACGAATTGTTGTCGCGTGTTTGTGTGTGCGCTTGCAGATACTTCATCGCGAAGGAGAAGCGAGAAGGCTTCGGCCTACGCTTGGGAATTCTGGGAACGGAATTCGGAAATGGTATGCGGAGTCTCGACTCCGAGTACAGACGGAAAAAGGATTGAGAGCTCGTCTCTCGGATTTCCCTTACGGGAAGGAACGACCATCGAGTCAGAGAATTAGAACGGAGGGGTTTTCTCCGGTTCTTGTGCTTGTAAAAAGATTCTCCCTAATAAAGGATTCTCTTTAAGGGGGGGGACCAACCCATCTTCTGGTCCCCAGTACTGGGTCAATCTTCTCACTCTCTATCTCTCTCTCTATCTATTTCTCTCTATATCCTTTGGCTTCAGTAATAAGTGATAAATTCTATTTATCCGAATGTATTTATATTGTTATGCGCTCCCGTTTGTGACAAAAAGCTTTCAACATGAGAAGTACAGAAAGCATCCATAGGAAGAACTTCGTCAGTTGTGTCTCACCTCTAAGAGGGGGAGATGTTACGTGCGCATTGTACTTGAGGCAGTGGACAAGCTACTTGTAATGTGCAACGGAAGTGATTGATGGTGAATGCTTAGGATGAATGCTCAATGCGTACTCAAGGTTTCATTTTGCCGAATGAGAGTTCCTTTTACTTCATGAGAGAAGTGCAAACACTAGAGAGAGAAGAGAGAATGATACTGTGAGTGAAGGTTCAGAGAGAGAGAGAGAGAGAGAGAGAGAGAGAGAGAGAGAGAGAGAGAGAAATGAAATGTTATTTAACGCCTTCAAAGGGCCAAAATGACCTATGAGACCAAAAAATTACAATTGCTGAATCTGATACCATGTCTGAGTACGGAAAGTACAAAGAACTAACTACCTAACACTAAAAAACACTCAGGGGATGACACTGAAGCTGAGTCGGAATTGAAGCAGGATGGAGGGGAGGAGGGCGCGCGCGGGGGGGGGGGGGGGGGGGGGGGGGGGGGGGGGGGCGTTGGTGGGTTCAAATGAAATCGCTCATCGGTCGCTGTCGAGGACTAACCAGATCAGGTCCCGAGGGCCCAACCCCCCTCCAAGGGCCCTTCTCTCTATCGCTAGAGAGGTATTGCTTTAGATTGCACAAATGTTGATACAATGGTCCTAGATGCTGAGATGCTAATGGGAACTTGTTGTAGACGCTTGGATCTACGAGGCTAAAGCTGAAAACTGAAAACACTAGGGCTGATCTGGCTTATGGCTTCCATTTGACGATGAGGTTAGGGATGAAATCTGAAAACGCTAGTGCTGATGGGGTGTTGTTGTAGGCTGATCTGGTGCAAAAACGCTTGAGATGCTGAGGTACTGCAAGTACTTGGTGCTTGTACTCAGGGTACTGATTTATGCTTAAGAAGTGACCTCTAGGGTCACTTATATATGGCATTAAAGATGGGTTGGACAATGCCACTAAAAACCCACAATTTCTAAAAATGTCACTTATTAATGAGTTAATAAACTCACTTATAAGAGGTGCTTCACATGCAAATAAATACAAAGGCTGGGTACTAGAGCAACTGTATGGAAACACTCCCCAATGCCTACACTTAGCAGACACTCGTAGTACTCATGTGCAATGAGACGGTATGCAATTAATCTAAAGTGCCTAGACATACATGTCTTGTGTACAGGTTCACCAAGGTGCCAGAAAACTTCCTAGGCTATCCTAAACCCTAGAAATAGGAGTTAGCTTGTCCCACATGCAATTAGGGTTAGATGTGCACGTGACATCCCCCCCCCCTTATCAAGGTGAGGCATTGGTACTGAGCAGCATGGCTTCCGTGCAATCAAACAACTCCGGGGAATCTGCAAAGAAATCTTCGTCCGCCCACTCTGCTGCATGGATGCCATGATACTTGAACTTCAAAAAAGACTGCAATGCTTGCTTTTTTGAACCGCATTGTTACACAGTTGGAACTCCAAGCGAGAAATCAATAGCAACACACGAACTAAAACTGCAAAATCATTGAATTTAAATAGAGAGAGAGGGAGAGGAGGAGAGTCGACACGACAAGGTGGAGCTGACCCTAGACGCATTGGCCCCCAAAGACGGGCGCCCCTCTCGGTATTTCTTTATTATTATGCTCACAAAGTACAACTCCCAAGGGTCCAACTCTGTCTAAGACTCTACGTTTAGATGCTCTACGAGAAGTGGCCTCAGGGGTCCTTATAAACAGTACAAGGAATGCCCAAGAGCAGAGCATCAGATCAAGAGCACAAACTCCCAAAGCATCTACAAAAGCTCTTGTGAAAAGCTGCCAAAAACAACCAACACAAATCGCCGAAATCCGTACAGATTGCCACGTCATCAATCAGTTGTCACGTGCGCAGTTCACTTGCACTACGTGGACATGCTTCTGCTACAATCCAACGCCAACCCCAACGTTAAGCTTTTGATGATTGGGTTTTAGGCCCCTAGACCAGTGCTCCATAAGGTAGCCAGTTCTTTCTCTTTCCAGTTAGCCACACCACGTCATCACTTTGTGGCATTCCCCCTTCTTGAAAGAATAGCAATCGCTCTCGATTATACCTGCAAAACAGCCAAAGGATAGAAACTTTCTTCAATAGACATCAATTCTATGTACCCATGCACTAAATCCAACACTTCTACAAAGACATCAGCCACCAATCAACCACATTTATGTCGAGGGTCTCAGATACAAATCCTGATCATTGTAACCATTGAGCAATCAAATCAAGACTGCACTGATCTTTTCATGGATGTCGATCTACTAAATCTTGTTATTATCATATTCATATCCTTTCTTTTCACATTTCAATCAAGCAAACCATGCCCATGACCATCCCCACAAGACAGTTCATCCACATAGCATGCAATTCACAAAATCACACACTTAATTCACGCTGAAAACCGTATTGCAATCATTCAATCTGGCCATCTTATTCTTTACAACTCTTGATGCACCTAGATCATTGTGTGGCTGTCTCATCCTTCCAGAACTCTTGATGCACTCACAATAGTATCCAGTCATCTCACCCAAATAGATATCTTGATACACTAGAATCTCATTCAATTGAGGTCTTGGGACTGAGGCTAGGCCCACTAGGTGTGTTTTTCAAGCATAATTTGGTGCATGAAGCTTCCATCGACAAGAGTGGCCTTGACATCGACAACTTTTCGTTCCGCATCGGCACATCGATTCTGACACCTATTCTTGCAATTCAACATCGGCATGACCTCTCATTGCGGTGGATCTCCGACATTCGACCCCGACACCAAGCATTCCCACGGATGAGTGTTTTCCCACGGACGATTTTGTTTGCCACACGCACCGGTGAGGTGCCTCTACCATAGAGGAGTGACACCCAGCATCGGCATCAAGCGCATAGATCAGACCTTACGGCACGGTTTTCGATACGACATTCTTGGCAGCTATTTGACTAGCACATTTCCATCCGACGAATTGGCACATATCGACACTGACATGCAGGTTACAGGTTACAGGTTACGGGTTAAGGGGGCTTTTAAGCCCGTTTACACATAGATTCTCTAGGTTACCAAACACTTCCAGGCAGAGTTCTTTCACAAATGATTTGGCAGTCATTTGACAGAAATTTCTCTATGGACAGATGCGTTGACAGATGCATTGTTGTGTGAGTACACCTAGTGCTACTGACCTCTTTTGAGAGAAGATATCCCCGCAGGGATCACTTTTAATGCATGCAGCAATTCTTGGTGCCTGTTTGAGCGCGGTCACTCATGTACATTGAGTTGCAGGCACTGCCAATTGTACTACATGTGGAGCCATTTTTTGGCTATTTAAGCAGTTTCCTAGTTGTTTCTAAGAATCCGAACGAAAGAGCCCTTTTTGAGATTGTGGCTAGTCCTTTTGTGTCTACCTTAGCCTTTAGAGGGTCAATAGCGGGAGGATTTCTTTGAGCTGTGCTATTTTCAAATGTTGAGATACCTTCAGTGATACAAGTAGTTGGAGTTCCCTTTTACGGTACCCTTGCCATAAGACATGTATCTGGATGGTTTTTTGTGCTTTTGACACCGAGTTGGCGGTCACACAGCAGTGGTTTTGCGCTATATATGCCCAGGGTGGTTCTTTTTGAGCAATTTATCTGTTTTTTTATTTGAGTTTTGACTCCTCATTCAAAGGATACTCTACCTAGATTTTCCTGCGAATCCATTTTATGTGTTCTTGGCACTTCTAGTTGTTCTTACACAGTGATTGTACTACATTTTGGTTTGAGTTTTTTCTCCTATTCTAGGGGAAACTCTGCCAAAATCGTACTAGGAAATTTGGCATAAAGTTTTTGGGTACATTCTCTTAATCATGACTGCGAGTAGTGCGTCCAAAAGAGAGTACTACATTAAAAAGTTTGATGGTTCAAACTTTGTCATTTGGCAGCGGCGTATGCAAGATGTTTTGATCAATAAAGGCTTGATAGCACCCTTGCATGCAAGAAGAGAGAATGTGTACACTAATGAAGAGTGGGATGACTTGAATGAGCGTGCTATGGGCGATAGTTTGCATGCACCGTGGTGAATCCATTTACTTTACCATAATGGATAAGACCAATGCCAAAGATTTGTGGGATGCTCTATGTGAGGCTTGGGATGGTAACAACTTGAACAAGTTCAACACATTAGACCTAGCTTACCCTTTTTCTCTCTCTCTTTTTCTTTTCCTTTGTGCCTTGTGACTTGTTGGTAGCTATGCTAGCCTCCCCTATCCACTGGCACCTCAATCTGAATCATCGAAATTCTCTAAGGAACCATTCATTAATTCCCTTTCTTTGTTGGAACCCTCCAGATGCACTATCGTCTGAGTCCCTTGCTTCTTCGAAATCCTCTGATGAACTTTCATTCGGCTCCCTTGTTTCGTCGGAACCCTCAAGCGCACTATCATCTAGTTTCCTTGCTTCTCTAGAATCCTCTGATGAACTTTCATCCAGTTCCCATGGTTCTTTCTCTTCATTGAAAGACTCTTTCCCTGTTGAGGTGGACACTGGCTTGTCCCTAGGATAAGTCAATGAGCCAGCATGCATTCCAAAACGTTGCCTAGCATGTCCCAAAAGTCTCTGAATAGAGTCAGACTTCTGTTGGTGCAGACAATACCATTGCATTTCTTTTGGCAAACCAGAACAAAACCGCTCAATCTGATCCCTCAAGTGACCCTCCAAAACGAGGACGTTGGCAGATAGATATCCCAAAACCTCTGACAATAGTAATTCAACGTGTCTTTCGTAGTCATTCTCATATGATGCCAAGCTATATTGACATCTTCATATTTTTCTGTGATCCAAGCAGAAGTGAAAATTCTGTTAAATTCTACCCACTTCTTAGGTGCTTCTTGTTAGGTGCAACGGAATGAATGTTTGCGCTTTGCTCAAGATGAGTGCTCCAAACTGTGCTCAAGGGTTCCTTTTACTTACGGAAGGGAGAGCCTTCCGTTCCTTTAGTGAGAGAGTGCAATGGACACAAACAAAGTGAATGGACACTGTGCGTGCAAGTGTATGAGACTGAAAGATAGAGAGAGAAGATAGAAACGACACAAGAGATGTTGTAAAACCCTCCTCCGAAGGCCCCACTCTCGTCGACGAGACTGGTCTACTTATGATTGCAAAATCTGGTACAATGGTGATGCATGAGACTGACGCAAGTCTAGACTATGTCGACGATGACGACGGGGATGACGACACCGACCTAAGGGCTGAAATCTGCAATCTTTCTACTGCTGTCCAAAAACGCTATGGGCTGAAATCTACGACTAGTCCAAAACACTGATTTGGGGGGGTTGTTTCTGTGGGTCTTTGTCGCTGAAAATCTGCAGGTTTAGGCTGAAAACTGATGGTCTTTCCAGGCAGAATCTGCTACTTTCTTAGGGCTGAAATTGCAGGTACTTCATGGCTGAAAAACACTGCACTGCTGTGGCTGAAAACGCTGCAAATCTGTAAAAACGCTAGGTTGATGTGTCTCCCAAAAACGCTAGCTTGTTGGGCTCAAAAACGCTAGGTCAGGGATTTCTATGGCGATGATGTTGATGCAAAACGCTAGGCTTGGGACTTGCTTGGCGATGGTTGCTGATGTTGAATGTGGAAACGCTAGGGGATGCTGATGGTTCTTCTTGCTTGGAGAGGGAAACCGCAAAGGGGTCTTGTTAAGAAGTTGTCTACTGAGCTTGGCTCCTATTGCCTCTTCTGCCAATTAGTGCTAGTCTAGGTTTGCTTATATACAAACTTACTCAATTTACCCTACCTACTTTCCCACAAAGTCACTTAAAAATAATGAGTGAAAAATGTCAAATAGGTAAAATAGGCTAAATACACTGGAAAATTCCCCTGAAGGATTCTGATGGGAATGCTTATGATCATGCTGTGTGCAACCAGAGGATATGAATCTACACTAAGTGACTGGGCATGCACGGTCTACGAATAGACTCACAAAAGTGCCAGATCACTTCTAAATCTAGACTGACCGGACTGACTGAACCATTGTCGTGTTGTAGCTTGTTTACGGACACATAGGGTTTGTCGTGCGGTACTTGAACTTCATAAAGGTCTGCAACGCTTGCTTCTTTGGACCGCGCCGAAAGCGACACAAAGTCTTATGTGGCTCCTTCGATGCTTCAACTTCGTCGAGAGTCATGCTTCTTTCTTCTTCAAGAATTTCCATGGTTGAAAATTCCTGAAACCATTTTCAACACAAAACCATGAACATACCTATTCCATATAAAGTGAGTGGAAGAAATCTTGTCTTCCTCAAGACTGTGCATGCAATGTAGATGAACAAATAAACGGAGTGCCAACCCGTTCACCACACACACGCAAACAATGAGATCAAATCTTTCTCTTCTGATCTAAAGCAATCAACTGTGGCAATTCACAACCGAAATGCCCGTGCTTGGTGCTCATACTTTCATGTGCTCTTCCTACGAATGTGTCATGCCAAGGAAGAGACATGGAATGTGACTTCCTTGAATGCATACTTTTCAACTTTTCATGAGCAATCCGCATACATTCGTGCTCATTCATGAGTGAAACGTGCTCAACGTACAATATGTCATGCCTAGAAAAAGGGATCACATAAAGACGCTGACTAAAATACAAGAAACGATCACGAATGAAACACTCGAACAATGCGTGCGTATCAATCATGCGAACACATAATACTTCCTGTGAGGTTTCTTTGGACCTAGGCTCGAGAGCCAAGATCGGTTCTTCTTGAGGGGGTTCTTTGGACTTAAGCTCGAGAGCCAAGATCGATCCTTCGTGATTGATCGAATCTACCCGAGATTAGCTTTGCTAGAAAAAGCATTCACTAACTCATCCTTCCTGTAAACAACCACATCTTCTTCATGCAAATCATCATGCTTGTGAGAAATCACATCTTGATCATGCAAATCATCATGCTTGTGAGAAATCACATCTTGATTATGCAAATCATCATGCTTATCATTGTCAATCAAATCATCATCATGCTTCTCATAATCATGCAAATCCTGTGTGTCATGCTTGGCAGAAGAATAGACTGAGAGAGTCTCCTTTTCCCGAATCTCTTGCATCTGTGTCTGAGCTTGAGAAACGAGTCGCAAGAACTCTTTCATGTGTTGGTCGCTCTTTCCTTTGACAACAACTGCCATTCTTTCTTGGTGTCTGCGCTCCATTTTTGCTTTTCTTTCTGCTCTTCTTTCTACGTGTCTGCGTTCCATTTCTGTCATTCTTTCTACATGTCTTGCTTCGCGTTCTAACTTCCTTTCCATAAACATCTCGTCTAAAGCCTCCATTGGAGTTAGTGCAATCCTTGATGTAGATGGGGAAGGGTCAGAAAAACCTCTTAGTGAGGAAAATTCTTCTTCGCCTCTCTCATGCTCATAACCTCCAAGCGAAGTATCCATTCCGCTTCGAGTGATGACCATTCTGAAGTCGTGGGTTCTTGTGGTCTTGGGTTCTTAAGTTCACGAGAAACTTGGGTTCTTGGGGTTCTTGAGTTCTTGAGGTTCTTGCAATTCTTCTTTCGCTTGCATCTATGTTAGAGAAGGATCTTCTCTTCACCCGAGTTCTGCTCTTTTCCGCGGGTGCATCCCTTGGCGGCCTTGCACTCACACCAAGGTTGCTTTTTTCCACCTCACGTCGATTGGCCGGTCGCTAAGTGCACGGTCAGCTCTCAATGAGTGAAAAGAGGCACAAGGGGAGGCTGGACAAGCCCTTCTTTCTTGAGTTTCCTATCACTCTTCAAAAACACGATTAGGAATCGACACGCCCAAGCGAACTTGGGTTCGTGCAACCGCAACAAGCAAAAAAATCCTTGTGGTTCTTTCCTTGAGTGATACAGAACACTACCAAAGCTCTAATACCAATGTTAGGTACAACGGAATGAATGTTTGCGAGTGCTCCGAACTGTGCTCAAGGGTTCCTTTTACTTACGGAAGGGAGAGCTGAAACCGGCCCGTGGGGCGGTAGGCTTTGGCTTTCACCCGAAGTTCTTTACTTTACTTTAGACACACACACAGAGCACTTTGCAAAGGGAACCTGCGACGGGAATTAACACTTATGCACACACACGGCTCGGAAGCTAGAATGCTCCGAGCTGACGCCGACAACCTGTAGGCCCCAAAATTGGCGCCCCTTTCGGTTTTTCTTTATACTTTGAGAGGGTAAATTACGAAGTAGAGTCCTGGGAATCCTTTACCTGTATCTAGCTAGATACCGACTGTTTTGGCCAAATTTCGACAGCATCGCAACCCCAAAACTTGCACGAAACCAATTCCCCTGTTGGAACTCACTTCCACTGGCATAAACCCTCTGATTCCTGCCCAAAAACAGTAAATTCAGCTCGCTGTATTTACTCATTTTTGCCCTGTTTTCAGTCCCAAACAGTCCCCTAACTGTCCTCTGCCACTGGGGCACTATTCCCAATGGTTCTGGCGTCCGTATGGCTGAAAAACAGTCAATTTGCAGCGCATACACAGCGCTGAAAACGCACCTGTACGGTGAGGTTATGACCCTCACCGGTGCCTGCTTTGGAGAGCAATTAGCTACCCCTGTTCCTGCTCAAGGAGGCTCTTGGCTCATCACAAAAGCATGAAACCACACAACTGTACATCGGTCAAATGAAGAGCCCTCTTGTGGGGCATCACATAACTGCACGTAGGGGGGAGAGAGAGAGAGAGAGCAATGTGTAACGTGCAGGGCATCACTCCTAGCACCACACTGTACATAGAGAGGAAAGCAAGCACTCCATAGCTCTTAACCTTTGACAAGTTCTCAATGAAGCATCCTCCCAGCATAAATCGAGCGCCCCCTCTTCTGCCCTTGACCTGTAATGCATCTGTGAATAAACAGATGCAAAAGGGGAAGATTTCCATGGCTACCAAAATCTGTGTATCGCTGAAAACGCAACAAAACAGCCCTGTAAACATGCATCTGATGCCTTCTAATGCTGAAAATGAGCTCCTTGTACCTAGGCAAAGTCATGGGAAGCTCAAAAATGGAGAGAAATGACTAAAAATCAAAGTTAACAGCCTCCAAAACTGCTCCAAAGAGTCAGTTACGAGTTCTCTTCTCCTAGACTTGGTAAATTGACCAAAAATAGTCGCTTGGCACTCATACATGCAATTTCCCGCATTGGGCTTCCCACTTAAAAATCTCTCAACTGGTGCATCAGTCGACTTTGCAGCAGAGTAATAAAATGTTCCCCTGGTCATACCGAAGGTAATGACACGAACACATTTCACAGCCCAAAATAGCAGTTCCCTAAATTTTAGGAGATGCTTCCGTTGGGCTCCCACTGGTCATCTGACCATCTATCCTCATTCCGCATCCAAAAGTGCAATGTGGCCCAACTGTCGGATACTTTCTGTTGGTGATCCCACCTTGACTTTATGCCTTTATTGAGTTCACTTCCTAGTATCCACCAACTTACTAAGTGCGACGGGGGTACCTACATGATCTTGAACTGAGCCTACATATCCTTTTACTTTACGAGTTCCAGTGCCGACCAACTTTCCATCTGCGGGTGAAACTATCGTCCACATTGGCCATGCAATGTCCAACCATTTGCAACTTCAAAAAGAGGGTCTCAAAAATAAATCAAAAATCATTGGAAAGAAACCAACAACTAAGGTTAGCAGTTGCCACATCCTCGTAACAAGAGCCTTCCGTTCCTTTAGTGAGAGAGTGCAATGGACACAAACAAAGTGAATGGACACTGTGCGTGCAAGTGTATGAGACTGAAAGATAGAGAGAAGAGAGATACGACACCGGAGACGTTGTAAAACCCTCCTCCGAAGGCCCCACTCTCGCGTCTACTTATGATTGCACAATCTGGTACAATGATGATGCATGACACTAATGCAGTCTAGACTATGTCGACGATGACGACGAGGATGACGACACCAACCTAAGGGCTGAAATCTACAATCTTTCTACTGCTGTCCAAAAACGCTATGGGCTGAAATCTGCGACTAGTCCAAAACGCTGATTTGGGGGGACTATTTCTGTGGGTCTTTGTCGCTGAAAATCTGCAGGTTTA
Organism: Adiantum capillus-veneris; assembly: GCF_014529385.1. NCBI lineage: Eukaryota > Viridiplantae > Streptophyta > Polypodiopsida > Polypodiales > Pteridaceae > Adiantum > Adiantum capillus-veneris. Next base: position 38,816,832 of record NC_140947.1, read on the forward strand.
GGGCTGAAAACTGAGGTTTCTTTAGGCTGAAAACTGATGGTCTTTCCGGGCTGAATCTGCTACTTTCTTAGGTCTGCAATTGCAGGTACTTCATGGCTGAAAAACACTACACTGCTGTGGCTGAAAACGCCACAAATCTACAAACGCTAGGTTGATGTGTCTCCCAAAAACGCTAGCTTGCTGGGATCAAAAACGCTAGGTCAGAGATTTCTATGGCAATGATGCTCATGCAAAACGCTAGGCTTGGGACTTGCTTGGCGATGATTGCTGATGCTGAATGTGGAAACTCTAGGGGATGTTGATGGTTCTTCTTGCTTGGAGGGGGAAACTGCCAAGGGGTCTTGTTGAGAAGTTGTCTGCTGAGCTTGGCTCCTGTTGCCTCTTCTGCCAATTAGTGCTAGTCTAGGTTTGCTTATATACAAACTTACTCTATTTGCCCTACCTACTTTCCAACAAAGTCACTTAAAAATAATGAGTGAAAAATGTCAAAAATAGGTAAAATAGGCTAAATGCACTGGAAAATTCCCCTGAAGGATTCTGATGGATTCTGATGGGAATGCTTATGATCATGCTGTGTGCAACCAGAGGATATGCATCTACACTAAGTGACTGGGCATGCACGGTCTACGAATAGACTCACAAAAGTGCCAGATCACTTCTAAATCTAGACTGGCCGGACTGAGTGAACCCTTGTCGTGTTGTAGCTTGTCCACGGACACATAGGGTTGAATGTGTCTCGTGACACTTCTCTACCTAACGACAGAGAAGACTACCATGTATGTGCATTTGCTTTCAAGTAAGATACCGCCCTTCACACCTTGCAGCATTTCGAGAACCGACGTTATAAGAAGGCGGCATCAGATTGCTATATAGACTTAGGGGCTCGATGGGTGTCCTGGTAGCCTAAAAACGTAACAAACCTGGCTGCTTGACCCCACCCTTGAACTCCTTGGTCTTCTTGTCCATTTGTTCACTTTCAAAAGAGGATGAGCTCTCCTCCTCTGAACTGCTAGATGGCCTCCCATGTCTTTTAGACTTTTTCAAATATCTACTTTTCTTGACTTTCTTGCTTTTTCTCTGCGTCTTCCGCCTTTTCTTATCTTGTCAAGAACTAGAGGACGACGAGCTATCGGAAGTCTCTAAAGACGAACAAAAATCTCACTCATCCTCAAAACGAACACACTTCTTGGATCTGCTTGCCACCTCGAAGTCGCCTTCCGGCCCAAATAATCGGAAAAATCCAATGATTTTCTCTTCTTCTAAGAGTGCTTTAAGCCTTGTTGCTAAATTGACTTTATTTGGCAGAAAAATAATTCTAATGAATTATTGGATTTATAAGTGAGGGTTTTCTCGCTTGAAACACCAAGGAAAAATAATTCTAAATGGATTATTGGAATTTTAAGTGAGGGTTTTTCTCACTGGAGACATCCGAGTACTGAGTATTCCTAGTGGGTCATTCAGAGTAATGATGGGAGCACTGTGAAAGGAAATATCTGTAAGGCCACCAGGAACGGGTACTTCTGATGCGTCACATCGGATGGGTGACAGGGAGCATCGGAAAGGAATATCCAACTATCCGCGGACGGACATCTCTGATGCGTCATAGGATGGGTGACATAGAGCATCACGAAGGAGATTGTACTGTAAGTTCGGTAGGAAAGGACTAGGTGATGGGTATTCCTGATGCGTCACAAGGTGGGTAACGCGTGCATCGGAAAGGGAATAACCGTAGTCGAGAGGAAATTCCAACTGTGTTAGAATTGTGCACAAGGAAAAGCAAGCACTTGAATGAAGATGGGTTCAGAGGAAACTTTGAGGAAAAACAAATGCTTTTTAAGAAAGGGAGATTGCTTTTCGAGAAAGCAGATGCTTTCCTGCGAGGAAGTCTATGTCTGCATTGCAACTGTGTATGTGATTGTATCCAGGGACGCCTGGGAAGTGCTGTAAAAGCATTGTTTTTAACTTATAAGATTTTATTGAGTTTTTTGACAGATTCATACCATTTTTTAAGGTGACCGGCCGCCCACTTAATAAGTGGCCAGCCTATGATTATATAAAGCAGTAAAAAACAGCCATCGATTTTTCTCTTTTTTTGGCAGAACAACGCACAAAAAAAACAAACAAAAAATGGCCGCGATCTCTATGCGAGCAGCCAATGCTCTGTTATCTTTGCCATGGCCAAGGAGCTATAAAAGCATCACACGCCCTCTCCCAAAGGGAAGACCAGTTTTTGCAAGGAGAAGATGTTGCTGCAGATTTCAGCCGCAAAGAAGACGTTGCCGGTGATGCCCATGGCTGCCACAAGTGTACCAGATGTCACCACGACCAAGTGCGCAAGTTCCCTCGCGAAGAAGTGCCTACGGAGCGTGTTTCCGACAAGCTGTTGTTTTTCTATGTTTTCAGCCCATAAACGTCATAGACGAGGCTGATTTACGAGAAGGAACCCGAGAGGATTGGAAGAGAGGATTTTCTATGTAGAAATCTCTTCCGGGGAATTGCTTTTCGAGAACAGAGTTGCGCTTCAAGCGTCGAGACTTTGAAGGTAACGATTTTCATGTCATGATCTTTAACTAATTGTTTGCAGGTATACTTCCTCTTAGTAAGGGAGTAGGAGTTGAGGAGGGCATGAGCCTCTACAAGAGAAAGCGCTCTGAGGAACTAGAGCCAGATCAGCCCAAGGGTTTTGTACTCGAGTTTGGGACGTAAATCCACGGATCCGAGAGTGGTAGGCTCTCGAGTTGGGGATCCGTAAGTTGAGATTCCCAAGGAGGGACTTCGCGTCTGGGAAAGCAAAGTTGTCGCGAAGAGACTCTGGGAATAGAGTCGGAAAGAGTTGCAAGGATGCCATGCCTTGAGTCTGGAAGGTGAGATCCACAGGCGAGAACCTTGGTTCTCGAGGATTTGGAATAAGGAACGGAAGTTCCTTGGAATAGGGTTTTGCCCTAGGAATAGGAGCCGAGGCTTCAGAGAACTATCAAGTCTTATTCCAGAACGAATGTGGTAATACGTTCGGTTCAAGTGCTTGTATAGACTTCTCCTCAGAATTAAAGATACTATTAACGAGGGAGACCAACCCATCTTCTGGTCTCCAATACTGCGTCGATCCTCTCTCTCTCTCTCTCCCTCTCTCTCTCTCTCTCTCTCTCTCTCTCTCTCTCTCTCTATGTATGTATGTATGTATTTATTTATTTATTTATTTATTTATTTATATATGTATGTATATATATGTATGTATGTATATATGTATATGTATATATATGTATGTATATATATATATGTATGTATGTATATATGTATATGTATATATATGTATAGATATATATATGTATGTATGTATATATGTATATGTATATATATGTATAGATATATATATGTATACATACATATATACATACATACATACATACATACATACATACATACATATATATATATATATATATATATATATATATATATATATATATATATATATAGATCTATATAGATCTATTTCTCTCTATATTCTCTGGTTTCAGTAATAAGTGATAAATTCTATTTATCCGAGACTATTTTATATTGCTATGCGCTCCCGTTTGTGACAGTGGTATCAGAGCATGGTCTCCTCTCTTTCTCTCTAAAGGAGGACGAGTCTGGGAAGATACGGGAAGAAGCCATCACAAGCCAAGAGAGAAGTAAGCAGGCAGAAACCTTTGCAAGAAGTCGACACAAGACTTCGGATTCTCAAAGAAGGCGACAAGAGCATGATGCTCAAGAACCTAGAGAATCCAAGGAGCAGAATGCTCAAGATCCTTCAGAACCCAAAATATATTCATGAACGTCAATCCAAAACCATAGCCAAGAAATCCCGTCATTTCGGGAAGGATATGAAGAAGGTCTCTAGACCTAGGAACACTCCAATCAAGTTTGATACTTTTGACGGAAGGGAAGATGTGAAAGCTACCGCTTTCATTCGACAGTTTGAAGTTGTCTTTGCAAACGGCAATTTCTCAAAAGCGTCGAAGGTGAGGCATGTGACCAAACTCCTCAAGGGAATTGCAAGTACTTGGTGGTATACCAAAGCTCTGCAAGGAACTTATAGCAAGAGTTGGATTCAATTCAAGGCTGAATTTTCCGACAAAGCTCTTTTCTCATTGAGGAGAAAGACGTGACACTCAAGGCAAAAATCAAATTTCTAACAAAGGTGGTAAAGCACTTGCTGCTTCGGATTCCAGAAAGAAGGCCAATAGACGTTGTTACAATTGTGGAAAGTGTCAGAGTGTGCAGTAGAAGGGGAGAGGATGGAGACAATGGAACACCATGAGACACACACACACACACACACACACACATGGCAAAAGGCTAGCAAGCCAATATACTCCAGATGGCGAATCATGTACAATGATGAGACAATGGAAAAGAGGAAGCCCCTGCTCCTATATATAGGAGAATAGGGGCAAGTCGAACAAATGCCTAATAAATCACCCTACCTAATAAATGACCCTCCAATATAAATGGGGGAATGTGAAGTGACCAAAACAGATCTATGTGGGAAGTGTGTTGAAACAACCCTAAATGTACCTGAGATCCCTACGCAACAGGTGTACGGATGGCCAACCCAGAACCAAGGGCCAATGCACGTGAAAGTGTGTAGCTTGTAGACAGGGTGCGAAGCATCTGGTGATGACAAAAATCTAACACCCCCCTCAACAACAGATGCGGAAAAGCTGTCGAGGAAGAAATGCAACACACCTGGTAAATCTGGAGAAGATGTGAATCTCGGAGAAAAGGATGACGACGCCAGCCAAACAACACGACAATCCGTACAGCACTAATGTGATGTTGACCAAAGGTAAGGCAAATCTGATCAAGTCACACAAGGAAGCTGATGAAGTGGCAAGCTACGGAATAAGTCGCTGAAGAGGATTTAAATGAGGAAGTAACCTAAGATGAGCGTCCAATAGCCCATCGGTGATGATCACCACTGAGATGGAGGAACCCTGTGTAGCAGCAGGAGACGAGACATGGGGACCCCCCTGAAGAGGAACACTCTGACCACGAGGAGAGGAAAACTGCTGAGGTGGGAAACCAGTAGCATATCCAAGTCAAAGAATCTCGAGCAGAAGAGGGAGGAAGAGCAAGAAGAAGAGGCTCCATAGGGAAGCCATCGTCCACCATATTAGACAAGATGACAGGATAAGCAATCCATCCATGTAGAGACCGCAATATCTGCAATCTTCCGGGAGAAGAGTCGTCTCGAAGGTATATATAAGCTGCAATATGATCTGCCATTCCATGGCAGACACACAATATCGTACAAAGGAGTCGGAGGAGATCCTGGGGAAAGTCAACCTGTGGAGCACATCCACCACCGGGGTCAGGACAAAATATCCAAGAGAGAGTCTGCAAGTGCAAGTCGTGAAGACACGCGTCAAGGAAGAACTTCCCCCCTTGAGAGGTAATGAAATGCAGTTAGGTAGAGGACAACTGAGAGGATGCAAGGGGAAGAATGACCGGTGATATAGAAGTCATAGCCTCGGAGTAGACCAGCAAAGCAAGGATCATCTAGGAGGTCTTCACTGTGTATGTAGTGCATAGGTACATCCAAACTACAAGTGGAGGAGCCACAGAACCAAGCAGAAGCAAGGAAGAGGCTCTACCAAGTAGAGGCAGGGCAAAAAAGCCACCATGGAGCAGTGTGTCAGAAGAGACCCTGCAGGCATCCAAATGCCAAAGAATACTCACATCTAGGAGTACAAGTCCCAAAGAAGTGTCTGACGTGCCAAGAGGCACGGGTCTATCATACAGAGAACCAATGAAGGAGGTGGATAGGGCAATCCAAAATAGAAGACAACAATCGAGGGAGAGGGAGGGAGGGTTTTTGAGGAAGAAGTAGCGGTGGAAAACACAAGCCACGTCCAAATAAGCACCTGTACCAATCCAATCCCCTGCACCTTCTCGAGGGCAAGAGAACCTTAAGGAGGGAAGATCTCTAATGTCGACGGAGATCCGTCATTGTGCCAGAACCTATATCTGAGTCCACATCTCAGTGTCGGAGAAGGAGTAAAGCTGAAATGCAATCTGAAAACACGCCGTGTAAGTGCCACACCCGTGCGGGTGGGGGGTAAAGATTTGTGAATCACGAAGGGTAACTGAAGGGAGCCTGACGAGGCAAAGGGGAGGTGTTGTCCACGCCAAAAAACGCAGCAAAGGGGGCTGGAATACTGCTGTAAACAGAGCATTGAGCCATCCTCAGAGTGTCGAGGGACACCAGGTGCTGAAGGTTGGGGCACGAGGACGGGTGGGGTACAAACTCCCGGCTGAAAATCAGGGAAAACAGTCCCGAATCTGAATGTGGAAGGTCCAAGGAGAGCGGTACCGTGCAGTAATGGATGATCTTCAAGTGGCAAAGGAGACAGAACTCCGGATGGGAAGGAGGCGGCAATAAAACTGAGCATGTACCAAATCTGCAAAACGCTCGTGTAGGTGAGTCCTCCACCTGCACAACGTTGGGCAGCCAACAAAAACGCAAGGAGAGAAGCACTTCCTGCTGAAAATGCAGGCAGAGGTAGAGGAGTAGGGCCCAAGTGCTGAAAACGCATGGGTTGAAAAAAACGCTGCTGGAGAGGACAAATCCTTCGCGATGGAAACTTCTCAACAGTGATGGCGATGGCAGATCAGCATCCTGGTGTGTAGCGGAAGGGGAGAGGATGGAGATAATGGAACACCATGAGACACACACACACACACACACAGATGGCGAAAGGCTGGCAAGCCAATATACTCCACATGGCAAATCATGTACAATGATGAGACAATGGAAAAGAGGGTGCCCCTGCTCATGTATATAGGAGAATAGGGGCAGGTCGAGAAAATGCCTAATAAATCACCCTACCTAATAAATGACCCTCCAATATAAATGGGGGAATGTGAAGTGACCAAAACAGGTCTAAGTGGGCAATGTGCTGAAACAACCCTAAATGTGCCTAAGATCCCTACGCAGCAAGTGTACGGGTGGCTAACCCACAACCAAAGGCCAGTGCACGTGAAAGTGAGAGCCTGTAGACACGGTACGAAGCATCTGGTGATGACAAAAATCTAACAGGAAGCAAGGTCATTTGTCTCTGTCACAAAACGGGAGCGTACACGAGCACTTGAAAATCTGAAAATTAAAATACTTTGCAAATGTGAGAGAAGGGAGAAGATCGACACAGTATTGGGGACCAGAAGATGGGCTGGTCCCCCCCCCCCCCCCCGTCAAGAGTATTCTTTTATTCAGGGAGAATTCGTATACAAGCACGAGAACCCGAGGAAACCCCTCCGTTCTGTAATCTTAGACCCGAAGGTCGTGCTTTCCCGTAAAGGGCTTGGGCACAAGGCCGTTCCTTCTCGTAAGGGACTTAGGCACGAAGCCGTACTTTCCCGTAAGGGACTTAAGCGTGAAGCCGTACTTTCCCGTAAGGGACTTAGGCGTGAAGCCGTACTTCCCGTTAAGGGACTTCCCGTAAGACGGGAGATTCCTGCAAAACAAACCACACAAACACGCGACAACAATTCGTATGGCGAATCCACAATAGATACCTGTCGCTCTTGCGCGGGAAAAAGTGACTTCCATGCTTCGTAGTCTCGCGATCTCGTGCGGCAGAGTCTTCTCTTGCTGACGTTGGTACCTCCCGTGAGTGAGGGCATGTGGTGCTTTTATAGCTCCCTGGCCACGGCACGAATAACTGCTCGCGTAGAGATCTCTTTTTTTTTTTTTTTTTTTTTTTGGCGCTGTTCTACCCGAAATAGGGAGAGAGAATTGGCTGGCTGGTTTTGTTGCTTTATCCTCTAAGTGGCTGCCCACTTATTAAGTGGACGGCCGGCATATTTTAAAATTGGTCTAAACCTGCCCAAAAACTCAATAAAACCTTATAAGCTAAAACCAATGCATTTAACAACACTTCCCAGGCGTCCCTAGATGCAACCACATGCACGAATGCAATGCAAACATAGATTCCTCGTGGGAAACCATCTGCCTTCCCGCGATTGTTCCTGCTTTTTGTAAAAAGCTTCATTGAATCCATCTTTATTCTTGTGCTTGCGTTCTTACGCGTACTTTCTTACTCGGTTCGGATTTCCTCCTTAGCCTACGGGATGCCCCCTTACTGATGCACCCGTCACCCATCATGTGACGCATCAAGGGCACTCGTAACCCGGCCCTTTCCACCGAACTTACGGAAACTCCTTCGCGATATTTACCGTCACCCATCAAATGACACATCAGAGTTGTCCGTTCTTGATGGCAGTTCCTGTAGCTACAATCTTTTAACAGTTCTTAGTGCACATAATAAAATATCCTAGAAATTAATCATTAAAAATAAGAAAATAGTCCAATTAGCAACATCCCTCTGGCTTCTAAACAGTTGACCTCAACTGTAGTGCTTGGACATATACCCCCAGTATCTGGGGATAAGCTGCTAATTCCTCCTACGTCATCCACTGAGCATCTAGATTCGAATAGTTCTTAAACTTAACCAAATACTTCCGTGTTATCTTTCCGGATTTGAGAGACCGCTCCTAATGACTTACTATCTGCTCCGATTGGAGTATTTCTTCTATTTCCTCAACCTCAGGAGGTTCCTCAGCGCTAGGCTGGCTCGGAGGTGGTCCCACATACGGCCGGAGTAAACTCACATGGAAAGCATTATGGATCTTCCAATTAGGCGGTAGCTCTAATCGGAAAGCGACATCATTCACTCGCTCAGTAATCTTAAACGGCCCATAATAACGGGTAGAAAGTTTTACCACTTTCCCCTTATGAGACGCTTGTTTCTTAAGTCTTGCCTTCTCAAACTTGAGTAAGACTAAATGTCCGACTGTTAAGTCTAGATTCCTTCTGTGCTTGTCTGCAGCTTTCTTATGCTTTTTCTGAGAGCGTAGAATAGCTCTCCTAACTTGCCCGTAGGCGGTGTCCAAATCCCGGACAAATTCATCTGCTGCAAAGATCTTATCCTTAGTTAAAAGGATGGGTGGAAGTAAAGGCTTACCATAGAGAATCTCAAAAGGTGCTTTCCCCGTTTATGAGTGTATGGTATTGTTATACGCATACTCGACAAGAGGCAAATATTTCTCCCAGTCAGATTGCCGGTCTGACACATAAGCTTTTAACATGTCCAATACTGTGGAATTGGCTATCTCACTTTGCCCGTCCGTTTGAGGATGGTAGGCAGATGAAAAATTCAGCTTTGTACCAAGATTATCCATCAAGGCACGCCAAAAATTTCCTGTCATGCGAGGATCTCGATCGCTCACAATAGACTTAGGCATTCCATGATGCTTAAAGATCTGTGCTAGAAAGACCCTAGCCATATGATCTGCTTTGATCGTTTTCTTGACTGGTATAAAGTGTGCTTGCTTGCTAAACCGGTCCACAATGGTCCAGATCGCGTCATTTCCAGTCTGAGTTCTAGGGAGGTCCATGATGAAGTCCATGGCAATACTTTCCCAAGGTTCATTAGGCACAGGCAAAGGTTGTAGCAACCCAGGCGTCTTATGCCGATCATACTTCACTTTTTGGCAAACCAAACATTCCCTGACATACTTATCAATGTCTACTTTAAGGCTAGGCCAAAAGAAATATCTTTCCATTGCTAAGGTCGTAGGGAGAATACCCCGATGACCCGCATAAGGCGAAGCGTGTGCTTCATCCATGATCTTCTTTCTTAATGGTTCCGCCACACATATGGCATGATGGTGGTAGAGATAACCGTCCCGAATGGAATAGGGAAACTCATTCTCTCCACGATGTAGCTTTCCCCAAACGGTGTAGAAGTCTGGATCATTCGGATACAAATCCGGTAGTGCTTCTAATTCTTGATGATACACCGAAGTGATAGCGTTCACCCTTGGCCGCCTAGACAATGCGTCTGCGACCACATTCTTACTCCCAGCCGTGTGAAGAATCTGGAAGTGAAACATAGACAAAAAGTTTGCCCATCTCATCTGCTTCTCAAATAGTTTCCTTTGCGTAAGAAAATACCGCAAACTCTGGTGATCAGTCTTGATCACAAAATCCGCTCCTAGAAGATAGTGCTTCCAGTTGGATAAGGCGTGAATCACAGTCGTGAGTTCCTTTTCGTAGATTGATGCATGCAACTCTGCATCCTTAAGTCGTCTGCTTTCGTAGGCCACTGCATGGCCTTCTTGGTTTAACACTGCTCCGATGCAATCGCCTGAAGCATCGCAGTGAACCTCAAATGGTTTCCTTAAGTCAGGCACTATCAAAATAGGTCCATGGCTTAGCAAGTACTTGAGCCGATCAAAAGCTCCTTGTTGTCTTGCTCCCCATCTGAAAGGAATCTTCTTCTTTGTTAAATCATGAAGTGGTCCTGCTACATGAGCAAATCCTCGAACAAACCTTCGATAATACGAACATAATCCCAGGAAACTACGTACATCATGTACCGTAGTGGGAATAGGCCAATCTTCTACCACTCGGATCTTGGCAGGATCCATACTCACTTGATTGTGAGAGACTATATGGCCGAGATAGTGTATCTCTGAGAGAAAGAACTCACTCTTCTTTGCATTCACATGCAACTCATGCTTTCGCAATTCTTGAAACACTAAGTCCAAGTGCTTCCGATGTTCCTCTTCTGACTTAGAGAAGATGAGTATGTCGTCAAAGAATACTCCCGTAAAAGCTCGATCGGGCTGAAAATGCGGTCCATCATGCGATTGAACGTCGCAGGAGCATTTGTCAAGCCGAAAGGCATTACCAAAAATTCATATAGTCCAAAGGTTGTGCGGAAAGCAGTCTTGTGGACATCCTCAGGGACGATCCGTATCTGGTGATACCCACTCTTTAAGTCTATGCGACTAAAGACACTTGCACCCTGCAACTTATCAATCTGAGGGATCGGAAAGCGATTCTTGATTGTGATCTTGTTTAAAGACCGATAGTCTATGCACATTCGAAACGTGCCATCTTTCTTCTGCACCAGTAGAACTGGAGAGCAGTAGGGTGAAGCACTTGGTCGTACTAACCCTTTCTCTAGAAGCTCGTTGACTTGCTTCAAAATTTCCTCTTGCTGAGCAAGACTCACCCGGTAAGGGGGTTGATTGGGAGGCGAGCTACCCGGTGTGAGATCTATGCGGTGATCTTCCGGGCGTACCGAAGGGAGTTCATCAGGAAGTGTTTCCGTGAAACAATCCTTGTACTTTTCAATAAATTGAAGACGCTTCCCTTTCTCCATTTCTGTGTTTCCTTGAACATCTGGAATGGAGTTCAAGCTTGATGGTGCGGGTTCCTTCCTTGCTTTCTCTTGCCTCGTAGGCTCTTGCCGTTGCGGCTTTAGCGGGCAGTCCGGTTTCATATGTCCTTTCTCGCCACAGTAGAAGCATCTTCCTTCCTCTCTGAAAGTTTGAAGTTGAGTAGGAGAAAGGTACTTAGTTCGCTTGCCAGTGCCCTCTGGCTTCTTAGAATGATCATCGTCTCTAGATGGAGGACATTTTCTTCCTTGGCCCCCTTGGTCATCGTAGACCCCTCTTTGTCTTGCACGGTAAGTGCTATGCTCCATCTTTCTGGGCGTCCCAGTTGAGTGCAAATCCTCGGCAATGATTGCTGACTCCATCATCCTCTGAAGAGTATCATGCGGATACACCTTCATACTCTTTCGAAGCTGCGGTTGGAGACCCGCTTCGAACTTTCGTTTCTTTTCCTCGTCGGCAATCTTCATGAAGGGAGTGACCTTTAGAAGAACCGACCAATACTTGTCCACATAAGTCGTTACTCTTTCATGTTCCTTCTGCGCAAGCCAGTCCCATTCCTTCCATATGTCCTGCTCGAAGTCAGGTGGAAGAAATTGTTCATAAAATTCAGATTTAAAGCTCTCCCAAGTTCTGGCCTGAGAACCTTCCAGAATCTTGGCTAACCACCAATTACTTGCCGTTTCCTTGAGGTGCATCCCCACATGGCGTAATTTGGATTTTTCTGTGAAGTGCCCATTGGTAAAGGCGACTTCAAACAATCTGATGAAGGACAGTGCTTTGGAGATGTCTCTTCGTCCGTTGTAGGTTTCGAACTTGATGTCCTTGTAGCCTGATTTGAAGACTCTCATGCGATGTTGAGACTTGCCACCTTGCTTCTTGAATCGAGGCTTATCTTTAGGTTGATGCATGGTAGTGGCGAGAGTAGCTGCTTCCTTCTTCTGACGAGATGATCGAGAAGTAGAAGTATAATCAGGAGAGTAAGATGGAGATGAGATAGAGATGTCCTTGCTCTCGTCTAGCAAAGAGAGCGCTTTTTCCTGGCCTTTCCTTGACGTAGGCCGTTCATTCCGATCCGTAGATCCTTTGTGCACCTCGGCACGTTCTTCTCTTGCCTCCTGTGGTCTCACGCCAACAGTGTTGTCTGGATGCTTGGCTGCATCAGTTCCATTCGTTTTCTTCATTCCGCCCAAAAGCTTTTGGACGTCTGGCAACAATAAAATTTATTGCAACTCCGCAAGCTGAGCTTGCACTTGTTGAAGCTCCTCTTCAACGCTTCTCCCTTGGCTCGACATGGTTCTTCCCGTTCTTCCTGGAATCGTCCTTCTTTGCAGAGAAAGAGAGGAGTCCGAGCTCTGATACCACTGTCACAAAACGGGAGCGTACACGAGCACTTGAAAATCTGAAAATTAAAATACTTTGCAAATGTGAGAGAAGGGAGAAGATCGACACAGTATTGCGGACCAGAAGATGGGCTGGTCCCCCCCCCCCCCCCCCCGTCAAGAGTATTCTTTTATTCAAGGAGAATTCGTATACAAGCACGAGAACCCGAGGAAACCCCTCCGTTCTGTAATCTTAGACCCGAAGGTCGTGCTTTCCTGTAAAGGGCTTGGGCACAAGGTCGTTCCTTCTCGTAAGGGACTTAGGCGCGAAGCCGTACTTTCCCGTAAGGGACTTAAGCGTGAAGCCGTACTTTCCCGTAAGGGACTTAAGCGTGAAGCCGTACTTTCTTGTAAGGGACTTAGACGTGAAGCCGTACTTCCCGTTAAGGGCCTTCCCGTAAGACAGGAGATTCCTGCAAAACAAACCACACAAACACGCGACAACAATTCGTATGGCGAATCCACAATAGATACCTGCCGCTCTTGCGCGGGAAAAAGCGACTTCCGTGCTTCGTAGTCTCGCGATCTCGTGCGGCAGAGTCTTCTCTTGCTGACGTTGGTACCTCCCATGAGTGAGGGCATGTGGTGCTTTTATAGCTCCCTGGCCACGGCACGAATAACTGCTCGCGTAGAGATCTTTTTTTTTTTTTCTTTGGCGCTGTTCTACCCGAAATAGGGAGAGAGTATTCGCTGGCTGGTTTTGTTGCTTTATCTTCTAAGTGGCTGCCCACTTATTAAGTGGACGGCCGGCATATTTTAAAATTAGTCTGAACCTGCCCAAAAACTCAATAAAACCTTATAAGCTAAAACCAATGCATTTAACAACACTTCCCAGGCGTCCCTGGATGCAACCACATGCACGAATGCAATCCAAACATAGATTCCTCGTGGGAAAGCGTCTGCCTTCCCGCGATTGTTCCTGCTTTTTGTAAAAAGCTTCATTGAATCCATCTTTATTCTTGTGCTTGCGTTCTTACGCGTATTTTCTTACTCAGTTCGGATTTCCTCCTTAGCCTACGGGATGCCCCATTACTGATGCACCCGTCACCCATCATGTGACGCATCAGGGGCACTCGTAACCCGGCCCTTTCCACGGAACTTACGGAAACTCCTTCGCGATGTTTACCGTCACCCATCAAATGACACATCAGAGTTGTCCGTTCCTGATGGCAGTTCCTGTAGCTACAATCTTTTAACAGTTCTTAGTGCACATAATAAAATATCCTAAAAATTAATCATTAAAAATAAGAAAATAGTCCAATTAGCAACAGTCTCAATGTCTAGAGATTGCAGATCCAAAGGTAATGACACAAGCTGTACAAAGTACAAAGGCAAAGGCAAGCATAAGAGACTACATTGGCAAGGACTCTCGCCTTCTAGTCAAGTGGATATTGTTGTTGCCACTAGCTTCAGCTAGGGAGAGGCTTGTGAGGGGTAGAGAGGGGGAAACAATGCTCAGTACAAATGATTTAGACCCATGTCTTGGAGTTGAAGTTATCTGTTTTAAACACGTGGGTCGAAGTTCAAGGCACATGCATCTCGCAAGGAATCAATCAAACGTATCTAAAACACTATGAACAAGTGAACCAACATTGTTGTTGGCCGGATTATGGACAAGATGTGTTTCAAAGTTCATTATGTAGGAGTGTTTGAAAGTGATGTATTCACAATTCACAAATGGAGATTTTTGGAGTAGTGTGGTCTACAATTCAACTTTCTGAAAGGCAATTAGTGCTCAAGATGGCATTCTTATACTAGCCAATCTAAGGTGTATCCAGCATGGGAGTTGTTGCTCCCATAGCAGGCGGGAGCTCGTCCTCTCTCTCTCTCAGGCGAAGCCTGCTCGTGGTGACGCCATAGCCAGTCTTAAGTTTACACACCAAGGGCCACCCACGGTGGTTTTTTTGACCCTTTGAAGCAATCAAGGGTGCATGCCCACCCCGGCACACACCCCGTTTACATAAAATTGTCGTCGGAGCTTGGCAAGGTGTCAATTGTCGGACCTAATTTCAAACAAACAACAATTTTTGTGTAGCCTGTAGAATTTTACTCCTCAATTTTAGATCAAATTTCCGAGACCTTCATTCGAAGTGTCCTTCACATCTACAAAAGGCGTCTGCTGTTCCAAGTTCGACATCGAAGTTGGCATCAAACTAGTTAACGATTGATCAAGAAGTATATCTTTGGGAATTTTTTTGGATCACATACGCTGCGGTCTTTTCCGACAATCATCTCCCAATTGGAAAGGTTTGTATCATTCAAGACCAAAAGCGACTGGGAGATTTTAAAGATTCAACAATACTTGGTTTCTCGGCAATCATACATCTTCGAATTGCGGTTACGGGCCTAATTAGCATAGCTAATTATCGACGTTTGTGGTGCACACTACGAATACGAACTTTTTTGGAATGAAGGTATTCTTCTTTTTTTCCTAACACTGCACAGTGTCGCCATGGATTCGAACATCAACATGACTTTTGATTTCAAGCACCATACGCCCGATCCTCCCAATGATGGCTCGTGGCCGGATACTCTCACGAAGGGTACCCATGAAGCTACCGGAGGAGATGACGCTTAAGAATTGCTTGATATTCAAGAATTTCGAGCACTTCAAGCACGTATGTCAGTGATGGAAACGAATTTTGCATCACTAAATGAAAATGTCAGTAAATTATCCACTTTAGTGATACAGTTTATGCAACAGTAATCCAAGGGTCCAGTTGACACACACATGTATGAGCACGTAGCCGATCAGGGACAAGGTCCTCCTGCTCAAGGACAAGGTTCCCCTCCGGATTCTCTGCACTCTCTCACTGTGAAGGAGGTGGACTAAGAGCGCAATAAGGATGCAATGAATATCTTTCTCAGCAAGTGGGACGGAATTCACGCCTTACTACGTACTCCGAATGCAGTCAGGGCACTGCACACAAGTCTGACTCTAGAAGGCAAGGCCTATAAATGGTGGATGTCTCTCAAGGAGAAGAACATCATACCACAAAGTTGGACATCTTTTGAGGCTATGTTTAGAAAAGAGTTTGTGCCCACGAATGAGGCAAATAGAAATTGGATGGCTTGGGACACGTGTTCCATGCGCCAACACCTATCATTGCTTGAATATATCTCGCACTATCGGGATGTTATCCTCAAGTTGGAAGGGTTAGACACCTTTCAACAATTATGTGGGTTTATCCATGGTTTGACACCAGAGCTTAAGAAGCACGTCAAGACTTAGGACCCTAAAACACTTGAGGAGGCCATAGTGAAGGCTCACATTCATGATAATCTAGATGATAAGAAATCACATAGTACTCATGTGCCTGCTAATACACATGGTAATACACGCACACAGCATGGGCACAATAAAAGAAAATTTATAGTAGCCAACTTTGAAGCAGCTAAGAAACCCAAGGAGTCTCGAGGGCCTCTCTCTCTTGAGGAATTTGAGAAGACTTGTCACAAAGTGATGACGTGGCTACGACAGCAGAAACCCTAAAATTCCTGCAAACCCTAATTTCTACCAAAAACCCTAATTTTCGGAAATTGCGGAGGTGGGAAGGGGAAAAAAATTTTGTGTTTTTTTTTAGCGACGCAAATCTGCTGGCATTTTGCTACACAAGGATTTGGAAATAGAGAGAGTTGAATTGCTTTAATTTTCCCTCTCTTGAGATAGAGAGAGAGAATCTGCTTTTGCTTTTAAGCTTTTGGGACTCTGCATTTGGGCATCCCTTGTAACCTTTAAATTGGTGGTGAGGGCCTCACTTCTCAGAGCATTTGGACGCAGAGTCTGAGAGTGAAACCCGAGCCACTCTCCTGTACTTTGAATTGATTAATACAAAAAGAAATACCAAAAGGGGCGCCAGTTTTTGGGGCCCATATCTCTAGGCACAGAACTCCGTCGGGCCAGTGTAAATCTATTGTGATCTGTGAATTGTTTTAAAGTGGTTATTTGGTGTTGCCGCGATCGATTCTTAACTTGGAGTGTCCAAGTCTGTTACAGTGGTATCAGAGCACGGCCGATTTCTCTTCTACGGGAAATCTGATCCCCAATTTGTTTTTTCCGCGGCACCTATGGCTTCACACAAGGATCAATCGACTCCCTCTGCATCTGGAGATACGAGCAGGGATCACAACGAAGATTCCGGTTGAGAGTATGGCCCGCCTCGGCCTACTCAGGCGAAGCAAAGAGAGATGAAGCGTCGTCAATTGATCGGCGATGCAACAAAGATGATGCTCAGTTTTGCAAAGGATCCGAAATTGGAAAAATATATGAGCAAGACTTCTTTTCAAGAAGTGCATGCGCAGTGGCAGAAAACCACTACACCCCTGAAACCCGCTCTCAAGAAACCTTCTGATCACAAACAGTACTCAAAGAAGGAATTACAAGAGGTGGTTGATGCACGGATTGCTCAGCTTTTTGACGCGCAAAAGAAAGCCAAAAAGCACAACAAAAAGCAGAAGAAAAGCACTGACTTCCCGGGATATTTGGGTCGTCAATTGACTTTTGACAAGGCAAAGAAGTAGAAGAAGCGTGTTCGATTTGAAGGAGTACCCAGTTCTTCTTCTTGTTCTTCTTCATCTGACAGTAATTCTAGCTCTTCAGATTCGAGCGAAGAAGACAGAAACGGTAAAAAGCGAAGCAAGAAACAAAGCTTCGAAAAGGGCAAGAAAAAGGCAAAAAAGGCTACATCTCGCCCAGAGACTGACAGTTCTACTGAGGACTCGTCTACAGACAGCTCAGATTCCGATGACGAAAACTTTTATGCGAACAAGAAGAATTTTTACAAAGCCAACCAGTATGACTTTCTCGAAGATAAAAGCAAGAAAGTCCGAGAGTTTAAGGAAGGTGGCCACTCGATCAAATTTGATACTTTTTCAGGATACTCAGATGCTTCGAAGGCTTTGTCTTTTATACAGCAGTTTGACATTGCTTTCGTGGGAGGACGCTATTCAGAGCACTCCAAGATTCGGAGAGCTGCCTCTTACTTTAAGGGGAATGCTCGTACTTCGTGGTCCACGCTTCTTTTAAACAAGACTGCACCAGTTAAATGGCTGAAATTTAAAAAGATTTTTATTTCTTCTTGGTTGACGCAAGAATATGAACGAGATATACGAGCTGCTTGGAACCATCTTCGGATGACCAAGAAAGATACAATCAATGCTTATTGTGAAAGATTCTGGAGCTCTTTTCTACCCGCCTCTTCATTCAAGAAGATCTCCTTCAAAGAACAGATTGAGCGGTTCACCTTGGGTCTACCTACAGAGATCCGAGATCACTGCTTGGAACAGAAGTCAGCTTCTATTCAGGAGTTGATGAGTCATGTGAAGCGGGGCTTAGCCATTCACTCTGGCAGTCTGACCTACCCCACAGATGAGGCCATGACACAAAGAGCCGAACAGACTTCTGGGAATGAAAGCAGAAAGAAAAAGAGCAACCCAAAGAAAAAGGATATACGACCCAAGCTTACGCCTGAGGAGAGAGCTCGCTTCATCAGAGAGGGGAAGTCCTTTGGATGCGGGGAACATGGACATATCTCCGCGAAGTGCCCTAAAAAGGCACAGAAAGGACAAAATGATAAAGACGACGACAGGCCTCAGAGTTCGAGAGCAGCTGAGGGACGTGGCAGAAAAGGCATATAGAAAAGCAGAACCGGTACCACATGGAACCTGCACCGAATCTAATGAATGAAAGTACAAACTTTGCCACTTTTGGGGCAAAGTGAAGGATCAGGAAGCTCTTTTGAAGGTAGCCAAGGCCAACTTCTTTTCACTTAGAATTGGTGGCTCGATTTGGAATTACGCCCGACAGATTGACGCCACAGGCGGAGGTAGTTCAACTGGCACCCGGATGGGATGTTGCCATTACACCGAGCATTGGCAAACTTCGTTTGCAATGACAGGGATGTTCAGGGCACGCGAGTGACGTTCTACTCAGGATCCCTTGGTACCACAACTACGTCGTGGTTGACTACCGGGCCGAGAAAGCGACTTTGATAAATGAAGGGCTCAGAGATTGTACTTGATGAACTTCAGTTTCTTTACTCATTCTTTTGGGAGAGAACTGAACGATGGATAAAGGTTGAATATGTTTTGACCTGATCAAAAGAACGCCAAGATTTTCTCCACACTCATGCCGATTGCTTTTCAAAGGGCCTGAAGAACAAACCATTGATCTAATACCTGGAAGCACGCCACCGAACCGTGTGAGCCGAGTACAGAATGAAAAGATTATGAACCCAGTGAAAGACCTCTTGGAAAAGGGTCTTGTCCAGCATAGTACTTCACCGTATTGCTCTCCACTGTTGTT
This sequence comes from Adiantum capillus-veneris, assembly GCF_014529385.1. NCBI lineage: Eukaryota > Viridiplantae > Streptophyta > Polypodiopsida > Polypodiales > Pteridaceae > Adiantum > Adiantum capillus-veneris. The sequence goes on from NC_140947.1 coordinate 38,835,747, forward strand.
GGATTTGAAGAAAGACGGATCTTGGAGGATGAGCATCGATTATAGCGCTCTCAACAAAATCACTATCAAGAACAGATTTCCGATTCCTAGGATCGATGATATACTCGACAGGTTACAGGGATCCTCGTGCTTTAGCACGATTGACTTGAAGAGTGGATATCATCAGATCCGAATCGCGCCGGGAGACATCTACAAGACAGCCTTTTGGACAATTTTTGGGTTATTTGAGTTTTTCTTGGTGATGCCTTTTGGCTTAACCAATGCTCCTGCGACATTTAAACTGGATGATGGATGGGATTTTTCGAGAGTACAGGCTATTTGTTGGCACTTTCTTTGATGATATCATTGTTTCTCCAAGAATGAGGCAGAACACAGAGATCATCTGCTTCAGAGACTTTTTGGGACACTTTGTCTCAACAGTAGGAGTGCAAGTGGATTCGGCCAAGATAGAGACTATCCGTGATTAGCCCGATTTGAAGAATGTCCATAAAGTTGAAAGCTTCTTGGGACTGTGTTCGCACTACAGACAGTTCATTCGAAAGTTTGCAGAGGTTGCTTCCCCTTTGCATATTCTTGATACAGAAAGGAGTCCCTTTCTCGTGGGGATCCACAAAGATGACTGCCTTTCAGACATTGAAAGAGAAATTAACTACAGGACCAGATTTGACTTTGCCGGACTTGCAGAAGTCATTTGAAGTATTTTCTGATGCTTGTGGTCGTAGTCTAGGTGCGGTCTGAATGCAAGAAGGCCATGTCATTGCTTACCAGAGCCGATTGTTCTTTAGGCCGGAGATGACAGCACAGATATATGAGAAAGAGCTTTTGGCGAGTATCCACGCTCTTACTCAGTGGCGGCATTACCTACTCGGAGTGGATTTTACTGTCTTTACAAACCATCAGAGTTTGCGCTACTTCTTGTCATAGAAGCAACTTTCCGAAAAGCAGATGCGGTGGGCGAACATCTTGTCACAGTTTCACTTCCAGATTGTCCATCTTCTGGGACAGAAGAATGTGGTGGCAGATGCTTTGTCTCGGAAGCCGTTGGTTCTAACTATTCCCGCGATACATGATAAGAGCTTCGAGGATATGGTCGATCAGTATGCCACAGATACAGATTTTGTAGATTTATTTTCACACGAATACGGGATGGGGAGACAGTAGCCGGATACTCCCTTCGGGAAGGCTACTTGATGAGAAAAACCATGTTGTGCGTTACACAGCCGTTGAGGGAAAAGGTTATGACTGAATGCAACTATCCACCTTTTACGGGTCACCGCGGCATTGCTACCACCATGAAGAGAGATACTTCTTTTGGCCGAGACTCAAAAAGGATGTGGAAGAGTTTGTGCGCAGTTGCTTAGTATGCCAGAAGGTCAAGTTTGACAGGCATAAGGCACAGGGATTGTTACAGCCTTTACCCATACCCACCCACCCCTGGGAAAGTATTGCAATGGATTTCATTTTTTATCTCCCGAGAACACAGAATGATCACGATTATTTTCCGATTACATGGCACGTCTAAGACGATTGTCTCCGACAGAGACCCCAGATTTATGAGTTTGTTTTGGAAGGCAATTTGGGAGAACATTGGCACGCGGTTGCAGTTCTCGTCATCGTTCCCTTGTAGACTGACGGACAATCTGAGATTGCTAATTCAGTGGTTTTAGATTTATTGAAGTCTTGTATCTCAGATCAAAAGACTCAATGGGAAAAGAACTTACCTTTGGTGGAATTTGCCTACAATAACACGATACACTCTTCGACGGGGAAGACGCCATTTGAGATTGTTGAAAGTGTTGCGAAGGTTCCATCCTTCCTGAGCACGAAAGATTAGATATTTGAAGCGGATGAATATTCACGAGATTTGGATACGGCTTTCGCCAAGGTTCGCGAGACTTTGCAGAGTCTCGAGAACGACAGAAAAAGGCAACGGATCGCCATCGTCGCGACTTGGCATTGAAGGAGGATGATTGGGTGCTCTTACGTTTTGAGAAGGCACGCCTAAGAAAAAAAAAAAGGGAAAGGAGAGGCTTTTTCCAAAGCTTAGTATGCGATACTACGGACCTTTCCAGATAACTGAAAAGATAAATGATGTCTCCTTCCGATTGAAACTACAGATACTTGGAGGATTCACAATGCATTGCATGTGAGTCTCTTGAAACCTGTTAAGGGTGATGTGTCTAATGATGGGGAGCATGATGAGCAACCCAAAGTGGAAGAAAACGAGGAGACCCTTCTTCCTGAACAGATTTTGGCACATAGGGATACGAAGAAAGGTAAAGTCCGAAGGCGGTTCTAGGTTAAGTTCAAGAACTTTCCTGCATAGTTGGTTTAGCAGTGTCTATTCCAAACGGAACCCAGAATTCAGCTTGGCCAGAGATCTGGTGCAGTGGGATGCACAAGAGGGGAGTCACTCTGCTCCTTTGTCAACAGATGCCTTGATTTTGATACTAAAGTCATTGATGTCTCTTTGAGCTTCAGGGATACTGAGAGCTGACAGTATTCTGCTCGATGACTTTATGAAATGGAATTCCTGATAATGATAGTGATTTGTTCTTGACTTCTTTTGAGTGTAGGAACTGATAGACGAAATGACTGCAGCATTTTGGTCTGATTGATCTCGAATAGACATGGTTGCAATAGGGGTTAGTCAATCGGACATCGATGAGGTTCCGATTGGACCTAGATGTGATTGCTAGCTACATTGCCGATAAATCATGGTCTAAGATCCGAATGAATATTGAATGTCATGTGATGTCCTGTGATGTCGTGCGATGTGACTGTCGATTTGGTACATGTGCTAGATGTGTGTCCCTAGTACGTAGGTACTAACAGTTAGTGTCTGCTAAGACGGTTTATGGCTTTTGTCAGTTTTGCAAGTGTAATCGCAGTCGATTACAATGCTTTCAAGAGGGGGGTATGTCACAAAGTGATGACGTGGCTATCGACAGCAGAAACCCTTATTTCTGCCAGAAACCCTAAAATATTGGACCTAGATGTGATTGCTAGCTACATTGCCGATAAATCATGGTCTAAGATCCGAATGAATATTGAATGTCATGTGATGTCCTGTGATGTCGTGCGATGTGACTGTCGATTTGGTACATGTGCTAGATGTGTGTCCCTAGTACGTAGGTACTAACAGTTAGTGTCTGCTAAGACGGTTTATGGCTTTTGTCAGTTTTGCAAGTGTAATCGCAGTCGATTACAATGCTTTCAAGAGGGGGGTATGTCACAAAGTGATGACGTGGCTATCGACAACAGAAACCCTTATTTCTGCCAGAAACCCTAAAATTCCTGCAAACCCTAATTTTTGGAAATCGCGGAGGTGGGAAAAAAAAATTTGTGTTTTTTTTTAGCGACACAAATCTGCTGGCTTTTTGCTACGCAAGGATTTCGAGATAGAGATAGAGTTGAATTGCTTTAATTTGCCCTTCCTTGAGATAGAGAGAGAGAATCTGCTTTTGCTTTTAAGCTTTTGGGGCTCTGCTTTTGGGCATCCCTTGTAACCTTTAAATTGGTGGTGAGGGCCTCACTTCTCAGAGCATCTGGACGCAGAGTCTGAGAGTGAAACCTGAGCCACTCTCTTGTACTTTGAACTGATTAATACAAAAAGAAATACCGAAAGGGGCACCAGTCTTCGGAACTCCGTCGGGCCAGTGCAAATCTATTGTGATCTGTAAATTGTTTTGAAGTGGTTATTTGGTGTTGTCATGATTGATTCTTGACTTGGAGTGTCCAAGTCTGTTACAAGGCTACAAAAGAGAAGTTATGTTTTTAATGTTTGGGAAGTAGCCATGGCAAAAAGGATTGTTCCAAGGGGAAATCTACTGCTCAAGGCAAGGAGAAAGCAATGCACACGGTGCAGTTGTTTCCTCTTGAGTCTTCCTCACGTTTCTTCAAGGTGGAGGTAACAAACACCGAGGTGGTGCATAAATGTTGTATCAGCTTCCATGTCGAAACAGACATTCGGTCCACATGAGCTAGTACGTATGCACTGATCTATTCGAGGACACAAGGTACATATCTTGGTAGATGACAGTGCTACTCACAGTTTCATTAACTATGAATTAGTGAAAGGCTCAAATTGCCCCAAACTTCGAGTTCCCACCGCTACAAGGTAGCAATGATGAACGACTATGATGTCAAAGTATGGGATACTCAAACGAGAGTTGTACCGTTAGAAATTCAAGGCTATTCCACATCCTTGGATTTCCAGGTTATGAACATGGAGAGAGCAAATGTAGTATTTAGTAGAGTATGGTTGCATAGCCTAGGACCATCACTGAAGCGTAGCTACAAGCACAGCAGTTTGATGTTTGAATCCCATGGCGCACATGTGTTGTTGTTAGGAGAGAAGGATGTACCTTCCTCACCACTGATATGTACAGCAGAGCTTATGAAGCTCACTTCTGATAATGAAATAGAAGAAGTTTTCTTGTGTTACTCATTGTGTCATTTTCTTTCAAATGTTGAATCTGTTGAACATTCCTCAACGTCGCATGCTTCTCTCCCTTCTCTTCCAGCAATGGCTACAACTCTCTCTTCTCAACTAGCAAAGCTTGCTAGTGAGTTAAAAGATTTATTAATGGGATTTCAAGATATTTTTCCTAATGATTTACCATCAGGATTACCGGCGACACGATTTGTGCAACATGGCATAGATGTGGTTGCAGGCAGTAAACCAGTTAGTAAACCACCCTACAGAATGAGTCATTCTAAGACTGCTGAGGTGGAACGCCAGCTTGCTGAGTATCTTAGCCGAGCGTTTATCAACCGAATTCTTCACCATGGGCTTCTCCTATCCTATTGGTGAAGAAAAAGGATGGTAGTATGCACATGTGCGTAGACTACCGTGGTTTGAATGTGGTCATTGTTAAGAACAAGTACCCATTACCACGTATAGATGAACTGTTTAACAAGCTCACTCATGCTCATATTTTTACAAAGATACACTTGCGGTTGAGATATCACCACATACAATATTTGACTTGCTAATATACCCAAAACTACATTCTGAATAAGGTTTGGACATTACGCGTTTTTAGTTATGCCTTTTGGGTTAACCAATGCGCCCGCAACTTTCATAACACTCATGGATAGTGTCTTGAGACCGTACTTGGGCAAGTTTGTTATCGTTTTTCTTGATGACATTCTCGTATATAGTGCTTCTGAGGAAGAGCACTCGCAACATCTGAGGCAGGTGTTTGAATTGCTAAGAGCAAACAACTTATATGCCAAAGAATCAAAGTGTGACTTTCTCAAGGAGGAAATTCACTATATAGGACATATTATCTCAACTATTGGGCTATACATGGATCAATCCAAAGTGAATGCCATTCGGAGATGGTTTTATCCCAAAAATCTGGAAGTGTTATCGATTTTCTTGGGATTTGCAGGTTTTTATCGACAGTTTGTTAAAAACTATAATCATATTGTTGTGCCAATGACACACTAGCTGAAAGGCAAATTTAAAGGGCCTATTTCTTAACATATTTAGCTATTAGAGCCTCTCAATCTTGGAAAAATAAAAATCCTTTCAAAACATTTTAAGTGCATAAGTGAAAGACAAGTTTAGGAAATGAAAAGACAACCACATGTGGTGGGCGAGGAACCGTCGTGTGTTTGAAGGAGATCTTGATGTGGCAAGCTTCTTAGAGATTAAGCGAGAAAGCATAGTGATGATCTTTACGCTCGAAAGCAAGCAAGACTCGGGAGACTGGTTTAGGGCTACCCATGCCGTATTGTCAACCACGATAAGTAAAAGCCTAGAACTATAGTTTATCTTTCTCCTTCTTAAACGCAGATTGCATGCCAAGAACCCCAAGTACCCAGGTACCCCAAGGATCCAAGACCTTAGTGCATGGTCATCACCAAAAGCGGAATGGATACTTTGCGAGAAGGTGATGAGAGTGGAATTGAAGAAACAGAAATCCCTACACCAGGAGGATTGTTCCCCGATCTTCCCCCATCCCCATCTACGCCACGGATTGCACCAAGCCCTATGGAGACTTTTATTAAGTCAATAATGGAGATGATGCTACAACAAGAACGTCACCATGGATCGAGACCGTAAAGAAAGAAGAGCAGCTATGGAGCTTGAGCCGGTCATCACCAAAAGCGGAATGGATACTTTGCGAGAAGGTGATGAGAGTGGAATTGAAGAAACAGAATTCCCTACACCAGGAGGATTGTTCCCCGATCTTCCCCCATCTCCATCTATGCCACGGATTGCACCAAGCCTTATGGAGACTTTGGTTAAGTCAATGATCGAGATGATGCTACAACAAGAACGTCACCATGGATCGAGACCGTAAAGAAAGAAGAGCAGCTATGGAGCTTGAGCCTGAGCAAGCACGCGAAGCTCAACGCATAGCGGCTGAAGAAGAAGGGCGGCTATGAAGCTTGAGCACGAGCAAGCATGCCGAGACTCAACACATAGCGGCCGAAGAAAAACGGGATCAATGCCTGCAGGAGTTAACCTGCACGAGTTGATCCTACAAGTACTCACCCTGAAGGCCGAGCCACTCAAGGAGGCTAGCGAATCATCACGTAGCACGGGTAGAGCAGACGACTCCAACAATCCAATCACTGAAAAGTTGACGTTCAGTAAGTATGATGGCAACAAAGCCACTGAAACCTTCCAAGTACAAGAATCATTCAGATTTCGACTTTTGTTTCAATTAGCAATAAGCTCATACTAAACCAATATTAAATGGAACTGTTTAAAAAGAGAGGCAGACAAATGTCAACACCTCTCACAAAGACCTAAAAAAAACATTATAAAAAAAAAATTATTGCCATGTGGCACTAATCTACAAGCTTTATCCAATGATCCACAATTACACCAAAAATCCAACAAACTTTACTAAGGACTCCTTATCCAGTCCAATAAAACAAACTTTTCAAAATTTTTGAAGGGTGCTCTAATGTACACAAGCTAAACTAGCGATAGTTTTTGACGCCCTTCTGCCCTTCAAACGGTTGTCAACCTTACGTAAGAAGGGTCGGCTGGTGAAAAACCTGCACCTGAAGGGATGGAGTTGAAGTTGCCAATTCAACTCCGAAGAAAGAAAATTTGTCCGATCCGTCATTAGAAGGGCTAGCCATCCAATTGCCCTCCAAAAACCGGCGTCAAAGTGAACTATAGAATATTGAAGGTATTTTGAAAATTTTTGAAATTTGAGGGGTATTTTGCTTATCGAGATTCGACCTTTAAAGTTTGGACCTTGGGGACCGTGTTTGTCCATGGCCGTGTGAGGTTTGAACGCCTAAACATTGAACAATCACTAAAGGGCGTTTCCTCAAATGTCGAATGCGTGAGTTCACTCTAGTCGTGACTCGTTTTCGCCTGCTCACTGCTCAATGCTCAATGCTTTTAGGCTTTCGAAGTTTAGCTATGGTGTCCGAGTCCTGACTTCATCCACTACAGTCGCCAACGTTGTTGACGGGCCTGACTCCCTGAGCCTCTCGTTGCCGCGCCTAAGTTTGTCCAAGGCACGAGTCTATCCCAATTGAGCAGCGAGCTGCACTGCAGCATGCTACCACCTACCACAAGACCTCTCTATTCATGACCTCTCAGCTCACGACCTGCCGCGCTACCTCTTGGAGCCTGCTACGCGTGCTGCAGCCAAGGACTCAAGAGTCAAGAGTCTCACCACTTTCAATATTTCAACATTGCCTAATTGTGAGTTTAATAATATTTATATTTATTTAAGTCTTTTTTCCCAAGTTCCAACAGAAAGAAAATCAAGGCAAGCTAGAAAATTGTAATTCTCTTGTTTTTTAGGTCAAAATTTGAAGTGTTTTCTCGACATTTATACTAAAACTTATGTAATTTTTTCGATTTACTCTAAGGCAAGCTCAAAACTTAATCGAGATTTTACGATATTAGCTCATAGTTTGAAGCATCTATCGGTAATTACACTAAATCACAGTTTGAAGGCACAGTTTACACTAAATCAACTTTTAGATCACAATTTGAAGCATCTATCAGTAATTACACTAAATCTTGTCACATTTCGTCAATTTTTTTCAAGGCAAGCTCGAAATCTAGCCTAGCAAGTTAGTGATATCCTATGGAAATTAGAATGCATTATTTCAGTTTTCAATGTCCATTAAAGAGTTCAACTCTCCACTAAACAATGCGGACTATGTACATATATAATGTAGATTGATTTTTTGTTAAATAACGATTCCATCTACCATAGTGAAAGGTGTTCAACAAAAAAGTACTTGGAAACTTGGAAAATGCCTTGTGTCGGAGCTTGTAAACCTTGCATTTTATACGGTTAAAGTATTTTATATGCTTCAGTCTTTAAGAGTTTAATATGCCGCAATCTTTTTTGTTTTTGCCATTTCTCACAATTTTGGATGGTAGTGGTGTATTAACTTAATAAAGAATGTACTTAATCTCAAACTGGGTGCGTGACATCGTAGCGATAAAGATTTTAAGATTGTTAGTTTCTTTTTCATATAGTTACAACTTCTATAGTCTCAATTTTCCACATGGTCATATGGCTTGACCAGGTGTGTTATCTTGAGCTGTAGTTTCTTGCCAAGACACACGTCTAGCATACCTTGGGTCTTTGTGTCACACATACACAATGTCTTTATTTTGTATATAATTACAAAAAGTCTCAATTTGTCACATGGTCATATGGCTTGACTGGGTGTACCATCTTGAGCTATCGACTTTTACCTTCAGTTCTTCTAGCTATCCATATAGCTTGACCGGATCTCTTGAGCTATCCATTCTTACCAAATGTTTAGTTGTGCCTCTTTTTACAATAAAAAAGCGTTAAAGATTTTAAGATTGTTAGTTTCTTTTCCATGTAGTTATAAATTCTATAGTCTCAATTTCCCACATGGTCATATGGCTTGATCGGGTGTGTTATCTTGAGCTATAGTTTCTTGCCAAGACACGTCTAGCATACCTTGGGTCTAAGTGTCACACATACACAATGTCTTTATTTTGTATATAATTACAAATATAGTCTCAATTTGTCACATGGTCATATGGCTTGACTGGGTGTGCCATCTTGAGCTATCGATTTTCACCTTCAGTTCTTCTTACTTTCAAAGTGAAATATGGTATACCAATGTGTCACATAAGGTTAATGCAAAAGCTGTCATAAACTACTAACGTGTCAAAGCCTAAAGAATGGAGCCAACTTACAGATGCTGGCCGAGGGGCCTAAACCCTAAGAAGAACAAGTAACAGAAGAAGCCCTACCAACTTATGGGGACCCTGTCCGATGGGCCCCATGTGACATAAAGGATTAAAAAAGTAGGACCGACACACACAGGAAAACTGATGACGTGGCAATTTTCAAAAATTGCACTGACTGATGACGTGGCAAGCTGTACGGATTTCTGTAAATTGCGTTGGCAGCTTTTTGGCTTCGCTTTTGAACCAGATGCTTTTGAGTTTGAAGGCTTTTCACTATAATTGCTTTTTACGCCAAGGGCCTTTAAATATGAGGTTAGGGCTCATTCTCTGGCATGCTTCTTGGAGAAGGTATAGAGTCTGGAGTACCGGCTTGTACTATGTTGATGCAATATAAAGAAATACCGAAAGGGGCTCCAAGGTTTGGGGCCAATACTCTCTGGGGTGGAATTCCGCCACTGTGTCGCATGTCGTCTCTCTCTCTCAGTTCAATTGTTAATGAAGAGCTAAAAGTATGTTCACTATGTTCTTTTCTATTGGCACATGGTGCCCATCTTGTGACAGGAGCCTTGATATGATAGTTTGAAATAAACTCGAAAATATCTATATATATGTAGGTTGATTTGAATGCTTGTTTTTTGTAATAGAATATCTATATAGTCACTATGACAGAGGGTAAGAAGAAGGCATTTCTTCTGTCTCTAAGGTCAACTCTGCAAGATGATTAGTGAATTACCGAAGAAGAACGTACAAAGTATCGTGCAAAATGAGACGCTCATAAACAAAATGCTTGAAAAAGCAATCATAAGTGCGGTCTCCAAGGAAACCTTTGTTATAAGCAAAGACAGCTCATCAATCTGCTTATAGTATCATTGGTAACTACAGACGCGAAGCAGAGACTACCGGGAGATGCGCGCGGTAAAGGAGTGCAAGATTGGGCCAAGTAGAGCCAGGCACAGACGCGAAGCAGAGACTACCGGGAGATGCGCGCGGTAAAGGAGTGCAAGATTGGGCCAAGTAGAGCCAGGCACAGATGCAGGAGAGCACTAGCGCTAGGGATCGAAATCAGAGAGAGAGAGAGAGAGAGAGAGAGAGAGAGAGAGAGAGAGAGAGAGAGAGAGAGAGAGAGAGAGAGCACGTTTTTGGGGAAAACTCAATAAGTGAGTTTTGGGCTTTCCCACTTTTATTGTAAGCGACTTTAAAAAATGTGTCCAGGAATGTGAACCTGTACAAAGTATAAAAATATACATAAAGTGTACATAAGGGATTATTTAGGGCCTTTAACCCAGCAACCTCCTACTTAAAGGCATAAATGACGCCTTTAAGTTAACCAACTCTCACCAGTTGTATGCAATGCTCATGTTGAGCCTTAGCAAGACTCTTGGTGAGAACATCTGCAGGGTTATCCTGTGTATGGATCTTAGTCAAAATGACTAGACTATCTTCCAATACCTTACGTATGAAGTGGTACCGCACATCTATGTGTTTGGTACGCGCATGAAACATGGCATTTTTGGCTAAATAGACAGCACTTTGGCTATCACATCCCAACACGGGAGTATAAGCACGCATGCCAAGTTCTTTTGCAAGTCTGTTTAACCAAATGGCTTCCTTTGAAGAACACCAAGAGACTGCACCACCAGCAATAGCAAATACATATCCACTGGTAGATTTCTTGGTATTCATGTCACCTGCCATATTGCATCACAATATCCTGCAACTTTAAGTCACTTTTACCATGACAAATACACTTTGATTGTGTACCTTTCAAATATCTCAGAATGCATTGACAGCTTCCCAATGTGCTTTCGCCAGGATTCGACATGTATCGACTAACAACTCCCACTGCATAAGCAATGTCGAGACGAGTGGTAACCATAGCATACATAAGAGAACCACAAGCGGATGCATAAGGAATTCCCTTCATTTCTTTCAATGCCACCTCATCCTTTGGACAATCTGCTTTGCTAAGCTTGGTTTATGGAGGTAAAGATACTCCAAGAGGCTTAGCATCAGCCATATTAAACCTCTCAAGTACTTTTGCAATGTACTTTTCTTGAAATAAAAACAACAATTTTAGCTTTCTCTCTCTTTTAGTACGCATGCCCAAAATATGCTCAGCATAACCCAAATCCTTCATAGCAAAAGCTGAATTTAGCTTACCCTTTAGAGCATCGAGACTAGTCTTATGTTTCCCGACAAGCAGCATGTTATCAACATAGAGAACAAGTATGATGGGACTACCATCTTCATCTCTTTTCGTATACAAACAATGATCTGCATGGCTGCGTTTAAAGCCTTGAGACAGCATAAAAGTGTTAAACTTCTTATTCCACTGCCATGATGATTGTCTAAAACCATACAGAGCCCTTTTCAGTTTGCATACTAGTTTCTCGCGTGTAGGAACTACAAAACCCTCAGGTTGTTTCATGTATGTGTCCTCTTCAATGTCACCATGCAAAAATGTTGCCTTTACATCCATTTGATTCAATTCCAAATCAAGCACCGCAACGAGAGCAAAAAGGACACGTGACGTTGTAAGCTTTACAACAAGAGAAAAGATTCCTTGAAAAACAATTCCTTCTTTCTGAGCATATCCTTTTGCAACCAATCTTGCCTCGTACTTGGGTTTTTCATCCACAATCTTAATCCTATACACCCATTTGTTAGAAAGAGCCTTTCTCCCTTTAGGCAATGGCACAAGATCCCAAGTATCATTTGCATACAAGGATTTCATTTCCTCTTGCATGGCAAGCTCCCACTTACTGCTTGACTCACATGACTTAGCCTCTTTATAAGTAGGAGATTCACCCTCATCTGTCAACATTACATGATGCAAAGAGGGATTAAATCTCTGCGGTTGCCTTCTCAAACGAGTTGACCTACGTACCCAATGATCTATATTCTCAGACAATGGTACTACATTATGAGGCAACTCATTTTCAGCTCTATCATGCTGCTGAAAATCATTTTCAGCCAATTCAGGTGGCTATTCATCCTCGTTAGGAGCATCAATATCATGTCCTACCTCTTCTGGCTCAAGGTTAACGGACTGAATATCAATTTCAGCTTGCGGTAATGCATCATGAGGCTCTTTTTCAACATCAATGGGTAGCACAAAAGGCTGAAATCTGATTGTTTTCTTGTCAGTATCAGATTCTGTAGCATTCTTAAGCAGTTTTGCCTCATTGAACACTACATCTCGACTGCAAATTACCGTTCTAAATTGTGGTAACCACACTCTATAGCCCATTTCACCCTCTTCCCCATAACCTAGAAAGACTCCTTTAATGGACTTCATATCAAACTTTGTTCTCAAGTCATTGCGTACATGAATAAAAGCTTCACAACCAAATACTCTCAAATAATCATACCTCCTCTGAAATGTCATTTTTCAGCGTACTATTCGGAGAGCGATTGCAAATATGAACTGCAGCTTTTAATGCCTCTCCCCCAAAACGCTTGGGAAAGATTAGCGGTGGACAACAGGCAACGCACTCTCTAACCCTCTCACACCATCATACGTGAGGGTGGAACTGTTACTCAAGGAGACAATCAATGTTTCCCAAGTATCTGGCAATGTCATAAGCAAGAAAATAGCTTTCATCTTATCACCAAATTGTTGAAGCCCACTGTTCTGCAACTGACTTAACACACTTGTAAAAGTACTCAAATACTCAGAAGCTGACTTCGAGTCAAGCTACAAATTCACCAATTCGCATTAAATGCACCTGGTTCACAAGCGTGGTGTTCTCATAATTGGCCTTTAGCTTTTGTCATATTGCATAAGCGGAGTCCAAACGTTTGATGTCCGTCAAAATGTCATCAATGATAGCCATTTTGATGTAGGCCATAGCCTTCTTATTCAACCTGGCCCACTCTGTCAGACAAACCTTACGGCATATTCTCTTCCAATGCATCTTCACAATCCTTTAAAAAAAGGATACTTTGTGTGCGTTCTTGCCAGAGGTCGAAGCCTTGACCATCGAACCGTTTGATGTCCATCAACCTTTTAGTGTCAGATGCGGAAGAGATAGAAGCCATCTTAGCTCAACCACAAGTGTGTATACAAAAGAGATGCAATAGGCTGACAATTTCAGCAAATTCGAGCAACCACAAGACTTTGCATACGAGAGACCACTATTTCTTTACGTGAAACTATCCAAATCTGAATTTTCAGCTGAATATTCGATTTAAATCACCTGTACTCAGCTTTTCACTCAAATCCTCGCACAAAACGTCAATACATGTGATCCCACGAATTTGGTATACCTGCGTATTGCTCTGTAATAACCTGTAAATCACCTGTTTTGGGCTGTATTGGCAGTTTTTGTGACCTTCTTCACCCCAGAAGCATCGCGATGGAAGAGAAATTGGTCGCGGAAGAGCAAATTTAACTTGTTGTCCAGCAGACTGCACATGTCCTATTTTATACCCTAGAGCTCTGATACCAATTGAAGGCGCGAAGCAGAGACTACCGGGAGTGGCGCAGGTGAAGGAGTGCAGGATTGGGCCGGGTAGAGCCAGCCACAGATGCAGGAGAGCACTAGCGTTAGGGATCGAAATCACAGAGAGAGAGAGAGAGAGAGAGAGAGAGAGAGAGAGAGAGCACATTTTTTGGGAAAACTAAATAAGTGAGTTTTAGGCTTTTCTACTTTTATTATAAGTGACTTTTAAAAATGTGTTCATGCTCAATGCAAACCTAAACAAAGTATAAAAATATAAATAAAATGTACATAAGGGGTTATTTAGGACATTTAACCTAACAGTAACATGGAAAAGTGAGTCCATAATTTATATGAAGCTCTTTCCGAAGGTGTTCAATTGATAAAGCTCAAAGCTTGGGATTTGGCTTGGCATACAAAAAGAGAGAAGAGTAAGCGTGGCAAAGATATAGATACACAATATGTGTTATCTAAAAAGCTACGAAGGGAGAAAGTAAACCATGTCCAAGAGAAGACAGAGTAAGAGATAGAATGCCATGGACATCCAGCTACAAACTCTTTACAGAGATCTGCGAGAAACTCGGAGTGTACCTTAACACTTGGCATACCACACGATACTATCAACTATTTACAGAACTTGGGTGTTGGCAGATTTGGTACATGCTTCCAAGTAAGAATTAATGGTATTTCGTATCTTCCAAGTGAAAATACATATACAGCAAAGCAATATTGAGGAATGCTTGGACAAAAATTGAAGTCCTTCAAGGATGAGGTCAGTTTTTATCTTCGACACAGAGAGGCTGTGCGCAATATTGCATACATGGAATGAGCCTTTGATAGTCATTTTTCCTTACTTCAATGGAAGAAGCATTGAGAAAATGATACACAATCTACCTTTTGAGAAAAGTACCTTTAATCGAATTGTGAAGAAAGATAAAGATGGCAAAGGTTCAAATAAAGATAAGGCAATTAAGCTTAATCAAGGAGAATTAACCCAAATCATGGCCTTTACGAACAATCTACCAAATATCATAGTTGCCTTAGTACACACAATGACCTATACCCATCAATTGGGTGTTATTCATTGTGACCTGCATGCTTTCAATGCTATATTGGATTTTGCAAAGGATTCAGATCTTCGAATTGGAATCATTGATTGAGGATTAACCATAAGGCCTGAATCGGAGAGACGGAAATCACTCAATTGTTATCAAAGCAAAGCGCATAAGCCTAAACCTTGGATTGCTCCAGAACTATTGAAGGACACACATAATGACCATGTGTATACAAGAGATTCATGTCTATACATTAGCATGGCTTATTGATCAAATGGTCAAGTTTTGTACGGAGTTTTTGGAATACAATACCAGCTGGCTAGCATCTCGTTGAGCAAGTGAAGCATACCATATTCAAGAGATTGTAAAAGCTCAGTATCTTCTACAAGAAAAGAATAGAAAATTATTTGAAGGATTGTATGTAGACCTAACCCACATGCAGTTAAATGAGAATAAATGTCTACGACCATTGATAGAAATGATATCAGTATTTTATTGAGTTAAACTTTTGCGTTTGTGAAAGTTTTTGACCATGAACACAGTAACTTTTTTTTGGATTAGAAAATGACCATCAATGATGTATTTCTTTTATTTCGATCAATGTATCGCAAGTGTTTTTATTCTGAAGACTTGGTATATATATTTTAAATTTATCTTTTATAATCATGAAGAAAGATAGTTTATACTTTGTTTTTTAATTTATTTGTAGATTGCTCTTATTGGACGACCTAAGAAAATTCAAAAGCAGAGAACCATTCAACAAGTCCTTGGCTTACATAATCGTGAACTTTCTTTTAATAAACAGGCTTCCATTCTTTCCCTCTCATTTCTCATGTGCAGGCTAAGCGTGAGTTACGACAATAAACGAATGCCGCTTGAGCTCCTTATCGTAACTCACGCTTAGCCTACACATGAGAAATGAGAGAGAAAGAATAAAGACCTGTTTGTTAAGAAAAAGCTGAGGATTATGTAAACAAATGACTTGCCAAATGGTCTTATGCTTTTTAGTTTGTTTAGGTTGTCCAATAGAAGCCATCTACAAATAAATTCCAAAAACAAAGTATAAATTATTTTCATGAGTATAAAAAAAAAATTTAAAATATATACAAACCAAATCTTCATAATAAAAACACTTGCAATACATTGGGTGAAACAAAAAAAATACATCTTTGATTGTCAACATCTAATTCAAAAGAAAGTTACACAATTGATGATCAAAAACTTTCACAAAGGCAAAAGAGTTTAACACAATAAAAAACTGACATCATTTCTACTAATGACCGTAGACATTTATTCCTATCTACGTGCATGTGGGTTAGCTCTGCATACAATTCTTCAAATGATTTTCTATTCTTTTTTTGTAAAAGATACCCAACTTTTATAATCTTTTGAATATGATATTATTCACTTGCTTAACGAGATGCTAATAAGCCGGTTTTCTATTCCGTACAAAACTTAACCATTTGATCAATAAGTTATGCTAATGCATAAACATGAACCTCTCTAGTATACACATGGTCATTATATGTGTCCTTCAATAACTCTGGAGCAATACAATGTTTGAGTTTATGCGCTTTGCTTTGACACCAATTGAGTGACTGTCGTCTCTCCGATTCAGACCTCATTGCTAATCTTCAATCAATGATGTCAATTCGAAGATTTGAATCCCTTGCAAAATCCAACATGCAGGTCACAATGAACAACACCCAATTGATCGGTATATGCCATTGTGTATACAAATGCAGCTATAATATTTGGTAGATTGTTCGCAAAGGCCGTGACTCGGGTTAATCTCTTTGATTCAGCTTAGTTGCCTTACCTTTACTTGAACGTTTGTCATCTTTGTTTTTCTTCTTCACAATTCAACTAAAAGTACTTTTCTCAAAAGGTAGACTCTGCATCATTTTTCCAATGCTTTCTCTATTGAATTAAAAGAAAATAACTATCAAAAGCTCATTGCATGTATGTGCAATACTTCGCATAACCCCCATGTGTCGAAAATCAAAGCTGACATCATCCTTGAAGCACTCTAGTTTTTGTCCAGACATTTCACTTGGAAGATACGAAATACCATTAATTCTTACTTGGAAACATGTACCAAAGGAGCCGACACTCAAGTTCTGTAAATAGCTGATAGTATCTTGTGGTATGCCAAGTGTCAAGGTACACTTCGAGTTTCTCCCAGGCCTAAGAGTTTGCAACTGGATGTCCATGGCATTTTATCTCTGACTCTATCTTTTCTTGGGCATGGTTGACTTCCTCCCTTCGTAGCTTTTTGTAAGCCAAGGACTTGTTGAAGCCAAGGATAAGCGCATATTATGTATATATATCTTTGTCACGCTTATCCTTCTCTCTTTCTGTACGCCAAGCCAAATCCCAAGCCTTGAGTTGTATCAATTGAACACCTTCGAAAAGAGCGTTATATAAATCATGGCGCGCTTTTTCATGTTATTGTTGGCTTAAAGGCCCTAAATAACCCATCTGTACACTTTATGTACATTTTTATACTTTGTTCAGGTTCAATGTGAACTTGGACATAGTTTTTTAAGTCACTTATAATAGAAGTGGGAAAGCCCAAAACTCACTTATTGAGTTTTTCCCAAAAACGTGCGAGCTCTCTCTCTTTGTGTGATTTCGATCCCTAACGCTAGTGCTCTTCTGCATCTGTGTCTGGACCCGACCCAATCCTGCACTCCTTCTCCGCGCGCATCTCCCGATAGTCTCTGCTTCGCGCCTTCAACTAGTATCAAGGCTCTAGCGTATAAACTAGGACCTACGAAGTCAGCTGGACAGCAAGTTAAATTTACTCTCCCACGATCAATTTCTCTTCCGTCGCGAAGCCCCTTGCTTCTGGGATGAAGAAGGTCACCAAAACTGCAAAAACTGTCCAAAACATGTTCTTTTTAAGTCACATGTATTGATGTTTTATGCGAGGATTGAGTGAAAAGCTGAGTACAGGTGATTTAAATCGCATATTCACCCAGAAATTCAGATTTGAACAGTTTCATGTAAAGAAATTGTGGTCTATCGTATACAAAATCTTGTGGTTGCTCGTATTTGCTCAAATTTTCAGCCTATTGAATCTCTTTTGTATACACATTTGTGGTTGAGCTAAGATGGCTTCTACACTTCCGCATCTGACACTAAACGGTTGATGAAAATCAAACGGTTCGATGGTCAAAGCTTTGACCTCTGGCAAGAACACATGCAAGGTATTCTTTTCTTAAAGGATTGTGAAAATGCATTGGAAGAGAATAAGCCGCAAGGTTTGTCTGATGAAGAGTGGGCCAAGCGTTGGTCCCGTTTTTCTTCAGCTGCTATGCGTTGAGTCTCGCGTGCTTGCTCACGCTCGAGCTTCATAGCCACCCTTCTTCTTCAACCGCTATGCGTTGAGCTTCGTGTGCTTGCTCACGCTCAAGCTCTATAGTTGCTCTTCATTCTTTACGGTCTTGATCCATGGTAGCGTTCTTGTTGTAGCATCATCTCCATCATTGACTTGACCAAAGTCTCCATAGAGCTTGGTGCAATGCGTGGTGTAGATGGGGATGGGGGAACATCAGGGAACAATCCTCCTGGTGTAGAGACTTCTGTTTCTTCATTTCCACTCTCAACATCTTCACGCAAAGTATCCATTCCGCTTTTGGTGATGACCAAGCATTGAGGTCTTGTGTCCTTGTGGTTCTTGGGTTCTTGAGTACTTGGCTACTTGGGTTCTTGGGGTTCTTGGCATGCAATCTACGTTAATGAAGGCTTTTCTCTTATCCAAGCTCAACTCCTTCCTGCGAGTACACCCCTTGGTCGCCTTGCGCTCACACTAAGGTTGCTTTTTCCCACCTCATGTCGATTGGCTTGACGCCAAGTGCAAGGTCCGCTCTCAATGAGTAGAAAAGAGGAACGAGGAGAGGCTGGACAAGCCTTTCTTTTCTATGCTACCTGCTACTCTTCAAAAACACAGATTAGATATCGACACACTAGCACGAGGACATGGCAATTGCTAACTTGAGTTAATGGTTTCTTTTCGATGATTTTTGTTTTATTTTTGGGACCCTCTTTTAAAAGTTGCAAATGGCCGGACATTGTATGGCCAATGTGAAACGGCCGACGGTCGAGAGTTTCACCAGCAGTCGGGAAGGGCAGGTCTTCACGAGTTGGTCAGGCCAATCGGCACTGGAATCCGAGCAGTAGAAGAGTGTCTAGGCTCAGTTCAAAGTCATTTAGGCCCCTCGCAACACTTATAAGTTGGTGGGTACTAGGAAATTAACTCAAAAGAGGCATAAGCGATCCATGGCGGCTCCAAATGCAATTGCCAGAAGCATCAGCAAGAGGGGGCGCCCATTTCAAGAAAGGGGGCTGATTTCAGCCCATCAGTGAGTGCTACAGTGTGTGTGAGTAGTGGGTGCAGGTGCTCACAGCTTTAATGGAAAGCTTGCCTTCTCCCTTGCTCTACGTAGCTCGACGATTAGCTCTCGAGCATCTCTCTCTTCCCCTTTGCACATATGGTAATGCTCCTCCAGTTGGGCTTCTCAGATGACCATGTACAGTTCTGGGGGTTTTATGCACGTTTGCCAAGGCAAGAGCCTTGTGTACAAGAACAGGATTAGCTAATTGCTAATCCCCTTCAGGTACGCACAGTTTCATCGCGAATGAATGTGAAAACGGAGAGTTTTCTTGCGTGAGAACCCGTTTGATTTACAGGGGAACCGTCCCATTGCGTGTGGGAGCACCTGAGACACGCGTTGGCGTGCTCGCTTCGATCGAACGGTCCAAAACAGAGAATTACAACCTGCTGTTTTTTCTGCGGGTTCAAGGTTTTGCACCTAAACTGTAGGGAATCGCCAAGGGAGCCTCAGAAAGGCCTTGGGATGCGAATATAGGGCAGTAGGCACCTAACAGTGGAAAAATAGAAAATTACAGCATGCTGAAATTGACCTGCAGCTCACTAGAAAGCTTCCATACCGCAAGGGAAAGTGTCCTTGACGTGCATTTTTGACCTACAAGGATATTTGCGCCGTTACGCTGACGAAATTGGGTCAAAAAACTACAATTACAGTGTCACCAGGAGGTGTATTTTTCCTGTTGCCTTCCGTAAATAAGTATTAGATATATTTATTTTATTTTTACTTGTTTGTCCCAAAACCCTTGAAAAGGTGCAAGTGGACATTGCATGGCCAGTGTGAAACGGCTGCAGCCAAATGGGTTTCTCACATCGGGGATCTAGGTCGGTCAGACAAGGACTGCCCGGGCCAGTTAGCACTGAATTCTGATGAGTATGGAAGCTCGTGTGCGCCAAACTGGAATTTGGGCCACTCCTCAAGTCACTGCAACTTTATAAGTTGAAAGGGGCCAGTAAATTAACCCACATTGTAGATGTTGGTCAAATGGTAGTCTTCAATGATGGTCAGAGACCGATAGGGACGCCATGGAAGCATCTCCTAAAATTTAGGGAACTGCTATTTTTGACCGGAAAATGTGTTCGTGTCATTAGCTCTGGAATGACAAGGGGAACATTTTATTGCTCTGCTGCCAAGTCAACTGACGCACCAGTTGAGATATTTTTAGCAGGGAAAGCCCAAACTCGGAAACTCGGCGACGTGTCAGCCTGTGAGCGATTCTGCCACTCTGGGAGGCAAAAACGAGCTGCATATCAACAAAGGGGGCGCCATTTTCAGCCTCAGGTGGATTGTAGCAGGTACAGAAGCTATGGAATGCTTACCTTGCCCTCTATGCACAGTATGGTGACGGGAGCGATGCCCCGCACGCTACATACTGCTCTCTTTCTCCCCTGCGTACAGTATGTTATGCCCCACTAGTGGGCTTCTCATTTGACCTATGTACAGTTCTGGGGGTTTATGCACGTTTGCCAAGGCAAGAGCCTTCTGAACAGGAACCGGATTAGCTAATTGCTAATCCCCCACAGGTACGCACAGTTCCATCACGAAAGATTGCGAGTTTGGAGAGTTTTCTCGCGTGAAAACTCATCCAATTCACAGGGCAACTGTCCCATTGCGTGCGGGAGCCCTTGGGACACGCGTAGGCGTGTTCGCTCCGCTAAAAACGATCCGAAGGGAATTACAGCCTGCTGTGTTTTTCTGCAGGTTTAGGGTTTCGCACCTAAACTGCAAGGGAACATCGGGGGAGCAGTGAAAAACAGAGAATTACAGCCCGCTGAATTTCTGTGACAGCTCACTAGAAAGCTTCCAGATATCGAGGGAATCCGTCCTAGACAGGTGTTTTTGACCTACAGGGGTTTTTGCGCCGTTATGGTGTCGAAATCCGGTCGAAAACCTGCGTTTTCAGCCCTCGCCAAGTTTGGACAGCTTTGTGAAAGCTTGTGCTAAGTGGTCGGATCGTCTACCTTAATTTGAATAAAGAAATACCGAAAGGGGCGCCAGTCTTTGGGGCCTACAGGGTGTCGGTCTCGTGTGCGCAGTGACATTCTAGTCGCTGGACGCAATTGTGTTCTCTTCCCTTCTCAGTGCTCTAGGTAAAGTTAACAGGTAATTGAAATAGTACCGCCCTCTACGTTGTACGGGCCAGTTTTATGGTTCCATCGACGGGATAGTCACTTTTTCTTCAAAAAGTGCAGCGTGGATTGTTGTGGGTGAAAGCAACACAAAGCTTGTCGATATGGCAGAGAAGAGAGACCAAGTACCTGAAGAGGGATCTTCCTCACATGGCACAGAGAAAATTCCTTCAACTCTTCAAGAAGAGGACAGGTTGTTTAGAACTCAACTGCGTTGCTGCATGGACATGTTTCAGCACTTGGCTAACAATCCAAGGATGCAGGAATTCTTACAGGCTCCGACACAGGGTTTTAAGCCTCCTACACAGGGCATGACTGAGCCGTTGCAGGAAAAGGAGATTTCCAATGCGCAGAGGACTCATGATGCTCGAGGGAAAGCCCATGTGGTTGAGCAACTAGCGGTGTCCAATGATCCAAAGCAACTTGCTTTAGCTGGACAGGAACCGTTTGCGAATGGTCAAGGGAGCAATGAACAGGTTATGCGTCAGACCCTTCCATTACCTAATACTTATCCTGGTTATTTTGGAGGTGGTTCAGTGTTTCAAGCTATGGCTGGACCTCTCTCTCTCTCTCTCTCTCTCTCTCTCTCTCTCTCTCTCTCTCTCTCTCAGGTGGCAACAAGGTAAGTTTCGATCAATAGTTCAAGGCAGTACGCAGAGAGTTGGGCAAGGCAGCCTTACAATAGTGTGGAGGTAGGGGAGGACTGTCGAAGGCGAGACACATCAACAGGTCGTCTCTCTCTCTCTCTCTCTCTCTCTCTCTCTCTCTCTCTCTCTCTCTCTCTCCACAGCTTAGGCAATCCCATCACAAGGAATTGTTCGCGTACCTGGGGATGGACCAACCAGTCAGTGTCCTGGATGACACCATTTATGAAACCCCGCCTAAATCGAAAGCGACATTTAGGTGGAGGTTTATAGAGAGCACACTATCGCTTGGTTCTATGAGAGCAAAGAAACTATCTAGAGTCAAAGATGACTTAATGTATGAGAAGGTACAGGAGATGATTAAGAGGGAACTGAGCCTCTTGAGGCCTGACATTGTAAAAGAGATGTACGAAAACTTACAAAAAAGCTATGTATACAGAAATGCGGAAAGAATTGGACAAAGAGATGCTTGAAAAGCGTGAGAAGATGTATGCATCATTGAAGGCCGAAATGCAGACGATTTTGAGGATAGAAGTGAATGTAATGGAATGTATGTCGCAGATTAGAGGATGCATTCGTTATGTTTGAATCCTAAAAATCAAAAATGAAAGAACACATGAATGAAAAGGATGCATTGATCGAAGCACTTAAGAGAGACCTTACAGCTTTACCATGTGGGTTGTGTAAAACTTATGCACGCATAAGCGAACTAAAGATGCACGCACGCACAGAGAGATGAGGTATAAGGTACCTGGCTGTCTGTCAGATCTGGAACCCACGTTGGGCAACTGCGTGCAAGGACATCGTCTTCTTCTATGCGTTCAAGGACATCGTGTTTTACTGGAACCTAACAAAAGCAACCCCTGCTTGGGGCTGATCAGCTGCTCACGCACACTATCTCACGCTGCGCGTGAAGGTTTAGGCTGGGTTCTGCCTATGCGCTGCCCATCGCATGGGCCACCAGCTGATTCCCAGCGCGTGCCTTTAGTTTATTGGTTTGACAACGGGACTGGCAATAAGGTTTAAGGGAAAATTACCAAAATACCCCTCTAATTTGAGGAAATTCCCAAAATACCACTCAAATTTCAAAAAATTTCAAAATACCCTTGTATCTATTTTGGTTGGAATGTTCAAGATTTTCTAATCTTCATTCATTTTTGACAATTGAGATCCGTTTTTGAGTGCTCAGCATGTAAGTTGTCACCGGTTACCATCGCAAAAAAGACAATTATGTCTAAAAATAATGAAGCAATTCAT
The DNA here is from genome assembly GCF_014529385.1 of Adiantum capillus-veneris. NCBI lineage: Eukaryota > Viridiplantae > Streptophyta > Polypodiopsida > Polypodiales > Pteridaceae > Adiantum > Adiantum capillus-veneris. Next base: position 38,858,840 of record NC_140947.1, read on the forward strand.
CTCCAGAGCCTACGTAACCAATTCAAATTGTAGTTTTAGCATCTTGTACGATAGACAATCACTCTTCTTGTGAAGACCTACAGAAAAATTTATTTTTCGAGAAATTTAGTCTCACAACCAGGGGTATTTTGGGAATTTTGGAAAATTTGAAGGGCATTTTGGGAATTTATGACAAAATATCGGGGGCATTTTGGGAATTTTTGAAATTTGAGGGGTATTTTGGGAATTTCCTCAAATTAGAGGGGTATTTTGGTAATTTCCCCAAGGTTTAACGCACGCACTGCACCCCTCTCTCTCGATCAATGGCGCGAGTTGGATCCACCATCGATCTTGGATGCATGACCTAAAAAAATTAGGGTCCCTTCACCACGCTCGTTGCTCGAGCCCCCGACCTCATCCCATAGTCTCCCACATGCTACCCAGCTCGCCTATCACGCATCCGTGCATGCAATGCGACTCCGTGCGTACAAGTTCTTGCCCCCCCCCGGTCGCGTGCATCCGATGGTCCAAAGCCCCCCCGCTTCGTCGTTAAAGAGCTCCACTGTTGATCCCATGAGTGACACCCCATGTCACTTATAAACGAGGCCCCCTTCCCCCCCATGCTTGGGTGTGCAGGTTTGGATATTTTGGGCATTGTCCGTTATTTGCAGCCCATGATTTTTTTCCCTGGTTCTCCACAGCCCCACAGTGAAGCACGGACGGAGATGTGTAAGCAGCCTTAGAAAATTCGACAAGTTTTCATTTTTCTCCATTTTTCCAAATGTGCAGGCATATGTTTTTCAAAAAATGAGCTTCAAGTGGGATATCTCCTTTCCCTCTACTCGACCATTAAATGAGGAAGTTTTGAAGCTCTCTAGACCCACCTGCAAGATGAGCGAGCCCACCCCCCCCCGCCCTTTTTTCTTCAGAAGAGATGGACTACCATCTCCTTTTTTACATGAAACATGAGCTGAGAGAGTATCACGTTGTCCGCTAGGATGAGAGCCAATCACAAGACTCTGACGACTCATGTACAACAGAGCCGCTTCTCTTTGCCGGCGCCTTGTGTGAACCAGACAAGCGGAGGTAAGAAGAACCTGAGAGAGGTGTCACCGCCTCGTCTGAACCCTTTCAAGGCAGGAAAAAATCTCTCTCTCTCTCTCTCTCTCTCTCTCTCTCTCTCTCTCTCTCTCTCTCTCTCTCTCCCCCTAGATATAGACATATATAGACATGGACAAAGAGTCACTCATGGAGACTACAATAGCCGCCAACACAAATGGTGGGAGATAGCCGCCAACACCGACCATATAGGAGGGGATCACTCTACAACAGGTAGAGGTGATCATGGTTCGGAGACAACAATGAGCTCTAGATCTCAAAGAGGGGAAGTGTTTTGGTTGTGGGGAGCAAAGGCACATCTCCGCAAAGTGCCCCAAAAAGGCACACGAGGACTAACTGAATACAAGCCTGAGAGTTCTAGAGGCCAGTTGGAAATGCATTGGGAGGGTATTCATTGTAGTTGGACGCCCGTTGAGAAAATCTATCACATGTAGAGCACCATGCCTCCATGTATTGCATATTTAAGCACACACTTCTTATTCTCACACACATACATGCAAATATGTATCCATGGCTATTGTAGTCTACTCATAGAATAGCAATTGCTTAGAGAGTGCCTCTCTCTCTCTCTCTCTCTCTCCCATTTCCTTCGATGCGAGATAGGGCGTTGGGGCAATGGAGAAGAGTCAAATCGATTGTGCACATTATGCTCACTGCAAGTTCGAGAGTCTGAGTACCACACACTACTAGAGTGCTCAGCTTTTGATCACATCCGAACTTGCTTCTCTCACATTTTCAGCCATAACTTAGACCTACACACTTTCCTCTCCCAGCCAAAGTGTGGGCTCTCCATTGTGACTCTCATCACTACAATTTTGGAGCATCGAGAGTCACTCATCAGCCATACACATACTACATCACATGTAACTTTGGTCCCATAGGTCATATTTGACCTCCGAGGACGATAATAAAATCTATCTATCTATCTCTCTCTCTCTCTCTCTCTCTCTCTCTCTCTCTCTCTCTCTCTCTCTCTCTCTCTCTCTCTCTCTCTCTCTCTCTCTCTCTCTCTCTCTCTCTCTCTCTCTCTTAAATTGAAATGGTGGTCTTTGTTACCTTCCACTACTACTCTCAAGGGCAAGCCTCATGATTTTATAACTTGTTTGAGGTAAATTTAGTGTGTTCAAATATCAAAAAATCATGAGTGCAGGAACCTCTTGAAGATGCTAGGGCTCTCTCTCTCTCTCTCTCTTCTCTCTCTCTCTCTCTCTCTCTCTCTCTCTCTCTCTCTCTCTCTCTCTCTCTCTCTCTCTCTCTCTCTCTCTCTCTCTCTCTCTCTCTCTCTCTCTCTCTCTCTCTCTCTCTCTCTCTCTCTCTCTCTCTCTCTCTCTCTCTCTCTCTCTCTCTCTCTCTCTCTCTCTCTCTCTCTCTCTCTCTCTCTCTCTCTCTCTCCACATGCATTTCTCTCTTTCTCTCACGTCTCTAGCATGATGTCACTCTTTTCCTCTCTTTCCCATGTAGCTGCCTCTACCAGGTTCTTGAGCTAGGAAACTAACTTGCCCCTCTCTCTCTCTCTCTCTCTCTCTCTCTCTCTCTCTCTCTCTCTCTCTCTCTCTCTCTCTCTCTCTCTCTCTCTCTCACACACACACACACACACACACACACACACACACACACACGCGCGCGCGCGCGCATGTAGCCGAGCCAAGCCAAAACCAGAGAGCGCTACTAAGGCAAGAGGGGCAGCCACATTACACAGGTGGAGGAAGTCTCTATAACCAGGGGGGGGGGGGGGGTGTCATGCCAAGGGTAGGACTAGACGGGCACGGCCTGGGCAATGTGCCAAACACACATGCAGTAAAGAGGTCTATATATAGAAGCGGGCCAGGGGCCTATATATAGGATGGTTGGGAGGTTATTCGCATGTCTGTCTACCCGCTTGCCTCACACTGGTATCAGAGCAAGGTGGAGGGGAGGGTGAAGAGCGAGCTATGGATGAAGGTTGTGGCTCGCATGGCTTTTCTCCCTTTCGTTCTCTCTCTCTCTCTCTCGATCTCTCTAGTGAAGGATGGACTCTCTTTCATGGCAAGCCTGAATCAGAATGCAGAAAAACCGAATCAAAGAAGAAGAAGATTAGAAGGATTGCATGCAAGCATGCATGCATGGTTAAAGAATTTGTTGCCGCTCAGACAAGCAAGCCGTGGGGAGCAACCCCTGTGTTGGGAGTAGAAGTCGACAAAGGACGCGGGAACGGTTTCTTCCTTGAGGACAGGCATGAATTCGGTCTGCACAAAAATTTCCGATTTCGGCCTTGTTGGAAGCGCCCCAGACTCTAAAGGGTTTTTCGTCACTTGATGGAAGTGATTGGAGCAGCATATGAGTCGGCATGTTGGCAAATTACCTTGCGCAGAGTCGCCAAAATCGCCATAGCCTGTGCAGGTTTATTTTTTTACAGAAAATTGAAAATATTTTGACCTTCTGGGCGCCCTATTTTGGGCACCCATCTCTTTTAAGGGCTTGAACCCATGGCGAACTGGATTCCGCCTGCGTAACTGGCATCCGAGGCATAGCCATGTACATGGTGGTCTTGCAGAGTCTATGCACATGGTGGTCTTGCCTCAAGGGGGCACTATAGACAGCTCAAGGAGCCATTGACAAACCTCGAAAGCCTCTATTGCTTATAGAAAGACCTCAAAAGCCTGTGCTGATTAGGCAATTTTTTCGGACATAGTCACAGACTGCTCAAGGAGCCATGCAAATTTCAATATTCCGCTTACGGAGATATCCCCATTTTCGCATTTTCGTCGGTTACCAACGTGGTTTTCGACAGGGAAAGCTTGGCAGAGATGATTATGCGGCATGCAAGTTGTTTCTCGCAAGGGAATCACAAAGATGAGGATATGCTTGCAACGTCCACGGATGAACGCCATGCTCATCAGGTTTGTTTTTTTCGTTATTCCACGGATTTTCTTAATCCCTATGTGATGTTACTTTGTAGACTCATACAGAACGAATTTCCAAGCTTGATCTTTGATGCACCGGCAAGGCCGGTGGCTACTTCGGCTCATGCTTGCATAGTTGTTTTGCATGGTAGTTTGGGCTTGCAGCGAAGCAAGGCTTCCATACGTATACATCGGTCAACCGCACCATGTGGTGATTATCACGAACCATGGCACTCAAACCTAGCAGGTAAGAGCATGGAAGTTCTCACATGATTCCACCTTGGTTGCAAATTGGGCAAGGCCCTTGACAGCATGCAATAGAGTAGTTTTTGAGCATGTGCTTGATAACTCTGGTATGCATGGGACTGAATGATCACGGCTATCATTCATAAAGTCACACAGGTGCGCACACTTTGCACATATATTTCTCTTTTTCCAAAAGATCTACAAGTAGACAAGGTCTATTTTCTGCATGATCGACAAGGTCGACTCTTTTTGCTATGTCATCGGTCGCTAATAGCATTTATTGGCAAGGAGGCCGGACATAGTTATATAAGCATCGCTTCTCCTGAGTACCTTGATAGAGCACGCTCATCAAAGGTTACATTTTCTTTCCAAGGCAAGGCCAAGCGCCAATTTTTCAGTCTCTCAAGGAGATAGACATGGTCTATTACTAGATTTGTTGTAGGCAGCAAGTTGCTCGGCATGGCCGACTACTTATCACTGTTTCTCGAAGCAGACAGAGGATGTTTTCCCCATAGTACTGGCTAATTTCAGTTGTAATCGCTCGACAAGGTCGACTCTTTTTGTCATGCTATTTGCAGCCACATCAGTTGGCTATTAGCACTCTCTCTCGCACGGCAAATTTGGCTATGAGCCACCTTTACGCGAGCTTTCCCTTTGGAATCTCATGACAACTGGTTGCAGCAACAACTACCAGGTTAGCCAAGTTTAAGTTTTCCTTGTTTTTTTTCCATGTTTACACTTTACTTGGCAAATTACTGTCATGGTGCAAAACAAAGTACTTTGGAAATTTTATACGAAGCAAGGCTTCTACCTTGTGCCGAGATAATGCCCATTGATTTGGAATCAAGGGCATTAGAACACAAGTTTGGGGAATGGAAAAAATAGGGAATGTCAGCTCACAAAATCCCTACCAGTTTATTATATGCAAGGCACTTATGGTTTTGGTTCTCACGCTTGAGACCGTCATAGTAGCCAAGGGCTTACGTTTTTGCATGCAAGGCATGCTAAGCAGGTGGCATGGATTCCACCACTTTATGCATTATGCTTCCGCTATCACACTCGCAACTCTGTCAAGGATAGACTAAGTGATGGATTATTGAACCTGATGGCTGGTTGCTATCAACACCCACCAACACTAAAAGGCACCTAAATCTAGGACTTATTTCACAGGCAACGTGCCAATGCTAAGTCATTTTCATACAATCACGATCCTGCAAGGCAGGTAGATCAAGATGTGGTTGTGTTTTTCTGTTACCTCTCTCAATGAGCGACTCATATTGGAAAATTGTGGAATGCTTATACGATAAGCTGCAAGTCAGGCATAAGATGCATAAGAGCACACCGCTTGGACACACACTCTAAAAACTAAAGGAAAGTTCCTCAGCATAGCATGCTCTTCTTCTCTCGTTCTCTCTCTGTTTACGGGAAAAAATGAAAATCTTCTAAGAAGCTTTTGATACGTGTTTTGCTCGTGAGTCAGCCTGAGCCAAAGTGCTCTAACTCTCAGCTAACACGTGGCGAAGATGCTACTCAAATTAGTCTTCATCGATTCGTCCATTGATGTAATGGGAATGGCCTATAAACTAAGAGAATAGCGGAATTAAGAGAATTAGAGTGAGCAATTTTGAGAGCATAGAGGGTGAACTTAATTGGTAGTAGCAACTCTATCATAACACTTAATTAACTAGGCATGAACAATACTTTTACAAGAGAGAGAGTGTAGAGAATATGACAACAGTTGAGGACCGGATTTATGTGGAGCCGGTCCCCCCTCCAAAAGGCATTTGTATTATAGATTCTCTCATTAAGAGAGACTTGGTACAATACAATCTTTGTGTTCCTTGAGACCTCCTTGGCAATATGGAGATGGAAGGTTCACACACCAAGATTTTGCATAATTTCAACAATCAATCTTAGCTTGAAAACAATCAAGAACTTGTGAACATCGTTAATCTTTGTGTTCCCTAAATCATTTGAGTGCATGAAGATGTATACTTTTATGCATCAACTTGTGCTTAAAGCAATAATTAATCTACCTTGCAATACAATTAATCTACTTGCATTAAGTAATTAATCTACTTGCAATAAACCATTAGCCTTCTTACAATAAGCATAACATGCACTTGTAGAAAGCATTAACTATCCCAAGCCTCAATCCCAAGACCTCAAACACCTTCGAAGGTGGAGAGAGCTAGCAGGGAATGAGGGTAGGGAAGAGGAAGAAGAAACATTTCATAGGAGAAAGAATTAGTTCCTCACTTATCATACTCTTGTTGCTAGCATACATAATAGCATAGTAATGGAGAAGAAGAAGATGGCAAGCTTAAGCATTGAAGCATAGCTCTTGGTTGGATTTGCATTCCATAGCCAAGAGAGTTGGTGTAGGCTCTCAACTTCTCAAGGAGCTTCGAGAAGGAGATGGAGCTCTTGCACTTTGCATAGCACACCATGAGAGTGTTTTTGAGTGTGTGTGGGTGAGTATACCCCCTAAGCAACCCCCTAGCTTGCTTGGGTCGACCCCCCCTTGTAGCTCATGCCTGAAGCTCATTGGACCCCTCCAGGCCTAGCCAATCACAAGCAGGAGCCATTTCAAGCAACAGGGGTAGCCTTGGGACAAGTGTCCCCCTTTCCCCTTTGAGAGAGAGTACTTGATAAATGCAAAATCAATTAATTAAATATCCTAAATTATCATTGGACCCCTTGGGTGGCCAACCAATAGGCTTCAGGCACACCATGAGGGCAACATGAGGAGGAACTTGACAAGTGTCCTTGCTGCCTCTTCAAGCTGGGGTTTCCCTTGAGTGTGTGTGTGTGTTCTCTCTCATCCCCCCCCCTTGTAGGCTCGCCCCCCTCCTTGTAGGGATATTTTTGACTTTGGATGAGCAAGCCCCTTAGTCATCAAGCATGACAAAGCACTTGAACTAGGGGTGTTCCCACAAGCATCTCAGGCAAGCATCTCAAGGCACCTCAAGCACCTTAATCATGTAGCAAGTCAAGCACCTCAAGCATGGATCCAGTCAAGCACCTCAAGCATGCCTAGCACCTCAAGCACGACAAGCACCTCAAGCAGGACAAGCACCTCGAGCTTAGGCCGGGTTCCCACCTCAAGCTCAACCCTAGCTTGCCTAAGGTCAAAGGACTTTTACACACATTATTGGAGGTCTTCAATGAAGCTAACCCTAAGGTCTTATGCTCCATTGGTTAGCCTTGCTCTTTGATAGACCATCTCTCATTTGGGCCCCTTAACCATTGGCCCCGTGTTGAGATAGATCTATAAGCACATGTCTATATCTTAACCCTTGTTCCCGTGTATTCTCCCACATTAAGTGATCAGTTTAATATGAGAAAATCATTTGGGTTGGATAGATATTAATTTTTATGACAATTGAACACTAATTTGCATAAGGGCTATGAGCCACATAGGCTAAGAGCCATTGTCAGGCCAAGGGTAAGACCCAACTATTGGCATTCTTTGGGTGATTGTTTTCAAGAGTGAACAGATCTACCCAGGGAAGTATACATCGACGTTAATGGACAAGCAAGAGTCTTGTCATTCAGGATGTTTACAATGTCATTTTTGCACTACATGTTTTCAGTGCGACACTCAAGTTAAGTTTTTGATAAATCTTCAACTCACAGCCGTTAATCTCTACAAGGAAGTATAGATGCAGCAATCAATTGAGATAGCATGGCTGTCCACCAGAGCTAGGCAGTTCACTTGTGTGCATTCCCTGCTCTCTCTATAGCACTACAAGTGTCTATGGAAGCACAGATTTGGGGGTACGACCCGACGGGTGAATGCTACATCACTCCATAGGCATTGAGGATCACAGTTGATCTTCTTCAAGATCACAGTTTGACCTCTTCCAATTAGACTTTCAAGGAAAGAATTCCGCAATCTACCACGCGGTAGCCGACAAACTCAACCTTTCAAGTTGATTCCAATCATTATGTACACGGTTAACTATGTTGGTTACTGTTACCTGCTAGTTGAGCAGTTTCTACAAAGGGTCTTACCAAGGGGTTTGACTACGTAGATGTTAACCAAAGGGGTTGGATTGCACAGGCAACACCCAAGGTTTCCAGTGCAATGTTGCGTGGTCTTTTCAAATCGTATAAATACGCTTGAATGTTTCAAATTCATGCCAAGGGCATGTTGGAACAGAGTATTTTGGACTGTAGCGTCCACTATACATTACGCTGTTACGAACCTAGTGTAGGGTTCGATTTGGCACATGTTGTCATATGGGATACAACATGGTCTAGGAACTCAAGGAGTTCAGTTTAGCCAAAGGTGGAGCAAGATAATGAGGGTCCCTCTCACTCTTGTCGCAGATTGTTTGTAGTTACCTCCACACACAAGTACCAGCTCGTACTTGATGGATGTCTCTTTTCTTGATATCCTTGTTTGAGACATATTCCACATGTGGAGAATATGAGTCTCTCGGACTGACACTGGTGCCAACTATCTAACAATGTGTCGCGACGGAGTCCCTAGGTGCTGGTCGCATCCATGGATTCGACCATTTTGAGCACACAGTATTAGGAGCAATTTCAGTGGCCAGAAATTGTCCGGTACTAAGCACAAACTTGTTACGATTACAAGTGTTGTGAAACCTCCTTAACGGAGGGTTGTTTCTACATATAGCAAAGTATGCTATGTTCATGAGAATGTGTCATGGTTGGTACCTAGGTGTGACCGGGTTGTCACATTCTATTATGGTCCAAAGTCTTGTCATGGAATTGCGGTTCGGATATGTTTGTGTTAAATGCATGCACACTAGGTGTTATGGGCCCTAGTGTTTAACACAAATTTATTCGGAGCGGCAAGCAAATTCATGGACATTATTGTTTCTGCAATTTTTTGCACTGCGAGTGCAATCTCTCTTGCAGATTTAGTATGAGTTTACACCTTGCCATACAAGGTGATGGCTGAGTATGGGTGTTCGTGATTGGCTGCTTGAAACTCCAATCTGCTTTCAACCTAGTTGGTTGTCTCCATTCCATATCGGGTATATGGCTGGAGACTCAATGATTGAGTCATAGTTTGTCGTCAGTCGTGGGCGACTCTCTGTAAGTGGTTGAGAACAACACCTCACTCTTACTGCTGCTATTCATCCCGCATAGGATGGGCAACTTACGAGCATTCTATTTAGTACTAAAGGATATGCAAAGTGCATACGTTAGTAAACCATGCTAAAGGATATGCTAAGTGCATATGTTAGCAAGAAGTGAAACAACTGGATCGGTTACCTTTCTGGTTTGGAGTTTACTTCATATGATGAAAGGCGTCTCTGCTTGTTATTCTCAAGTTATCAACCTCAATCATCAGTTTGGATGAGGTTGACTATGCATAGTACTTTCATGGAAAGATGAGCCGAGGTTATATTGCACATTCCAGTACCTTCAGAAATTCTGAAACCTGGGTATGCATTTAAACACCTCTTAGTTGTGATAACTCGTTTAGCATTCTCAAGTGACTTCTAAATGGAGCCTTCACACTCTTTTGATTATGGATCGGTTAACCAAGACGGTTGCACAGGGACAACAATGTGGAAAATCAAGATGTTACTTTTGATTTCATTGAACCTCCCAATGAAGTGGGTTCCGATTCAACGAACCGTTGGATCCATGAGGGATGCCACGGTCGAAAACATTAGTGTTCTTATGAAGATACCACCACTTGTGTTTTCGAGGACGAAAACGCTTCTCCAAGGGGGGAGTAATGTCATGCCAAGGGTAGGACTAGACGGGCACGGCCCGGGCAATGTGCCAGACACACATGCAGTAAAGGGGTCTATATATAGAAGCGGGCCAGGGGCCTATATATAGGATGGTTGGGAGGTTATTCGCATGTCTGTCTACCCGCTTGCCTCACAGGGGGGGATATATTCAGTGTAGTAACAAGAAAAGTAATCACTTTCTTTTGATATTGAGCGAGTAGAAGTAACCGTGAATTTTTCCAAAAATTGTAGCCTCTCCATTCTTCAATTTTGAATTTTAGACATAAAATTCATAATTTGAAGGTTGGATTCCATTGAAGTGAGGTTTTTTTAGCACTAGTAATCCACCTAGAACTGCACTACAGTTACCTCAAATTTTTGTGGAAAAAACGTCACAAAGACAACTAGTCATGCTTGGTTGGCCATGATGTAGGATTTTTTGTTTTTAATGCATAGTTAGGAGGCAACAAAAATATGTATCTCTATTAAACATATATAAATCTTGACATCAAATCTCCATCGAATAGTTGTAGAAAAAATGTGTAGAAAGTAGTTTACATTAGGTGATATCCAGATGCACCAATGAAAGTAGACTACTAATCTATTAAGCGAGAAGGTATCTCATCCTCACGGGTGACACCCTGAATACAATGTTTTGACAAGCTACAAGAAAAACCATGAGAATAATAAACTTTTCAACATGACATGAGGAAATGACAAACAACTATAGACCACATAGTGCAAGACATACAAAAGTGTCATGCATAAGTATGGGTGAATAGATGATATTGCGTCTCTCCAATAATTATTAAGAATAGAAGTCATGCCTTGGCCCGTAGTCTAGTGTGTGGTCCAACCAAATGCATACACGTGAAAATTTGGATGCTAATAATGGACCTTTATGACTTATCAACATAAATATTTTCTTGTCACTTTGGCAAGGTTGTCTTTGTCTGATTAGCAAAGCATGTCGTGAATGTAACAAATGTTTGCTCTGGCACATAGGGCATGAGGTCAACGTTAGAAACAAACAAAAAGGAGTAACTTTGATTTTAAATCAGTTGATTTTACATACATAGCATCACTTACTTAGCCACCACAATGGTCATTCTAGGGGGAAGATCAACTTGACATGTGCCTCGTGTTAGAACACTGTAAATAATTGTGAGACCCTAGTCTTAGACCTTACACATTGTTGTAGGTCCGAAAACATGCAAGATTGATTCAATAATACCCATGTGTATATAAAAAGCACATTGATGGACTTCAATAGTTGATAACTAATTTCACAAACATCTCATAGTGATTTTCATTACGTAGTGCAACCCACTGTTGTGAGTTGCTTTTCAATGGCTACCCTCCAATGGGTTAGAGGCAGCTCAACTAAGCATCCAACAACACAGAAATGGCTAAGTGGCTCACTCTAGGAGTCTTTAGTCATGCTTGATTGGCATTTTCATTAAGGTAGCGGGAACCACACAAAGCCTAGGATCCCCCCTCGCTCTCTGTTGATTGTTAAATAGACATGCTCAATCTAACATAAAGTCATTCTGGATTTAGAAATTGGCATGATGATAGCACTGAAATGTACATCATGATGAGCACTGAAATGTTCACATAGCATAATGGTGGAGCAACAACAAGAGAAAGGGAAAGGGCGATGTTTCCATGAAGATTCCGAGCTTTCCATGCCTTTGTAGACACGTAAAAGGGGGAAGTTTTATCCATGAGCCTTAAAAGGCAAAGTGTAATTGTTGGCATTGAAAACATTGATTTTATGCAATTAAGCAATGCCAAAAGAACACAAAATCTCAACCAACAGTATATAAGAGAAAAGGTTTTGCTTGTGTAGTCTTCTCAAAGCTCAATTCGTAAATACCTTATAAGGGAGATTTTTGTATGAACGAACTCAAAAAACCTACATATGAGAAATTTTATAGGTAAAACTGACAATATTTCTATGCTTGTACACTAAGCATCTCTAGTTTTGTAGGTTTTTTACCTTTAAATTTAAAAATTTAGAGGCAATTCTCAAATTTCATAGGTTTGATTATACTACATGTAGGCTTCTTTCAAACATTACATCTGTGAGTAGGGTGTTCACACTTGAAAATGAAGCTTTGACTCGATGGAAACTAATCTTTTGTAGTGAAGAGCTTCACAAAATAGTGTCTATAAAAGTTTTTGCAAGGTTGATAAGGGACAACTTTTCAATTTTTGAATTTTGTATGTGCATTTTGGGAAATTTGGGGCAAAATTTTTCAATATTGATGGCTATAGTAGACAGAGAAAATATATATTTATCACTAGCATAATGGAAATTAGCAATAAATTACACACTTATATAATCAAAGCATGCACCAAGAGTGGGAGAATAGACACAAAGTAAACTTACTATAGAATTAGCAAAGTGAGTAGATGATTGCACCTTTAAATAGGGCTACATCAAGTAGTACAACAATGTAGTACAGAAGCATGCGAGTCCAAACTCACCTCCAAATCAGCCCCAAGAATCATGGATAACCCCTAGAAGTGTGGGGCCTGAATTAGTGTTAGGAAAAAGGTCCTACCCTTTGCAAGGCTAAGGTAGTGGGCAAGGCCCAATGGTTATGAAATGTGGACGGCATGCACAAGAGTCCCTCTCTATGGTTAGGACCCTATAAGTAGAGAGGAGTTTAGATCATCCTTATGTATAGCCATTCTAAGAACATCTAGAACATCATCAAAAGATTTTTGCTTTGCTTAGGCAACATGTCGTATATGCCAAGAAGAGCGAATGTGAGATAGTATCTTGGCTATATCATTTTAATGATGGTTTGAATATGGATCCTAGTAAAGTACATGCTATTTTGAAATGGCCTTTTTCCAAAAACTTGGAGAGTTCCATTTTTTGGGTATGGCCAGCTATCATCGCAGTGTTATTAAGAATTATGCCAAGATAGATATGCCTTTGACCAACCAATTGAATAGTTGAGGTGGTCAATGTATTTGGCAAGTAAAGCAATAGAGTAGCTTTGACAAGCTTAAAACATCTTTATTTTTTATTTGGAGACTGATGCTAGCAATAAGGCCATTGGTTCAAAACACTTTTTGTTGAAAGTAAGAAATTAAATAGTGCACAACAAAATTACTATACATATGAGTGCAAGCTAGCGGAAATTATACATGTCCAGGCACAGATGAGGCATTATTTATGCGGTGGAGAATTAGAGATTGTGTTTGACCATGAGAGTATCAAATGGTTTATCAATCATATAGATTTGAAGGTTTGAAAGGCTAGATGGCTATAGATTCTTCAAGAGTACGATACTCTTTATAGTATTGTAAAGGTCGCTACAACGTAGTAGTTGACACTTTAAGACACATGTCTGAGATATGTGCTCTTTCTTTCACAAAAATCAAGAGTGAATTCTTGGCCTTTCTTTGATGAGTGTCATCATGATCCATTCTACAACAAGGTGTGGGGTCATGTAGAAACGAGGGATACTTCTTACTCTAATGTAAGTGCAAGAATTCACTGTACACACGGTACTACTTTTTCTCTAAGAAAATCTATAGAAAAAAATCTCTATCAAAGATGGGTATCTACTCCACAAGGGGAGGGTATGTGTACCCATGGACTTAGACACTAGGCACCAAATTCTTTTTCACTCTCAAGACAGTCCAAGTGTAGGTCATCTTGGTATTAGGAAAACATATGCATTAATTAGAAGGCAATTTTACTAACCAGGTTTCCACTCATAGGTTTACACTTGATTTACATAAGGACATACACTAGTATGTGTGCCAAAAGTATCAAGTGACAAAAGCTGAGCGTCTTAAGGTAGGCAAGCTCTTACATCCATTAGATATTCCCACCAAGAAATGGGAAAGCATTATTATAGACTTTGTTGTTGGTCTACCTACTATGACAGTTTGTGGCCACGACTCTATTTGGGTATTTGTAGACCAATTGACCAAGATCTATAGGTTTATTCCTACAAAGACTAATGTCAAGGCTCTAGAATTGGCATAGCTATTCATGGAGAGCATGTACATTTATATGGCCTTTGATCTAATATTGCAGCAATCAAGGCAAACAAATCAATGGCTGTTTTTGGAGAGCAATATTCCGTAAGCTTGGAACTACTATTAACTTAAGTAGATTTTATCATTCTCGACCAAAAGGATAGACAGAGCGAGTAAATCAAGTACTGGAAGATATGCTATGAGGCTATGTTAGTAAGAAGCATACAAATTGCAAAGACTATTTGCCTATCTTGGAATTTGCTCACTATAGTACAAAGCATGTTTCCACAAGATTTATCCCATTTATGTTTATGTATGGTTATCAATCTTGATTTCCAATCACCATAGGTTTAGCTAATGAATGCATACGTTTGGCTAAGGATTTCTTAAAAGAACATTTTGACATGTTACAAATTACTAAGAACAATGTTAAGCAAGCTTTTCTTACAAAAAGTTTGTTGATAAGAAATGCTGACACATCTCCTTCACAAAGGGAGTGTGGGCATTTCTGAAGGTTTTGAAGAATTTTGAAAGTCTAAAAGTTTGACCTAGAATTGATCTTTCACCAAAGTATTGTGGTCTAATCTAGAATCTTAAGAAGATTGGTGAGCATGCTCATAATTAGAGTTACCAGCACATTCACAAATTCATTCGATTTTATGTTAGCCATTTTCACAAGAAATTATGATAGGCAGACAATGTTATTAATTTAGATATCATTGTTCACATAATTGAGTGCACCCGCTCAACCTCACCAACTAGAGAAGATTTTGGATCATCATAATTTACAAATAAGGAACCGTGTTTGCAGCAAGGTCTGGTTGAATGGATAGGGAGTTTTTCAAGGATGAAAACTCCAAGGGGGAGTAGCATCAAGAAAAAGGTCCTCCCCTTAGCAAGGCTAAGGTAGTGGGCAAGGCCCTGTGGCTACACCACATGGATGGCATGAAGGAGTACAAGCAGAAGTGCGACGCGAGAGAGAGTGCGAGAAGAAGAGCATGACGATATGGTGAACTCGCTCTACTGTAATGTGTAGACAATAGTGAGTTCTTATTAGGTTTTTACAAAAGAATATGTGTACATACCTGGCGGCCCGTGCACTTACCTGGGCGACCACATTGGGCTTTATACCCCAACAACCTCCCACTTAAAGTCCAATGTGGTACTTTAAGTGTGAGAGAAGCTACTATACAAGCTAATATACAAGAGATGTAGAGAAGTGATGTACTACCCTACACCTAACTGCTTGCGAAAATGCACAAAGCTCTCTGAGGGAAGTCCTTTTGTAAGTAGATCAGCAGGATTTTCTGTGGTGTGAACTTTGACAAGCTGAAGTTGCTTATCCTCGAGCATTTCCCTGATGAAATGATACTTCACATCCACATGCTTTGTCTTTGAGTGATAAACTGGATTGCGAGCCAATTGTATAGCACTTTGACTATCACAATATAACACAGGCATCTCTTCTTTGATTCCCAAATCTGTTACTAGTCGATTAAGCCAAATTGATTCTTTGCATGCCTCTGATGCTGCAACATATTCATCCTCTGTAGTAGACTGAGTAACACAATCTTGTAATCTAGAACGCCATGATACTGCTTCACCAGCCAATGTAAAGACATACCCTGACGTAGACCTTCGGTTGTCTAAGTCACCTTCATAATCTGATTCTGTAAAACCCTTTACACTTAGCTCCTGATTCCCATAGCATATACACATACTCTTTGTAGCTTTCAGGTATCTCAATATTCCTTTCACTGCCTCCCAATGTTTCTTGCCTGGGTTTGACATGTATTGACTTACTACTCCCACTGCAAATGCAATGTCTGGGCGAGTAGCAATCATTGCATACATCAAACTACCCACTGCCGACGCATATGGAATCTTATCCATTTCAGCCTGTTCTTCCTCAGACACAGGACAATCTTGTTTGCTAAGTTTCACATATGGTGGCAATGGAACACTCAGTGCCTTTCCCTTCTCCATATTGAAACGTTGCAAAACCTTGTCAATATACTCTGTTTGACATAATCAAATAAACTTCTTTGATCTGTCTCTCTCAATGCGCATACCAAGTATATGACTTGCCTCATCCATGTCTTTCATGTCAAACGATTTTGCCATCTTTGACTTCAAAGCTGAAATTTCTTCCAAGTGCTTGCCAGCAATCAACATGCCATCCACATACAAAATAAGGATCAGCCAACTACCATCCTTAGCCTTCTTTGTATATAGACAGTGATCGAACTCTTTACGTTTGTAGCCTTGAGAAAGCATAAACTTGTGGAATTTATGGTACCATGCCCTCCGGGTGATTGTTTTAAGCCATAAAGACTCTTTAAAAATTGGCATACCCAATCTTCCTTGCCTTTCTCAACAAACCCTTCTGGCTGCTGCATGTAAATTTCCACATTTAAATCACCATGCAAGAACGCTGTCTTGACATCCATTTGGTGCAACACCAAATCTAATATGGCAACCAATGCAAGAAAGCATCTCAATGTAGTCATCTTGACCACCGGAGGGAAGACTTCATCAAAGTCAATGCCTTGTTCTTGCTTAAAGCCCTTGGCAACAAGCCTTGCTTTGTACTTTGGCTGACTATCATGAGCGGTGATCGTATACCTGTAAACCCATTTACAAGGTAGAGCCTTTTTGCCCCGTGGTAATTTAACTAGCTTCCATGTCTGGTTTTTATGCAGAGCTGTCATCTCTGACTACATGGCCAATTGCCAATTCCCGGAGTCCTTCATTTGCACTGCTTCCTTGTAACATGAAGGCTCATTGCAATCAGTCAACATGACATAGTTCATAGATGGAACAAACCTATCAGGAGGTCGCGTGACACGCCCAGATCTACGCACAATAGGTGGCTCAGGCTCAGCCACAACCTGTGGTTCCACTCTATCCTGTCCTTGCTCCTCTTGAACCCTGACATTTTGTCTTGCACGTGCGAGTCCATCTTCTTGGAAGACAACTCTTCTAATCTCCTCAACCCTCTCTGGTTTAGAATGATATTTGGATTCATTAAAGTGAACATCATTGCTGCGGACAACCTTTCTGGATTCAGGATTCCCAAGTCTGTACCCCATCTCACCAGAATTACCATAGCCTAGAAAGATGCACTTTCTACTCTTTGGCTCAATTTTGTTCCTAAATTCCTTTGGAACGTGAGTATATGCCTCACAGCCAAAGACTCTGAGATGCTTGTATGAGGGCATTTTGCCTGACCATACCATCTCTGGCACTGAATCCTTCTGCAAAACCTTGCTAGGAGATCTATTTACAAGATGAACAGCTGTTGATACAGCTTCAGCCCAAAACCCATTTGGCAGCTGTGCATTAGACAACATACTTCTGACCTTCTCTTGTATGGTCCTATTCATCCTCTCAGCAACACCATTTTGAGGAGGATTGTAAGGAGCAGTAAGTTCACGTTTTATACCTTTTGACTCACAAAAGTCATGAAAGGCCTTTGAAACATACTCTCCACCATTGTTAGTGCGTAAGCATTTAAGCTTCTTGCCACTCTGATTCTCCACAAGTGTCACAAACGTTTTGAAAACACTAAACGCTTCATCCTTGTGCTTGAGAAAGTAAACCCATACTTTCCTGGAGTAATCATCTATAAATGTAATAAAGTAAGAAGCTCCCCCTAGAGATAGGTTAAGCATAGGTCCACACAAATCACTATGAACAAGTGCCAACTGTGTATCTCTTCTACTGCTTCTATGCTTATGTGGCTGCTGTGTTTGCTTACCATATAGACAATGTTCACAGAATTCAAAATCATTAAATGAAAAGCCAAGCAAATAACCAGAACGAGATAAGATTTCCATGCCCTTCTTGGACATATGTCCTAACCGGCTATGCCACAAAGAAACGTTCGGCTGCTCGGTTACATTGATTACATTTTTAGAGACATTTGATACATAAATCATGTAAAGTACTCCAGACTTTACTCCATGTGCTACTGTCATAGAACCCTTGGATATCTTCCACATGTTCTGTCCAAAAGTGGTGACGTAGCCAGCATCATCAAGTAAACCTGTGCTGATCAAGCTCTTTGTAATTGCGGGAACATGTCTCACATTCTTCAGCGTGAAAGAAGAGCCATTCTGAAACTTCAATTGAACATCTCCAACACCTAAGATCTCACATGTCTGCCCATTGCCTAGCCGAACATGATCTTTAGTGGGCACATAAGAGGTAAACCACTTCTTGTTTGGAGACACATGAAGTGATGCCCCTGAGTCTACAATCCAGTCACTCAGTGCATTTCCATCAGATGTTGTAAGAAGAGCTGAGTCCATTGTATTCTTCAAGAAGTAGATGTCTCCTGACACTAGACTGTCATCCTCTGCAACAGTGTTTGTCACATTTATTTCTTGAATCTTCACTGAGGACTTGTTCTTCTCACCATGGTCTTCAGCTTTCTCTTTGCCTTTTTTTGCTTTCCATTCTCTGCAGTCTCTTTTCATGTGACCCTTCTTGCCACAATGGTAGCATTCTATGTCACTCTTGCCTTTAGCACTGCGGGACTTGCTACGAGACTGATTCCTCTTTCCACCTTTGTACTTTTCTTTGGTCCTTCCCTTGACAACTAAGGCTGTTCCTTTGCCTTTGTCCATTGTCTTTCTATTGGTTTCTTCAGTAAGCAGACTTCCTTCTACACCTGCTATGTTCAAACCATCTGGAGGTGCAGAATTACTCAAAGCTGTGCGAAAAGTGTCCGAAATTTCCGGCAATGTGATCAACAGGAACATAGCTCTAACAGGTTCATCAAACTTGACACCTTGAGCTGACAATTCACTGTAGATTGTGTTGAAATCATTCAAATGATTGGACATAGGTGTCCCTTCTTTCATCTTCAAGTCAACAAGCTTTTTAAGCCAGTATACCTGTGAAGCTACACTCTGCTTCTCATAAAGATCACTCAGCTTTAACCATGCTTGATAAGCCGACATCTCATCTGCTACATTGAAGTAAACGCTTTCTGCCAAAGTCAGCATAATGGTAGAAAGTGCTAATTCATCCATTTCGCTCCATTCATCTTCATCCATATCTTCTGGTTTTATCCCCTTGAGCTTTATAGGTTTTATCTCTTTCTTTTGTACCAACACGTGCCAAATCTGCTTCTTCCACAATGGGAAATTGGTTCCATCCAGCTTCTTGATATTGTAAAGAGCAGTGTCCTGTGATCCAGCCATAGCTATGCTTCAAAGTGGTTTACTTTCCTGGGAAAAATTCGGCAGAGTTTCGCCTGTAAACTGACCTCTGAACCAATATCAACCTGTCAAATGAACCAAGGAAGCTTCAGATTCTGCATAAATTTTGGCAGAGCCTCCTTTGTAAAATGGCTCTGGTGTACTCAAAAAACAGACCAAAAACAGCTCAAAAAACATTGTCTCTCTGACACTGTAAGCTGCGGGTAAACCTGTCCTGCACCCGTACTGTCTCTCACTGTCCTGTCACTGTCCTGTAAGCATAGATTGCGACAATGCCTCAACGGCAGTAAAGCAAAGATGCAATCCCAACTGGCTAACTCACAGTCAATACATCCTAGCTGCCTATCTAAGGGTGCTCGAGGGATCGCTCCAAGACCTGTATCACCGAAAGGATCTCAACATTCCAGAATCCCCTAGCTCAATAAAACCTCACTTGACCCTCAACAAAGGCTGCAGTAAATCTGACAGTACATAGACTTCCCACAAAGTCATACATCCACAAATTTCCCACTGTATGCTGTAACCGCTGCGACGGTTGTTTGCTGCGTGACTCACAGCCAGCAAACCCTCAACATACATACATCATCTCTGACAATACATCCCATGTGGAAGTACCTGCAATGTCAGGATGAAATCTGGAATATCAAGCAGCAAACACAAGCTACCTGATGAACTAGTGGATGTCGCCTACAGTCTGTGTGTAGATGCGCCCGTGTCATATGTGACACGCCTCCAAGAACTGTGAGCCGTCCTTCGATGTGTAGACAGCCACAAATCAACACTCTGGGAGTGTCGATATCCTCAACACCTGCAGGCGCAGGCCGAAAAGATGTATTGTCAGAGATGATGTATGTCTGTTGAGGGTTTGTTGGCTGTGAGTCATACAGCAAACAACCGTCGCAGCGGTTACAGCATACAGTGGGAAATTTGTGGATGTATGACTTTGTGGGAAGTCTATGTACTGTCAGATTTACTGCAGCCTTTGTTGAGGGTCGAGTGAGGTTTTATTGAGCTGGGGGATTCTCGAATGTTGAGGTCCTTTCGGTGATACAAGTCTTGGAGCGATCCCTCGAGCACCCTTAGATAGGCAGCTAGGATGTATTGACTGTGAGTTAGACAGTTGGGATTGCATCTTTGCTTTACTGCCGTTGAGGCATTGTCACAATCTATGCTTACAGGACAGTGACAGGACAGTGAGAGACAGTACGGGTGCAGGACAGGTTTACCCGCAGCTTACAGTGTCAGAGAGACAATGTTTTTTGAGCTGTTTTTGGTCTGTTTTTTGAGTACACCAGAGCCATTTTACAAAGGAGGCTCTGCCAAAATTTATGCAGAATCTGAAGCTTCCTTGGTTCATTTGACAGGTTGATATTGGTTCAGAGGTCAGTTTACAGGCGAAACTCTGCCGAATTTTTCCCAGGAAAGTAAACCACTGTGAAGCATAGCTATGGCTGGATCACAGGACACTGCTCTTTACAATATCAAGAAGCTGGATGGAACCAATTTCCCATTGTGGAAGAAGCAGATTTGGCACGTGTTGGTACAAAAGAAAGAGATAAAACCTATAAAGCTCAAGGGGATAAAACCAGAAGATATGGATGAAGATGAATGGAGCGAAATGGATGAATTAGCACTTTCTACCATTATGCTGACTTTGGCAGAAAGCGTTTACTTCAATGTAGCAGATGAGATGTCGGCTTATCAAGCATGGTTAAAGCTGAGTGATCTTTATGAGAAGCAGAGTGTAGCTTCACAGGTATACTGGCTTAAAAAGCTTGTTGACTTGAAGATGAAAGAAGGGACACCTATGTCCAATCATTTGAATGATTTCAACACAATCTACAGTGAATTGTCAGCTCAAGGTGTCAAGTTTGATGAACCTGTTAGAGCTATGTTCCTGTTGATCACATTGCCGGAAATTTCGGACACTTTTCGCACAGCTTTGAGTAATTCTGCACCTCCAGATGGTTTGAACATAGCAGGTGTAGAAGAAAGTCTGCTTACTGAAGAAACCAATAGAAAGACAATGGACAAAGGCAAAGGAACAGCCTTAGTTGTCAAGGGAAGGACCAAAGAAAAGTACAAAGGTGGAAAGAGGAATCAGTCTCGTAGCAAGTCCCGCAGTGCTAAAGGCAAGAGTGACATAGAATGCTACCATTGTGGCAAGAAGGGTCACATGAAAAGAGACTGCAGAGAATGGAAAGCAAAAAAAGGCAAAGAGAAAGCTGAAGACCATGGTGAGAAGAACAAGTCCTCAGTGAAGATTCAAGAAATAAATGTGACAAACACTGTTGCAGAGGATGACAGTCTAGTGTCAGGAGACATCTACTTCTTGAAGAATACAATGGACTCAGCTCTTCTTACAACATCTGATGGAAATGCACTGAGTGACTGGATTGTAGACTCAGGGGCATCACTTCATGTGTCTCCAAACAAGAAGTGGTTTACCTCTTATGTGCCCACTAAAGATCATGTTCGGCTAGGCAATGGGCAGACATGTGAGATCTTAGGTGTTGGAGATGTTCAATTGAAGTTTCAGAATGGCTCTTCTTTCACGCTGAAGAATGTGAGACATGTTCCCGCAATTACAAAGAGCTTGATCAGCACAGGTTTACTTGGTGATGCTGGCTACGTCACCACTTTTGGACAGAACATGTGGAAGATATCCAAGGGTTCTATGACAGTAGCACATGGAGTAAAGTCTGGAGGACTTTACATGATTTATGTATCAAATGTCTCTAAAAATGTAATCAATGTAACCGAGTAGCCGAACGTTTCTTTGTGGCATAGCCGGTTAGGACATATGTCCAAGAAGGGAATGGAAATCTTGTCTCGTTCTGGTTATTTGCCTGGCTTTTCATTTAATGATTTTGAATTCTGTGAACATTGTTTGTATGGTAAGCAAACACAGCAGCCACATAAGCATAGAAGCAGTAGAAGAGATACACAGTTGGCACTTGTTCATAGTGATTTGTGTGGACCTATGCCTAACCTATCTCTAGGGGGAGCTTCTTACTTTATGACATTTATAGATGATTACTCGAGGAAAGTATGGGTTTACTTTCTCAAGCACAAGGATGAAGCGTTTAGTGTTTTCAAAACGTTTGTGACACTTGTGGAGAATCAGAGTGGCAAGAAGCTTAAATGCTTACGCACTGACAATGGTGGAGAGTATGTTTCAAAGGCCTTTCAGGACTTTTGTGAGTCAAAAGGTATAAAACGTGAACTTACTGCTCCTTACAATCCTCCTCAAAATGGTGTTGCTCAGAGGATGAATAGGACCATACAAGAGAAGGTCAGAAGTATGTTGTCTAATGCACATCTGCCAAATGGGTTTTGGGCTGAAGCTGTATCAACAGCTGTTCATCTTGTAAATAGATCTCCTAGCAAGGTTTTGCAGAAGGATTCAGTGCCAGAGATGGTATGGTCAGGCAAAATGCCCTCATACAAGCATCTCAGAGTCTTTGGCTGTGAGGCATATACTCACGTTCCAAAGGAATTTAGGAACAAAATTGAGCCAAAGAGTAGAAAGTGCATCTTTCTAGGCTATGGTAATTCTGGTGAGATGGGGTACAGACTTGGGAATCCTGAATCCAGAAAGGTTGTCCGCAGCAATGATGTTCACTTTAATGAATCCAAATATCATTCTAAACCAGAGAGGGTTGAGGAGATTAGAAGAGTTGTCTTCCAAGAAGATGGACTCGCACGTGCAAGACAAAATGTCAGGGTTCAAGAGGAGCAAGGACAGGATAGAGTGGAACCACAGGTTGTGGCTGAGCCTGAGCCACCTATTGTGCGTAGATCTGGGCGTGTCACGCGACCTCCTGATAGGTTTGTTCCATCTATGAACTATGTCATGTTGACTGATTGCAATGAGCCTTCATGTTACAAGGAAGCAGTGCAAATGAAGGACTCCGGGAATTGGCAATTGGCCATGCAGTCAGAGATGACAACTCTGCATAAAAACCAGACATGGAAGCTAGCTAAATTACCACGGGGCAAAAAGGCTCTACCCTGTAAATGGGTTTACAGGTATAAGATCACCGCTCATGATAGTCAGCCAAAGTACAAAGCAAGGCTTGTTGCCAAGGGCTTTAAGCAAGAACAAGGCATTGACTTTGATGAAGTTTTCTCTCCGGTGGTCAAGATGACTACATTGAGATGCTTTCTTGCATTGGTTGCCATATTAGATTTGGTGTTGCACCAAATGGATGTCAAGACAGCGTTCTTGCATGGTGATTTAGATGTGGAAATTTACATGCAGCAGCCAGAAGGGTTTGTTGAGAAAGGCAAGGAAGATTGGGTATGCCAGTTGTTAAACACTCTTTATGGCTTAAAACAATCACCGAGGGCATGGTACCATAAATTCCACAAGTTTATGCTTTCTCAAGGCTACAAACGTAGTGAGTTCGATCACTGTCTATATACAAAGAAGGCGAAGGATGGCAGTTGGCTGATCCTTATTTTGTATGTGGATGACATGTTGATTGCTGGCAAGCACTTGGAAGAAATTTCAGCTTTGAAGTCAAAGATGGAAAAATCGTTTGACATGAAAGACATGGGTGAGGCAAGTCATATACTTGGTATGCGCATTGAGAGAGACAGATCAAAGAAGTTGATTTGGTTATCTCAAATAGAGTATATTGACAAGGTTTTGCAACGTTTCAATATGGAGAAGGGAAAGGCATTGAGTGTTCCATTGCCACCATATGTGAAACTTAGCAAACAAGATTGTCCTGTGTCTGAGGAAGAACAGGCTGAAATGGATAAGATTCCATATGCGTCTGCAGTGGGTAGTTTGATGTATGCAATGATTGCTACTCACCCAGACATTGCATTTGCAGTGGGAGTAGTAAGTCGATACATGTCAAACCCAGGCAAGAAACATTGGGAGGCAGTGAAAGGAATATTGAGATACCTGAAAGCTACAAAGAGTATGCGTATATGCTATGGGAATCAGGAGCTAAGTGTAAAGGGTTTTACAGACTCAGATTATGCAGGTGACTTAGACAACCGAAGGTCTACGTCAGGGTATTTCTTTACATTGGCTGGTGGAGCAGTATCATGGCGTTCTAGATTACAAGATTGTGTTACTCAGTCTACTACAGAGGCTAAATATGTTGCAGCATCAGAGGCATGCAAAGAATCAATTTGGCTTAATCGACTAGTAACAGATTTGGGAATCAAAGAAGAGATGCCTGTGTTATATTGTGATAGTCAAAGTGCTATACAATTGGCTCGCAATCCAGTTTATCACTCAAAGACAAAGCATGTGGATGTGAAGTATCATTTCATCAGGGAAATTCTCGAGGATAAGCAACTTCAACTTGTCAAAGTTCACACCACAGAAAATCCTGCTGATCTACTTACAAAAGGACTTCCCTCAGAGAGCTTTGCGCATTTTGGCAAGCAGTTAGGTGTAGGGTAGTACATCACTTCTCTACATCTCTTGTATATTAGCTTGTATAGTAGCTTCTCTCACACTTAAAGTACCACATTGGACTTTAAGTGGGAGGTTGTTGGGGTATAAAGCCCAATGTGGTCGCCCAGGTAAGTGGGCGGGCCGCTAGGTATGTACACATATTCTTTTGTTAAAACCTAATAAGAACTCACTATGCTCTACACATTACAGTAGAGCGAGTTCACCATATCTTCGTGCTCTTCTTCTCGCACTCTCTCTCGCGTCACACTTTTGCTCGTACTCCTTCAGGTCTTGGACTTTCTATTCCTGGTTGTGGATTTTCTAGTCCTAATAAATATCTTGGCGGTGGTGGTGTGGGTCTATCCTGTTGAGGTTGAGCATTCATTGGTGCATTAGGTTGGTATTGTAGGTTAGGCTTGTAAGGCCTTTCCTAACTTGACGTCTATCATAGTAACATTCGTCAGTGGTATGATTTGTCTACTTATTCTCAATGGCACACCGCTTCTATCAAGGATATTGGTGTGGCAACATCTCACCGGGGGGGGGGGTCACTTAATAAATATGTGACTATAACGTGAGTGCAACAAAAGGGATTTTGAATAGGAAAAGGGTGTAAGATTGTCCTCAATACCCATATTTGAAAGGAAAAGAGACGGTGAACATTGTAGAGGTCATACCCTCTTTGAGTGGTTTTGATTCATATGCAAAAGTGCCATTGATGGTAGTAACAAGAACGCAAGCGAGATAGAAAGTGACAAGTGAGAGGGGTAGTGGTAACTCTCACAAATCCGTAAGGGTGAAGTCTCCAAGGAAAGCTACAAGGGATAGAGTTAGAGTTCAATATCATCAGAAGTTAAAGGCTATTATAGTTGAGCTGTCACACAAGCTTGAGAGCAATTACAACAATCGACAAGACCTTCATCTAGTGCAATACTAGAGGAAATACATGAAACAAAAAAAAAGCCAAGCGAATTAGAGCCAAAAGATGCTATTTCAAGAGGGTTGGTCTTAGTTGATAGAAAATTCGAGCCATTGACATAAATTCTAAAGGTGTATGAAGCGCGATTAGACAGCCGTTAGAGAGCAAAGGGTAAGATTTGGGAAGCTCACCGAGGCTAGCAAGAAACTGTGTGTGTTGTAGTACACACACACACACACACACACACACACACACACACACACACACACACACACACACACACACACACACACACACACACACACACACACACACACACACACACACACACACAAAGGTCTCGGTAGTTGACTATTGCAGTGGGCAGAACCAAGCTTGCAATCCATTCAATCGGGATTTGCAGGTCGGCACTCGACAAAGCTTCTACAAGAGATCGGGGGCTAAAGTTTGGTGGAATTCTTGAAGCAATAGAGATCCAAGGCAAGGAAAGCCATGCCAAATAGGGGGACAATTATGCTTCAATTCAACAGTAGAGTACATGCTTGAGTTTGGAGCATCCAAGCTTGACAGAGTTAGGATTGGGTAGCAATGAAGCTTTGGAGCATTGCGAGCACGTCGACATCGAGTTGTCAAAGCAGCGAGGCCTTGAACAGTTTTGGGCAACGTTGTGTGGAAGGCGGAATCTTTGAGGAGAGAGAATCGCGTAATAGCCGTGCAGCAGGGCAGGCACCCTGCATTGAGCAGCCCGACAAAGAGAGCAAGGTAGCGCTGGCTAGTGTGTAGAGCAAGCCCAACACATACACCCTCTGCCTGCAGCTCGTCAGGCTTGTCGGTTCTTCTACAATTCTTCATTACAACAGGAATTGAAATTTAAAAAATAAAATAAAAAAATTAAGCCCACACACACTTTAGTGTGTGCAGCAAGGTGCTTTCGAAAGAGAAGAGTACTACATTAAAAAGTTTGATGGTTCAAACTTTACCATTTGGCGGCGGCGTATGCAAGATATTTTGATCAACAAAGGCTTGATAGCACCCTTGCGTGCAAAAAGAGAGAATGCGTACACTAATGATGAGTGGATGACTTGAATGAGAGTGCTATGGCGACCATTCGCTTGCACCTTGGTATATCCTTTTACTGTACCATAATGGATAAGACCAATGCCAAAGATTTGTGGGATGCTCTATGTCAAGCTTGGGATGGCAACAACGCCTCAAACAAGGTTTTTTTGATGAAAAATTTGATGCGCATGAACATGGAAAAAGACAGTAATGTTAGTTCTAACTTGAACGAGTTCAACAACGTGTTTTCACAGCTTACTTCAAAAGGTCTCAATTTTGATGATGAAATGAAGGCCATTTTCTTGGTATATTTGCTATCATCGTCATGGGATACCTTCAACACAGCTATAAGTAATTCTGCACCAAATGGCAAGCTAGATTTCAACAGTGTTGTTGGTGCGTTGCTCACTAAGGAGATTCGACGTCAATCTCTTGATGTGAATGGGCATGGTGATGCGGCAATCATGACAAGCAAAGGCAGCGTGGTCGTAGCCGCGGTCATTCACAGGATAGCAAGCAAGGCCGTAGCAAGAGTCACGACAAAGACATGCAAAATGTAGTGTTACTACTGTCATAAAAAGGGACACTTGAAGAAAGATTTCCGCACAATGCAGCGTGATAAGGGCAAAGATAAAGCAAAGGGAAAATTGAAGAGCTTAATGTGGTTGAGTCTCCAACCATTGAAAAAGTTTCTGAAGTGTCAAAATGATGTGGTGATTTTCACATTGGATTTGAGTTTGATGCATTGTTAGCTCATGATGAGTGTTATGCGTAAGATTGGATTGTGGACTCATGTGCTAGCTTTCATGTGACTCCTCACTAGGAGTGGTCTCCTCAAAGGAGTGGTTTTCTACATACACTACCACACATGCCACGATGAAGCTAGGCAATTCTTATGAGCTCGATATATGTGGTGTGGGCATCATCAAGTTTTCTATGCGAAATGGCACTGAGTTTATCCTGTATAATGTTAGACATGTACCCAAATTGACAAATAGTTTGATGTCAGTTGGACAGCTGAATGATTCGTGTTACAATACCATATTTTCTCATGGTTCTTGGCTCATCAAGAAGGGAAGTTTTGTCATGCTTAAAGGCCAAAAGTTTGGCTCATTTTACTCACTTTATGTCTCTTTCATGAAAGAAAATTCTATTTGTGTAGCCGAGTTGCCGTCTACAGAGTTGTGGCATAGTCGACTAAGACATATGAGTCAAAAGGGAATGAAAGTCTTGCAGTGTTTTGGTTATGTCCCTATGTTAGATTATTCTAACTTCTCTTTATGTGAGCATTGTATCTATGGCAAACAGACTAGGTTTACATGAAACAACCAAAGGGTTTTGTGATAAATCCTGAGAAGCCAACACAAATAGAACTACTATGTAGACTCAACAAAGCTTTGCATGGATTAAACCAAGGCTAAAGGCAATGCTACATCAAATTTGATAAGCACATTCAATCCCAAGGTTACACATGGAGCCAAGAGGATCACTGCTTGTACACAAAGAGATTGAATGATGGTTCCCTCATCAATTTGATTTTGTACATGGATGACATGCTCATAGCCGAGAAGTCAAAAGATGAGATTGCACTTCTCAAGGATGCTTTAAGCAAGCAATTTGCTATGAAATATTTGGGTGATGCACATCACTTTCTTGGTATGCTTATCAAGAGAGCTCGCAAATGTGGTATACTTAAACTTTCACAGGAAGAGTATATTCACAAGTCCTGGCAACGTTTTAATATGCAAGGGGGGAAAGCATTGAGTACCCATATGGCTGCATACAAAAAACTATCAAGCATGATTGTCCCAAATCGGATGCTGAAAGGCAAAGATGGCAAAGGTGCCATATTCTTTGGCAGTTGGCAGTTCATGTTCGCGATGGTTAGCCCACGGTCTAGCCCACGGTCAAACATTACATATGCAGTGGGAGTGATCAGCATGTTTATGACAAATCCAAATCATTGGAAACAGTGAAGCACATCTTGAGATACGTCAAGGGCTCAGCTAGCAAGTGCTAACAATTTGGGAATAGTGATGCATCCATAGTTGGATACACTAATTCAGATTATGCGGGTTGTGTGGACACAAGGCGATCCACATCTAGCTACGTTTTCTTGTTTGTTGGAGTGGCAGTTTCTTGGAGATCATGTATCCAGAATTGCACTTCGTCTTCCACCACTAAGGCAGAGTATGTTGTAGTTTCTAGTTCTAGTAAGGAAGTTGTGTGGTTATCTTGTCTAGTGGGAGATTTTTGTATACACCAGACTCCAATGCTACATTGTGACAGTCAGAGTGCGATTACGTTAGCAAAGAACCCCGTGTTTCACTCCAAGTCAAAACACATAGAGGTCAAGTATCATGTGGTACAAGATATTTTGGCTAGCAACACATTGAGTTAGTCAAAGTTCACCCGGATGAAAACCCAACGGATGCTCTAACAAAGAGCCTAGCCTTAGAGAGGTTCGCACATTACATAGAGATGATGGGCGTAGGGTGAATCTATAGTCACGCTTCATGGTTTTGTACATTTGTACATAGTAGACCCTACATTCTTTAACCACTTGGGCCACGTTGGCCTTCAAGTGGGAGACTGTTGGGCTTTAGGCTTTAGGCCCGTGGCTGGGCACCCGCCCGCGGAATTTTTATTGCATTCTTTATTCATAAAGATAATAAGGAGGAGAGAGTCAATTACTCTCTCATGCTCCACTAAACAGGTTTTCTCCCGCATCCCCTTCTCCCTTCTCTCCATTCCTTCCCTTGGACTCCGTAACTTTCTTCAAAGTGAATGATAGAAAGAAAGTGAGTTTAAACGATGTAGTTGAATAAGAACCTCTGAAGAAAGCGGAGATTTGAACTAACAATGGGGTTCACAAAAGAGACTTCTATGAAAAAGGTGAGAAAGAGAGTAAACCAGGGATCCAAGATCCTCACATATGAGAGAATCCGCTTATGTGTGGAAAAGAAAGAGCTGAACAAGTGGTAGCAAACACAACCGATGATTCTGTTTATCATATACCTCCTATCGTGCCATAAGTTAAAGGCGATTGGTCGAAAGAACTTTGGGGTGCCGTTAGGAAGGCTAGAGATGGCAGTCATACATGGGAATTGGCACCTATAGTAGAAGTCGATCTTGACAAGGGTATGATGGACTTTGAGATGCAATCCATGTATGGTGACCAAGGAACAAAAAGATTAGAGGATAGTGGAGAAGAAACCCTTAAGGAGTTGCCATCGTACTTGGGACCTTATGAGGAAAGATCTGATGTAATGGTTCTACCATCTTAGAGAAAAGCTCATAAGCCAGTCATAGATTCTCAAGGACTGCAATAAATTATCTCCTCATTGATAACACGTACGCTAACAATAGCTGAGCTTTTAAAGTTAGACCTCAGATGTGGAGAGATGTCAGTAGATGTCTCGAGAAAATGGGAATAAAAAATATTAATAGGTCAAGAAGTGGAGGATTGGAACAAACCCAAAAACAGAGCCATATGTAAAATGCGTGTCAAGTGCGCACTACACTTGCACTATGTGGACAAGCTTCTGCTACAGTCTAGCATCAGTCTTAGCTTAGGACCTAGCCTGACACTTTGTGAGCCTCTAGAAGTATGTGGATGATTTGGCAGGTCATAGTTGCATACCCTCACTTGCACAGTCAAGTCACTTAAGCATTTAGGCATATGAACAGTCACTTAAGTCATTTATTAATAAGTGACATTGACATGACATTTATTAAAAGTAGGTAGGACAAATGTCTAAAAGACCTATAAATGAATCCCCTTGGGTGAGAGTAGAAGGTAGAGGAGCAATGATAAAGCCTCTCCAGAAGCACCAACAGGACCAATTTTTTGGCACCAGCAAGGCTTGTGTTTTCAGCATTTAGCCCGATCCTCCGATTGCAGTCCTCGTCACAATACCCTCATCATTTTCAGTTTTCAGCCCATCTCCGTCCTTGAACGGTAGTAGAGTAGCCGACATCCTGCAGGGGATCGGGGAGCACCACAGATAGAGAGTGAGAGAGAGAGAAGGAGACACACACACACAGATATGGGTGGGGAGACTCAATAGAGTGAGCAGCCCCCTATACACTTATGCTATGTATAAGGTATACAAGTCAATGGGCGCCCAGACTCTGGGCGGCCGGGCAAGGCACAGACGCCTATACCCCAACAACCTCCCACTTAAAGGCGACTGTGCCTTTAAGCAAGGGAACCTAGTCTAAAGACTACAAAAGGTGAGAGAAAACCGCTCTCAACCGATGTCCACTGGTTGGCTGTGATCGTGTGCATCCGGCTGTCCTGCTCCCGTGTAAGTCCATACACCACCAGACGTACCGCACACGTACTACAAGTATGTATGCAATACCTGCATATCTCCCTCGTGCACTATGCCATCATCAGTCAACAAATGACTGACAACCCCAACTGCAAATGCTCCCACTACAGCTACGATATCCGGTCTCAAGATCAACATCTCATACGTGAGACCACCGAATGCCGATGCAATGCTAGAGGGCCCTGCTAGCTCTACAGAGCATGCATCAACATATATATCCCTGGCAATAGGCATCTATGACTGACAAGGCGTGTCAGCCACATGCATCTCCTGACTGTCCACAAAAGACGCATCAACCTGTCGTGCAACCTCAGAGCAAACCAGTTGCTCTAGATGTCTACTGGAAGACATATCCTGCACAACTATATCCCCATGCTCACTGTCAAACATAGAAAGGAATGACTGCATAATCGCTGACATCTCAGC
Organism: Adiantum capillus-veneris; assembly: GCF_014529385.1. NCBI lineage: Eukaryota > Viridiplantae > Streptophyta > Polypodiopsida > Polypodiales > Pteridaceae > Adiantum > Adiantum capillus-veneris. Next base: position 38,890,188 of record NC_140947.1, read on the forward strand.
CTCCTCTGCAATCATCCACTGCAAACATGACCACTCAATCTGCTGTGACTCACTAGAGCTCTCATGCTCTAACTCCGTATGCATAGACTCTTGCACAACGTCCTCCTGTCGTGACTCACTAGAGCAAGACCGCTCTACCTGTCTATCCTGCATAGAAGTATCTCGCACAACTGACTCTCTGCTTTGCTCAGTCACTAGCAAAGCATGCATGTCTGACTCTGTCACCTCTCTGTGTGACTGCTCAAGTCGTGCCCCAACTGTGTGCACAACGAGCTCACTACTCTGTACCCCATGCAAAGCATCCTGCAACCCACAAGCAAAAGAGACTCGCCTACTCTCTCGCTGTCTACTTGGCCACATGATCACAGAGACAACACCGTCTCTCCCGTAATCCACATGCAATGGGTAACCTGTACCACTCCTGGCACCTCTCGCAATCACTAGCGAACCCAAATGCATCACAAAATCTCGCTCTCGTAGCGAAATCTGACATCCACAATCTCTAAGCTGACCAATCGAGATCAAACTCACTGTTAAATCTGGTACATAGCGCACATGTCGTAACAAGTAAGATGCACCACTCGATAATGACAGTATCACATCTCCTGCACCTGCTATCGCATACACCGATCCATCGATCAAACGTACACTGCCAAGCATCCTGCTAGAATAGCTACAAAACCATGCACGATGCGACGTGACATGAAACATAGCATCTGCGTCTAGCAACCACTGTGAAGGGAGTGCACTATCCACATGTATAGCATCTCATGCATAGCTCGAGGTAAAAGTGACATCCCCGTCACTAGTATACTCAGACACTACATGTGCCTCAACTGTCAAAGCAACTGAGTCCATGGCATCACTACATACATCTCTGAGACTGCCATGTCTCCTACGATGTCGCATACGACAAAAACAGCGCCGTCTAACGTGTCCAAAATGACCACAATACCAACATGTCACATGTCGGCGTGCTCGTGAATGTACATGTCTCACACGAGTCTGTGATGACTCAGATCTATCATACATATCATGTAATCTGCGCCAAAGTGCTCTCAAAGTAGTCTCATACATAACAAGAGCATATACAGATTCCGCAAGGTGCAAAGAGAGTGTAGATAGTGCCATCTCCTCTAGCTCCTGCCACTGATCGTCAGACATGTTTGAAGGTCTACCTACATCACCACTCAATGGTCGATGCAACCCTCGCTGTGTCAATGCGTCAAGCATACACTCTCTCCATGCCGCAAAGTATGACCCATCAAACATGCGCATGTGTGAGAGGTCACAATTTGATCGATCACCTATCTCTGCCATGAGCACAATGTAGCAAACTAGAAAGCAAAACCACCTCACCAACAACACCTGGAAACTGTCTACCAATATGGCTTGAAACACAATGTAAAACCTGTGAGATACACTCCAAAATAGAGCTCCCGCAATGTCAATACAAGCCTCGCATGCTCTAGTATCACACTACAATCTGTGAGCTAATCACCAAGCCCACACTGTTCGGTATCGATGCATACACACGCACAAATCTCCCACCTGCAGAGAACACCGCACGCAAATGCTGAGTGCAACCTGCAATCTCTACCTAGATCGCATAAATGATACGCATAAAACTCTTGGGAAAATTTCGCCAGAGTTTCGATGCACAATGGCTATCAACACAAAATAACCATTGTCCTGCAAGCTCAATACAATGAGCAATCAATGCGCATCAAACTACACTCAACATACATCAACGGAGTGACCACGCATAAGCAAACGCCAAAAGATTTGCAATCCGGAAACTTGATCAATGCGAAAGCAATGCTCTCAAGAGAGCTCACCGGCACTTGAAAGTGCTTGTCAAAATGCATGTATAATGGGCATCAACCATGCGCCATAACCATATGCAAACCATCCGCAAAGACCATGAATCCAAGCACAAAATCACTGCCAAAGTATCCTGTGAAAACCAGTGAAAGAAGCTCCACCTGTGTGCTCCAAAAAACTGCGTCTCTCAAGAGACCGCTTCGGTGGTGTGTAAACGCCTCCGTACTTCGTTGCCCAAGTCTACTAAAAAACCCTCAAACCACAAGCTTAACACAAGCTGCAATTGCATCTTCAGCTCAGAATTTATGCACTCAACTTCAAGCATCTCCCGTGCTTCCAAAAGTGCATCAAACTCGCACACAATGCGACAACAGAAAATCTGGAATTTCTGTATACAGTCAGTCTGAGCTGAATATTAGCAAAACGGTGAGGAATTTGCAAAAAGTTTCTTCTGCAAAGTTGTAGACCATGTCGAAATGGATGGGCATTCTCAGACGTGCATTCTACAAGGAGAAAAACGAATCTGAAAACAGTGCTGCTGCGCACACAGTTTTAGGACAGCACCTTCACTTACACACAATCTTCCACACTCCTTTCTGAGCTTCCACAAGAGCATACATCACTCTCAATTGAGCTCACAAGCTCCCATTGCATTCTCACAAAGCTTCCAAGCTTTCTTAATCTCTCTACCGTCGAGAGCGAGCGAGCTATCGCCTCGAAGCTCTCAAAGCCGTCGTGCTCTCCGCGGTCACCATAGCTCTGATACCAATTGAAGGGGATCGGGGAGCACCACAGATAGAGAGTGAGAGAGAGAGAAGGAGACACACACACACACAGATATGGGTGGGGAGACTCAATAGAGTGAGCAACCCCCTATACACTTATGCTATGTATAAGGTATACAAGTCAATGGGCGCCCAGACTCTGGGTGGCCGGGCAAGGCACAGACGCCTATACCCCAACACATCCTTGTTGTCGTCGTCACAGTACGAAGTATCTCCAACAATACCCATTAGTACCTCAACAACACTCAAGACAAGTACCCCCTCGTTGTCGCCGTCGCTGTCGATGCAGTACCCCAGAATTGTCAATGAAGCTACCTATCCAATGGGTGGAACGTTGATGCTTTAATTGCACTTTTGTACCAGATCGTGGATTGAGGATGACTGAGGGGGATTTCTTCCCTTCTTGAATCAGAGAATGTCCCATAAATTTTCATTTTCCATCTAAGGATGGAAGTTCTGGCTTCAATTAACTCTTGTTCTTTCAATATGTAGTAGTTCAGGTGCATGTGCGAGTGCATATGTTGTAGTTGGTTGACAAGAAGATGGAAGTTCTGGCTTCAATTGATTCTTGTTCTTCTGATATGTAGTAGTTTCGGTGCATGTGCAAGTGCATGTGTTGTAGTTGGTTGATAGGCAGAGGGGGATACTTTTCTCTCCAGAGCCACTTCTTTTTTGATCATACGACTTTCTTTGATGAGGTTTAGAGGTGGAGCATGCTGTGCCAGACCTTAGCCAACAATGACAAGAGTTCAAGGAGGTTTTGTTGGAGTGTGGACCCCTTCCTTTCTCCATGTTCTCTCCTTTCCCCGGTGGTAGTGTGGCCCTACAGATTTGGTCACTTCTTTGCCCTTTTGTGAGCTTGTCAATACAAGTTGTGGAACAACTTACGATTTCTTATGGGCTTGTTAGCACCAGTTTCGGGATAGTTTTACAACCTTCTATGGGAAATTTTCTTGATGATTGACAAAAAATTTGTTGAGATCCTTTGGATGACAAGTTTGCACACAGTGTCCACAATTGGTTGGGACATCTAGTTCCTACTCCTGCAGTTAGAAACATTTGGATGCTTCTTGGATACATCCTTTTGGAGAGCTCCAACCTTGGGGGCAACCCTTCTTTAGGTGTGCAAATTTGGCCACGACTGGCTAAGAGCAGGGTACTCCCTTGCAGCGTTTTTGCCCAGCTTTTTGGCATGATACAAATCAGCCCCAACGTTCCTCACGGGCTTGTTCCCCGAGCCGGTTCCTTTACTCTCTCTATTAAGTATTAGAGTCATGTTGCGTATTGGATATTGATTGCTCAGCTTAGTAGTGGGTATATTCTCTTCGGTACAAGTACAAAGGTCAATTTTGATGAAGATTTTAAGGAAGCAAGTTACAAAAAAGGGAGTATACGTTATCTTCCAAGTCTACATGAAATTTGGCATATTGTATTGGATTATACCTACAAGTTTGATCTTGGCAGATGCAGAGATGTGGCACACATTTGGTTTGATCCTAGAGAGTTTTCTTAGCAGCTAGGTCTTGTTGGACCTCAATAGCTTCTTTCACAAACATGATCATCAGGTGATGACCTTTCAGGTCTTCCTATGCTTAGCAGTCTGAGTTTATTGATGGTGTGATTCTCTTTGAGTTTCGAGTTCCATGAAATTTAGGCTTTGCTATTCATTTAAAAAGGAAGCAGTTTTACTCCAGGTTGTCTCAGATTTCTTTCTAGTGGTACTCATTCTCTTTTCCCACGATTGAGCGGGAGGGGTCTTCCTATCTTTGGGGGAGTTCTCAGCTTTAGCTTTGTTTCTTTTAGTGTCACTGTTTGCTCTGTTCCGATGTGGGTTGAGTCAATTGTTTCCTCAGACTGTACTCTTGAGGATACTTCGCTTTCAAAGGGGGACTTCCCGGTTATTATCTTCAGTTGCCTTCCGGTGCTCCATACAATGGAGTACCATGCACTGTGTCTTTGAGTCCTTGGTTTCATTGCCCATTCCTTGAGGCTTTGGATGGTGTGCTTTAGCCCACAATGCAGTTAGTATCTTGGCGGGATTTATTCCTTAGCCATTTTGGTGATTGCCTCGTCTCTCGGATTTGTCTCTTCCCTGTGCATCCGAGCAATAGTTCCTATGCCTCATCTTCCAGATTGATCCCTGGAGACTGTACTATTCAGGACATACCTACTTCCCTTATCCTTAGACTGACATGTTCTCTCTCGTACAGGTGGATAATGGTCCTTCTCGAACTAGGAGCTAGTTATAGTTATTCATGGCATTCTTCAAAGAGAGGAGACAGTTTTCTTGGTTCTCCTAGATTTGGTTCCAGGTTCCACAGGTATATCATGATTATTTTCCTTTCGGATTCACCTATCCTTGGTGATCCAGTTACACAAGCAGAGATTGTTGGAGAGTTATGACAGCTATCCATGGTTTAGGCATTCTCCCTTCAGAGGGGGATGTGGAGCCAGCTTGGGAGTTAGTTTGTGCATACTATTTCCATACCGTTCTTATGGTTCCATGTGCAGTAGTGTACAGGTTTGATGGTCTACTTGGTGGCTTTTGATAGCACCTTGTCCTTCACTTGCAGAGCTTGGGAGCAGGATCTTCTCTTGATCTTGCTGTGATTAGCTGCACTCTCAGTATTGATGTGTGTTCCTTTCTACTGGATGTTTATTCCCGATTCACTCTAAGAGTGTGGTGATGTAACACACTTGGACACCCCAAGTCAAGATTCTACCGCGACACATAGAAATTCACTTCAGAAATACTTACACACTTCAAATCACAGTTCAAAAGAGAGTCGACACGGCCCGACATAGTTCCGTGCCAAGAGGTATTGGCCCCAAATATTGGCGCCCCTTTCATTATTTATTTTTATATTAATCTTTGAGCAAAGTACAACCGACCCGCCGGTGCTTGCTCTCAGACTCTGCGTCCAGATGCTCTGAGAAGTGAACACCCTTGGGTCACTTATAAACATTAAAAGGGATGCTAAAAGCAGAGCTCCAAAAGCTTTCAAACTCAAAAGCAAAAGTTCCAAAAGCAATTCCTTAAAAATCTCATTCAAAAGCTGCTAAAAACAGCCAACGTAATTTACGCAATTCCGTACACCGTACGAGCTGCCACGTCATTAGTGTAATTTGCGAAGAACCTGTACGGACAGTCCAACACAATTTACAGCGGAATTTTTGGGTTTCCACATCATCATTCAATCACATCATCAGTCTTTCGACACATTTCACCGTGAGTCCCTCGTCTTGTGGCTAGAAGGGTGCCACATCACCAATTTGTGACATACCCCCCTCTTGAAAGAATTGTAATCGCCCTTGATTATGCCTACAAAACAGACAAAGGGCATAACTACCTTTGTAGACAATGATTGTTAGTACCGCCGCACTAGGCACAACACATCCTCGGGGGGTTCACTATGTGTGAAACTACCATATCACGTGCGTTCAAGACATGTTTGTAAAACCCCTTATCTGTGAATTTTGTTAAGAATATAATGTACCCTTTTCTTTTAAAATATGTATGTTTTTTTAAAAATTGAAAAAATAATGCCCTTATGTATATATATTTCTGTAAGTTTCATGAACTTTAAATACCCTTCTGTTGAACTCACGTGATAGGTTACATTTTTATTAGGTGACCTCCCTGGGAACACATCTAGCACATGTACCAATGGACAGTCACATCACAGGACATCACTTGACATCACATGACAAATCACATTCAAATTCATTCTAATTCTCAGACCATGATTCATCAGCAATGTATTTAGTAATCGCAGATCCAGTCGGGACCTCACAGGTGCCTGATTAACTAATCCGTATTGCAATCATGTCTATAGAGATTTATGAGACCAAAATGCTGCAGCCATTTTTTCCTTCAGTTCCTGCACTCAAACAAGTCAAGTGCAAATCAATCAGTTATCATTTTCATTTTTGGGATTTCCAATTCATAAAGTCATACAACAGAATACTGTTAGCTCAGCAGTATCCCCGAAACCCAAAGGGGGACTATTGTAATGAAGCACGATGTCACCCTTGTTGATGTCCTTATCCTTCACCTTCTCATTTGCCTTTGCTTGATTGTTCTTCAAGACCTACTCATAATTCTCAAAAGCCAACAACCTATCCAGCTGTACACATTGTAAATATAGAACTATTGGGAGAAGAGGGGGAGATCGACCGCTTAGAATATTCAACATAAGCTTTCAAGCCATCACCAACAAACTGTCCACCTCTTCTTCCAATTTCCAAGCACACACACTCACCTAGACTATGACACACACACACACACACACACACACACACACACACACACACACACACACACACACACACACACACACACACACACACACACACACACACACACACACACACACACACACACACACACACACAGTAAACATAGAATTGACATAGACAAGCTTGTAAGAGAGTATAAGAGATGTGTAAGAGATGGAGACTAGATTAAAGAGTACACAACAAAATAACCATAGCTTAAGAGAGTAGAGAAGAGAATCTGCAAGAGAAAAGCCTAAATCTAGCCCCAAACTCCACGGCACCTCTCTTGTGGAGTTGGTATTTAATATATTACTTTGAGTTTAAGGTGCCAAAAATTGAGGCCCCTCTTTTACAACCACTTTCACTTTTGTAAATGAGTGAAGCTCATTAGTTCTTGCATGACCCATAAGGGGAGTTCCCAGTACAACTATTTACAGAGCCATAGTGGCTTATTGAAATGATATTCTAAGATACTGTGCAAATATAAAATGGCCAAGAGTAATTGCCGTCGCCTCTTCATCAACTCCCCGCATTCCACTCTACAAAATCATCATCAACTCAATTAGTAAAATAAATAGACAGCACATAATTAACCATTACGTCCAGCTATCCCAATTGCAGCTAACCACTACAACAGGAGGGTGCCCAGTCTCGTAACATCCCTCCCACCAGGGATAGCAACTGTCCTCAGTTGCTCAATAGAGAAATCAACTGGACCGTGAGTGATGGAAAGTGTGGAGAAGGTCGGGAAAGTTGCGAAAAAACTTTTCAGGCATCCATTTGGCATCCTCTCTAGGGTGGCCTTTGAAAGTCAAAAGGTAACAGTTATAAATGATTCCAGTGCGTTTAGTGGTGGTCTCATGGTCAACTATTTTATCAGGGATGAGTTGCTCTTCTTGGTCTACAAGTGAAGATGGCTCTTTATAAATGTGGTGTGTAGGTAGGGGTCCTCTGAATGGTCGTAAAAGACTAATGTGAAATGAATTGTGAAGGTGGAAATGTGAAGGGAAATTATACTATTAAAGTACATTTCAAGGTGAGACATCTTGTTTAAATCTGTTTGGGCATTACACCATGACCCAAAATATAGTAAGTATCCAAGCATGAGCTGAAGGCATTTTAACAGTCCTCCTGCCCACTTTATGCGCCGTAAGGCTGAATATCTGAAAAGAAAAATTCACCAAAAATTTAGTACCTTATAGGGCTAGGAAGTCCAATGTCTAGATGTAAAAAATTAAAGAGATGTGGTAATATATGCACTTTTTGAAGAAAATAATTAAATACCATTATGGAACAATTGGTCTATTGCATTATACAGACATCTTTGTAGCTTTGAATTTAAGCTAGCACATAACTAGTAAATTAATGATGCAATTTAATCACACGTCAATAACTTGGCATTTGGATTTTTGAAAAGAGTGTAAAACATTGTAAATTGGATACTTATCTGGAGTTTGAAGCTCACAATTCGTGAGAGAATGTGTAGTAAAGAGTGAGTGGTTGTGTGATGTGTCAACATTAGAACTAAAAGTGGCCTTTGTGCTATGATTAGTAGCATGAAGATTGAAAAACATATAACATGGAGTTATCAATGATAAACCACATTTGTCAAGTAATGATCCATAAATGATAACAAACTGATTATTATCATGAATGAATGTCAACAATTTTTGTTGTAAAGAGATAGAAAGGAGAGAAACTTACGAATTATATTCACGGACATACACTCTGTCTTGGTATTGATGAAAAAGAAAGAAAGAGATACATTACCCAAGGTCATTATAAACTTTTGAGATACGTATTTTGACTGTTGGTGGTTAGCCAATACCAATGGCTTCAAATACAGACATGTGCTTAGTGGATTCTTCCATTGTCTTCTCGGTGCCATCTCTGAAACTTACAAATAGAGAAAACTCCATGGAGAGTAAATAAAACAAGTTCATCTGATAAAACTTGTTTAAACACATGTTTCAAGAAAATTCAAGAAAATATAATAAATTTAAATTAATTTACCTGGGTGTCAAATCTAGTAGGCTTCTTTGTAAGCCCTTTTGATAGTTTCTATCCGCTTTGAGAGGTTTTCAACATCATCAGCATTAGCGATATTCAGTTTGTACAATGAGCTCGACAATGGTATTGTTCTTGGGTATTCGTCAGAACACAAGCTACTACTTCCAAGTTCTCTTGGAATGATAATGTCAATGTCGCAAAAGATTTGTAACTTAGTTGTCATGTTTGGTTGTTGAGTTAAATTGGAATTTGAAATTGGGTCCGAGTTCTTATGAATCGGGATGTATCGACTTGGGGGGCCAACTTCAAAGGCCTTGGTGGGAATAGGGCCGGCTTCTCAGAAAGTCGACTTTCAAAGTTCAAAATTTAAGGTCACAAGGTCATTTTTAATAAAATAGTGCAAGATTAACATGGGAGACTAGTAAACAAGAGTTAGATGGCAAAGAATTACCTATTAAAAGACTAGGCATGCAATGGGCAACAAAAGTGGTAAGGGCGAACAAAATAACCAAGGTTAGGCGGTCAAAATAAGGTGTAAATTGGGTGGTCAAAAAGAAATTTAAGTGAATGACTTTGGAGTTTGGTGAAGTGCACCCGTGTTTGGGTAATCGATCGAGAAAATCTTTTAATGGGACGGCCAGTCAAGGGTGTAATAGGATGGACATGCCCTTGAGGATTTGACCCTTGTGTACCAAGTCGGTGGTTGACAGTGTTCGAAAAAAATCATTTTCTTCAAACATACAAAATTCCTTTTCTTGAATTTGCCAAGAGGTTTTTTTTTTTGAAAATTAGTTTTTACTTTGTTTGTTTGTTTTGTTTTTGTGGGGGGCGGGGGGGGGTTGAATTTCTCCTTTTCCTCGTTGCTCTCAACCGACATTTTCAAAATTAAAAACGACACCATATTAAGCTAAGACATTTTTCTCGAACACTCGTGGTCAACCATGAATTCATGGCGTGGGGGTGATTGCACCCTTAAGGATTATGAACCCTTGAGAGTGAGCGGGTGGTCAATGGCATTGGTTAATTTGGAGCCATCTTTTTTCTTTATCTTTTTTGTGAAGCTAAGGAGTTAAGGAATTTAGAGGAGGTGAGAACTAATGTTGAAATGGATGTGGTTTCTAGAGCCCAGCCACCGAAGTAAAACAAAATTTAAGCCACACCTTTTTGGCCTGCGGAAGGCCATAGGGTTAAGTGTGCAAAGTTGTTGCAAAACTGAGGCCATTGGATTCTTTGGCTAGATGAGCTCCACATGGCAAGGTTCTTTATAAAATATCTTTGTTGTCCCTTTTGTTTCCTTACATCACTTTCTTTGAAAGACAAGTGTCCCTAAGGGATTCAAAAGTCTTGTGAATAGAAAGCTTAAACTAAGGCAACATTTACTTTGTTTGCATGCTTGAAAATGACTTCTATACTTCTATATTATATATGAAGCAGCTTAAATTTTTTAAGGAAGGAGAGATCCTCCATGTGTCACTCACTGCTTCATTCAAGAGAAAACCTTATAAGACCTCTATTTTAAAATGCAAAACTCAAAGGTAGGAAGATTTAAAATGCAAAAGTGAATAGTAACATTGCAAAAAAATGAAACCTTATAAGACCTCTATTTTAAAATGCAAAACTCAAAGGTAGGAAGATTTAAAATACAAAAGTGAATAGTAATATTGCAAAAAAAATGAAAAGACTTTTGGGAATTGAAAATCAAAGGCTTTCTACTTTACACAAAGTAACTGAACCATTTAAGTACACATAGCAAAAAGACTTTGGAAAATGTAAAGTCAAAAGCCTTTCTACTTTATAGAAAGTAAATAGTCTAGCTTAAGTGCACATAACAAAAAAATGACAATTGTTGTGGATATTTTATTGTTTTATGAGAATTTAATTTTTAAAGATAAAATTGCCTTTGTTTTTTCAAAGGGTTTTTTTAAAGATCAATATTGATATCTCTTAACAATTTGTGAAAGTGTATTTTCAAATAAATTTTTTTGGCCGAAATCACAATAGTAAGTGAATGTATTTAAATCTCAAAGAAATTACAAAAAGACCTCAAGCTTAGCCGAGCCTTGAGGTGCTGAAGATTACACATTTGTTCTCTCCTAGAGGCTACCAAGAACAAATTAGGTGTACTATACTAACAAACTTTTACTTACCGTACCTTGCCACAACGGCATCCATGTATTTTGAAAACAAACAAGTGTATTTTCAAAATTTTAAAAATAACTATAAAGAGACACTTCTATACCCTTTTTGAAAGTGCTTGAAAAATTGTTGGCATTGGGCATCTATGTTGGTGTCCCTTCTCTCAATTTATCGGTTACTATAGTGAGTGCATGTATCTATGTACATGCACATGACAGAGACATTAACAAAACTCAAACATTGAGTATATTTTATAAAGAGAGGAGGGCTTGCCTACTTATGACAAAGCTCGGACATCCATGGGGTAGATCTCGATGCAACTCAAGTATGTAACCGGAGAGAGAGAGAGAGAGAGAGAGAGAGAGAGAGAGAGAGAGAGAGAGATTAAAAGGGCACTTATCAACGAGAAGAAGAGAGTAGAGAGAGGTTCCATGTATATGTGTGGTGCATGTGAGTGTGTGTGGAGGGGGAGAGAGAGAGAGAGAAGAAGAAGAAGAAGAGAATTTTAACATCGTAGGAAACTATCCCAAGAGACCTTAGAGATCTAGCCGACGAGGAGAGTTGAACTCAAGACCTGTTATTCAAGAGGAAAATGGTATAACCTTTCTATCACCCAAGTGTGGTAGATTGGTTATGCCATTTCCGTCTTGCATAAATCTTTCCTCCCCCCTTACCTTCCAACAGGCCATCGTGAGTCCTCACCTTATTTTGAAAGGTGTGTGGTCATAGGCTAAAAGCATGGGAGGTAACGTCAGTCAGACACAGATGGTGCGCAGAGGATGTTGATGAGCTCATGACCTGTAGAAGGTGTCTTGGCTCTCGCGCATGAAGGAAAGGGTGCGGAGATTTCCCGGGCGACCACATTGAGAGTGGTTTTTCAGCGTTCTGTGGTGGTCAAATTTGGGGTTTCTTCTCAAGCAAGGGAGGTCTCCCACGACAGTTTTTTTTTGCAATTTCTGTCGGATGTTTAAATTTCAGCTTATAGCTTGTTGGTTTGATGGCTTTGAGAGCTTGCACTGATCCAAGCTCAACCTTCACTCGATCCTCAATCCCTTGAAGATGATCCACTTCCTTTGCATGGATAGGCGAAGCCAAGGATAAGCTTGATTACTCGCCCTTTAATTGATTCCTCTCTACCTCGTTTGCACTCTTGTGGGAATTTCGGATCCGAGGTTCGTCTCGAAATGACGATCACATGCAACATTACATTTATGATTAGCCATGATTGACAATAGTTCAAGGCTTATGACAACCCTTCTCCTTTGTCTTATTATCAGCTACTACAGCAGGCTACTTTCCACAAAAATTCAAAGCATGCCAAGCTTTATATATTGGCTCCTCTTCTTCCCTTCTACACAAGCTTTAAGAGCTAGCAAAAATATGCATGAAAAATTTTCTTTCTTTTATGCTTGTTAGTCAACATTATAATAAATTTGATTAGAGAAAATCAAACTTCTATTTTGCAATTTCAATCTTCCATAATTTTTGAAACTTTTGGTGCCAATTGCTTCGACCAATGCGCAACCATTGATATGATTAGTAGAATTTTTATTAACAATATTAAAAAAAAATTACCTTGACCTTCTTAGCATCGACTTCTTGGTTGCCGAGATCGAGCCTTCATGTTCGTACAATTACTCCTGAAACGAAACCTTCGCTCTGATACCACTGTTGGGAGAAGAGGGGGAGATTGACCGCTTAGAATATTCAACATAAGCTTTCAAGCCATCACCATCAAACTGTCCACCTCTTCTTCCAATTTCCAAGCACACACACTCACCTAGACTATGACACACACACACACACACACACACACACACACACACACACACACACACACACACACAGTAAACATAGAATTGACATAGACAAGCTTGTAAGAGAGTGTAAGAGATGTGTAAGAGATGTAGACTAGATTAGAGAGTACACAACAAAATAACCATAGCTTAAGAGAGTAGAGAAGAGAATCTGCAAGAGAAAAGCCTAAATCTAGCCCCAAACTCCACGGCACCTCTCTTGTGGAGTTGGTATTTAATATATTACTTTAAGTTTAAGGTGCCAAAAATTGAGGCCCCTTTTTTACAACCACTTTCACTTTTGTAAATGAGTGAAGCTCATTAGTTCTTGCATGACCCATAAGGGGAGTTCCCAGTACAACTATTTACAGAGCCATAGTGGCTTATTGAAATGATGTTCAAATATAAAATGGCCAAGAGTAATTGCCGTCGCCTCTTCATCAACTCCCCGCATTCCACTCTACAAAATCATCATCAACTCAATTAGTAAAATAAATAGACAACACATAATTAACCATTACGTCCAGCTATCCCAATTGCAGCTAACCACTACAACAGGAGGGTGCCCAGTCTCGTAACAAGAACCCTTTCCTTGAATGTATCATTGGGATCTTCTTCAAGCTTTAGCATCATCTTCAAAGCTGGTATCTCCAATTCAATAGGAAGTAAATCCTCTATTCCAAAATATGGAAAGAAGAGAGAGAAACCAGACCTGATTTGATGGAAGTCTAGTAAGCCCACAGAGCACAAGGTAGCTCTAAATCCCAAGTCTTCACATTGTTTCTTGTCATCTTTTTAAGAATCCTTATGAGATCTCCATTAAACCTTTCATTCATGCCATTGCATTGGGGATAATATGGAGTAGTAAACTTGCGATGCACATGAAGCTTCTCACATAGATAATCCACTAGCTCTCCCCTGAAACCTAGACCCTTGTCAGAAAGTAACTCCAATGGCATGCCAAATTTGTAGAAAATATCTTCAAATATAGTTTGGAAAAAATCTTTTCTCATGATTTGCTTAACAGCTTTGGCTTCAGCCGTTGGCTTCGGCTCACCTGGATAGATAGTCAACAACAGTAAGTATGTAACCTTTGCCTCTAGCTATCATAGGTAGAAGACCTATTGCATCAATACCCCACTTCTCAAACACATCATAAGCCACAATGGTGCCTCTAATTTTTGATTTGAGAACTCTATTTTCCATGCTTTGACACTCTTTACAAGACTTGCACCAATGATGAACATCACGTTGAATGCTAGGCCACACATACCCCTCCTACAAGACTTTATGCAAAGTGACCGCCACAAGAACCCTCATGATTCTCCTCTAAAATTTTGTAAATTTTCTCTTTCTGATTCACTTTTCTCATCACAAGATTAGCCCCCTTCATATATGTAAGGCATCACCAAGTAGCACATACCTTTTGGCATGGCCTAGGAAGGCATACGTTTTTGACTTCTCCAACTTTGATGGAAGCATACCTGTTTGTAGAAACCCTTCCTCCCTCTCTAAATCTTCCCTTCCCAAATAAAGAGGAGAAGCAGCCCTTATCACCAATTGAAGCCTGTGCTGCACCATGTGCTTCTTCATTTTGAGACTCGTCCACATGCCTTAAACTCCAAGCTTCAAAATGCTTAAGCAGATTCTTCACTTGAAAACACATATTTTTCAGCCTTGGATTCTTACTTTGCCACACACCAAGTGCTTGCTTAACCACCAAAAGAGCATCACCTCTTACCCTCACACGATGGATGCCAAGCTCAAGGCAAAGGTTGACACCTTTCTCCAAAGTAGCATACTCAGTTTCATTGTTGCTTTGTGCTGTAAGCTTCAAACTCCTTTTAGTTACCAAAGCACCTTGAGGACCATAAATTACAACACCTCTTGAAGCTTCACCATGGGCTTTTCTGTAAGAGCCATAAAAAAACAATAGATAGGCATTGTCTATGTCAGGAGCTTCCATATGTTGCTTCTTCACCGTATCCTTCTTAAGAAGAAGAGGGCTTTCCTTATAAGTAAGCAAATCACCAATGTAGCCCTTGTACTCTTCTCAACAAGAAAAGAGAATTGGAATTCTTGTAACTCCACAATCCACTTCATGATCCTCTTTGACAAAGTAGGGCTATTCACCAATTGAGGTAGAAGAGTGTAGCTAGTGAGGAATGTGAATGGTTTAGCGAGAAGGTAGTGCCTAAACTTTCTACATGCATAAATCACACTCACCATGATTCAGTATAGCCTCTTTTCACCTCTAGCTTCACCCTGCTAGCACAATAGATAGGCTTCATGTAGTGGGAGTTGTTACCTCTTTGAAGAAGCATAGCTCCAATGGCATCCTCACCTACTGATGGATTCACATAAAACTCCTTATCCCAATTAGGAGCTTGCATAGCAGGAAGAGAACCAAGAACTTCTTTGATACCTTGAAAAGATTCTTTACATTCATTTGTCCATTGTAGAGGATCCAACCTTGCTACTTGCTGTAGAGGATAATGAAGTTGAGAGGAAAAAGGAATTGAACCTTGCCATATACTTCACCTTTTAAATGAAAGTAGCAACTTGATTTGTATTTTTAGGTGATGGGAGGAGCACCAAAGCCTTTACTTTGTCAGGATCCGCTTCAATCCCATTTTCTGAGATCATATGCCCCGCAAACTTCACTCTTGGTTGAGCAAGATGACACTTCTTTGGATTGAGTTGACCTCCACTTTCATTATATTGCTTCAATGCCATCCCACGATTTGCACAATGACCCTTTCTAAAGCTATAAACACAAAAGTGATAAATGTGGTTTTCTTTTGATCTTTTAAAGCCAAGGTGAGCTTGAATTATCCAGAGAATCCATCACATACACTATACTTCTCATGCCTTGCAATAGAATAAAGTATGTCATTTATGAAAGGAAGAGGGTATGGATCTCTCTTGATGGCTACATTTAGAGGCT
The DNA here is from genome assembly GCF_014529385.1 of Adiantum capillus-veneris. Classification (NCBI taxonomy): domain Eukaryota; kingdom Viridiplantae; phylum Streptophyta; class Polypodiopsida; order Polypodiales; family Pteridaceae; genus Adiantum; species Adiantum capillus-veneris. The sequence continues at coordinate 38,905,964 of NC_140947.1, forward strand.
TAAAATCAACACATATCCTCCACTTTCCATCCTTCTTGGGTGTGACAACAATAGGACTCACCCATTTTGCAGCACCAGACATATGAAACCTGCTTCAAGAAGCTCGTCTACTTCTTCCTTTAAAGCATTAAGTTGTACTTGTCCCATTCTCCTTAGATTTTAGTGTACGGGCTGAGCTCCTTCCTTGATTGGAATGTGAATTTCCTCTCCCTTGAATCCTCTAATTTACTCATAAGAAGTGATGAATAAATGGAGAAATTGTTGTATCATATGTAGGTACTCACCGTTCTCATGACTAGTCAAGTCGAGAGACAACATACCTTGTATCAGCTCCTGTTTGACATTAGGTTGAACTTTGGGTTGCATCAGCTCTTCAAATTGCTCATAAGGACCAGAGATATCCTCATTCTTCATAAGGCCAAGAAATCTTTTTTTTTCATCATGCTCTTCTTCAAGAAACAAGGAGGAAACACCTAGATCGCTATCGCTGCTATTTTCCACTTCACTACCATCATACCCATTGTCTTCTTCTTCACTTGAGTACTATTCTTCATCACTTTTCTCATCAAAATCAGTGTCCAAATATTTCTTGCTATCCATATCAAACCTTTTCTTATCACCCCTTCTATTTTAGAGAGTGATTGTACTATGTTTCCAATCCTCTACAACTTTGGTTGCTTGTAACCATGGTCTTCCAAGGATGAGAGGGAAAGCACCAATACTCGTGGGCATAACATGGCAATTAAAAATCACTTTAACATCAAATACATCCACCTCCAAGTCCTTTATAACTTCCAATCACCTCACCCTTGATTGGTTGGCAAACTTATGCGAAAACTTGAATTCTTCACTATGTTGAGTCCCAACTTTGATACACAAGCTTGAGTAATAACACATACATGTGCACCTCCATCAATATAAGCCTCTTTAATGCACTTCCTCTTATTCCATGCATCCATAGTAGGGAATATATCAGGTAGCTCATTCAAAGACAGGACTCTCACGGACCCTCTTGTAGGCTCCTGCCTCTTTAACTTATGGCACATCTCCATGAGTTGGCGAAAGGTAACATCAGCCTTTCTACTCACCAAATCATCCCGTAAACTATAATTTGGTTGCCCTTCTCCCAAAGGAAATTTGGATGCATTGTAATGTTGCTTTGGTTTTCTCTTCTTCTTCTCTTTACATGTACCTGTTTCCCTCTTGTATGGCTGGGACTTGCATCACTCATGTCATGATCTCTTGTAACCCTCTTATCATCATGCATGACCATAAATCTTGAATCATCCTCTTTCTTATCGAAATGGATTATGCTTACCACCTTTGTTTTCCCCTTCTCTTCAGCTGCCAAAACACTTGGCCCCGCTTCCCCTTTAATCTCAATACCATAATCTTGAGCTCGAGAAGGAATCTGTGAAGGAAGAGGAAACGTGTCACCACCCATTCTCTTTGGCTTGTCACATTGAGGGCTTTTATGACCCCATTCACCACAATTGTAATATTGAAACATATCCCCTCTTCCAGCCATTCCTCTTTCTCTACCACCTGTAAACCCCTCATTGCTTCCATAGCCATGCCCATACCCATAGCTTTGACCTCTCCCACCTCCCATCATATGCACACTAAGATTCTTCATAAGACCTACAACCTCTTGCATCTCCTTGAAAAAAGCATTCACATCATGAGAAGCTTGATGATCATAACCCGGCTCCCTGATGATGACCCTTGGTTGCTCTACAACTTTCACTTCAACCTTTGGCTTGACATTGATTCCAAGTTGATGAAGACGCTCTGCTTTCCACTCTTTACTCTTTGCAATTTCAACTGCCTCCTCAAAGGTCCTTGGCTGCTTAAGCTCTACCTTCAAGCGTAGACTTCTCCTCAAACTTACAAGAAACCTATCCTTTTTCAACATGGATGGAGGAATTTCAGCCCCTAAAGATGTACACCACTTTGTACATAACACATTGAATGCCTTCACAAAGTCTTTTATGGTCTGACCTTCACTCTGTACCAAGCGTTGAATAAACTGCCATACCTTTTGTGGGTCTTCCACCTGCTAAAAGTGTGTAAGAAAAGCATGCCTTACCATTTCATAAGTCATAATTTGAGGAGGTTGGGCTGATTGTAGCTCCTTTTCATAGCCTTCCAGCCATTCCCTAGCATCTCCCTTCAAACAAAAGTAGAAGATTCGTAGGACCAACGCTGGGTCTTGCTTGTCAGCAAGAAGGCAAGCAAACTCCATTCTCTCAATGAAACCTTTTCAACTTTCATTTGATTTCCCACTAAATTCCGGAAAACTAAACGCCATGTCTTCCAAAACGTGTAAACTGAAGGTAACTTGAAGCGATTCCTTGGTGGCGGGCACCAAAACACTGTTGGGAAACAAGCAAACTGGAACACCTGTATAGCAATGTCACCCAAGAGTGTTGAAAGAGTACTAAAAGAACACCAAAAGCTTTGGAAAATCCCTTTGAAACACCACAAGTCCAACAAGAGTAGTCCCCTTGGGAATTTATTGGCCGTCGCCCACCCAAGAGACTATGTCAAGGAGCAAAACCCGACCAAAGCATGGATTTATAGCACACGCCGACCAATGCATATGAAGACAATGGCCTTCCATTTCATCATTGAACAAACCCACAACTTCAACATCAATTCCACAATTCATAGATACATGCCCTCCCAATCTGTCTGCACAAAATTTTCCACTAGGCTACCATAGCCATAACCCTGTAGAGAACTAGTCGTAACCTGAAGAGCACAACTCCAATTGGGGCACTTTAAAGCTTGAGAGGAAGCTTGAAAAATGAATAGCAAGAAAGCTGAAGATGACCAAATTTTGAATCTACACGCCGCTACATGAAAAATTGATGCGAACAGGGAGCTATCCCAACACGACTACATGTAGAGTAGGCAAGGCGAGGGCAAAAACTGCAATAGAAACTATCAAGAAAGCACAACGAGATCAAACCTGTAATTTTCTAGAGTTTGGCTTAACTTTTTTAAAGTTTGTACATGAGTTTAAGTTATATAAAAGTATCACAAAAAACTCACGCACGAGCACTTACAGCAACCCGACAGTTGTCACTAGACTAGCAACTTGTAGTGCATGTACATGTGCTTGCTAAAGCAAGCTAAAAACCCCACAAAAAGAAAGCCCACACACAGTTTTGACATCGGGCGCCATGTCTGTATTCACAAATTTACAAACAACGGGGTGTCAGAAATGTTTCCAACAACGTGTATGGTCTTTGTCGACTTGGCTTGTCATCATCTCTCATAGGGATGGTATGTTGGTATATTTTAGGATCCACTCCTTTGAGATCTCTATATGACCATGCAAAAACATCTCTATATTCCATCAACGTCCTTATGAGAATCTCTTCTTCTTCTTGTAGCAGATCCATAGCTATGTATGCCGGTCTCAGCTCTTCTCCAGGCTCTGCTAGGTCGATTTGTTTGGCATTTTCCGGCCCTTCATAGGATTTCCTCGGTTTTGTTGATTGTTGTAATGGTTGCTCAATAAGAATCCTGCAATCTTGCAAGGAGTTTTTTTTACAATGAGATAGAACATTGATTTCTCCATGTTTATCACTACCTAATTCCATTTTCGTTGTCCAAATTTCTTTCAAGGTCCTTTTCAACTCTTTGTATTTAACCTTACACTCTGTTTTTGTCATTGGAGGCTCTTTTCCCTTGGTTGTTTTAGGCTTGTAAATTTTTGGTTTCTTTTGGGTTTGTCGCTCTTAAAGTGCCGACTGGGATATCTTCTAGTTACCTTGTCTTTTATGCAATCTGTAGTGTTTACTTTTATTAAGAATTGAGTTTTGGTATCCACCAACGGTTGTTTTGTGATTTTCTTCCTCAAGTTTTTTTCTCGCTTTCTATAGTATCTCTGTTGACATCTCCCATGTTGGTTTGGAAACTCAAGAAATATTTCTTTCCCTCCTTGGAGTAGAAGTTTGGCCCTTACATGCTCTTTTTATGAGTCCGATTCTTCTGTCATCCGTGGCATCATAGTAGTGATCCAAAAAGACTTGTTTCTCCTCAACCATCTCGATGAATACCATTTGGATAGGGACTATGTCATAGCCTTCTGCATCACATAATCGTGTAGGTGTTGATTCATTAACACATACATCCATTGTGGCTAGGATCTGAGTCCATTCAAAGGGCTCAAAAAATGTTCAGGGAATGGTTCCGATGTATATTCCGCATTGTTCACCTCTCTGTCTAGATTGTAGTCTTGCCTTTACCCCCGACTGAGAAACCCCACACATCCAAATAGGGGTGTCTTTATGTATCCCTGAAGGTAGTTTAGTCTTTGCAGAGGTCTTAGAGTCTAATTCTTGTATTGGTGTCCTCAAGACATCCCTGTAAGAATGATTTTTCAAGTTTACTCAGGTAATTTTTCCTACTTGTTTCAGGTAGAGATAATCATTGCCTTAGTCTTGAACTAGGTGTATATGTCTCATGAATGGTCTTCCCAAGATGATTTCATAGTTGAGTTTCTCTTCAAAATATACAATGGAAAAAGTGTGTTGGTAGTCAATTCTGTAGGAAGTGACTATCACATTCTCAAGTAAGCCCATTTGTTTCTCTATGTGTCCATCTATCAATTGCAATTTCATTCTTGTTTTCTTGATTGCCAATTTTCTTTAAGCTTCCCAGATAGCTTTGTTTCTATGGCAATTCCTAGGTCACTATCTAAAATAGCCATGGTAGTTATATCATTGTACTGTATCGGATTGGTAGTGTTTCCCTCATTCCCTTTGCAGTAGTCTCCTACCTTGTTTATAGGTAATGACCTGAAAATTTTAGTATGTATGTCTTTGTTTGCAAATGTTCCAAGTTCATTTGAGATGCTTCTTTTAGCCCAATCTTTTCCATGGTGGTTTGTATATCTTCCCACAACTACGGTTTTAACCTCAATAGTTCTCCCAAAGTGATTGTGCATTGAACTGGTGTTGACATAATGGATTGTAGATTAGCCACATCCAAGGTTTGTCTTGGCCCTTCTAGTTTGGTTGTTTTGCAGACCAGATTTCTCTTCATTCTCTCCTAAGTAGAATGGTAGCATCCACAAAGTTCTTGCTTTTGAAGAGCCTGATTGCTCAGATCCCCAATCTCCATATAATCATTGTTTATATAGTGTTCCATGGGGAATCTGTCAAACTGAAGTTCCTAAATTGGAGATGACTTCAAGGTTATGCTCCCATATTTTTCTTCTCTAACCGTTTTCCATGGGTAGCCTCGGCCAATCTCCTTCAACTATCGGCACCTCATCCCATCCTTCCTCACTATCAAGAACTTCTAGTTTAGGTGATGGTGCGTTATCATTTTTCATGTTTTTCAACTCGTCCTTTTCTTGAGCTTTCGTTCACAGTTTCGGTCTCATTTTTAGCCATTTTTTCCCCAACGTCTTGTGTTGTGGATTCTATTTTTCCATCATGGTTTGTGTGATTTTCACAAAGTTTCTGTAAGCTTCTAGTCTAGCTACTTCCATATCTAGTGCTGGATAATTTTCCCATTGATTTTCCAAGGTTCGACCCGCTTTCAACCCACCTTGGTAAGCCTCCAAAGCTGCATTGATTGGTTCGTAGATTCGATCGACCATTATTGATTTGATCGATTTTGATTTTGGCTCCTTAAATTCTGTTGAAGGAGTTTGAATTCTTTCTTCTGTTTCCTTCTATATCTTCTCTTCATTCTCTTTTTGCTGTTTTTGTCTCTTAAGTTTGTACCTCTGACGTCTTTCTTTCCTGGAACTTTTAGAGGATTTACTGGATTTGTCAAATCCACGTGCATTTTTCTGCTTGTTCTCCTTGTCCTAGGCTCTAGTCATCACTTGAACAAGAATTGTCGTTTCCCCTTCTTATGAACTACTTGGCATGATTTGAATTATGTTTATAGCAGTTCTTCCTTTGTTGGTTGGGTTCCTTGGACAATCTTCATGAAAGTGTCCTCCTTTTTGTCCACATGCCCCACAATAAGCCTCTGTAGATCGTGCATTCTTATTTGCTTCGAGACAGTGATTCTTCCAATGATCATCCCCTCCACAATTTCCTGTTTTTGGTTTGGGCATTGGCTTGACCATTGGTGGTCTCGCCTCTTGATTTGCAATAAAGTTAACAGGTGTTGTTTCAGTAGGTGCTTGACACATCGACTCTATAGGGACTAGAGCAGGTTGGCTATACCACTCTTCTTCTATCCCCATTGTTGCGGAGCTTGTTTCAAGGTATGGAGTAACAGGTACTAGAGCTTGCTCATCCATTTGTCCCTCGAGTAGCATATACTTGATCAGTACAACATTATTACCAGGGAGTGGTGGGGATTGACCTAATACTAGCTGTGGATTCTCTCGGCAATCTTTGCATGGGAGCCACATTTGGCGGGTAACGATACATGTGTTGTCCTTGTGGCCTCATTGGCATGTACTGAACATTCCCATCATATTTTGGCTTGTATAACATTCATTTTCCTTGTGATTTGTCCATTTTCCTTCAATGGTGCACCATTTTAATTGCCTTTGTGGTTGTCCTTGATTTGGTCCCTGCATTGGGCCTCTCAATGGCATCCTTTGCATGTTGATCATCATATCGTTCATGCACTTCAGCATGTCCTCTATAGAACTGGCAAAGTCGCAACAGTTGGTTCGACTTGTATCCGTTCTCTTTGTACGTCTTTAGCTTTACTTTTCTCATTATAAATCATGCAATTATCACTCAGGTCACTCGCGTCTAGACTACATGCTTCCCAAGTCATATGTTTTTTGCTGTACAAGATAACATGTAATTCCTTGTTTAAAAGTCCTTCCAAAAATAATGAGACGAGTCTTTCCCCAGTTGGAATTTCCAGCTCTGGACATCTGTCTATATATTGCCTCATTTGACTCACACTATCTCTTACAATCTCTCCCTATTTCTGCGTGAAACTACAGATTTGTGCCACAGTATTGTGCTTTATCCCCATTTTGGAACAAGTAGCAACAAATCTCATTGCCAAGGTTGGCAAGTTGGTATTGTTTGAAACCAAGTCAAAGCTTTGCCTTCCAAGGTCATCTCTCAAAACCTATCTAAAGCTGGCCAAATGGTCATATGGATCCCCCAATCCACTGCATTTTTTGAGCCACTTTTGGAAATTTGCTGGTTTGACCCTACGGTTGTGTTTTGCACCCACTCTTTCCCTTCTAACCGATGTCTCTCCCATCAATCTCTCAAACCAGCTGTTTGGTAAATGTGACTCATGTGGACCTCTTCTCATCCTTGTGTCACTCATTGCTCCCCTATTGATGGTGGTTTTTGCTTTTCCTTCCTTGTTAGAGTCATTGAAGTGGCTACTAGCTTCTTGCTACTCTTCCCATTTGATTGGCCATGCTATCATAGGCTCGAGTATTTGGATCCTCGTTTCGATTGATTTCTTGTACGGTTCCCATAATTACTTCACGGATTGAGTTTCCATGGTACTTGGTTTGTTCAATCTCTTTTGGGGTCATCATAACAAAGTTATTGTTGTAACAATCTCTAATGAGATGAGCGAAAAGTTCTTCCAATTTCCCTGATCTTGAAGATGTCCACAATTTTCAAAGGAGTCAGTTGTCCTAGTTTGGCATGGGTAGTCCGGACCAAATCTGTGATATTGTTCTCTTCCCAACAATTAACTCCAAATCGTGGGTTATCCGTGGGGATAATCTTCAATGGTTTGGTGTCAATCAAATCATATCCTTCAAGTTCTAACATTGGAGGTCCCTCCTTTACATTGTTATTTGATATTAGAGTATCAACCTCTAATCCCCATTTATATATTGAGTTAGGAACCTGTATCTTATGATATTGTAATCCATTTTGGTCCATGTAGAAGTCTTCTTGTTTGTTTGCTCTCACCTTTTCTTCAAAATTGATGGTATGGTCGTCTATCCGCACTGCGAACTCCTCATTTGGGTCCAAGTAAATCTGAGCTTTGTATTTGTTGGTCTTGAAGAAAGTCAGGACATGCTTGAATTTGAGTGAGGTCTCTGTTATTGATTGAGTAAAAATGGAAGACATATTTGAGCTTGAATCAGAATATGTGTCTAGTACTTCTTCCACAATTATTTCCAAAGGTCTTCCTTGATTTACACTCTCTTTTGTGGATGCTCTACTCCTATTCTCTCCTATGCCACTCGAGTTTCCCAAAACTCTACTAGATCTTAGGTTCATATATGGACTTATTCACTCAATTGAACTGATACTTCAAACCTAGAAATGTGGCCTTGATTTCAATCGCAATGCTTTTGCTTTTGCTCTCGAGTCATCACCAAGTTGCGAGTCCCTGCACACCAACACTTAAAATCGTATGTGACTCCACAATTTAATATAAGCTGGTCAATAAGGAGTCAAAAAGATACAAAATTTCCTTTCTCTATCCCTCGATAGACTCTTTTTGAAAAAAGAATATGAATTTTGCTCAAACTATCTTAGGTGCACCGAAGATAGCTGCACTCATAGGTAGGCCCAATTTCAACTTTCAACTCATAAATGGAGTCCTTATGGCTTGCCAAAGACAACCCTAATGTCAAATTTGCAAAATTACTTCCCTACTGTGATAATTATCTTCAAAAGGCCGAAGATAAATCTTCTTCTTTTTCACTTTTTCTTGCAATTTGTGGCTTATATTGGGTTGTTATTTTTGAGCGACTTGTATCTACTACAGGCATCCACCAGAATTGTGTTGCTAGCATCAAATTGCGGGTGCCTTGCCCACACTGTTTTTAGGTTTTTCACGAAAACAAGGTTGTCACCACATTTATGGGCACATGTGGAACCTCTTCCATACTCTGATGCCAGGTCCCATAGTCTTCTTGGGAGAGTACATTCTACCATGCCAAAAGGAGGTTAGAAGTATGTGTAGCTTAACCTTTGAAACACTCAAGGCTCACATGAGTTACCTGCAAAATAATTATGTTTCACATGTTGAGGAAAGCAAGCGTTCAACATATCTATCAAATGTTTCCTTTTACAGTAGGACCAAAAAATTATCTTGGCTTTCTTTTTAAGAGTTAGTATGAACTCATCAGCATTTGGCCTTACAAGACAAATTAGTGAGCAATAGACATTGACAATCCCTGGTTGAAGCTTCTTGCCCAAAACCCAAAGGCCTTTTGGAAGCTTGATAAAGCTTGTCAATAACATCCCATTGAGATCAATCACAATCAGCCTCCCAGGTTTAGCAGCCACATCAACCGCAAGCGTTGTGTTTGTCGGTGGCTCATCTAGCCACCAAGATTTTACTACAAGATAAATAGTCCAAATGAGTGGTGGAAAATAGACAGTGCATTCATCATATAAAAAAAAGAGAACTGATATGACACTAGAAAGTACCAAACTTGGTACTCAATAGAGCCAATTTGGTACTAAATAGTACCAATTTGGTAATGTATTGTGTAGTACTTACTTTGGAAATGAATAGTAACATTAGAACAAAGTTACAAGCTGAACACACCAAAATACCATAGAAAGTTGAATTGATTCAGTGAAATCAAAAGCACATTGTGCAAAATACATAATCACGTAAGAAGGGGTATAGTTGCATGCACAAGACAACTGTCCACGAACGCGGTTGCTCTTCTTTATTTGCACACAAAAAAGCTCTGACATGGTCGCCAAATCAGTAGAATCACCTGTCCAATTCTATACAGCATCACCTCGGGGGTTCACCACACAGTATGTTAGAGTGCCACATGAGTTCAAATGAAGGGGGTTTTTAATTAAGTAAATTCAAAAAAATTAACAGGATTACATTTACAGAAGGGTTTTTTTAATTCAACTTTATAAAAAAATTGCTTAGTTCATAAGTAAATAGGGGTTGTTTTATTAGGGGGAAAATTTAAGTACAAGGTTTTTCAAATACCGATTGAATGGACGTTATACCAAGGGTTTTCTAGTAGTAGACTCCCCAAGAGAATCACTAATAGTTGGACCCACACCACCGTTGGTGTTGTCCACTTTTGCATCCTTTGCTATCACTTCTTCCTTGGCATCCTCTAATGCCACTGCCTCCTTAGCATCCTCAGCCTTGTCCCTATTCTTTGCATTGCCTACCTTTCCCCTTTCTACCTCTTCCCCCTTCCTAGATTGTGCCCCTTTCCCTTTCTTGGCATCATCAACCCCTTTCCCCTCCTTGGCATCCACCCCCATAAAACAACAACCAAAATCCTTAGAAAGCCCACCCACGTATCAATGGGTTTCAAAGAAAACACAAACCAAACCCCAACCAATACCAATGACTTTGCAATGGAGACCAAAACAACCGACTTGACATCCAATTCAGCTATCTCCACCAACCACAAAAACCAAATACAAGTGGGTACTTGAGCTGCCAATGACAACTGTACTTATGACACCAGAATTTCAAAAACCCACAATCATGGAACGAGCATGACATTTTCCAACACTTTTGTGAAAAAAATGATCAATATATGAAGCCTCTACAACGAACACCATTGAACAAAAAGCTCAATACCCACATCCTGCACATCACAATGTTACCCATGCATTTCTTCCATTGGCAAAATAGGGACACATTACACTACCTTGCATAGGCACTGTGTTATCACCCATGCACATTGCGCAACCTTATGTCCGGGACCCTTGTATGTTAAAAATATGCAAGGTTGTCCTCTGTTGGCACATAAGCCAAGCTGATCTCTCCTGCTAGAGCCTCTCCCTGACATAGTGGTAATGTACCTCAATGTGCTTTGCGTGAGCATGAAAAATTGGGTTCCTTGCAACTGCCAATGCGCTCTAACTATCAATGTAGATAGTGTTGGCACTGTCCTATCCAACACCCAAATCATCCATAAGGCGTCTAAGCCATACACACTCAACCGTATTTGTGAAGATTGCCATGTACTCAGCCTCACAACTAGCAGTGGCCACAATAGGTTGCTTCTTGCTCAACCATGATATACACAAACTACCAAGCATGAAATAAAATACACTTGTGTGTCAAAACAACCATCCCAATCTGAGTCCAAAAAAGCATGTAAATCTGGCGACAATGATCTCCCTTGGGATAAAACAAGCCAAGATGTAAAGTGCCACTCAAGTAGCAATCCTCTTGACAGCCTACCAATGCTTAGACCTTGGGATATGCATAAATTTACTGACCTATGAGACTGCACACTGAATATCCGGCCTCGTGTTGCATACATAAGTGAGGCATCCAACATCAGTTTGGTAAAGAGTGACATCTGCAGGATCACTAGCATCATGAAGACTCAATTTCAAACCTATTTCCATGAGAGTGGCAATAGGTTTTTAATCCTCAAGTTCAAACTTACATAGCAATGTTTCCTACGTAACTTTTATGACACAAGGAACTTCCACCATCACATTGCTTAAACTGTATACCCAAGTAATGATGCAACAACCCCAAATATTTCATCTTGAAAGTAGCATTTAAATCAGCCTTTCAACAATATGTCTTTCATTTGGTCTAGTGATCAACAAATCCACATAAAGATCCACAATGAGAAGTACATCACCCTCATGGTTTACATACAATGTGCTTTTTGTTGGACTGTTACAAAAGCCTCGTCTGACAGCTTTCTCATACCAAGCACGAGGAGTTGGCTTCAGCCCATATAAAGGTTTCTTACATCTGCACACTTTATCCTCTTGTCCTTTCTTGACAAAACTGCGAGACTGCATTACATAAACTTCCTCAAATATGTCACCATTCAAGAAAGAAGTAACAATGTCAGATTGATGTACATCCTAACCAAAATGAGATGCCAATGCACATAGAAAATGCATAGTAGTCATACGACAAGTGGGAGCAAAAGTATCTTCATAATCTATGCCTTTTTGTTGTGCATAACCTTTTGCAACAAGTCGAGCCTTATGGCAATCAATCTCACCATCCGTCTTGCGTTTCAACTTGTAAACCCACTTTGTACAAATGGTATTTTTTCCAGGAGGAAAATCACATAAAGTCCATGTGGCATTTTCTATAAATGCATCATATTCCGATTGCATGGCAGCCAAATTTTTTGAATTATGTGCTTCATCAAAACATAGAGGTTCCTCAACATCATGTAAGTTAGACACAGCCAAATCATAACAATCTGATGCATAAGATGCATGGCGAGAACCTGAACGAGTACAACTAGTCAAAGGTGCATCCAATTTACTGTCACACAAAGTATGCACCAACCATTTAGGCATACCTCTAAGCTACTCATTCTCAGTCCTTTCCTCGTCAAATACATTTGCATTAGTAGTAGGCTGATCTGCAACATTTTTAGAGACCCCCGTAGGTTGTACATTTTCCTCATTTGAATTTACATTTGACCTTCCACCATTGAAAAGAGGCAACAAAGTGTCTTAAATGTCCCGTGAGCTTACATTACTATCTCTAGTACATGATAGCAAGGGCTGAATAGAATCTTCCACAAACACAATATCCCATGAGACCAACACGCTTTGTTTGAGGATGATACAACATGTAACCTTTGCTTTCAACACTACAACCAACAAAAGTACATTTGACAGCCTTATCGAATTTTTTGTGTTGTGTTTCTGGCACCAAAGCATATGCCAAACAACCAAAAACATGCATGTGCTCAATAGAAGGCTTTCTATCATGCCATACTTCATATGGAGTCATAGACCGAAAAGATTTTGTAGGATACCTGTTAAGTAGATAAGTGGCACACATGATGGCCTCAAGCCAAAACGAATGTGGCAAAGCTTGACTTTTGACCATACATCGTGCCATTTCCGTAAGTGACCCATTTTCCCTCTTAGCAACACCATTTTGTTGAGGCGTATAAGGCACTGTACATTGGTGTTTTATCTCACGACTAGCGAGAAATGCATTACAATGATAAAACATACACTTCCACCCTCGATCGAAACGAACAGTGCCCATAGTACAATTTGAGACATTTTCAGCCATAGCCAAAAATTGTTTGAAGCACATAAACACTTTGGACTTTGATTTAAGTGGAAATACCCATGCATGCCTGGAGTAATCATCAATGAAAGTCAAGAAGTAAAGGTAATTGCCCAAGGACGGAGTTTGCACGGGCCCACAAACATCACTATGCACAAGTTGCAACTACATGTGGCCCTAACTGAACCATCCTTTGGAAACTTCACACGCTGCATCTGACCCAAAATGCAGCATTCATAAACATGCTTGACAAGTGCTTCAAGAGGCAACAAAGGAGCAACCATATTAGATTTTTGCAAACGTAACAAATTGGAAAAATTCATATGTCCAAAATGTGCATGCCAAAGTTTTGCATCTGAAATAGACTTAGAATCCACAATTGCATTTGCAAAATTCTGCCCACACTTGTCATACAAAGTGAGCTTATACAGCCCACGTCATAAAATGCCAGATGCAACAATTTCATCACCAAAACCGAGATCATGTACTGTACATTTGTCATCCACAAATTTGACTACAAGATCAAGTCTAGAAAGTGTAAATACAGACAAAAGATTCTTCTTGATCCTGTTGGAATTAGGGTTGCAGAGAAATGCACACAGCTTGGAGAAGACAAAGGAAGCTCAAGGCACACAATAGTGAGTGTGTTACTTAGTGTGCAATGGAAAGATAGATAGCCCTAGAGTGATGGGCGTATATACAATGCTCGGGGGAAAAAACCTCCTAAAGAGGGAAAAAATGCCCCGGCGGTCCTAGTGTGTTCACACACATCACTACCACATGTATATGGTAACAAATCCCCCCTGGGGTGATGCGGTGAAGGAGAGCTGGCACATGAGTAAAGGGAAGTGCCATGCCCTGAGGACATGATCAGGCCACAAAAGGGAGTAAGCCCAAAGCTTTGCGGAAAGCTTCGAGCTTCTCACGAGACAATGCATTTGTGAAAAGATCTGCAAGGTTGTCCTGTGTTGGCACATAAGCCAAGCTGATCTCTCCTGCTGAGAGCCTCGCCCTGACATAGTGGTAATGCACCTCAATGTGCTTTGTGCGAGCATGAAAAACTGGGTTCCTCGCAACTGCCAATGCGCTCTGATTTTTAGTGTAGATAGTGTTGGCAGTGTCCTGTCCAACACCCAAATCAGCCATAAGGCGTCTGAGCCATACACATTCAACCATAGCTGTGAAGACTGCCCTCTACTCAGCCTCACAACTCGAAGTGGCCACAATAGGTTTCTTCTTGCTCAACCATGATATACATGAACTGCGAAGCATGAAACAAAAACCACTTGTGGACACTCGCGTGTCAAAACAACCAGCCCAATCTGAGTCCAAAAAAGCATGTAAGTCTGGCGGCAATGATCCCCCCTTCGGATAAAACAAGCCAAGATGTAAAGTGCCACTAAGGTAGCGGAAAATCCTCTTGACAGCCTGCCTATGCTTAGACCCTGGGCTATGCATAAATCTGTTGATCTGTGAGACTGCAAACTGAATATCTGACCTCGTGTTGCATACATAAATGAGGCAGCCAACAGCAATTTGGTAAAGAGTGACATCGGCAGGATCGCCAGCATCGTGTAGACTAAACTTCAAACCTGTTTCCATGGGAGTGAAAATAGGTTTGCAATCCTCACGTCCAAACTTACATAGCAATGTCTCTATGTAACTTTTCTGATACAAGGCAATACCACCATCACACTGCTTAACTGTATACCCAAGTAATGATGCAACAGCCCCAAGTCTTTCATCTTGAATCAACCTTAAATTCAACAATATGTCTCTCATTTGGTCCAGTGATCAGCAAATCATCCACATAAAGAACCACAATGAGAAGTACATCACCCTCACGCTTTACATACAATGTGCTTTCTGTTGGACTGTTACGAAAGCCTCGTTTGACCAAATGAGTGTCAGCTTTCTCATACCAAGCATGAGGAGATTGCTTCAACCCATACAAAGCCTTCTTACATCTGCACACTTTGTCCTCTTGTCCTTTTAAGACAAAACCGCGAGGCTACGTTACATAAAATTCCTCAAATATGTCACCATTCAAGAAAGCAGTAACAATGTCTCATTGATGTACATCCCAACCGAAATGAGCTGCCAATGCACATAGAAAACTCACAGTAGTCATACGACAAGTGGGAGCAAAAGTCTCTTCATAATCTATGCCTTTTTGCTATGCATAACCCTTTGCAACAAGTCGAGCCTTATGGCGATCGATCTCACCATCCGGCTTGCATTTCAACTTGTAAACCCACTTCGTACCAATGGCCTTTTTGCCAGGAGGCAAATCACATAAAGTCCATGTGTCATTTTCTATAAGTGCATCATATTCTGATTGCATGGAAGCCATCCAATTTTCTGAATTCTATGCTTCATCAAAAGACAGAGGCTCCTCAACATCATGTAAGCTAGACACAGCCAAAGCATAACAATCTGATGCATAAGATGCATGGCGAGAGCCTGAACGAGTACGACTAGACAAAGGTGCATCCAATTTACTGTCATGCAAAGTGTGCACCAGCCATTTTGGCATACCTCTAGCCTGCTCATTTTCAGCCCTTTCCTCATCAAGGTCATCATGTACATCTGCGTCGGTAATAGGCTGATCTGTAACATTTTTAGAAACCCCCATAGGCTGTACATTTGCCTCATTGGAACTTACATTCGTATTTCCACCACTGAAAAGAGGCAACAAAGTATCATAAATGTCCTGTGAGCTTACATTACTGTCTCTAGTACATGACAATAAGGGCTGAACAGAATCTTCCACAAACACTACATCCCATGAAACCACAATACGTTTTGTTTGCGGATGATATGACCTGTAACCTTTGCTTTCAGCACTATAACCAACAAACATACATTTGACAGCCTTATCATCCAATTTTTTGCGCTGCACTTGTGGCACCAAAGCATATGCCAAATAGCCAAAAACACGCATGTGCTCAATAGAAGGCTTTCTATCATGCCATGCTTCATATGGAGTAATAGACTGCAAAGCTTTCGTAGGACACTTGTTAAGTACATAAATGGCACACATGATGGCCTCAAGCCAAAAAGAATGCGGCAAAGCTTGAGTTTTGACCATACATCGTGCCATTTCCGTTAGTGACCTATTTTTCCTCTCAGCAACACCATTTTGCTGAGGCGTATAAGGCAATGTACATTGGTGTTTTATCCCACAACTAGCTAGAAATGCATTAAATTCATGAGACATATACTCCCCCCCTCGATAGGAACGGAGGGTGCCCATAGTACATTTCGAGACATTTTCAGCCATAGCCAGAAATTGTTTGAAGCACATAAAAATTTCGGACTTCGCTTTGAGTGGAAATACCCATGCATGCCTGGAGTAATCATCAATGAAAGTCACAAAGTAAAGGTAGTTTCCCAAGGACGGAGTTTGCATGGGCCCAAGCTGCAACCTGCATGTGGCCTGAACTGAACCATCCTTTGGAAACTTAGAACACTGCATCTTACCCAAAATACAGCCTTCACAAACATGTTTGATAGGTGCTTCAAGAGGCGGCAAAGAAGTAACCATATCAAATTTCTACAAACGCAGCAAACTGGCAAAATTCAGGTGACCAAAACGTGCATGCCAAAGTTTTGCATATGAAATAGCCCTTGAATCTGCAACAACATTTGCCAAATTTTGTCCACACTTGTCATAAAAAGTGAGCTTATACAGCCCACGACACAAAAGGCTAGATGCAACAATTTCATCACCAAAACTGAGATCATGAACTTTACATCTGTCATCCACAAATTTGACTACAAGTCCAAGTCTAGTAAGTGCGGATACAGACAAGAGATTCTTCTTGATCCCAGGTACATAAAGTGCATCACCAAGTGTGAAAGAACTGCCATTAGCAGCAGTAAGCACAATATTTCCAACTCCCTGAACCGGATAAGAGGCATTGTTGGCACAAGTGACTGAATTCCCATGAGGGACAGACTCGAGAGAGGTGAACAATTCACGATGTGAGGTAATGTGCTTTGTAACACCACTGTCGAAATACCACACATGTGAATTTGCAGCACAACTGACAAGCATGCATCATTGAAAACAGGATTGTAAGTGCACTCTGTGCTAAAAGCCCATTCTGCATCAACATCAGCATCACAATCTCCTTTCACAGAAGACTCAACAATGGATGCATTTGTAGTGGAACCAACATTTGCAGTGGAACCACCCTCTTTCTTCTTAGCCTCTTTTGGCTTCAACTTAGGACACGACTTGATCAAGTGATCATTAGCTTTACAATAATGGGAACACATCTTCTTTTTTCCCTTATCACCAGAATTTCCATACGAAGTGCTGCCAGTAGAAGCATTAGGAACATAATTTTTGCCACTTGCAGCAGAACCATAAGAAGTGGTTGCATTATTGTTACCACTTTTTCTTTGAGAAGCAATAAAAGCCTGTTCAACTGCACGCTTCTAGTCCTGGTTTTTCTGGAAAGTGACTCTTGCAACAGCAATGTGCATAATGCATGAAACTTGACAACTTATGGATTTCCTTGGGTCATCATTCTCCAAGTACTAGCAAAAGTCTGGTAGGAATCTGGTAAGGCATCAAGAACAGTCTGCACTAGGGAAGTGTCTGAAATGACTTCACCTACAGAAATGAGTTGCTCATTAATATCCTTGACACTAGCAAGGAAAGTGTCCATATCATCTTCTTCATGCATAATCTTCAAAGCCAACTCTTTATGCAACAAAGCAATTTTAGCCTCATTCCGACTTGCATAAAGACCAGCCAAAATATCCCAAGCCTGTTTTGCCGATTTTGCTAAATGGATGTGAGGAACAATGGTGCACTTCACAGATAACGCAATCAATGCATGAGCCTGCACATCCTTAACATCCCAACGAGCTTGTTCTATCGTAGGCAAAAAAACTCTAACAACAACAATCTTTGCAGCAAGACCTGCAACATCCTCAACATCGCCTACATCCTCAGAACCAGGACGTACATCAATGCCCTGCACAATATTCCAGACGCCCTTTGACACAAGAACGTGTTGCATCATATAAGCCTAGCTAGGATAATTGTCCCCATCCAACCTGTCCTTAGCAGCAAACTTCTTGAACACATCTGTGTTGTTGTTGTCAGCCATGGTAAATGCTGCACCTGACGTGAAAACTGCCCAAAAATAGGAGAAACGGAGCGGGAAGAACACGTGCTATATAGCACAAACGTAGAAGACTGTAAGGCACCTATTATGGAGAAAACAGCACTGACAAAAACTCTACACAAAATGACGAAATAGCCTGTGCAGTACTGCCTGTAGGGGAAATAGAGGCCGAATTGAGCCTGAATCAAAAATCTCGCCAAACCTCATTGTAATTGGAGAAAGTGAGTAGGCGTGTGCTGGAGCAGCTAGGGATTAAGCCCGAGAGGATGCACCTTGCTCTGATACCAATTGTTAGAATTAGGGTTGCAGAGAAATGCACACAGCTTGGAGAAGACAAAGGAAGCTCAAGGCACACAATAGTGAGTGTGTTACTTAGTGTGCAATGGAAAGATAGATAGCCCTAGAGTGATGGGTGTATATACAATGCTCGGGGGAAAAAACCTCCTAAAGAGGAAAAAAATGCCCGGCGGTCCTAGTGTGTTCATACACATCACTACCACATGTATATGGTAACAGATCCTAGGTACATAAAGTGCATCAACAAGTGTGAAAGAAATGCCATTTGTAGCAATAAGCACAATCTTTCCAACTCCTTGAACCGGATAAGAGGCATTGTTGGCACAATTAATTGAATTCCCATGAGGTATAGACTCAAGAGAGGTGAACAAATCACGATGTGAGGTAATGTGCTTTGTAGCACCACTGTCAAAATACCACACATGTGAATCTACAGCAACTGACATGCATGCATCATGGAACTGCATTTGTAGTGGAACCAGCATTTGCAGTGGAATCACCCTCTTTCTTTTTAGCCTCTTTGGCCTTCAACTTAGGACACTGCTTGATCAAGTGATCATTAGCTTTACAGTAATGGCAATGCATCTTATTTTTCCCAAGACCAGCCAAAATATCCCAAATCTGTTTTGTAATTTTGTTGAACAATTGTGGGGAGTAATAGTGCACTTCACATAGAACACAATCAATGCATGAGCCTGCGCAGCTTTTACATCCCAACGAGCCTGCTCAGCCGTAGGCAAAACAACTCTAACAGTAGCAAGACCTGCAACATCCTCAACATCGTTTGTATCCTTAGAACCAGGACGTACATCAATGCCCTGCACTATGTTCCAAATACCCTTCGACACAAGAACATGTTGCATCATACAATCCCACATAGGGTAATTGTCCCCATTCAATCTGTCCTCAACAGCAAATATCTTGAAAACATATGTGTTGTTGTCAACCATGGTGGTGAATGTTGTATCTGATGTGAAAATTGCCCGAAAAGAGGAGAAGTAGGAACAACACGTGCTATATTGCACAAACTGTAGAAGATTGTAAGGGACTTGTTATGCAGAAAACGACACTAATAGAATTTTTGCGCAAAATGACAAAATAACATGCATAGTAGTGCCTGTAGTGGAAACGGAGACTGAAATGACTCCAAATCTACGAGCACTCACCAAAGCTCACAGTAATTGGAGAAAGTGAACAGACGCATGTTGGAGCTACTGGCGACTAAGCCCGAGAGGATGCAACCTGCTCTGATACCAATTGTTGGAATTAGGGTTGTAAGAAAACACACAAAGCTTGGAGAAGACAGAGGAAGCTCAAGGCACACAACAGAGAATGTATTACTTAGAGTGCAATGGAAAGATAGATAGCCCTATAATGATGGGCATATATACAATGTAGGGGGGAAAAAACGTCCTAGAGAGGGAAAAAATGCCCCGGCGGTCCTAAGTGTGTTCACACACATCACTACCACATGTATATGGTAACATCATCCTGAGGACATACTGGTCGTATGGTCCACCTGACAATGAGTTCAATGATGATTCACCTTGAAAATGCTTGAAACAACTGTATAAGTATATAAGAATCACATCCTGGTTGAAAAAGTTTATTTTTGTGTTGGGTATGGAAAAAATCATGTTTTTTTCTCTCAACCTTGCATCACTTGGTATTTGGAACTGTAAACTTGGCACACATGTCCAGCTTAGGGTAAAAACAAACTCCTGATGAAGATCTTATGCTTTGGAAGTCCCCATGTACAGTATGATAGAAGTCTCTCAGACACAAGTTCTAAATCTAATCCCAAGCTAGTGAAGGTAGCCTAAAACACATTACAAAGTCATCAGCTAGCTCATAACACTCAGTATAAGGTGTTACATGAGTTTCACCTTGTTTAGAAGGTAAATATAGGAAACATGGAAAAAATTGCGATTTCCTCCCTGGTAAAGTCAAAATGCTATCAAGTTTGGAATTTGAAGCTATACATGTAGAACCCTATTGAATCAAGACCTATCCCAAAGGTTTCACACCCATTGGAAAAGTGCAAAATCCTCTGAGCAAACTCCATGCTTAGCCAAGTGACTGAAGTTGACCTAACCCATGCCAAGCTCACCAAATTCAGAATGGAGATCACTACAAGAGGTTGTGTGCTCTTGTGACGCTGTTAGCGACGGAAATACACTGGGTTTTTATAACCCCCGGCGTCGCTAAAACCGTCGCTACGAGCGTCGCTACGAGAGCGTCGCTATAGGCGTCGCTACATGCGTCGCTATATAGTGACGCACATAGTGACGCTCATAGCGACGGTTATAGCGACGTTTACACAGAAGACTATAGCGACGCTACAGAGCCATAAATAGCGACGCTTATAGCGACGCCCGAGAGATTTTTTTTTTTGGTGGCAGGGCATTGAATGCCCTGCCACCCATCAACCATATTGTACTTGATTCAGTTTTTAAAAAAAGTGCAAGGGTAGATAATAGACCCAAATTAGTCACCCACAAGACGCATTGTTTGCAAAATTGACAATTGTACACATCATAGGCAAAATGAATTGATTGGCAAATGTAATAATGACAATTGTACAACATCATAGGCATAAAGAATTGATTGGCAAAAGGAACTGCGGTGACAAATGTAATAATATACATGGTTCAAAAGGACATATAAAATCCGTCTCATGATACATAAGCTATGAGAAACCCTAAACTAATGCTATCTAGCTACGGCTAAACTGACGTCATCTAGTCAGACGTCTCATCGCGTCCAAGCGGTGTATCTGTCGGATTCTGCAAAAAAAGACAATAAAACAGCTTTCAGTAAGTATAAACATATAACGACATTTATAAAACAATACAAAAAATAAAAAAGAGTAAACCCTAATACTAACCATGCCGCCGCGAGAACTGAGAATGTCCATCAGGGCGTTTAAGCCCTTCCTGCCTGCGTACTCGCGCTCGTACGGTGTGGGATCACGTCCTGTCATCGACCACTGTCAAAACATACAAAGATTTCATTATGTTAGAATTAAAAAACTCATAAACCCTAAACTACCGAACATAAAGAGCAATGTGAAAACACTTACAAAATCGGCCTCAAATGATGCCCATCCACCGCTCCCCAAGTGGTGCAAGCTCCCTGCCTCTACTCGCGCTCTGGCTGCATCCTTTTGTTGCTTCCACTTGTCGGGATTCTCGCGCACTGGTTTCTTCGCATTCTTCCAATCTTCTTTGGCTAGCCAATCTGGCCTGTTCCACCCATTCTTGATTGCTTTTTGCACTTCGGAACACTTGTGTTTGCAGTATTCGCGCATTCGAATCTTCATCAGGTCTTCATTGAAGCGCTGATCCCGTGTTGGAACGGGAAACTCATCATGAAGTATGCTGATGACTCTATTTTTTAAATCACTTGGTACTTCACTCCATTTGTTTAGTATGTAGTGTCTAAACAGCTGAGAGCAAAGACCACGCATGCGCGAGATCACCTTCTTGCCGTCATCATCCATGATGATGCCGCCGCTGATGTCGACGGAGTAAGGCAAGCCCTCTGGCCGGTGACGCGTGAACCTGGGTGTCCCGACAGGGGTCTCTAGCGGCGTGTCGATGGGGGTACAGACGTCAGGTGTCTCCACCGGCGTCTGGGCCCCGAAGCGAGGAGTGTCGAGTGGGGTGGCTCCTGGCGGAGTAGGTAGAGGTGTGTAGCTTCTAGGAACAGTCAGCCGTGCAAAACCTGGCGTAGATGGCGATGTTGTGGCTGGTGTGGGGGCGGGCAAAGAAGGGGAGGGTAAAGAGCCTCGTCGAACACGAGGCGGTGTGGAGGCATTGGTGGCGGAATCCCCACAACAACCGCCACCGCCACCACTAGAGCGCCGGTGTCTAGACGAGTGTGAAGCTCGTCTCGTCGACGCCGAAGCTTCGGAGCGCGCCGAATGCTCCGAAAGAGAGGGAGATGCGGATGGAGTAGGAACGCGCAATGATGCGCCAGAGCGATGACGCTCCACGTACCACTGTCTCTGCTGCGGTGACAAAGAAGAAAGAAACTCCTCACCATCCATACCTGCATTAAACACACGGAGGAGTAGACAATGACGCAAAGACCATTAAATACAATGACGTAATGACACATATAAATACAATGACGCAATGAATCGAGTGATAGAAGAGGCAAGTCGAAAACTCAGAATTTTCAATCAAAAGATGTGAGCGCGAGTAGAAAAGAGCGTTATACACCATGGAAGGTACTTAGAGAGCCAGAGCTTTTACAACACGGAGCAAAATTGTTCAAATACAATATTTGTGGCTTTAAGAGATCTCTCTCTCATCCTCGCATAACTCAGCATAACTTCCTATATCTATATAAAGCTCTCCGTTTAAACACATATCCTCTGTTTCATTTTGTAGCTCCTCTGCATGCACCCCATATAGAGTAGTAGCATCTTGATGCTCGTCTGGCACCACCGCAGCGGCTTCTGATTGAGCATCTTCTCTGATCTCCTCCATTGATGTCGTTGTGATTGGCACATGGTAGCCTTCATACGTCCTTGCACTACGAGGGGCTACCTCTATGATGTACCACCAATTTGATGTAGACTTTGTAGGATGAAATATTACCTGCCAGAGCCACATAACTTACATGAGAGCTTTCAAGCACATAACTTGTAAAAGGGGGATGTTAACTATTTACATACTTACTTGTTCACAATGCTCGGGTAGTACGAAAGTGTCTCTTAGGTCAGTCCATTTCTTAGTAGAATCCACCTCAAGAAAACCAAACTCTCCTCTACGCACAGTAGCGTTGCGACCCTCCATGATTATCTTGAACCATTGCACGTCGAACAAGTCGACAAAAAATCCTCTGTAATCGATCCTCAAAATCTCTTGCAGCGTGCCGAAGTAAGTGAGTTCCGCCACCACAGGATCTGCATCAGAGGAACGTCGTCGACTAGAATGTTCAAATTTTGCCATGATTCCACAATCTTGAGTAAAACGCTTTTTGTCGATTCGTTGCACCCTAAAATGTCGACCTTTACACCATGCTGCTGTGTATGACTTATACTACAACGAACAAAGATTATGAGTGGCCGTTCAAACGTTTATAAATAAAGTCACTTGCTAGTCGTACATTGCAAACTTACCTTGGTCGCACAACCCCGAGAGTACTCCCACTCTTCTTCAGTCACTTCGTCACCGCATTGTTGTGCGCTTTTCAATTGGTTGTGCAACCATCTTAAGCTCATGAAGGTTGGTAGGCTCTCCAGAACCGCTGGATAGTGCATCGGTGGTCGTCTTCCCCGTCTCCACTCGATTCGTGCCCTTTGTCGCTCTTGCTTTGCATCCTCATATTGTGAAATCCACTTTTGCATCACTGGATTGTGAAGCATGCAAAATCGGTTGATTTTAGCCTCTAGATCTTCCGTCATCTTCTTCTCAACACCGAGATTGCACATGACAATCCCAGATATGCGCTCATCATCTATGGTTCGCCATAGCGTGTTCCGGGATTTATCAAATCCGTCTAGCCACTCTCCAATGTACACTAGGGACTCTGATACCAACCAACCTTCTGCCATGCTATCCTCCGGACGTGCCTTTTGACGCACATATCCCTTAAGCGTTTTCATGAAACGCTCTAAGAAGAACATCCATCTGGAATGAACTGTGCCAGCTATTTCCACCTCATCAACTATGTGAACAAGAAGATGCACCTGAATGGTTAGCATTGTAGTAGGAAAATGTTTCTCAAACATGCACACAAGCTCCGCAGCATTTAGTTTGGCGAATGGTATGGAGTCTACATTGATCTCCTTTTGTGAGATCCATTGCACCAGCTTTGCAAGTTTGTAGATTGTGTTACGGATGTCGAGAGACAAACATCCCTCAATGGCAACCGGTAAAATAAACTGTAAAGTATGTGCATCAATGATATTAAAGTCCATATTTTATGCAATGATATTAAAGTCCACTATGAACGTACCTGACACATTTTATGCCAATCGTGTGACTTCAAACCGGTAAGCTTTCCTTCTTTAGTAAAACACATTCGGAGCGAGTGCATTACGCCAGTGGGGGTCCGCAAAGATCGAATGGTCTCTTTTACTTTGCATTCTTGGGCTCCTGTGAAAATCCATGGTGCTTTAGGGAGTTTTATCGATCCATCAGACGCTGTTTGCGGCCAATATTGCTCCATACGATCCACATTTCTAAGGTCAACTCTGGCTCCCAAAGTATCTTTCTTGCCGGTCAGATGGTCCCATAGTAGATTACCCACATTCTTGAATATGTGCATTGGATCGAGCAAGTGATTGATCATGAGTCGGGGCCAGTATGGTAACTCGTACCATAGAGATAGTCTCTTCATCCCTGGAGGCAATCCGTCATCGCACATCTCCTTCTGCTCTAACCATGCTTGTGCAGACATCCTTGGTGGCTCTCTTCCCAAAAAGCCGTCGCGTAACACATGATTCTCTGGAAGATACGCTTGATGATCTTCGTAGATTTGCTTCTTCAGTGAGGGTGCCCTACGTGCATTCAGTCTAGGTCCACATGTGACACATGCTCTGTATCCGCTTGTTTGAAGCCCTGCATGTATACACATGATAATAGATCAACTATGGGAAAAAACAAGATTTACAGTGTCTGAGTGAGGAGTGTCAATAGATCACCTGAGCATTCTGTTAGCCCGGGATAGTCATGCATGGTCCACATTAGAATGCCTCTGATCAAAGCATTCCGTCGTCCTGTGTGTCGGCTCATATCCACCACCTCTATGCCAATCCACAATTGTTGTAGCTCTTCCAATAGTGGACGAAGATACACATCCATATTCTCCACTTTATATCGCCCTGGCACAATCAAGCTTAGCCATAGGTGCCCCTGTTTCGTAGTCAACCACGGGGGAATGTTGTAGTTGACGATGACAACGGGCCATACACTGTAAGATGTTGATCTTTGACCAAATGGATTTACTCCATCCATAGCCAGGCCTAAGCGCAAATTTCGAGCTTCCCTGGCAAAATCCGACCATGTTCCATCTATATGTTTCCACGTTGCGCAATCTGCAGGAATTCGTAGCACACCATCCGAAGACTTATTCTCCTCATGCCATGATGCTAGGGCGGCCATGGACTTACATTTGAAGAAATGCTTGATGCGAGGAAGCAGAGGGAAATGTCGCAAAACCTTTTGTGGAATTTTTGTCCCGTGGAGATCTACTCGATATCTTTCGGAATCACATTTCGGACACTTCTCCATGTCTATGTATTCCCCTATGAAAAGAATGCAGTCATTAGGACAAGCGTGGATAGAATTGTAATCCATCCCCAAGTTTCGCAAAATCTTTCTTGCTTCATCTCGGGAATCTGGCATCACATTGTCAGCTGGTAGTATGTGCTCTTTCAGCAATCTACACAACATAAAAATATGATACAGTCGTGTAAAAATCTATCAGATCATTATACATTTATAGTTTTATTAAAGTAAACTATTTGTAATAGATCACCTGAAAAGCGCTGTGACGCTAGTGTCACTCCATCCAAACTTTGCCTGCATGTTGAGAAGAACCAGGAGTGCTTTCAATCTAGACATACATGCTCCATTATACAATGGCGTATCGGCTTCACTTTTCATATCATCATAGATAAGCCTTTCTGAATCCATGATCGTCTCGATCATTTCATCAATCTCGGGCTCAAACATTGCCTCGTTGGGAATGTGCTCTGCATGATCATCCCCCGAGCTGTCAGAGGCTACATCTTGTGGCCTCACATATGCTGCTTGACCAAAGCGCCTGCGAACACGTCTATTGGGTTGCAAGATTGCTGCTTGTTGGCCAGCGTCAGAGTCCGACGAGTTATAATTGGCAACAACTCGATCTATAATAGATGGATCGAACTCGCCAAATTCGCGAACGTGCTGCAAAGAAACACGTCTTGTCCGTCGCACAGCATGCTTGCATTGATTACAAGGACATAAGACCCTCGTTGAGAGATAGGTGTTTCGGTTGGACGGTCCCACATCCTCGTCGCTACTCATAATGAGGATAAAAAACTTATAACCTGGACAACAAATTTAATATTCTATTGGCATTCTTCGTCTTATCTCTCTCTCTCTCTCTCTCTCTCTCTCTGTCTCTCTCTCTCTCTCTCTCTCTTTACCTCACATTCTCTAGTCATGTCCAATCCCCGCACACCTCGGTCTAGAGGTGCACGGAGATCAGAACCACCGGGTTATAATCTCGTCTTTATTGGTCAATACCTATATTTGTGGGTACAAGAAATCTACACACCCACGTCTACATGATACTGCATGTAGTGGACAAAACCCCTTTGCCTCTTCTCTAGCTGTAGCACTTCACAGCATCTTAACATCTTTTCACAAGTAGATCTTTTCACTGTTCGTCTAACTCTAAACCCTAAACCGTAAGTAATTCTTGCGTGGACTCGATCTAACGTAAATAAGCGTAAATCTAAATAAACGTAAATCTAACTAAAAATAAACCTAAATCTAATTTAACGTAAGTCTACATCTAACTTAATCTTTAACGTCTTTTGGGATAGTTTCCTACGACGTTAAAACTCTCTTCTTCTTGTGTGTGTGTGGGTAAACCTAAATAAACCTAAGTCTAATCTAATATAACATAAATCTAAATCTAACGTAAATTATGTTATATTAAAAACAAAGAACTAAACTAACAGGGATTATAAGAACCTTAAAACTGATTTAACACATAATTTTTCACATAACTCGGCAAGAGTTGGCATTCTCATCACTAAAGATGTGAGAATTAACTTCCGGCGGTGACGCTGCCTCATCTCCATCCACATCTGACGACAGCAATTGGCCCTTTAGACCGTTCTTGCTCTTGTTACTAACTTTGAAGTTGCTGTTGAATGACTAGAGATTGTCTAGATAGTCATTGTGTCGGGGATGTAGTGATTCTTGCCGCCCTGAAGATCCACCTTCTTCCCTATCTTCTGAAGACATTTCACCAGTACTTTTGGATCGACGGAGCCCACCATGAGTGAAGGCAGCAATACCCTATATTCCATTGAGGGCTTTCTTCACCCGCTTCATGCAGGCATCGCAGTCTATGGAGACCTAAATCTAATCTAATATAACGTAAATCTAAATCTAGCGTAAATAAACGTAAATCTAGTTAAAAATAAACCTAAATTTAATTTAATGTAAGTCTACATATAACCTAATCTTTAACGTCTTTTAAGATAGTTTCCTACGACGTTATAACTCTCTTCTTCTTGTGTGTGTGCGCGTGTGTGGATGTGTGTGCCAATAAAAAGAGATAAATGGTATAACCTTTCTATCACCCATGCCAAGTATGATAGATTGATTATGCCATTTCCCTCTTGAATAATAGGTCTTGAGTTCAACTCCTCGTCGGCTAGATCTTTAGGTCTTTTAATTTTAATTAGTTTCCTACGACGTTAAATTAGTTTCTCTCTCTTTCTCTCTCAATGTGTGTGCGTTTTTTTGGATCGTATGCATGTTTTCTCTCTCTTTTCCTCTCTCAATGTGTGCATTTTTTGTTTATGCATATTCTCTCTCTCTTTTCCTCTCTCAATGCGTGCGTTTTTTGTTTATGCATGCTCTCTCTCTCTTTTTCTCTCTCAATGTGTGTGTGCATTCTTTGTTTATGTATGTGTGTGTGCGTTTTTGTTTTTGTTTGTACTCTCTCTCTCTCTCTCTCTCTCAAAAACACTATGTGTGTGTGTGTATGTGTGTGTGTGAGAGAGAGAGAGGGAGAGAGAAAGAGGGGAAGGGAACATGAGAATGAGGAGAGGGAAGGAGCATACCTGGCTCTCCTTCCTCTCCTCGTTTGTGTGTGTGTGTGTGTGTGTGTGGAGAAGAAAAAGAGAGAGAGAGAGAGAGAGAGAGAGTGAGGGAGAGCGTTACCTGCTCCTTGCTTGAGGGCGCCGAAAAACTCAGATCTAAGATCTGAGTTTTTGGGCGCGCTCGGTTATTTTTTTAGCCCACCCGGCGTCGCTATGAGCGTCGCAAATTTCTTTGTAAATTTGCGACGCTCATAACGACGCCGTGAATTTTTTTTTCGAGCGTCGCTGTGTGAGCGTCGCTAATATGAATAGCCTCTTGTAGTGGATGGAGGAATAATCTCTAACCAATGTGAGAAGTGCACCTACCAAGTTTGGTGACTGATACATGCCAAATGTGAAAAAGGTGAAAATAATCATGATATTTTTGAGTAGAGATTAATCAAAAAGTTCAAGGAGGATTCAAACACGGATACCTGTTTGGAACAGCATATGGAACATCTCTATGAAGCCAAAGTGGAAAAATCTCACATCTACACCAACCATGGTGTCAAACACTTGAAACAAAAGAGTAAAACCTTGACTAGGACCAAACCTCCTATCTAAATCACACCAAATAAAAAATGGAGCCTATAAGAGTAGTGTACATTACGTCCATGCAATTAGCACTTCAAAAAACTCACCTGTGTAGAGGCTTGAGAAAAAAATGCAATTTTTTCTCTTTTGTAGAGGCCTTTCTATTTTGCATGAAAATTGATTTTCTTTTGCAATTTTTGAGTTTTTGCATCATTAGTACATGAATTTTGAACAAAGTGGCACATTAATCAACTTATTAGATACATGGAAAATGAGAAAGCATCACTTTAGTCTCTGAATAATCTTGATCTATGACAACTATTCATAGGAGCTATGAAGTTCAAATCTAAAGGCAACAAGAACAAATGAAGTAGCACAAAGTATTTGGAGCACACCCACCATTTATTGTTCTTTGAGACTCTCAAAGAAGCCTCCACCTACATTGTAAAGGAAAGGACCTACATTGTAAAGGAAAGGCTTGAGCTTGAAGGAACATCAGTCTACGAACTCCTATAGGGATCAGAGAACAACATGGTCACACTCCCCACGACCCCTTGAGAAGCCTACAACCTAGCAAGGAAGCTATGGGTTTTACATACTGGCGAGCAAGTATTTCCGAGCAACAAAATAATCGAGCAAGTCCCTTCAAACATTTTTTATTACCTAGAGTGAATTGCATAAGTGTAAGCGGGGTTTCCATTGTTGAAAACTAATCCCACAATTAAACTCAAATACCATGGAGCCAAGATTGGAGCCAATTTCAAGGTTGCCTCCCTCCTAGCTATGTGAGCATCTACTTCATTCAATGACATCACGGCAATGTTAGTGCTCTCGCTTTCATCACCACAAAGATCATTGTCATCAAAGTGCTCTGTGACTAACATGGAGCACACTTGATCAATGCATAGAGGATCGTGAGTCAGAAACCCTCTTCCTTTTCTTTGAGAGACTCTCCTACTTGTAGGACTACACCCAAGTTTTCAAAAAAATAAACAACCCCTTAAACCACTGCACAATCACTACTAAAGATCGTATTTTACACATTTATCATGTAATCAATATACTCATTGTAATTAACACACTCATTCTATGTTGAAAACCAAGCATGAGGTAAAGTCTAGCTATGAGCAAGCCATGATAACAAAATAATAGCATATCTTGATTCTTATGAGAAGATACCAAAGATGAAGTTGCAGTATTATAGTATCAATGACATTTTCCAGTGGATTTCCTCCTTCTTCCCTTCCTTTCAACAGGTTGTTTTGATTTTTCAACTGGCTCAAGGCTAAAGTTTTTTCCCGAACACCAGGCCGCCTTGAAGAGCAAACTAATATAAACCGTACCCACTTTAGTTAACATAAAAATATTCCACCATGCCTTATTGAACCAAACGTGCAGACCTCTATTCTAAACACCCTCGATAGAGCATAGCGCACACTCTCTCTCTCTCTCTCTCTCTCTCTCTCTCTCGTGGGATAGTTTCCTACGACGTTAAAACAATCTTCTTCCCCTCTCACTCCTCTCTCTCTCTCTCTCTCTCTCTCTCTCTCACATGGCGCTCGCCTCTCTTCCTATGTTGTAGCACCATAGAGTAGACAAGGACAAGAGGTTCCCACAAGCAGCCTTGCTGCATTACTGATGGGAGGAGTTTTCGCCAAACGCACGTGAAGGAGGGTCGCAAGTTGGGGTAGAAGAAGATGCTACCTAGTGGGGGGATTGCATGGTAGTGAGGGCAGGGTCACCAGAGCAACATAGGATAGGCTTGGTGAAGGAGTAATCTTCATACTATGGACATTTTAAAGAGCTAACTATAGGAAGTATCGTATTGAGGGGTGAGGAGGAGGCTCATGCTCGTGAGGCCCACACCCAAGCCGACTCTCTCTTTCTCTCTCTCTTTTTTTTCCTGCAAGACATATCTCATACATCTGCTATTAAAATCATCCGGGAAATGAACGTTGGTTTTGGGGGTTTCTAGTCAAAACCTAAGTTTAGCTATACCGGATGATGAGCGAGGCCTACAGCCACCCTCAAATTCCTCACGAAAGGGTTTGATGGGGGATCTGGCTTGTTAGGATCAAAGCTTCTTAAGCGAGAGCACCTCTCGACGAGAGTTGCCACGAATCACAACACGCACTGTAACCTCTTGTCTAGGCTGGAATAGCTACCGTAGTTTCTCCAAGCCACCCGAGAAGCCCGCGTCTTGGGGCGGCAAAAATGCATCACGTCCACTCGGCATGGTGTCCCAATATCCACAGGCATCACTTTTCGGATGGTCGCTTGGAATGTGTTTGGGTCTCCAGGTTTGGGCATCTTCTTAGGATCAATGTGTCATCATAATAGCTACTACTATTGGTGTTGTTGAACCGAGTTTGAAGGGAATGACTCGCTCGCAGAGAATCTCTCTCTCTCTCTCTCTCTCTCTCTCTCTCTCTTTGAGAAAGATTGTGTGTGACTCAATACTGAATGCCCCTCCTAAAGAGAGAGGTAAACAAATGACAACAGGGAAACAATAAGCATCTCAACAAAGCCCAATACATCGCCAAATAAATTGAATCATTTGAAGCTTACGTCTTACAGCAGTCTAGTTCACTCCAACTCTGGGCCAAAGTCCCAAGCAGCTTCAGTCAGTCTAGCATTTTCCACTTCAATTGCCAATTCATGCAACCCTGCTTCGGCATAGATGTTTGAGAGCATAACATAAGGAGACACAGAATTGGGCATTATTCTGATAGCCCCATCAAAAGCTCGCTTTGCTAGATCTAATTGCCATGCATTCGGCATGCAATCAGTATGCAAAACCAGAGGGCATAATCAGCTTCTGTCAACATTTGCTCCAACATGTTCTCAACCAGGTCTATCATAATACTATAGTGTCTTAGGTCCGGATGTATACCACTATCTTGCATCATGGAAACAAAAATTTGAACAACTAAAGAGACATCGCCAGCATAGTTGCAAGCGGAAAGGGCTGCACTGAAAGTTACATCATCTGGCTCTAGGCCTGCTAATTCCAGTCCTTCAAACATTTGCAGACAAATTGAATCACTCCCATCTCCTTTATTTCCATTGAATCACTCCCATCTCCTTTATTTCCAGCACAAGACACATTCCATAATATTATATCAGGTTTGCTGGCTTATCAAAAATTGCATAACGATCTCGTATGCTTGCACGGCCCCCATATGCATGAATAAGGGGCGAAGTGGCTGTAGGTAAATTAAGGGTGGCTGCAGCCGAGGGCAAGCTATCATGCCCCCAAGAGACAATGTCAAAATGAACTTGTTTGCAAGTTAGAAGACTTCCTGCTTCACTGCAAGCTTGTAGAACATATAATAGTACAAATATATCCACAGACACAGCCTCCTTTAAAGCTTCGAAAAGTCACAAAGCTTTCATGCTTTGATCTTGCTCAACATACATTGAGAGCATCGCAGTCCATGACATGACATTCCGCACCCTGAGGTTATCAAACAAACCCTCTGCTTCCTCAAGCGCACCACATTTTCCATTCAAGCTTAGAGCGGTGGATCTCTCTCTCTCTCTCTCCACCCCATTGAGCGTGGCATTCAAAAAGGTGACGACAAACTGGCTTGAAGTTTTTTTTTATACAAAAGGGACCTTACCCGTATGACCCTACCCGGCCCTGGCTAGGGCCCTTTTTTATAAAAAAAAGCTTCAAGGAGACCAGATGGGAGCTGATGTTCTTAACATGCAAAGAAAGCGACCTTTTTTTAATAAAAATATGAATGTTATGAGATCCATCACGTAAGGACATATTTAAAAAAAATGTTGAAATCGGCTCTACTGATCCAGGTTGGTGAAAGAATCTCGAGCACGAGAAAAACTTGCTCGAACCAGTCCGCGTTGGTGCGGACTGGTTTCGAGAGGATTCAGCAGGGAGCGGCGACTATGGTCGGCAATGAAGCCTAGCTCGGGAGAGGCATGGGATTTTGCGCTACGGTATCTAGATGCATGTGAGTTTCATAAGAGAGGGGACGAGCAGAGCTGAGCATTTGAGCAGGGCTGAATTGCGATGGGCCAAGATGATCCGAGAATTTTGATGAACGTGGAGTTCTTTGGGAAAGCAGGTGAGGAAGTTGGGTGCCAGGAGGCTCAGGGCACACGTTTCATGTATTGCAGCAACTACAAGGAGCTCATTTACAATTGCAATAAGAAGCTGGCCTCAAATAATTGTCTCACCTCTTTGAGCATGCAGAGATGATGTCGCACCTCGCCACCCACGGCTGCCTAAAATACTTCATCAGCACCGTAAGATTTTTCTTGAGCTTCAACAACATCCAGTGGTCATACGACTTTTCTTGAGCTTCAACAACATCCAATGGTTGCATCTGTATCATGGATGTCACCCTTTCCTCTCATTTTTTCCCCTTCCTCCTCCTTGCCCTCAGTCAAAATCCCTCCTGGCCTCAGTCAACAACTTGCTCAAACTAGTCCACGCCAGTGCGGACTGGTTTTGAGAGGTTTCAGAAGGAAGCAGCGGTTGTGGCCGGCGATGAAGCCTAGCACATGAGAGGCATGGGATTTTGTGGCCAATGAAGAATCCTAGCTCAACGTCCGTGTTCAATGTCACCCATCTTGGCTTCCCTCACCTCCACATCTTGATTTTTGAATGGTAGAATGCATGCTGGTTGAACTCAACATTTGAAATTCTAACTTATACTCACAAAAATCCTTCACGAAAGAAACCCTTTTACGTGCTAAACTTAACCAAAATTGCACCAGTCGACACACTATGTTGTACTAAGCTGAATCATTTGATAGGAGTCGAGGCAGCATGATTTTCAAAGAATGTAGACCGTGACGTGAATTATCCTCCCTCATAGCCACCCATCATTGCGTTCTTCACCCTCTCTCGCCATGTGCACCACCCTCACCAACCTAAACAACTCTCCTCTCTGTTGCATTAAGCCCTTACGTTAGTACTTGAATACCATTCAAATTTCTCTTTGTGGAATATGTGAAACATTCTTTGATACCATGTGAATGCACGGGAGGTTGTCCTTTACACAAAATGAGGTTGTCCTCTGTCACAAAATGGAAATAAGGAGAGAGAGAGAGAGAGAGAGAGAGAGAGAGAGAGAGAGAGAGAGAGAGTAAGAGTATGCATAGAGATAGGTGGTAGTTGGTTATGATTTATTGCTTCAGTTAAATAGGGGTGACGATCAATGTGGGGGGTGGTTCAACCATCCACCAAAACAATGGCTCCTTGCAAGTGTGTGGCTTTTTAGCCAGCCCCATGGGAGTAGCAATCTGCAGTGAAGGTCCTAGTAAGTATGGAGCCTGATTTACCCTTGTAATTTTCTGTGGTAAAAGTGCACATTTGTAAGGCTCCCATTATGAGGAGAAGCCATCGTGCGTGAAGGAAAATCACTCACCGGAAACCAAAATTTTCATGGACAAGAATCAGGGGCAACTTTAAAGGCCTCAGGGGCGGAGGCCCCCAAAACTTTTTTTCGCCGGAATATTCTTTTTCGCGGGAATATTATGGCCTGACCGCGGCCGGAAAGTGGTCGGAAAACAACCGGTCGGTTGGCCGGTGGCCGGTAGTCAATGGCCGGTGGCCGGTGGTCGGAAGTCAATGGCCGGTGGCCGGTGGCCGAATTCAAAAGCGGACTTGTATTCTCAAGGGCGGCCACACATGGGCGGATTGGAGGGTCCAATTTGGACTTATTCGCACAAGGGCGGCTACACATGGCTGTCTCTCATAAGAGAGGGCAGCCCTTTTGGCCTATAAAAGGAGGCCATTTCTAAACACATTTCATAGTGTGAAGTTGATGCAACAAGGTGAGTGTGAGGTGGTGAGAGTGAAGCAAGGCGGGAGCTCCATTAAGGGTATAATCCCTTTGTAAACTACTTCTTGTTTTGAAGTACTAAAGCCATTGAGTGGCTGCTTTCCCGTGGACGTAGCCCACATTGGGTGAACCACGTATATCGTGTGTACTCTCTCTCTCTCTCTCTACTCTATAATCTCGTGTATATAAATCTGTCTCTCTCCATTAAGTAATCTACTCAATTATCTATTTAGCTACGTCTTATTTCCTAACAACTGGTATCAAAGCAAGGTTTGCTCGTAGCTAAATTATCTCAAGGAAAGGATTCCTTGAATTGAGTGGGAGTTATGGCGGAGGAAGGGAAGCTCAAGATTGAGAAGTTCAATGGCAAAAACTACCAACATTGGAAGATGCAGATTGAAGACTATCTCTACCAAAAGGACCTCTATTTGCCACTACGCGGTCTTGCGAAGAAGCCCGCAACAATGGCAGATGAAGCATGGATTGTCCTTGATCGAAAGGCACTGGGAACAATCTGGTTAAGCTTGGCGTCAATGGTGGCCTTCAATGTTTCGGAGATGAAGACCACGGAGGACTTGATGAAGTCACTTGACGACTTCTACGAGAAACCATCGGCATCCAATAAGGTATTTCTTATGAAGCGCTTGTTCAATCTAAAGATGGCAGAGAATGGTTCAGTTGCAGAACACCTAAATGACTTTAACACAAACATAAGTCAACTTCGATCAGTGAAAATCAATTTCGATGACGAAGTACGAGCTCTCCTTATACTATCATCTCTACCGGATAGTTGGGACAGCCTTGTGATGGCTGTAAGTAATTCTATCTCTGGCACAAATACTCTTAAGTTTGATGATGTCGTGGGTGTTCTCCTAAGCGAGGAAATGCGAAGGAGAAGCACAGGAGAATCATCAAGTGCTGCACTATCAGTGGAAACAAGAGGAAGGCTTAAGGAGAGGTTCAAAAACCAAAAGGGTCGTGATCGCTCAAGGCGGAGCAAGTCACGCACAAAGTCAGTTCTTGAATGTTGGAACTGCGGCAAGAAGGGCCACGTCAAGAAGGATTGTTGGTCCAAGAAGAAGAAGGAGAAAGAGTCTCAAGACAACAAGCCAACATCGGAGGCCAATGTGGCAGGTAAAGTAGAGCAAGATGCTCTAATTCTCTCATTAGACAATGTGTCTAATTCCTGGATAGTAGATTCCGGGGCTTCATTCCATGCGACACCACACAAGCAACATTTCCAAGACTACACCAAAGGTAATTTTGGGTATGTATACTTGGGAGATGATGAAGCTTGTGAGATTGTTGGCAAAGGTACAGTTTCTGTCAAAACTGCTAACGGAAATGAATGGAAGCTTAAAGATGTTAGGCGTGTTCCTTCTCTTCGCAAAAATTTGATCTCTACAGGACAATTGGACGATGAAGGTCACAACATTGCATTCGGAAACAAACGGTGGAAGATCTCAAAGGGATCTTTGGTGGTTGCCAAGGGTGAAAAAGTCGGTACACTTTACTTGTGTACTGTTAGCACGCAACCTTCTGCTTGTGCAGCAACTACAGAAGTTGACAGTGCGGTGTGGCACTACTGACTTGGGCATATGAGTGCCAAAGGAATGCAAATCCTTCAAACAAAGAAGCTTCTACCAGGTTTGAAAGAAGTGGACTTAGAGTTCTGTGAAGATTGTGTTTATGGTAAACAAAAGAGGGTAAAATTTCAAAAATCAAGAAATAAAAGAAAAAATAATAAACTTGAGTTGGTTCATTCTGATGTTTGGGGTCCTGCAAGTACACCATCACTTGGTGGCTCATTGTACTATGTAACATTCATAGACGATGCGACTAGAAAAACATGGGTTTATGTCATGAAGAATAAATCCGATGTATTTTCCATATTTCAAAGGTGGAAAGCCTTTGTGGAGAATGAAACAGGTACCAAGGTTAAATACCTCAGATCCGACAGTGGAGGCGAATATTGCAGCCAAGCTTTTGAAAGCTTTTGTGCTAGCAATGGCATTCGGAGGCAAAGGACAACCCCAAGGACACCTCAACAAAATGGGATTTTGGAAAGGATGAACAGGACAATCATGGAACGAGCACGAAGCATGCGGCTACATGCAGGCCTACCGCTTGAGCTTTGGGCGGAAGCTGTAAGTACGTTTGTGTACTTAATCAATCGGTCACCCTCAACGAAATTGGATGGGGGAGTTCCAGAAGAGGCATGGACAGGTAAACCGGTGAATTATGCATTTCTCAAAGTGTTTGGGTGTGAGGCTTTCATGCACATAGATAGAAGCCTAAGATCAAAGTTAGATGCAAAGTCCAAAAAGTGTTTCTTCATTGGCTATGGAGAAGGAGACTTTGGGTATCGCCTATGGAATCCTGAAGATGGTAAAATCTTAAGGAGTAGGGATGTAATTTTTAACGAACAAAATATGTACAAAGATTACTTGGAAAGAAAACAAACAAAAAAAACAGGTGATGAGTACATGGAGCTTGAGGACGGTGAAGACTCAAGGACTGCAAACAGTGACAATGTGCAGCAACGTCAACCAAATGAGGAGCCTCAACCTATTCCCCGAAGATCTACAAGAGCAAGTAGACCTCCAGAAAGGTTTGTTCCTTCCTTTAACCATCTCTTGATCTCAGATTCTGGAGAGCCGGAATCATATGAAGAAGCTATGCAACATGAATCCAAAGAAGAATGGACGAAGAGCATGCAAGTGGAGATGGACTCACTACATCGCAACCAAACATGGGAGTTGGTTGAGTTGCCTAAAGGTAAGCGGGCACTCCAAAACAAATGGGTGTACAAGCTAAAGGAAGAAGAAGGTGGGAAGAAAAGGTACAAGTCTAGGCTTGTGGTAAAAGGTTTTTCTCAAAAGAAAGGTATTGACTTCAATGAAATATTTTCTCCTGTTGTAAAAATGAACTCAATTAGGCTTGTCTTAAGCCTTGTGGCTGCTCATGATCTAAATCTCGAGCAAATGGATGTAAATACGGCATTCCCTCACGGTGACTTAGAGGAGGAAATCTACATGCTTCAACCAAAGGGGTATGAAGTAAAAGGTAAGGAGAAAATGGTTTGCAGATTAAAGAAGAGCTTGTATGGTTTAAAGCAAGCATCAAGACAATGGTACTTGAAGTTTGATCGATGGATGTTGGATCATGGATTCACAAGATGCAACTCAGATCACTGCGTCTACACAGAGAATTTGGGAGATGGGAAATTCATCATCCTAATGTTGTATGTTGATGACATGTTGATTGCAAGTGCTAACATGCAGCACATCAAAGACCTAAAAGAGGAGCTGTCCAAATCTTTTTCAATGAAAGATTTAGGTGCTGCAAAGAGGATACTTGGTATGAAAATATCAAGGGACAAGACGAAGAAGACAATAAAGCTATCTCAAGAAGATTACATCAAGAAGGTACTAAAAAGGTTTGAAATGCAAAATGCAAAACCAGTTTCTACACCTTTGGCTGGTCATTTTAAACTAACGAAGGATATGTGTCCAAAGACACAAGAGGAGATAGCCTATATGTCTAAAGTTCCATATGTTGCAGCGGTAGGTTCTCTAATGTATGCTATGGTCTGGACAAGGCTAGACATTGCACATGCAGTGGGAGTTGTGAGTAGGTTCAAGGACAACCCAGGTAAAGAGCATTGGCAAGCTGTGAAGTGGATACTTAGGTATCTAAAAGGGACAACAACAAATGCTTTGTATTTTGGAGGAACTGATATTTTTCTAGAAGGGTATGCTGATGCAGATATGGCAGGTGACAAAGATACTCGAAGGAGCACTACTGGCTATGTGTTCACGGTTGGAGGCACAGCAATAAGCTGGGCTTCAAAGCTGCAGAAAGTGGTTTCACTTTCTACCACGGAAGCAGAGTATGTAGCAATGATGGAGGCAAGCAAAGAAATTCTGTGGCTTCACAGATTCTTAGAAGAGCTTGGATTCAAACAAGACAATTGTGTCTTGTAAAGTGATAGCCAAAGCGCTATCCATCTTGCGAAGAACTCAGCCTTTCATTCAAGGACAAAGCACATTGAGGTGAGATATCACTTCATACGCACTCTTTTGGAAGAGGGACAACTAAAGCTAGGAAAGGTGCATACAAGTGAAAATCCTGCAGACATGTTTACAAAGGTGGTCAACAAGGAGAAGTTGAGCTTTTGCTCATCTTCAATCGGCATTCAAGGATAAGAAGCCAGAATGGAAAGCAGTCACAGGTTTGGTTTGGAGATCAGTCTCCAAGTGGGAGATTGTTAAGTATGGAGCCTGATTTACCCTTGTAATTTTCTGTGGTAAAAGCGCACATTTGTGAGGCCCCCATTATGAGGAGAAGCCATCGTGCGTGAAGGAAAATCACTCACCGGAAACCAAAATTTTCATGGACAAGAATCAGGGGCAACTTTAAAGGCCTCGTGGACGGAGGCCCCCGAAACTTTTTTTCCCCGCCGGAATATTCTTTTCCGCCGGAATATTATGGGCGGACGGCAGCCGGAAAACAACCGGTCGGTTGGCCTGTGGCCGGTAGTCAATGGCCGATGGCCGGTGGTCGGAAGTCAATGGCCGGTGGCTGAATTCAAAAGCGGACTTGTCTTCTCAAGGGCGGCCACACATGGGCGGATTGGAGGGTCCGATTTGGATTTATTCGCACAAGGGCGGCTACACATGGCTGTCTCTCATAAGAGAGGGCAGCCCTTTTGGCCTATAAAAGGAGGCCATTTCTACACACATTTCATAGTGTGAAGTTGATGCAACAAGGTGAGTGTGAGGTGGTGAGAGTGAAGCAAGGCGGGAGCTCCATTAAGGGTATAATCCCTTTGTAAACTACTTCTTGTTTTGAAGTACTAAAGCCATTGAGTGGCTGCTTTCCCATGGATGTAGCCCACATTGGGTGAACCACGTATATCGTGTGTACTCTCTCTCTCTCTCTCTCTCTCTACTCTATAATCTCGTGTATATAAATCTGTCTCTCTCCATTAAGTAATCTACTCAATTATCTATTTAGCTACGTCTTATTTCCTAACAGGTCCGCTCAAAGGTATTTTTGGCAAGCCTATGGGAATGCACTATTGCTTGCCTCAGTTGAGCGGAGGTGGCACCGATGGATACAACCAACAGTGGTGCCTGTGGAAATATGTCCACGTGGCTAGGCGGACCTTTATTTTTTAGCAAACCTTCTCATGGGGACATGGCTTTTCATAGGTGTATGGGAGGGTGCTCTAAATTTGAGGAGCTAGAAAAAATTAAGCCAAGGCAGATGAAGAGGCTTGATGAGAGATGGAGCGATGGGTAGACACAAAGTGAGATGGGAGAGAAGCATTGGGAGATGGGTGAGAATTGCTTTTGAGATGCCACCACAATGTGGTAACTCAAACAAGAATAGTATGGGGAAACAAATTGCTTTGGAGAAGATTTTTTTTTTTGGTTTTCTTGATACTACTCCACGAGTTTCAATTGTAGCAAATCCTAGAAACTCGTTAAAAAACCAAAGGGTATTACATGTCGTTCTTGAGAATATTAAAACTCAAGTGTAAGAGTTGATATCCCTACCTGCATAGTGTTCTTTTCCCTCGTCAACTGGGTGTTTGCTAATAGTCTTATGTTTTCAAGATGTCTACAATGGGCCGTGGAAGTGTGGTGGA
This sequence comes from Adiantum capillus-veneris, assembly GCF_014529385.1. Taxonomy (NCBI): domain Eukaryota; kingdom Viridiplantae; phylum Streptophyta; class Polypodiopsida; order Polypodiales; family Pteridaceae; genus Adiantum; species Adiantum capillus-veneris. The sequence continues at coordinate 38,946,170 of NC_140947.1, forward strand.
CTTGGTTAATAATATTTTCCTAGAAAATACATGCAAGTCTGTGGGTGCATTTTGAGCGTGTGCATCAAGTGGAAGGATGGCCAACTATGTCAGCTATGTACTTGTGTGACGTGGGATTTTGTTATGACCTCTACATGTAAGGAGGTTTGTGGTTTTAAAACATCTTTTGCTTTGTGGTAATTTTAGATGTACGGCCCTTCCGTGTTGAGGTGCTAGTCGAATACAACATGCCATGATTATTTTCTTCAATACATCAATTTATCAAGGATGCTTCTCATATTTGCTCGGAAATTGGCTTCGCTCAGTTTTCTTTGCTCGTAAGCCCCGGAAGCTACCTTTTCTTTGGATAATTGACAGGTATACTGAGGTGCCTTTTTCCATGATTTACAGATAGTCACCCAAAATGAATGGTAAACGGGGATCACAATGTAGTATAACATTACTGAGAAATCAAAAATGTCATGAATAACCATCTTGGTTAACTTGAAAGATCCACAAGCACTCAAACCAAGCCATGACCTCTATTGGTGATTGGTAGATCCAATAGTAATGTCATTGAGATACTGCATGTAGAGTGCAAAATGCTTCATAAGCAACTTATGTGATGAATATGCATGCCGCTCCAAATCAGACTTTGCCAAATACTAGGGCCCATAACATCTAGTTTTCATGCATTTAGCAAAACCAATTTGAACCTACATATATATGATCATACTTGCCAATACTTATGGCGAATGTGATGCTCCTAGCACACATTAAAGAGGAGTGTAAATAGTTCTGAAAAGAAACTAAATATAGGCTATTGCAATCATTTGTAAGCCTTGTTGAAACGTTTGAACCATAATAGAAGGTGCAATATTAATCACTTCTAGGTACAAACAATGAAACTTTTTCATTAACAACTATAGCCTTGCTATATACATAAACAACCATCAGTTAAGCTTGTCTAATAGCACTTGTAACCTTACCAAGTTGTTCTATCCCATAATTTCTGGCCACTCAAATTGTTCCTGATGTGACGTACTAAAAATGGTCTAGAAAATGGATTCGACTAGCACCTAGGGACTTCGTCGCGACACAAAATTGAAATAACGGCGCCAGTGTCAGTACCAGAGACTCATATTCTCCACATGTGGAATATGTCTTAACTACGGTTGTCTAGCAAAAAGAACATCCTTTAAGTACAAGATGTAATGGTGTGTGGAGGTAACTGCAAACATGGTGCAACATGCGTTAGAGGGACCCTATTGAACCTTGCTCCACACTAGTTAAATCAAACTCCTTGAGTTCCTAGACCATGTTGTATCCCATGTGAGAACGTGTGTGGAGGTAGCTGCAAACATGGTGCAAGGTGCATGAGAGGGACCCAATTGAACCTTGCTCAGCATTGGCTAAATAAAACTCCTTGAGTTCCTAGACCATGTTGTATCCCATGTGACAACATGTGCCAAATCAAATCCTACAAGTGGGCCCATAACTACATAATGCAATCGCGTTGAAGATCCGACTGCACCATTGCGATAGGATTGGTGAGAGCTACACATCAACACCAAGCATTCCACGTAAAACGGAGCACACATGCTAACGCATCTACAAGCTATTTGTGGTCATAAGTGTATCAAACAATGTTTTTTTTTTGCTTGCAAGTAGTCATTAGAATTGTGGTGACATAAGCTATGCATAGGTACTCATAGATTTCAGTTTCAGGCACTTCCAAAATTTTGCTCTATCTTCATACATGTTTTTTGTAGATGGGTTTGGAGTGAGGATTTTGAGTGTAGAGGCTTTGGGACAAGTGTATCCAAGTGAATGGATGGTGTTCCTAAAGTTTTGTACCATTTTGGTATGGTTTGGTGAGTTTCCTTCTGTTTGTGTGTATGTGGGTTGGGTGGTGTAGTTGAGAGCAGTGAGATTCTTGATTGTGGTTTAGTTGGCCTTCCAGAGTGTTGTATGTGTGGGATGTCTCAGTCTAACAAGCTAAAGAGATTGCCTCCATGCACCTATCGTGTCATCTATGCCCTCGATTGACATTATGTTGATCTAGGTAGTGTTGCATGCACTTTATAGGTGGTGTGATTCGCTCCCACAACATTGGTGTCGCTGGGCCGGGGACCCAAGGACTTGAGTAGGTAGTCCTACTAGTACTCATGTGATGGTTGCTTGATTTATTTTTTACTAAAGAAAGAATTTTTCTTAAGTGGATCCGAATGAGTATATTTCGAGATCAAGTGGACAGCCAGGAAACATGTGTCTTGCCAAGGGTCTCCCACTAGATAGATTTAGATAGAATTTGTAGTATTAGTTGTAGATTAGGGTAGTTGTTGTGGTCGAGTGATTTGTGAGGTGATAAAAAAATTTGCTAGTTTGTGTGTGGCAAGGAAGCGTTTTTCTACTCATAAATGCAAAACCCCATATGATCTGTAGGAGTCGTTTTAGGTAGGACATGTTGATTTTGATCTAGAGCTATTCATCACTGATTTATTTGCTGAAGTGCTTGTTTGCATTCACGATCTGTGAAAAGTTGATTTTGAGTGTAAAAATGCAATAAACAGGATTCTATTGACATATTTTCATGACTGATTGATGTTGTTCATATAAGAGATCAATTGCAAGAGCTATGTGTAGAAAAATTGAAATTTTGCATACTTGGACATCATACACGTATGATGTCTCAAGAGGCACTTAGAGACCAAATTTGACAAATCTGATTGCACGAGAATGTTTAGAAGGGGTATTTTACCTTATGTATACCTTGAGACTAGCGTTTTGACCAACCCTTGGTACCCAAAAGACAAAAGATGGAGTGTCGAAAATGGAAAAAAGAGAAAATTGTGATTTGGAGCATATTTTCGCATGAAAATTGGTAAAAGTGCTTGAGACTTGGGGATGCTTGTGGTTAAATTTTGGCCAAAAATTCAACAACAGACATCATACACATATGATGTTTGAAGGGTAATTTTGGTAGCAAAATTGATTTTTTTGACTTTATACCCCTGTTTTGCATGTTGTGTTGAGCACATACTCCAAATTTCATTTCATTTGGGCATATAGATTGAGAATTAAGGGGATTTTACTCTTTTGGGGAAATTCCTTGTCAAAAGTGGTGAATGTGTGCAATTTTGATTTCCAAAATTTGATGTGAGCACATGTGCATGTTGTACATACCAAGGAGCAGCTTGGGTAGAAACAAAAGTCCATTCTAACCAGATAGACATCATACGCGTATGATGTCCTAGAGGCCAAAAGATACATCTGAGTGCACCCCTGTGATCTAGAGCAGTTAAGAAGCAAATAACAAAATTTTCATTGAATTTGAAGCATTTTTGGGCTTGTAAAGGCCACAAAATGGATCTAGTCAAAAGCTAATTGCTTGAATTGATCATATCTTGCACAAAAAGTGTTGGCATTGAATTCTGAAAGCTGTTGTGGGTTACCCGTGTAGTGAGGAACCTCTGAAGTGAGTTTCACCTAGACGTATGATGTCTAAAGAGCAATGTTAGGGACCAAAGTTGACATTAAAGCTTTCCAGGGTGTTTAGCACCACAAAAACGCTTAGAGACCAAATTTCATCCAATTTGGAGCACAGACATCATATGCATATGATGTCTCAAGTGAAGATTCGAAAGTCCAATTCGCACTTTTGACCACAAAGGAGGTTTGGAAATGATGATTTAAGGTTGTTTGCAAAATTTATCTCATTTGGACACATATCCTTGAATTTAAGAAGCTTTTTGCAAGTCCAAGAAGGTAAATGTGAAAAACTAGTAATTTTGAGCAATTTTGACATCCAAATTTTTTTGTGAGCAAATATTCTTGTTGTACACATCAAGGAGCACCTTGTGTAGAAACAAAAGTGAAATCTGGGCCAATAGACATCATACGCGTGTGAAGACTTTTAGGCCGGATCTGGGTCAAAACAAACATTTGAGTATACTCTAGTGTCCTAAAGCATAAAAGAAGTCCCTAGCCAAAATTTCATTGCATTTGGAGCACATTTGGGCTTGTAAAGGCCAAGAGACAAAAATTGGCCAAGATTCATGCTTGTATTGACCATAACTTGCAAAAAAAGTGTTGAAATTGAATTTTGAAAGTTTTTGAGAGTTGCTTGAGTGATAAAGGGTATTTGGGATAAAAGTCACTTCATTTTGCCACAAAGGATATCATATGTGTATGACGTGGCAAGTGCCAAATTAGAAGCCAAAACCTACATCTGAGCTTACAGAAGTGTTTGCCATCACAAAATAGGCTACAAAACAAGTTTCATTCAATTTAGATCACTTTTTCCTTAGCTAACCTCCCAGGGAAGTTGCAAGCAAACAAACAAAAAAAAGGAGTGATAAACCTGTCTAAAAGTGTCAAAATTACTAATTGAGACTTGGAGTGGTTAGAGTATATCAAGGAGAGTCTATAGTTAAAGTTTGGAACAAATCTGAGTCAAGAGACATCATACGTGTATGAAGAGTCCAGGCACAGGTTGAGGCCAGACAATAACTTTGACTAGTCAAAGGACTTCCTTTTGAGTCTAGAATCCCAAATATCATTCCAAAACCAAATTTGAACACCTTCTAGTGGAGCAAAGCATGCATCTAGTGATGAACTCTGAAATTGCCAGAATTGACCTACAAGAAGGTTGAATGCGATAGAAAACTGTTTTGGCCATGTCGGATTCATATTTAAAAGAAAAAATCAAAACGAAGCTTCAGAGTAGCTCTACAAGATTCAATGTGACCCCCTAAACAACAATCAAAGATCCTTTCAGCCATTCATACTTGGTCAGCGTTAAAAAAAACATCGTTTAAGGCCTCAAAATGCATCCGAAAGTTAGGGGCGTCTAATAGTGACAATTCAAGAGAATTGTGAGGAAACGGTCGTGGTTTTGGACATAGTTTTGACTGCTTACATCAAGCTAGAGCTCTTAAGCCCAAAAATCATATCTACTCGAGATTCAAACTCAGCTTACACAAGCTTTGGGATCCCATCAATAGAGGAGCATCCGCCCATAATAGATCTTCCAAACTTGTAGTTGATAAAGACCAATTTTGTGGAGAGAGTTTGAATGATAGATCACGAGAGTGATGGAGTGTATAGGTACATTGATGAAAATGAGGTCAACCTTTATAGGTGCTTTACCAAGCATTTTCTAGCATTTACTGAGTTGACACAAGTTCACAAGCTTTTCCTTGACTTTGTACTTTGACCAAAAACACAATTCAATCATTAACAATCTGATAGTGCTAAACTTTGACAAATGAAGCACTTTATGTGACCAAAGATAGAAATTTTGCCACATTGCACAACTACTAGTCTGTGCAAACACTTTGCAACCAATTTTTGACAAATCTTCATTTGGGGCTCATGAATCGCGATCCATGTTCTAAACCCAAATTGGACAAAACTTCAAGGGTAGTTTCTTGGCATGTTTCCCAAGCTATTGGTGCCCTTTTTTTGGGTTTAGATCAATTTTTTCCATTTGTATGTCAAAATGGCCATTTGGTCATTGGAATCCCAATTTTACTTGATTGTTGGTGGTTCCCAGTCCATTGGACACCAAATTTGTAGGGCACACTCCCCAAGGCATGTACAAACCAGCTAGAGCAAGAATTCCCTGTTTGGGTTAGTTGGGGGTCATGGAACGCGATCCATGTCCAACACCATTGGACATTTGTGGGCATAACAATGGAGAGGTGCTTTCAAGGGCTTCCTTTTGCACAACTTTTGTTTGGATTCTGAGGTGGGGGGACATGGATCACCATCCATGTTCCACCCTGTCTACTGGCAACTTTGATTACATGGATAGATTTTTCTCAATAAGGGGAACATTCTCATGCAATAATAACTAAATTTGGAATTCAATCACCCCCCAAGATGACCTTGACCAGTTTTCACAAATCCCCTCTTTGATTTGATTGTTGCTGTAGTTTTTTGTGCAAGTGTTTTGTCATTTTGGAAATCTACAGAGGATCCAACATTGAATAAGAGCATACCTGTCAAATCTGGTGAGGTGTGGGTGTCCAGTGTGGCTGTAGCAAGCAATTTGTTGACGGAGTGCTCTAGGTAAAATCTCTCTCTCTCTCTCTCTCTCTCTCTCTCTCTCTCTCTCTCTCTCTCTCTCTCTCTCTCTCTCCCTCTCAGTCTCAGTCTCAGTGTCTGACTGCAAATGAGGCTTGATTTTCCCCCCTTTTCCCTATATGTGCATGGCTTGTCCCAAGTGCATCGTGCATACTTACCTTACTTGTCCACATTTTTCATGTCATACCACTTACATCTCGGACGGCTCTTCATTTGGACACCTGGTCATTCATTGCTCTTGATTTCACAATTCTGGTCCGTTGTAAATCGGCCCAAATTTTTTCATGTGCCAAATCCATCCATATTTGACATTCTTGAAGCTCTTTCTTGGTAGGTTTGGCATTTGCTTTCAAAACTTGAATATGAGTTCTTGGCTCTGTTAATTACTTTTTTATCATTATAAAGTTAAAAAGAAAGTTATTTGGCCAAAAGTTTTCCAAACTTTTTCCTCACACTTTTGTGTACATACTTTCACTCTAGGAATCATGCCCACCAAAATGTGTTATTATGCCTCAATACTATGCCTGATAAGAGAAAAATACTACTAAAGTCAGCAAAAACAAAAATGTTAAGCTTCAAAACACAATTTATACATAGTCTCTCCTCCTCTTTGAGCCTAATTATCTTGCAATATACCCCCTCTATTGCGGTTACTATGGCTAACCCCCCCCCCCCCCCCTCGCCCCCCTTCCCATTCTGAGTTTCCCCAAACGAAGGGTTGTGTGATGTGCATGGGCATAAATAATGTGTCTATGCAAGGCCGTGAAACATGGCCCTATCATACATAAGGAAGAGATGCATTGGGTAACACAAAGTTGTGCAAGATGCGGGTAATATACCAATTGTCTAGTGGTTTTGTTGCCAAGGGCTCAACTATTTCGAACTTACCAAACAAAAGCTATTGAAGATGAGTTGCCCGCAGTTTGATAGTGGGTTTGTTGAGTACCAACGGCTCTTTCTTGTGGGTGCTTTGCTAATCTTTAGGTATATACATGTGGAAAGACCTTGAGGAATGTTGGAGCAAGTCATTGTATCCTCTTGCGAAATAGAATACAAACATACCTTGCTGTAGTTGATTTTGAAAAAGGCAACAACTTTGAAGTCATTTTAGGGTGACCATTCATGCGTCAACTCAAAATGGTTCAAGATTGGGGCCACAATCATATCTATTTGCGGCATAAGGGTATCACAACTAGGGTCAATATGAAGGAACATGGATGTAAAACTCACCCCAATAGAGGAATTTGGTGTAGGTACTGACTTAGGGATAAATCTTCCTGCTTGGTTAATAAAGGATTCACACATTTGGATGTGTGGATCTTAGGATTGTGGAAGCTTGAGAAAGGAGGACTGCGTCCTAGAGCGCTCAATAGAGGATAACTATTATGTGAAGGAGCCGTTTCCAAAAAAATTGTTTGAACCCTTTGGATGGGAGGAAATATTGGCAACTCTAGATGTTTATGTAAATGAAGTAACCACCACGACCTTTTGTGACAAGGACAACTACGACATAATGCCCTTCCAGATGGTGAATGTTGTCTTAACATTCACCAAAAATGGGAACAATAACAAACAAGTCCAATGAAACATTCGAATGGAAACAAATAGTGGAAAAAGTTTCTATTCAAAAAATCTGAGTGACGATGAAAGAAGCAAATTCCATGGTTCAAGAAGCGATGAACTTGGGAACGATGCTGAGGACGAGCTATCAAGTGGCTCAGACAATGAAAATGCAACAAAACTAGATGAACAAATCTCCTACGAGTTTCCTAACCAAAATATGAGGAGACTAAAGAGGTCTCAAATGAGGCAAATGAAAAAACAAAGAAACAAATACGAGAAACCAATGCCAAAGTTAATGACCAAGGCACAATATCTTATGCTAGTGGGAGTAGATGACTATGTCTGAGACAAAACAACCATAAACCTTTGACACAAACAACTTCTTGAGAAAACCCAAAGAAGCAAAGAAAAAAGAAAACAAGAGACGCGACCAAAACATCAACGAAGATGTCCAAACTTGAACAAAAAAATAAATACCAAAAATTGAAAGAGACACTGGAGGAAGTTCAAACAATGTAATTGGAGAGTGGGGAGGGATTCTAACACGGGAAAGTTCGATGCACCCTCTCATTATAATAAGTATACAATTTAGGAACGACGTATAGTGGTTGAGCAACCGATGCGTGAGCCTAAAGAATTGAGAAAATCATATGATGGGCCTGAAAATGCTAAAAGAATCAATCTTGCTGAACCAGGGGAAGAACTGAGTCCGGCTTACATAACACGGATCTCACCAAAGAGGACGAGCAACTTTTGATTGCTACTCTCAAGCAATACAAAGATGTGTTTCCCTAGTCATACAAAGATCTTAACATGGTTTGATACCAAATCAGGACACTTAAGTGTCCTCTTTTTACAGATCTAAATTAAATGCTACTTACATTAGCAGATGTATCTAAAAAAACCCTCTTGATATGCTTAATTATGTTAGCTAACCTTGCAGTTTAGAATCTACCATGATCAAGAACCATACCCATCAAGTTGACCCTCATAAGACTGCCTTTGATGCTTTGAAGAAATCGACTTTATAAGCTCAAGAAAAAATGAAGCGACCTTGTAGAAAATTTTATGTGACTTTCCGCAATTGTGCTATAGATAATTGAAAGTTTTATGTGTAAAAAAATTCACTTTAGAGTATATAGAATAATGAAAAGTTCTACGTGTTTAATATGGCCAATTCAAGCATATTGTTGTAAAAAATGAAAATATTTTTTTGATAAATTTGTGAGTTTTGGAAAGTGATACATTGCTTACCCTTTCCATTGAGGACTCAAGGTGGCAAGTAGAAGGGCTTTGGTATGCAACAATTATTGGATCATTTTAAATATTCAAGACTGCGTAAGAGAAAACTTTGATATTTTCATTCTTGAGACACAAGCATCCAAAACCTCAAATAATATCAAACTTTCCATGTAGATCAACTAAATGTATCAAGGTATGTGGTACATACACAATTGGGGTGCCTAAACTATTGGTTTCAATGTTATTATGGTGAACTCAAGCTTTTCAAGAGTTTTTGCACAATAAAAAATTCAAGATAAGACTTCAAGAAACGAGATTTAACCGAGTTAGGAGCCTCAAAAATATGTAGTTTCTTGGTTTCAACAGATAAAGTCATTTGTAGTTGTCAAACTGCACTAGAATAGCCCCGATTTCATGAGAGGATCTTTGGAGGACCAAAATTATTCTCTTATTCAGCATATGCTCAAGTATGAAATTATGTCTATAACTTGCGTGTGACTTGGAAACTATTCTTTGAAGGGCATTCCATTGTTTTGTGACACTAAGCACTGACATTTGGCTTTTATAAACATAAAAAGGCCATCCCTACAAAAAGATAAAAGAACTTTATGATTTTTTTTTAAAAAACAACTTGAAATGTCACTAAAATTTATGACTTAGACCTTACCATAATTCTCTCCATAGGGATTGTATTTTGAAATGGAGAAGAATCTAGTGTTTTCTTTCTCTCATAAGCAACCCATGGTAGAAGCAAGGTGTTAAAAACTTCTTTCTAGCTTGACAAATAAATGGCCAAAACTTTGTAGGAAAACATGACACTTTAGTGTCTTAGGATACTTAAGTGTCCAATTTAAGGACTATTGTTAAGGGGGTAGATCCAAGTATATGCCAACATACGATACCCCTTAAGAGTGATGCCAAGCCTCACAGACAACATCCTTACATGTATAATAAAACATTTGCAAAGAAAATCAAGGAGGAGATAGACAAGCTTAAGGAAGCGGAGTTTATCTATGAGATAGAGCACATAGAATGTTGGAATTAGGGTTGCAGATAAACGCACACAGCTTGGAGAAGACGAAGGAAGCTCAATGCACACAATAGAGAGTGTGTTACTTAGTGTGTAATGGAAAGATAGATAGCCCTAGAGTGATGGCCATATATACAATGCACGGGGGAAAAAACCTCGTAAAGAGGGAAAAAAATGCCCCGGCGGTCCTAGCGTGCTCACACACATCACTACCACATGTATATGGTAACAAATCCCCCCTGGGGTGATGCGGTGAAGGAGAGCTGGCACATGAGTAAAGGGAAGTGCCATGCCCTGAGGACATGATCAGGCCACAAAAGGGAGTAAGCCCAAAGCTTTGCGGAAAGCTTCGAGCTTCTCACGAGACAATGGATTTGTGAAAAGATCTGCAAGGTTGTCCTGTGTTGGCACATAAGCCAAGCTGATCTCTCCTGCTGAGAGCCTCTCCCTGACATAGTGGTAATGCACCTCAATGTGCTTTGTGCGAGCATGAAAAATTGGGTTCCTCACAACTGCCAATGCACTTTGACTGTCAGTGTAGATAGTGTTGGCAGTGTCCTGTCCAACACCCAAATCAGCCATAAGGCGTCTGAGCCATACACACTCAACCGTAGCTATGAAGACTGTTATGTACTCAGCCTCACAACTCGAAGTGGCCATAGTAGGTTGCTTCTTGCTCAACCATAATATACACTCGATATACATGAACTGCCACTCATGAAACAAAAACCACTTATGTACACTCGCGTGTCAAAACAACCAGCCCAATCTGAGTCCAAAAAAGCATGTAAGTATGGTGGCAATGATCCCCCCTTGGGATAAAACAAGCCAAGATATAAAGTGCCACTAAGGTAGTGGAAAATCCTCTTGACAGCCTGCCAGTGCTTAGACCCTGGACTATGCATGATTTTGCTGACCTGTGAGACTGCAAGCTGAATATGTGGCCTCGTGTTGCATACATAAATGAGGCAGCCAACAGTAGTTTGGTAAAGAGTGACATAAGCAGGATCCCGAGCATCATGTAGACTCAACTTCAAACCTCTTTCCATGGGAGTGGCAATAGGTTTGCAATCCTCAAGTCCAAACTTACATAGCAAGGTCTCTGTGTAACTTTTTTGACACAACGCAATACCACCATCACACTGCTTAAACTGTATGCCCGAAGAATGATGCAACAACCCCAAATATTTCATCTTGAAAGTAACATTCAAATCAGCCTTAAATTCAGATGTCTCTCATTTGGTCCAGTGATCAGCAAATCATTGACATAAAGAACCACAATGAGAAGTACATCACCCTCACGCTTTACATACAATGTGCTTTCTGTTGGACTGTTACGAAAGCCTCGTTTGACCAAATGAGTGTCAGCTTTCTCATACCAAGCATGAGGAGATTGCTTCAACCCATACAAAGCCTTCTTACATCTGCACACTTTGTCCTCTTGTCCTTTTATGACAAAACCGCGAGGCTGCGTTACATAAAATTCCTCAAATATGTCACCATTCAAGAAAGCAGTAACAATGTCTCATTGATGTACATCCCAACCGAAATGAGCTGCCAATGCACATAGAAAATGCACAGTAGTCATACGACAAGTGGGAGCAAAAGTCTCTTCATAATCTATGCCTTTTTGCTATGCATAACCCTTTGCAACAAATCGAGCCTTATGGCGATCGATCTCACCATCCGGCTTGCATTTCAACTTGTAAACCCACTTCGTACCAATGGCCTTTTTGCCAGGAGGCAAATCACATAAAGTCCATGTGTCAGTTTCTATAAGTGCATCATATTCTGATTGCATGGAAGCCATCCAATTTTCTGAATTCTATGCTTCATCAAAAGACAGAGGCTCCTCAACATCATGTAAGCTAGACACAGCCAAAGCATAACAATCTGATGCATAAGATGCATGGCGAGAGCCTGAACGAGTACGACTAGACAAAGGTGCATCCAATTTACTGTCACGCAAAGTGTGCACCAGCCATTTTGGCATACCTCTAGCCTGCTCATTTTCAGCCCTTTCCTCATCAAGTACATCATGTACATTTGCGTCAGTAATAGGCTGATCTGTAACATTTTTAGAAACCCCCATAGGCTGTACATTTGCCTCATTGGAACTTACATTCGTATTTCCACCACTAAAAAGAGGCAACAAAGTGTCATAAATGTCCTGTGAGCTTACATTACTGTCTCTAGTACATGACAATAAGGGCTGAACAGAATCTTCCACAAACACTACATCCCATGAAACCACAATACGTTTTGTTTGCGGATGATATGACCTGTAACCTTTGCTTTCAGCACTATAACCAACAAACATACATTTGACAACCTTATCATCCAATTTTCTGCGCTGCACTTGTGGCACCAAAGCATATGCCAAATAGCCAAAAACACGCATGTGCTCAATAGAAGGCTTTCTATCATGCCATGCTTCATATGGAGTAATAGACTGCAAAGCTTTTGTAGGACACTTGTTAAGTACATAAATGGCACACATGATGGCCTCAAGCCAAAAAGAATGCGGCAAAGCTTGAGTTTTGACCATACATCGTGCCATTTCCGTTAGTGACCTATTTTTCCTCTCAGCAACACCATTTTGCTGAGGCGTATAAGGCAATGTACATTGGTGTTTTATCCCACAACTAGCTAGAAATGCATTAAATTCATGAGACATATACTCCCCCCCTCGATAGGAACGGAGGGTGCCCATAGTACATTTCGAGACATTTTCAGCCATAGCCAGAAATTGTTTGAAGCACATAAAAATTTCGGACTTCGCTTTGAGTGGAAATACCCATGCATGCCTGGAGTAATCATCAATGAAAGTCACGAAGAAAAGGTAATTACCCAAGGACGGAGTTTGCGTGGGCCCACAAACATCACTATACACAAGCTGCAACCTGCATGTGGCCCATATTGAACCATCCTTTGGAAACTTAGAACGCTGCATCTTACCCAAAATACAGCCTTCACAAACATGTTTGTCAGGTGCTTTAAGAGACGGCAAAGAAGCAACCATATTAGATTTCTGCAAACACAGCAAACTGGCAAAATTCAGATGACCAAAACGTGCATGCCAAAGTTTTGCATCTGAAATAGCCCTTGAATCTGCAACTGCATTTGCAATATTTTGTGCACACTTGTCATACAAAGTGTTCTTATACAGCCCATGGCACAAAAGCCCAGATGCAACAATTTCATCACCAAAACTGAGATCATGAACTGTACATTTGTCATCCACAAATTTGACTACAAGTCCAACTCTAGCAAGTGCAGATACAGACAAAAGACTCTTCTTGATCACAGGTACATAAAGTGCATCAGCAAGTGTGAAAGAACTGCCATTAGTAGTAGTAAGCACAATCTTTCCAACTCCCTGAACTAGATAAGAGGCATTGTTGGCACAAGTGACTGAATTCCCATGAGGGACATACTCGAGAGAGGTGAACAATTCACGATGTGAAGTAATGTGCTTTGTAGCACCACTATCGAAATACCACACTTGTGAATATGCAGAAACTGACAAGCATGCATCATGGACAGCAGGATTGTAAGTGCACTCTGCCCTAAAAGCCCATTCTGCATCAACATCAAAAACACAGTCTCCTTTCACAGAAGACTCAACAATGGCTGCATTTGTAGTGGAACCACCCTCTTTCTTCTTTGGCTTTTTTGCCTTTAACTTAGGACACTGCTTAATGAAGTGATCATTAGCTTTACAATAATGGCAATGCATCTTCTTTTTTCCCTTATCACCAGAATTGCCAGACGAAGTGTTGCTAGCAGAAGCATTGGGAACATAAGTTTTGCCACTCCTAGTAGAACCATAAGAAGTAGCTACATTGCTGTTACCACCCTTTCTTTGAGAAGCAGTAAAAAACTGTTCAACTGCATGTTGTTCTACTGCACGCTGTCTAGTCATGTTTTTTTTGGAAAGTGAGTCTTGCAACAGCAATGTGCATAATGCATCAAAATTGACAACTTCTAGATTTCCTTGGGTCATAAGTCTCCAAGTACTAGCAAAAGTCTGGTAAGAATCTGGTAAGGCATCAAGAACAGTTTGCACAAGGGAATTGTCTGAAATGACTTCACCTGCAGAAACAAGTTGCTCATTGATATCCTTAACACTAGCAAGGAAAGTGTCCATATCATCTTCGTCATGCATAATCTTCGACTCCAGCTCTTTACGCAACAACGTAATTTTAGCCTCATTGTGACTTGCATAAAGACCAGCCAAAATATCCGAAGCCTATTTTGCAGATTTTGCTAAATGGATGTGAGGAACAATAGTGCGCTTCATAGACAACACAATCAATGCATGAGCCTACGCATCCTTACATCCAAACGAGCTTGTTCTACCGTAGGCAAAAAAACTCTAATAGCAGCAATCCTTGCAGCAAGACCTGCAACATCCTCAACATCACCTACATCCTCAGAACGAGGACGTACATCAATGCCCTGCACAATATTCCAGACGCCCTTTGACACAAGAATGTGTTGCATCATATAAGCCCACATAGGGTAATTATTCCCATCTGACCTGTCCTTAGCAGCAAACATCTTGAAGACATCTGTGTTGTTGTCAGCCATGGTAAATGCTGCACCTGATGTGAAAATTGCACAAAAATAGGAGAAACAGTGTGGGAACAACACGTGCTATATAGCACAAACCATAGAAGACTGTAAGGCAGCTGTTATGCAAAAAACGGCACTGATAAAAATTCTGCACAAATGACGAAATTGCCTGTGCAGACGTACCTATAGTGGAAATGGAGTCCGAAATGAGCCCGAATAAAAAATCTGAGCAGATAGAATGGGGCGTAAGTGGAGGCCGAAATATTTGTTGCTTTGTGAACGCTCGCCAAACCTCACTGTAATCGGAGAAAGTGAGCAGGCGTGTGCTGGAGCAACTGGCGACTAAGCCTGGGAGGACGGAACCTGCTCCAATACCAATTGTTGAAATTAGGGTTGCAGAGAAACCCACACAGCTTGGAGAAGATAAAGGAAGCTCAAGGCACACAATAGAGAGTGTGTTACTTAGTGTGTAATGGAAAGATAGATAGCCCTAGAGTGATGGGCGAATATACAATGCACAGGGTAAAAAATCTCCTAAAGAGGGGAAAAATGCCCCGGCGGTCCTAGTGTGTTCACACACATCACTACCACATGTATATGGTAACATAGAATGGATATCGCCAATCACGGTATTGGCCAAAAAGAACGACAAATTGCGAGTGTGTGTAAATCTCAAACATGTAAACAAACCTACTTTCAAAGATAACTATCCCTTACTCATCATAGATCATGTGATTGAGAGAGTCACGGGCAAGGAAACTTATAGCTTTCTGGATGGATTTTTGGGCTATAACCAGCTCGCTATCAAGCCTGAGGATGAACATAAAACAACTTTTACAATAGAATGGGGTATATTTGCTTACTGGTGATGCCCTTTGGCCTAACCAATGCACTTGCCACATTCTAGTGGCTGATGAGCCATGCATTCAAAGAATATCTAAGACAATTCTTAGACATTTACATGGATGACTTGTGTGTTCATTCTCTCAAAAGAAACAAACATGTAGAACACTTGAAAAAGATTTTTGAGAAGTGCAAAGCTTATTGTATTTGCCTAAATCCTGAAAAATTTATTTTCATGGTAAGACAAGGAAAACTTTTGGGACATATCGTGTCCAAAATGTCATTTCTATTCAAGAAACTCTAGGTGATTGTTGCTCTTTCTAGACCCACGGAAGTCAGAGAAGTACAAGCCTTTATGGACCATTATGACTATTATAAAATATTTATTCACATGTATGTGATGGTTGAAAAACCTCTCTATACTCTCATCATAAAATTCAAGTGGACAGAGGAATGTGAGAAAGCATTTTAGCAATTGAAGCAAACACTCATTTTTGCTCCTATTTTAAAAGATCTTGATTGGAACAAGATCTTCCACATTCATGTAGACGCGTTGGACTATGCTATTGGATGCATCTGAGCCCAAGATGGAGAGAAAAATATGGAATTCCCAATCTCTTACTCCAGTAGACAACTCAATAGTGCTTAGTGGAATTACACAACTACGGAAAGAATGATCTATCTAGTTAAAAAGTTTAACACTACCTTCTTGCAAACAAATTCATATTCTTTGTACATGTGGATCATCAAGCACTACTGTATTTAGTGAACAAATCATGAAATACTGATTGTATGGTTTGTTGGTTCATAATATTGCTAAAGTTTGATTTCACTGTACAGTGATAAAGAAAGGGACTACTCATCAAAGGGCATACCATTTATTGTAGGTGATACACGGGAAAGCATCTCTAGGGTGGATGATGACTTGCCAAATTCTTATCTTTTCAATATCTATATGATATCAAGGTGGAGTGAACAATTGATACCATTAATCACCATTGGTTCCCTTAAGGTCAATCAACAACCATCAATCATTGAGCAATCTCAATCATTGATGCTAATAGCCGAACGGCTATACAAACATAGTAATGATAGAATACTGTGGCTCTGTATACATCCATTTGAGAGAGAATTGTACTTGAGGCAAGCTCATGAATAAATGATGGGGTTTCACAATGCAAAAACACAAACATATCAAAGACTGATGAGGCTAGGGGTTTTTTGGCCTCATATCCAAAAACACATCCATGATTATGTTAGTTCATGTTATATTTGTGCAATCCAAAAACCAATTAAACATGTTGCACTGTTTGGGTAACAACAACACCCAAGTGGGCAAAGTACATTGTGGATTCAATTGGGCAAGGAGTTTTCAACAAACTGAAGCCGAGCTAGACTACGCTCAATCTAGGAAGTAGTGGAAAATTATGCTATTGTGGAAAATAACATGTATTGAAGAGGGATAGATGAAAAATGAGAATTCGTGCCACGGGGCACGAGTACTTACAAGTACTCAAGCAAGCACATGCATGACCGGCATGAGATCACTTTTCAACCAATAAAACTACAAAGGCAATACTCCTTGTAGGAATCTGGTAGCCTACTCTATTCATGGATGCAGAGCAATATGTCAATTTGATGCCTACCAACCAAAATTCGTGCCATACCACCCGCAAGAAAATGGGCAAGCTCAAAGCACAAAATAAATTCTATGCACGGTGCTGCTCACAATTTTTTTAGCAAATCTAGAACGGATTGGGATAAGAAACTACACTCAACTTTATGGGCATACCAAGTAGCATGCAAAACACCACAGAACATGACCCCATTCAATCTGGTGTTTGGGATAAATGCCAAGATGTCAGAAGTTTCATGGTTGGTGCTGAATGTGATGGTCCCGCTCCCATTTTGGTCTCCTCCTTGAAACTCACACTTTTGGATCCCTTAGTCATAAAGGTATAAGATCTCTTCGAAGAAGTATCAGAAAGACTTTCCTCCAAAATTGGGTCTAAGGTAGGTATGGTCCCTTGATTGAAACTTCCCTCTCTTGAAATTGGCTTGACTGGTCTCTAGCAGTAGGGTTTCTATTATGATAAAACATGCTTGATTGCAAATATATCAAGAAATTTAAGCTTGCAAAACCCTGACATGTTACCTTTTATGGTGCATTCAGTCCTCCAATTAATAGGAAATAGTGTTGAAAACCTTGATTCCCACAACCTGTACAAAAATCACTTGGTGGCTATAACTTCACAGCCGCTTGGTTAGTCGAACCAGAATTTTATTGCACTTTCTACACAAAATCCTATTTTGCTTGTAATATGCACAAATCAACTCCAAATTGAAAACACCATTATGCTCCCAGGGACTAGTGCTAACTCTGCTACCAATCTGAGCTTAGTTCGTGACAAGGGGTCATGGATCGTGATCCATGTACCCCAATGTCAGAATCTATTGAAACTTGGTACAAAGGTCTCCATGAGTCTCCTGATCCCAATGATGTGAATTTTAGGTGGTTTAATTCCTTTTGATAATCCAGAAGTCATTTTTCTAGATCTGTTTGATGGTTTTTGACCTTGAATGACTTGTCCTGTTTTAACCCACTCCTTGAAGGTTTTTGGTATCCTTGCTTTTGGATAAGTTTTTTGTGTTGGTTTCTGCTACAAGGTTGTATGGTCTTTGTCTAAAAATTTAGCAAGGGGACATGGATCGCGATCCATGTATCATCAAATCTGAACCTCAAACTTGGATCCTACAGTCTCAAGAGTATACCCCACCACTTTCTTTTTGGATTTAGAAAAAAATTCTTTATCAAAAGCTAGTTCTTGTGTCTGTCTTGCGGTTTTTGGACTTACAATTAATATTCTAGGGATTGGGTCAGTTTTTTGATGGCCCCCTTCACAAAAGTTACCCCAAATGTTTGAGCTACTCATTGCTTCTATCTCAGCTTCAGATGTCTCAAGGGGTGATGGATCGCGATCCATTTTCCACCACATCTGACCATGAAATTTGGTCAGTTGTGTGTTTGTACCCTGCAGAGGTTAGATTTTCACTTATTTTTGAATTTGGAATCCAAAAAGTCAAAAAGATCCAATTTTTTTCTATTTCCAAGGTTGTTGTGTGTTTCTGCCCAATTTCTTGATTTGGATGAGTTTTATGTGTCACTTTTCCACCAAAAGAGTATAACTAGTGGCTTGGAACTAGTTAGGAAAATTTGGACTCTCAAAGGGGTCTTATAAGTACTATGACTTTCTCTCTTTTGTCCAAAATGGGCGCTTGGTAAAATTTTTACAAATGAAATCAAAACATGTTGGACATTCTGGGAATATACTCATTGAGATCTATCCATTGATGTATAGCATGCCACCAGATTCCTTATATCCTAAAAGATTCTATTTTTTGATGTGACAACTTTATATTATATATAAAATCTTTCCCTACAAGTCAACATCAGTGAGGAGGCCATAACTTCTACAAATCAAGTCTAAATTTCTGAAAGTTTTGGGATTTAAATCCTACTTTTCAAGATCTTTCTAATGATATGTTGGTTGATAGGGTTTTGACAAAGCGTTCATGGACTTCACCGGGTTGCCCACTTTGGACAAGAGAGACAAAGTCAAACATCTTATAGGGCCGCTTTGAGAGTCCAACTTTTCCCTAATGCCTTTGATGTCAGTTTCTACCCAAATTGCCTGAGGGGCACATGGATCGCGATGCATGTTCTTGCACTTTTTGGCTTGAGACTTTCCAGATCAACTCTTGCTTGCTTGTTTTACCACTTTTTGCACTTATTTTTGAGTTTGTGTCTGCCTTTGAGTTCTGACCATCAAAATTTCCAAATTGCAAAGTTTATTGTGGGAGGGGTGTCTAACCTCACTCCTATCTTATTGCAGATTTAGCGAGAACCACGATTAAATTGTCAATCCATGGGACAAAGATGACTCGACTAGTGCATAGAGGCTACAAGAGGTTGTCAATCTCTCGGAAAACAACAAACAACTCGCATCTAACTCAAGCTACAATCAAGTGACTGAAATCACCAAAAGCCAATCGCTCATCGGCAAACAAATCACATTCGTTATAGCATCAAATGACATCCAAACGTAACAAAACTTCTAGGACATGTTTATAAGACCTAAGCGCACATGCTTATGGTCTCAAATTCCACTTTAGGTCAAGCGCCAAAATCGCACGATTATTAACAACAGTGGATTTTTGACCTAATTGTTTTCAACCCAGAATGCACCTAAATGCTTAGCAATGATGTCCCAATACCCCGCCTATGCTTAGTTTTTTATTTTGAAGTGTGAATTCCTACTTATGATGAAATTAGGCCGCGGGTCGACGGTGCAAAAAGCTATGAAATATCGTGAAGTGTTTACCTCTTGATGCGTATAGCTCTTACCTGCAATTGCAATGCAACAAACGCGATGGCAATGTGACAACCGGGGAGGGAGTAGGAAGCGTGAGAAGGAGATAAGTGAGTGCCGTTAGCTCACATTGTGTATTTCATTATCCAAAACTTAACAATAACTTACAAAAATTGGCTTTTATACCTTAGCCAAGGTTTTTGGTGGTCAAAACTAATTATCTGGGAGCTCTAACTAAAGATAGGCAATGACGGGTTAATACAATCTGGAAGCTTGTAGCCCCGGCTCATCAATTATAGGGTCTATCTGAAAAATAGGAGTTACAATATTCCCAATTTATCAAAATAATGGTTTTTACAATGAGAGCTCTAAAAAATGGTATTCGTGGTGTCTGTGGTAGCTTGTTGCTAACATTCCCCCCCTCCTCGCCTGTGTTGTCCCTTGACACAACTTTATGGGTTGAAGTAGTCTTTGGATTGATGGCTGGTGAGGCAATCTTTAAGCGCATTGAGTGCCTTTTGGTATCCGATCTTTCTCTCTTTATCGGGAACTTGCAAAAACTGCATGGTGACTTTGTTTTTAGCTCCACTACTGAGTAGCCTACAACCCTTGATGTCAGGTTGTTTATCACTGGCCCAAATATTTTCATTTTCCAAGTGAAAAATCCCGTGTAGAACGCTTCCTCGAATGCCAGCATATTGTGAGACGATAAAAACATGTATCTGGCGTAGAAGCCATAGACGACTTCTTCGGAATGTTGGCCACTGAGATCATAGCACAACCCTTTGTTACCCGCGAGAAATGACATCCAAGGGACGCTTGATTGCTTTGGCTCATGGAACACTTTGATGCAAGTGAGAAGCATTCGATAGATTTTGTATAACATTGCACATGACAAATCTGGTAGACTTTTAAAGAATGACATGGCTCCCTTTAGGATTTTCACCATGTATTCTTTGGTGGTCCCTTTTCTGGAGCAGGCAATCTGGGGTAATTCAGCCAAGTTGGCCGCTTCTTCAGTAGTGCCTCATGTGCTATCCATGTCCTTACTCTTGGTATAGGATAGAAGGTAGGATCCTTTTGTAGGGCCGTAGGTGCTCTTGTGGACAAAATCAAGTACCTTGGATTCTTGTTCAACCAGCTCAACCTCCACTTTGGGTGGTCTTGATCTCCGTCCTCAACTTTCATGTCAGTGTAAAGCCTTTCTTTTACTTGTAGCAACTCCACTTTAATTAGAGGATAGGGCAGGGATTGTTGGTGCCACTGCGCATTGATTTGATTGGGAGTAAGTTGTGTGACATTGACGGAATGAAGTACTCTCAGCTCCCAATCCATTGCTGCCTTCCACTACTCATCTACTTCTTGTGTTATTTTTTCCTTCAGTGCATCTTCCTCAACCTTTGAGAGCTAGACCATTGGCAATGTGTCTACTTCGGTAATGGGTACTTGAAACTCCTCCTCGCCACTTAGCTCTACTGCTGACTGTGTCTCCATATCAACGAATGAAATTGAGGGGATTTCTATTTGAGGTTGCTCTAAAGTGCTTGCCTCTTCTTGTGTTTCCGGCCTTCCCTCTCTCAGTAGCTGGTTGACTCTTTTGAGTTCAACTATTTCCTTCAGCAACTCGTCTTCTCTTTGGACCCGCATCAAGCCAGGTCTCTGCGCTGAGACTTCTCCAATTTTAGCTCCAGCTCGAGGTCTATTTTTTTTCTCTAATGCTTTGTAGACCTCGTCTGTTCCTTTGATCCAGGCGACAGTTGGATTCTCTCATAGCCGCAAGAATATCGCCTGATCATTTATCCTTTGTTCTGAGTACTGTAGGGAAGCATTGGCTACATCTAACTGTACTTGAATTTTTTGAATTGAGAGGGTTGTGGTTAGAAGTTCATTTGTAACTTTTGTAAGCTGCTCATCCTTTGCTTTGCATGCATCTGACAATTTCGTAAGCAATTCACCTAGTTCCTCCATTTCTTTCTGCTGCTTATCCCTCGTGAACTGATATTGTTCAGCTTCCGCTTTCAACTCTTGCACTTGCCTCTGTAGATCGGTGATGACATTGAGTCAGTCGTCTAACTCCCCTTGGAGTGTGTCAATCACCATCTCTAACTCTTTGGCCCTTGTGCTATGGCAAAGTGCTACTGAGCGAAGTCGTTCAGTCATGTCCTGCATTTGCTTAGCATATTCATTAACTTGCAGGATGACTTCATCATTTGATTGCCAGCCTTCATTTCATGCCAGCTGGCTTGATGTTTCTGCAGTCTCTTGTGTATTGTTTGGCTACATCATGGCGACTGGTTGTTGTTGCCCTTGTGGCTATGGATGATCCTTTTTTGTTGAGGTAGAGGATGGTGTCTTGGCCTTCTCTTGCTGTGTTGAGGTAAAGGGTGTTTTCTTGGCCTCCTGCTCTGTTGGCTGCTCAAAATTCTTGTTGTCACCTGATGGTGCAGGACTGGCTGCCCTTTCTTGCTCTTTATCGTGCTCCTTTTCCTATTCTTGTGTAGAGTCAGCTGCCTTTTCTGTTGATTCAACTGTCTCTTTTTGTTCAGGTTCTTGTGTAGATTCAGCTCTCTTTTTCTGTTCAAGTTCTTGTGTAGATTCAGCTACCTTTTGTTGTTCAGGTTCTTGTGTAGATTCAATTGCTGTGGTTCTAACTGCTGGTGATGGTGGTGGGCTCGGCATAGGGTGATCTTGGTGTTCGGAAATAGGAAAAGAGATGCGGGGAGATACATCACCTTGAGCATGTTGTTCTTCTCCTTGTGTCGTGGCTTTCTTTGCTTGCTTTTGTTGTTCTTCCACCGCTTTCGCTTGTCTTGCCGCTTCTTGTGCTTCCCTCAGCTTCAAGGCTTCGGCTTCTTGATACATTTGTTCCAGGGATTCCGTGGGATCTTTAGCCTGCTTCTTGGTGTGATGCTTGGTTCTTGGTCCTTTAAGCCCAATAGGCACCCACTTTTCAGGGTCCTTTCCTTGTGCTTGGTGGCTGCGTTGGTAAGAGTGTTTTTCTCATTCAAACTTGGCTTGGTTTTGTATGGGTTCCTCCTGGTGTGTTGCCATGGATTTTCTCTTCATCTATTCTATCCGTGCTCTCCTTTGCTCGTTATCCGAGCTTTCACTTGCTGTGCCGTTCTGGCAACTCTCAGTAGACTTTTCATCAGACTTGTAGGATCTCTTGGTAGATCTCGTAGCTCAAGGAGATGGTTGTGCTGACACTATCCAAGTGTTCTGATCTGGGGCAGGTGGCAAGTTGTCAGCCATGCCGATAGCATGGTATGCAATCCTGGTTAAAACCTCTAGTGCACCCAAATATGTGAATTTTCCTTCTTTCTTTGTCCCTTTCAATGTGGACAAAACATATTGTGCGTGGTCATTTGGTTGCCTGGTCCTTGATTTGAGGACTTGCATAAAGGTTGTGGAAACCACATTATTGGCCGTTGTATACCTTGGCGACCTCTTAGCAAGGAAGTGGAAGTGCTGGTGGTACAACCTTGCGGGCTCTTCCACCTATTTGTGAATGAGGTCTGCAAATGTGGCCGCGGTGGTTTCTTTGGTGAAAGTTCCGGCCATCTTCCTATCTCTTGCCCTCATTGTCATTCCTTCTATTGGCAGTCTGAGTGCTTTTGCCACTATCTCCTTGGTGATGACCACTTCAACTTTATTCCCTTGAGGGTCAAATATCTGAGCGGTTCCATCTTGTTTGATTGTGGACAAAAGCTCATAAGCTTTTTGGAAGTCCACCCCACACGGCTCTTGTTCATAGAAATCTCTAAGTTCTAGCCTTCTGTTGGCTTCTTTGGTTTCGGGCTTTGCAGCGACATCATATACTTCTTTGGGTAGAAGTTGATGTCCTTCCTCGCTCTTGAATCTGCCGGTAACACTATGGTGTTGTGCTCTTCAAGCTGTTCCTTTAAGAGATAGGTCGCTTTTGCATTCTTAACTGAATCGGGGTCTAGTTGATATGTTGGTAGCTCTTACAACTTTTCTTTTTGGTTGAGCTTCTTCTTGGCCCTCTCTGCTGCTTGCGTGGCTGCTGTTCAGTGAATAGAGTATCAAAGTTAGTAGATTTGACAGATTTTTCTCTGAAATGTCCTTCAGTCTGAAATGCTGACAATTTTGGTCCAATTTTTTTCAAATCAATTTTTGAACAAGCATAGATGCATAAAAACATTCAAGGAACAAAACTATAAAGTCCAAACAAAAAATTGCAACAAAAGTAAATAATCGCGATTATTTATAGCTGAGTAAATGTTTCAACTTTTTGCAAATTTGGCATTGCAGGCTTGAAGTATATACCAAATAGATACTATGAGTGAAATATGGGCTCATTTGGATGCATAGGATGAAACTGGTACCAGATTTAGAAAATTTGAGATTTTGATCTCCAAAATTTGAGATTTTGGCTTTAAGTCTCTGAAACAATAGATATAAAGAAAATTTGAGATTTTGAGCTCCAAATTTGTTCAAACTTGGCTAATGGGCTTAGCACATCATGTTCTTTGGATGTATGATGGCAAACTAGCACCCCATTTTGGCATGAAAGTAAATAATCGCGATTATTAACTTTTCTACCAAAATCAATATTTTTGGGCACAACATGGTTCTAGGCATTATATAGACCTTGTGTATGGGATATGGGGTGATTTGGATCAAGACATGTGGCTCATAACACAGAAGTTGGCTTGCAAAGACTTCTTTGCATTGTTTGGCAATTTTCCAAGTTATATGTGATCATTTTGGCTCATACTTGAATTTTGGCATTATTAGGTGTGTACAAATGATATGTGAGGTGATGGTGCAACTTTCAAGCAAAATAGTGCAAAAATAAATAATCGCGATTTTATAGCAGTCACATTTTTCTTGCAAAACTTAAAATTTTTGACCTAAACACATTCTATACACCTAAAACAAGTCCTAAATTAAATATGGTTTGATGATTTTCTGATAGTATATACACTATTTACACTCATCGGGGAGATATTGTCAATTAAATTTCCCTGTTGATGATTTATAAGGGCATTATTAAGTAATTTTGCAAAAATCACACATTAACATAAAACTTTTTCCTTCCTCTTCAAACATTGCTCTTAATTTCTTGTACTCTTCCACCCCTCCTAGATGGCGTTGTGACCGGGATGGAAACACACAGAACGCCTCTATACTTACACCTCTATACTGACCCGACACACACTCTTGGAATGATATACACACACACTATGGGGCACCACTCGGCTTACACAACCCACCTGGCCGAGACAGGAAACACACCGATGGAGTGAGAGGAGAGAGACTATCCGTTTGCCCACTCCACACACACACACACACACACACACACACACACACACACACACACACACACACAAACTCAGCTCAAAAGAGGAGAATTTCTGATTTTTAGATACAATTGAGCTTGGGCCAACACCAATGGGGCAAATAGTTTACACAGTATTGAAGAAATACAACAGATACAACCACAAAGTTAAGCAGAGGCTTCACTCACCGAAGAAGATTACACAAAAAAATAGCAAAAAAAGAGTGAGAAATTTGGAAAAATAGACAGAGCCATTGCGTCCGGAACGGCCCAAAACCCCAGTCTACAATGTCAAAGTGCTCAAATCCGACCTCGGATGAGCAGTTTACGACCAAAACAGGCTCCAAAAACCCCAAAAACACAGTTGCGGCTATTCCTCCTCTCTTCTCCACGTTTTTTCTGGTCTTCTCTCAGTTTTTCCAGTTCCCACACTTA
The DNA here is from genome assembly GCF_014529385.1 of Adiantum capillus-veneris. Classification (NCBI taxonomy): domain Eukaryota; kingdom Viridiplantae; phylum Streptophyta; class Polypodiopsida; order Polypodiales; family Pteridaceae; genus Adiantum; species Adiantum capillus-veneris. The sequence continues at coordinate 38,971,602 of NC_140947.1, forward strand.
GCTTTATTAGTTGGGCACCCTTGGCCTTTTAGATGACCTCAAACGGACCCCGAACAGGCCAAAAACTGACCTCGCAGTGCATAGTTGTCACCTTTTTGCATCATCCGCACACCTAGCACTCAACTTTTTTCAATAATGCATCCCGCCACCATGTGAAGTGGCCCTAAAAGATGGTCCTCATGATGACATTTTTGCATAATAATCACAGAAAACACCCACGTTGTGTCCGTACTCATCCACGTGCAAGTATTGGACCCATTCGACCTCTTGACGCCACTAGATGCCATCTGACGCACCTGCTTACCTCATGTCGTCAGCCCGCGGGTAGCTTCCTCGAGAATTTTTACATGCTACCAACTCCTCATTATTGTAGAAAAAACACACTGGTACTCGTGATAGTGAAAATTGATGCACTATGTACACCCTGTCCTACCTGTACACATGTGGGCCTCACGTTTTACTGCTATAGCCTCTGCCCATCTAGAGAGATAGTCCACCGCAGTCAAAATATAGCTTTTGCCCCTGCTTGTGATAGGTAACGGGCCTATTGCATCAATCCCCCACTTTTCAAACACATCAAACGCCATAATGGTTTTTCGTAGCTCTGGCTTCAACACTCTCTTCCCAAATGCTTGACACCTATTACAAGACCTACACCAATGGTGAACATCCTTGTGAAAACTAGGCCATACATACCCAAGATCTTATGCAAGGTGATCTTTAGAGCAAAATGTCCGCCACATGCGCCTTTATGATTCTCTTCCAACACTCTGTAAAGCTCCTCCCTCCACGGTACATGTTTCAACACGAGATCGGCCCCTTTCATGTATAAGACATCACCAATCAATTTGTACCTGTATACTCTACGCACAAAACCATACTTCTTAGACTTGTGAATCTCCTTTGGAATGATTCCTGTTAGCAAAAACTCCTCTTCTTGAGCCAAACTTTCCCGGCCATGATAAAGAGGTAAAGTGGTCCTCAACACAAATAGCTCCCCAATCATGCTTTGAGCTGCTTCATGTGCCTCTCCATTTAGAGAACGTTCAATGTGTCTGATGCTCCATGCTTCAAACTTTTTTAACATGCCTTTAATTCTGAAACACATTTCCTTCAATGAGCCGTTCTTGCTCTTCCACACACCCAGCACTTGCTTCACCACTAACACGACATCACATTTTATGCTCAACCTTCGAACCCCATGCTTCAAACAAATGTGTAATCCGGCTTCCAAAGTAGCTATTCAGCCTCATTGTTACTATGAGCATCCAATTTGAACCCTCTCTTGCATACTAGCTTCCCCTCTGGATCATAAAGTGCTATACCCCTTGAAGCCGCATCATGGCTCTTTCTGTATGAACCATCAAAGAACAACACATGTGCATTGCTGATCTGTGGCACTTCTTCAACTACCTTTCTCACCACCTCTTCCTTAACAGTAATGGGATTCTCCTTGTAGGTCAACAAATTAGCTAGGGTAGCCCTTGTACTATCTTCCACTAGAAAAGAGAACTCAAATTCTTGCAGCTCAATTACCCATTTCTTGACCACATTTGACATGTTAGGGCCATTAATTAACTGTGGCAAAAAGGCATAACTCGTCAAGAAAACAAAACGTCGTGGTAGCAAGTAATGACGAAATCGTCGACAAGCAAATATTACACTGGCCATCACTAGCTCTACTTCCGAGAATTTTCTCTCTGCTGCCAGCTTCACACGGCTTGCACAATACACTGGCCTCATATAATGGCTGTCCTTCCCATTTTGCAATAGCATGGCTCCAATGGCATCCTCCCCTACTGATGGATTTACATAAAACACTTGCTCCCAATCATGAGCCTGCATGGCTGACAACCCCCCTAACACCTCTTTCACCTCTTGAAACACTTCTTCACAGTTGTCATCCCATTGCAATGGATCATGCTTTGCCACTTGTTGTAATGGATAAAGAATCTGAGAAGACAATGGAATAAACGTTGCCATGTACTTCACTTTGTGTATAAAAGTTGCCAATTGCTTCGTACTCGTAGGTGATGGAAGAAGAATAATAGACTTAACCTTTTCTGGATCAGCCTCAATGCCATTTTCTGACACCATATGGCCCAATAACTTCACCCTTGGCTGTGCTAGATGAAATTTATTTGGATTTAGTTGTCCTCCACATTCATCATATCGAGCCAATACCATCTGCAGCTTCTCATGGTGTTCAGTCCTATTGCCTTTAACACAGAAGTCATCCATAAAAGCTTTAACACAACTACCAATGAATGGTTCCAACACCCAATTTGCTCTCTCTTGATAGAAGGAAGGTCCATTTGACAACCCAAATGGCAATACTGTGTAGCAATAGCAGCCCCATGGCGTAATAAAAGTGGTCTTTGTGCGGTCTTTAAGAGCAATCTTCAATTGAAAATAGCCTGAAAAACCATCACACACACTGTACCTCTCATAACCTGCCACTGAATCCAAGATCTGATCGATGAATGGAAGAATATATGGGTTCTTCTTAGTGGCTGCGTTTAAGGGTTTAAAATCTACACAAATTCTCCACTTCCCATCCTTCTTTGGACTGACTACAACTGGACTCACCCATTCTGTGGTCTCCATAGGGACTATGAACCCTGCCTTCAACAACTTGTCCACCTCTTCTCGCAAGGCTTCCATTTGCTCTTGACCCATCCTTCTTAGCCTTTGCCGCACTGGCTTAGCACCTTCTTTCAGCTCTATATGCATCTCTTCGCCCTTGAACCCTCTGATCTCTTCATATGAAGTAATGAACAAATCAGGAAAACTAGCCAGCATGTGCAAATATATATCCTTCTCCATAGCTGAGAGGTCTCCACTGATCATTTGTGCCATCAATTCCTGCTTCTTTGACAATTCAACCTTGGTTTGCATCAGCCCTTCAATCACTTCATAAGGCCCTTCACTTTCATCTTCAACCTCATTTGCAAATGCAACTAAACCAGACTCCTGGGTTTCTCTGTCCATCAAAAGAAATGCAACATCAGCATCCTCATCACTGCTGGTAGTACTATCACTTTCCTCGTCACACACTGTGGAATAGTCTTCATCACTAGACTCATCCTCATCTTCATAAATCTCCTCCAATCGCTTCCTTGTGTCCATATTATAAAGCTTCTTGGCACTTGTCTTTCCATAGAGGCTAATTGTACCACGTCGCCAATCTTGAATAGCTACCACTTCACGTAACCATGGTCTGCCCAGTATAATCCCAAACCTGCTGGCATCACATGAAAATCAACCACCGCCTTTGCATCATATGCCTCCACTTCTAAGCTCTTTACAACACCCAAACATTTTAATTTCTGATGGTTTGCCAATCTGATCCGAAACCCTGACACCCCAGTCACTGTAAGACCCATCTTCTCAACGCATGAGTGTGTTATGACACATATTTGAGCTCCACCATCCACATAAACTTGTCCCAGATTTTTCCTTTTATGCCACACATCTACTATTGGGCAAATGTCTGGTAGCTCGTCCATTTCCAACACCTTTACTGAACCTCTCTCTGTCTCTTTCTCCATTGGGTTAACCATCTTTTTCCACTTTCTCTTTAGCTTAGGCACCATCTCTATAAGCTGCCCAAAAGTAACATCGGCTTTCCTGCTTGTCAGATCCTCCTTCAAGTCATAGCTTAATTGCCCATCCCCTAGTGGAAAATCTGAAACATGAAACTTGCGACGAGCCCTTCTTTTCCTCTTGGCCTTGACATCCTCGCCTTCATGGTTCTTTCCCTTCTTCTTACTAGGACCTAGGGCACTTCTTCCTTCCTTTTCCTCTGTGGTCCTCTTCCCATGCCAATGAAAACTTACGTATGTACGCATCTACTGTCTCACCTTCCTTTTGCACTAAAGCCTGTACTTCTTGCCACACTTTGTCAGGATCTTCTATCTTCACAAACTCCACTTCCAATCCATGCCTTAGATTGTCCCAACTCAATCTTACAGGTGGATTAGCCCCACGCAACTCTTCTTCAAATGCTTTGGACCAAACTCGTGCATCACTCTTCAAACAGATTTGGAGAAGACGTAACATCTGCGCAGGGCCATGAATCTGGTTGCTAATGCAGGCAACCTCCATCTTTTGCAAAATGTCTTCCACATCTTCATCACTTCTTCCATGAAACTCCGGATAAGAGAAAGCCATGGCTACCCAAGTTTAATGCTTTGAAAACCCCTTCGAACACATGTGCAAGAACCCAAAACTTTTGACTGACTCAATTCCCAGAAACTTCAATGGAGCTCAACTTTAGATAAGGACAAACACATGAACATCAAATGAGTTTTCATAGTTGATCATCGGAATTACAATAGGCAAAGGACATTCCAGGATCTCTCGTAATCTTCTTGGCCCGAACATAAAGACTATGCGCTGCTAGAAAAAAATCTTCCTGGACACATGAACATTTATCTGGATTCTTTGAGTTAAATGAAAAGGCATGAATTGAGGTCCATTTTGATCATCCATTAACACTGGAATGGTAACCTAACAAGACATAAAAGTATCCATTTAGGGTTTTGGAAAAAAAATCCCAAAACCTGTAGATCCACTCATTTTGAAAAATCCTTTCATGAGCTTATAGTTCAATAGCTACTACATGTGGAAAAAATGAGAAACTTGTAATTTTTCTCATCTCTTGGTCACTACAAGCCTCCAAAGTTGATGGACCAGTGCATTTTGCCCAAAACAACAATTTCTTACGGTTGATTGCATATAAATAAGAGTGGAGATTTTTGTAGGACATGAGATAAAATGCCCCGTTAACTTCAATGGGTTGGTGACCAAAACATATGGTTGCTTTTACCTCACCAATTTCTTTTTGGGCAAAAAAATAGGTACAAAAAAGTTGCATTTTTGCCATTCTGCGGACCTATCATCAAAGTTTCTATAGTCACGCTCAATACAGATACTATATACATGTTTTCTTAGTTCCCTTTGGGCCTCTGGACTCAAAAGGAGCCATGGAGCATGTCAAAAGGATAATGGATCTCTTACAATTGGAACCTTGGGGGCAATGATAAAGTGCTAAATACAACAAACATGAAAAAACTGGGTTTAGCATTATGACCTCTAGAAACCCATAGAAACTACTCAATATCTAGCCAAGTTTGTAGTCTATGATTAGATATGGTTACTACCTACAAAATACACACAGTTGGCCTAAGAAACTAGCAATATTCAGAAAGTTATACTTGCTACTCTAAAATGTATCGTATTCTTCAGCAATCAAAAAACTCAACGATCATCATATACTATGCTATATAGCATATTAGGTCCCCCAAAACTCAAGGAAGATTAACTTTATGTTATACATTACACTTACAAAATCAAAATTGAATTTGGATATTAAGAAAGCCACCAAAAAAATCATAAATGTGCTAATTTTGGCAAAAAAACAGGATTATGCAATTCTTGTAAATTGGTCATAACTTTCAATTTTAACACTTAGCTCTCCCTACAAGCATCAAAACATGTTGAGAACTATGAAGGCCTAACCTCTAGCCATCTAAACCTCACAAATATGAGTTTAGAGTGGTATAGTTGCCAAAAATTGAAAAAAAGCCAAAAACAGGACCCGTTTTTTCACACAGTTTAGGTTCAAAAATGTTGTGCAAGAGCAAGGTTAATGGTGAGATCGATACTAAAAAAAAAATGCTAAGTTTTTTTTAGCTCATAAGGCAACTTTGTGGATATATAGCACCTAGAAATTCATTTTCATACTCTTCAAATAATTCAAGCAAAATGGTCACTTAACAGGACACAAAAGTGTCCAAGGACATAAAAGTGTCCTGTTACCATTCTAGTGTTAAAGCCAACCATGAAGCTCCCAAGAAAGCACACTTGTCTTATCCTCTGATTTTGCCAAAATTTCAGCAGCATAACAACATAAATGGCTCAAAAGACCAAAAAACCAGCCATCACAACTTGGAAAAATTTTGGCAGAGTTTCCGCAGAAGTAGAGCAGTGTGAACCCAAAATATAGCCTATCTATGTATGCATAAACTGCCAACAATAGAACCCGAGCATCATGTAGGAATCACTAGTACATAGCCTATGGCGAGGTCACAAAAAGGGTGCTCCAGCTACCTGTATCACCGAAAGGATCTCCACATTTGAGAATCCCCCAGCTCAATAAAACCTCACGCTATCGACCCTCATACGAAGGCTAATGCAAATCGCGTATAGTCAAGTCTCAGAAATGACTATCTTCCAGACCAAGTCTCAGAAATGGTTGGGACTGCCAAATAAAACCAAGTATGGCTCCACAAAGGCATACAATGGCAGTTTCCACAAGTAACGTATAATCCAGCAGACAATGCGCTCAAACAGGCGCCAAATGATGCATACCCACAACAACTGCAAGTGACACCACTGCTAGTATATCACTGTACTCCAGCTACCTGTACCTGTGTGAATCACCTGTACCTGTACCTGTCCCTGTAACCTGTAACCTGTAGTCTGCAACGTGTAATCCCGAATCTTGAAGCTTGAAGCTCGAAGCAGAAGGTACTCGAAAAAGATCCTCAGTGAGGGCACCAAAAGAATGTGAGCGGGATGGAAACACACAGAACGCCTCTATACTGACCCGACACACACTCTTAGAATGATATACACACACACTATGGGGCACCACTTAGCTTACACAACCCACCTGGCTGAGACAAGAAACACACGGATGGAGTGAGAGGAGAGAGACTATCCGTTTTCCCACTCCACACAGAGAGATACACATACACACAACACACCCAAAAACTCAGCTCAAAAAAGGATAATTTCTGATGTTTAGATACAATTGAGCTTGGGCCAACACCAATGGGGGAAATAGTTTACACAGTATTGAAGAAATACACCAGATACAACCACAAAGTTAAGCAGAGGCTTCACTCACAGGAGAAGATTACACAGAAAAATAGCAGAAAAAGAGTGAGTAATTTGGCAAAATGGACAGCTTCATTGCGTCTAGAACGGCCCAAAACCCCAGTCTACAATGTCAAAGTGCTCAAATCCGACCTCGGATGAGCAGTTTACGGCCAAAACAGGCTCCAAAAACCCCAAAAACACAGTTGCAGCTGTTCCTCCTCTTCACGTTTTTTCTGGTCTTCTCTCAGTTTTTCCAGTTCCCACACTTAGCTTTATTAGTTGGGCACCCTTGGCCTTTTAGATGACCTCAAATGGACCCCGAACAGGCCAAAAACTGACCTCACAATGCATAGTTGTCACCTTTTTGCATCATCCGCACACCTAGCACTCAACTTTTTTCAATAATGCATCCTATCACCACGTGAAGTGGCCCTAAAAGATGGTCCTCATGATGACCTTTTTGCATAATAATCACAGAAAACACCCATGTTGTGTTCGTACTCATCCACGTGCAAGTATTGACCCCATTCGACCTCCTGACGCCACTAGATGCCATCTGACGCACCTACTTACCTCATGTCGTCGGCCCGCGGGTAGCTTCCTCAAGAAGTTTTACACGCTACCAACTCCTCATTATTGTAGAAAAAACACAATGGCACTGGTGATAGTGAAAATTGATGCACTATCTACACCCCGTCCTACCTGTACACATGTGGGCCCCACGTAACCACCTGGCTCTTGAAAATGGGCAATCCTTTATTCGATGCAACATGCATGTGTATGTACATATGCACAATCCCTTGATCCAAAAAACTCCTTACAACGTACTCCGGGACGACTGTGTGCATGGGTTGAACAATCGTGTCTATGCATAGCCTTGGTTGGCTCTAGCATGCTTTGAAGATCAATGCAGTTCAAAACCATTATGCTGTGCAAGAGGTGGGTCTTGAGTAATTAATTCAAGAGTTTCTGATGTCGAGGCTTGTTGTTACTGTCTTCCAAAGAGAAACTTTTATAGCTTGTGTGCTCTTTGCTTGATTGTACCATCACGATGCTTGATTTCCTGGGCTTTAGGTACTAATAATGACTGTTGTCGAGCTTTTACTCGCCATTGATACCTTGGTTTGTCTTGGTCAGAATGATGTGGTTGAGGTTTCTGAGACTTAACTCTCCATTGCTTGATTGGTTTTCCCGTTTGCGGAGAAGATAAGTGCTCTTTTTTCTTCCAAACCCATTTTGTGTTAGGTTCCTTGCTTGGAGATGCTCAGCTCTGTGTTTTGACCTTTGGAACCGTCTTTGGTATTATCGATGATGTTTTGGGCACCCAGATTTGAATCAGCTTATCCTTAAGCTATGCTTTTGGTACCCAAATTTTCCTGACTCCTTGCATGCTACCTCTAGCATTTGTTTGTGTATAGGATGGATAAGATTGATTATTTTGTGGTTTGGTCTGCTGATTGCTTCCTTTCCATTTCTCCTTGCTTGGTGCAATTGGAACAATGAGTTACCTGCCTTTAGGTGATAGCTTGAGCTGATTTGTAGGGCCAATCTGGTACTGCTTTGTATGTCCGCATCCATGAGATTCCTAGAATCATTGTCTCATTCATGTGTCCATCTGGTAAGCATACAAACTGATAAAGGCATGAACATCCATGTACTATCACATTCAAGTTAACTACTCCCAATGTTGGTTTTGGGTTCTTGTTGAATCCTTTGATAGTCACTATTCCGGCTGTCAAAGACTGATTTGTTGCTTTCTTGTGCATGGAATAACTGACTGCATTTACTCTAGCTCCTATATCAACCAACGCATTTGTGCTATGATTGTTGAGCTGTACTTTGATGCGAAGGTCCATTCCATCTAACCATTCATCATCTGTTGATACGGAATCTTTCGGAAATTCCCATTGTCAGTCATGTATTTCCAGAGCCTTGATGGGAATCGGTATCTGTTGATTCTTGAGAGCAGTTTTTTGTTTGAGTACCCGAAGCCGAGCTTCCTCTTGGGCTTCATCAACAACCTGCTGTTGTTTAATCCTCCTTTGCTTGGCTGCATGTATTCTTTGTAGCAATTCATTGGTTAGCGGCAAATTGTATTTTTTTAAATGACATCCACTAATCCAATTAGCCATTGGTTCACCATCTAGAGTTGATAGCTTAACTGCTCCACTTGGAGACACATCTTCAATGATAAATGGTCCGTTTTCCTTTTTTTTAAAACTTGGAAATGTGTTGCTTAAGGGAATAGACTAAAACTAGTCCCCTTTCTTGAAGATTTTTGTGATGAGATGGGAATCAAAAAACTGTTTTTGTTTTCGCTTTTATGCATAGATGTGAGCTACGGGAGTTAGTCTTTGCTCATCTAGCTTTTCTAAATCTTCTAGTCTTTTTGACAATTCATGTCCAGTCCACTCAAGATTCTTTGCTACCCTTAGTGTTGGCAATAGAAATTCTATTGGCAGTACGGCATCAAGACCATAAACAAGGTTAAAGGGGGTAGCATTTAAAGCTGTTTTGAATGAAACTTGATAAGCCCATAGAGGAGCATGGAGATTCATTTCCCACTCCGTCCTTCCTAAACTAACCACTTTAGTCAATACCGAGCTAAGAATTTTGTTCGTATGCTCAGCTTGTCCATTTGCTTGTGGTGATAGGGAGCCGATTTATTATGAATGACCATAAACTCATTAAGAAAATACTCGATTACCTCATTGAGGAAATGAGTTCCCCGATCACTGACAATTTCTATTGGTAGTCCATATCTCGTGAATACATACCCGTATAAGAATGCGGTAGTGGTTGTGGCATCATTTCCCGGGGCGGTCACTTTTTAGAACGTGTATGATATCACGTGAGTTAACCGGAGAGGATTATTAAAAGACCAAAATGTATACATACAGAGGGGGGTGGGGTTTTTTTAAATAGGCTCATAGTGTAAGTATAGTATGTATATTGGGGTATTATTAATTACCTCTTGAACGCACGTGATATAGGGGTCTTTTGATAAGTGACTGCCTCGGGCATCATTCTTTTAAGTTGCTTTAGCCTCGGCCCACTTGGTCAAATAGTCCGTAGCTACAATGATATATTGATCTTGGGTTCCATAAGCAGGTGGCTGTATTGGCCCAACAAAGTCTATACCCCATTTTGCGAAAGCTCTAGCCCCCATCATTGGTCTTAAGGGCATGCTATCTACATGTGTTGGCATTTTTGCTCATTGACAAGCATCACACCTTTGAACATATTCTTTGGCATTTGCAAAAAGTGTTGGCCACCATATGCCTGCCATCAAGATTTCTCTTGGGGTGCTCTCACTAGAAAAGTGACCTCCAGCTAATCTGGCATGTGTTTGTTCTATAATTGGAATATATTCGTCTTCATTTGCACAAAGACGCAAATGTTGATCCTTAACTCTCTGATACAATTAGTTTCCAATAAGAGCATAATCTCTTGCTTCAGTTTCAATTGCTCTTTAACGGCGTTTACTCATATCCTCAGGAAATGTTCGGCTTGATAAGTAAGTAACTAGATAGTTACTCCACTTAGGAACATGCGACATTTGAAACTATGTTACATGAGGTATGGGTGTTTGTTTTTGACATTGAGGACAATCCTTTACAAAAGAGCGAACATCACTCCTCATAGTCGACCAAAATACTCCAAGTCTCAAAATTCATCGCATAGTTTGGTCTTCCGCAAAGTGAAGTCCTACTATTGTAATATGTGCTTGACTTAGGTATTGTTTTTTATCTTTAGGATTAATGCATAAGAGCAATATTCCATCTCGATTTCTTTTGTATATCCTACCAGCTAGTAGTTGATACATAGCCGATTGCTCAATTAATTTTATTGTAATAGGAAATGGTATTTGTGAATCCACTTGAGCTATTGTCATCAATGATACAATGTTTTTCGACCATTGAGGTATCATTTCCACTGAGAACAAATAGGCATCTAGTAGATCATCATCTACCCTTTTAGGTGATTATCCTGAAATAATCCTTGATAAATGATCTGCTCTTTGATGTGTAGTATCCTTTCTTACAACCACAGTGAAATCAAATTCTAGAAGAATGATGAACCATCTCACTATTCTTCCTGTGCTGCATGGCTTGTTGATCAAGTACAACAAAGCTTGGTGGTCCACAAAGAACACAAACTTGTTGGCTAATAGATAATTTTCTATACTTTTTAACGGCATAGATCATTCCTAATCCTTCCCTTTTTGTGGTAGTGTAATTCTTTTCTGCCATGTTCAACTATCGACTAGCATAAGAAATAGGAAAATCGATTTCCCGTCTCCTGGTTGAGCTAGTATACAACCTATGGAAAAATTGGAAGCATCTACATGTATGTGGAATATCTTATCCCAATCTGGTGCTTTCAATATTGGAGCTGAAGTGAGAGCTTGTTTAAGCTTCATGAAGGATTGAACCCCCTTGACTGTTGTTGGTCTAGGAAAATCAGCAATGACATGAATTTTTTCAATATCAGTAGCTATGTCATTTTTAGACACTATAAGTCCAAGAATTTTTCCTTGTCTACCCATGAATGTGCACTTTTCAGGATTTAAGAAAATCCTATAAAGTCTATATTTTTTGAATACCTTTTTGAGGTGTTCAAAATGATTAGTCCGGATTGATGAATGTACACATATATCATCCATATACACTTCCAAGAATTTCCTTAGATACTCTTTAAAAGCATGGCTCATCAATCCTTGAAAGGTGGTAGGAGCATTAGTTAACCCAAAGGGCATAACCCGATAGGAAAAAATACCCCATTCCGTTGCAAAAGCAATTTTATGCTGATCTTTTGTGTCAACCACAAGTTGATTGTATCCCGAAAAGCCATCTAAGAAGCTGTAAGCTTCTTTTCCTACAACTCGTTCTAAAACATGCTCAGTGTTTGGAAGAGGAAAGTTGTATATAATGGTAGCTGCATTCACTTTTTTGAGGTTGACACACACTCATAATTTTCCATTCTTTTTGGGTACTAGCACAATTGGAGACACCCAATTTGTGTGTTCAATTTCGTAAATGAATTCGGCTTCCTTTAGTGTCTCAATCTCTTCTTTGATTTTCTTGGCAAATGTTTCATTGTATGTGTATGGACTTTGTCTACTTTGTTTCACATCATCTCTCATGGGTATGGTATGTTGACAAATTTTTGGATCAACACCCTTGAGATCCTTGTAAGACCAAGCGAAGATCTCGGTATTCTTTTAGCAAGCTTAGCAAAAGCTCTTCTTCTTCCTCTGTTAGGTCATTTGCAATGAAGGCAGGCCTAGGTTCTTCCCCTGGTTCAGCCAAGTCTATCTTTTTTGCATTCTCAGGCCCTTCGTAGGACTCGCCCTGTTTTTGTAGTTCTCTAACAGGTTGTTCGACAATGATTTTTCGATCTTGGAGAGTGTACTTTTTGTAATGGGATGGGACACTCATTACATCTTTACCATCCTCTTCTGTGGTTTCCATTTTGGTTGTATATATCTCCTTTAGAGCTTTTTTCAACTCTTCATATTTCTTTTTCTGCTCAGTTCGTGTCATGGTTAGCTCCTTGTCCTGTTTGTTTGGCTTTGCTTAAGTATCCTTACTTGTTTTTCTCAATGTTCTCGATATTTTTGGATTTTTGTTTGAAGGATATCTACCAGTGATTTTGTCCTTGACACAATCATGTGCATCTATCTGCATCAAGAATTTTGTTTACTGAAGACTGATGGCATAGGTCTTGTTTTCACATTTCTGGTGTCTCTTTTTCGTCTATACCATTTTTGTCTTCTCGATTTCTGGTTAGGAAAGTCAAAAAACTTTTCCTCACCTCCTTTCAGGAGTAGCTTAAATCTCACATGTTCTTTTTATGACCCCAAATCTTCTGAGGTAGTTGAGTGTTCATCTAACTCAACTGTTGCATCGTAGTAGAGGTCTGAAAAGACTTGTTGAGCTTTCATCAAGTAGGCCATCCTCATTGCAAAATTGAGTAGGCAAAGACGTATTCACATATACATCCATTGTCACTAAACTTTGAGTCCACTCAAATGGCTCAAAAAAATGCTCTGGAAAGGGTTCAGGTACATAGGCTTCATCTGTGAAATCCCTTTCTAGGATACATTTTTCTCTTTTTAAGCTTCCATTTTTTGAAGCTCCACACATCCAAATAGGAGTATCTTTGTTTAACCAAGAAGGAAGCTTAGTTTCAGCCGAAGAGGTTGAATCGAACTCTTGTATGGGCGTTTTCATGACATCTCTATAAGTGTGATCTTTTAGATTAACTCTTGTTTTGGATCCCACTTGCTTCAAGTACAGATAGTTGTTTCCCCAATCTTGGATGAGCTATACCTGCTGCATGAAAGGTCTTCCCAATATGATTTCGTAATTGAGTTTCTTCCCAAAGTCTACTATGGCAAATGTGTGTTGATATTCAATCCCACAAGAAATAACTATCACTTTTTCAAGCAATCCTAAGGGTCTTTCAATGTGTCCATCAGCCAGTTGCATTTTTCATTCGAGTTTGTCTAATGGCTGGTTGTCCCCAGGATTCCCATACTGCTTTCGTGGCTATGGCTATGCCCGCTCCACTATCCAGTATTGCCATGGTTTCAATGTCATTATATTTCACTGGAAGGGTGGTGTTTCCTTCTTTCCCTTCATAGTATTCTCCGACTTTGTTCATTGGAACACATGGAATCTCTTTGTTATCCATTTCGTGTTTCAATCTTTCCAATTTTTTTATGATGAGCCCCGTTATCCCCACCTTCTCTAGGGTTTTCTGTGGATCATTCCATAAATATGGTCTGAATTTTATCAGTTCTCCTAAAGTAAGAGTGCATTGGAAGAGTGTAGACATGATTGAATGAATGTTGTCTACTTCTAGGGTCTGTTCTGCTCTTTTTACTTGAGTGTTCTTACACACTATGGATTTATCTTCGTTACTCCCACGTAAGAGAGTAATGTTTTCGAGGTTAGTGGTTTCGACATTCCTGAAGCTTCAGATCCGCAATCCCCATACAAGGATTGTACATCCATGTCCATATCAAGAGGTAGGTTGTCCAACCAAACTTTCTCTATCGGAGTTGATTTTAGAGTTAGGCTCCCATCATTGATCTCTCTAACTTTTTCCCATAAGTGTCCTGGGCAGTCTTCCTCTACGAATGGAATTCCATCTAAGGCATCTTCGTTGTCCCGCACTAGAAGTTTGGGGTTCTACCACCACTTCGGATTTTTCTTTAGTGTCTCTTACCACAAGATCTTCCATCTAAGGCATCTTCGTTGTCCCGCACTAGAAGTTCTAGCTCTTTTGTTTCAATGTGGGGTTCTACCACCACTTCGGATTTTTCTTTAGTGTCTCTTACCACAAGCTCTTCAGGTTTTGCCATACTTTCGAACTTGGGTTTTTGTTTTTCCAGCATCTCTTGCGTGATTCTTACCTAAAGTTGATAAGCTTCAAGCTTAGGTGCTTCCATGTTTGGAGAAGGATAGTTTTTTCGTTTGTTTTCCATGTTTTGGCCTACTTTACGTCCTACTTGGTAAGCTTCCAAGGCTGCATTATTAGGCTCAAAAATTTTATCAACCAAAATTGATCCTCTAGATTTCACGGTTGTTTCTTTGATTTCGCATCCAGTTTCTTTCACCTTTTCTTAGAATAGCTTTTTTGCTTTCTCCTCGATTTTAGCCCATTGTTTTTGTTTTCTCATCTCATATCTTCTGCTTCTGCTTCTTTTGGTCTTTTGAGAGGTAGCTTTTGTGTGTGTTCTTCGAATCATCAGAGGAGTTATGTTTCTTTTTCTTAGCCTGAGATTTAGAGATTACCTTGAGTGGAACAATTAGTTCACTCTTAAATGAGTTACTAGGTATCACTTGGACTACATTTACTACTGTTTTACCCTTGTTTGAAAGATTTTTAGGACAATCTTCCACTCCCTTTTTGCAACATTGTATGCAATAAGCTTCAATCGGCTTGAGGTTTTTGTCAGGCTGCTCCGGACATTCATTTTTCCAATGATCATCTACACCACAGTTATGACAGCTTCTCGTTCTTGGCTTAATCATGGGACTTACCATAGGAGGTCTAACACCTTGATTAGCTACATAGTACATTGGTGCGAGCTCTGGTGGAGCATAAGTCACAGGTTCTTCCATTGGTGGTGGATGTGAATTATACCAATCTCCTTCTACCATTACTGTAGATGGATTAGGCTCAGCATATGGTGTAACATGCACTAGTGCTTGCTCATCTATGACTCCTCCTGAATGCATGTACTTTACAGGCACTACATTATGTCCTGGATACGGAGGTTGTTGACCCAACACAGGTTGAGGTCTTTCCATACCCATCGGTGGTCTTTGAGCTTGGGCCATATTAGGTTGATATCTGTACATGGGTTGTCCTCGTGGCCTCATGGGCACGTACTGAACATTCCCATCATACTTTGGTCGAAAGAAGCACTCGTTGGTCTCATGTTTGGCCCATTTACCCTCAATTGCACACCATTTTTGTGGTCTAATCAGTTGTCCCTATTGAGGTATTCCTTGTCCTCATCCCCTCATAGGTGCTTTTTGCATGTTGTTCATCATGTCGTTCATCCTTTTGAGCATGTCTTCTATGGCTGAAAGTGGTGCTGCATCAACTGTTCCCACTTGTGCTGGCTTAGTGGATGGTGTTTTCTCACTTTGGTTATCCTTAGGAACATCTTCTTTGTTGAAAATATCACAATTGTCTTTTAAGTTAATAGCATCTGACACACACTCTTCTAGGGTTGTATGCTTCTTGCTATAGAGTATAGCATGAATTTCTTTGTTTAGGAGTCCCTCTAGAAACAAAGATACGAGTCGTTCTTCTAGAGGTATCTCTAGCCCTGGGTATTCGGCAATGTATTGTTTCATTCGAGTTACACAATCCTTAACAGACTCACCATGTTCTGTTTGAAGCTATAGATTTGAGCTACCGTATTGTGTTTCATCCCCGTTTTGGAAAAAGTAGCTACAAATACTTGAGCTAATGTGTTCAAGTCCATGATTGACCTTGGTGGAATGTTTTGGAACCATGTCAACGATTTTTCTTCTAATGTCATTCCAAACCCCTCGAATTGAGTATGGAAATCGAATATACGTTCTGCTCTTAGCACTTGCCTAAAGCTTGCTAAGCGATCGTATGGATCCCCTGATCCACTATATTTTCTGACCCATTTCTAAAAATTAGCTGGTCTGACGTGTTTGTTTGGTTCAACTCTCGATCTTTTGGCAGTTGGTCCTATTCCGAACCCTTCGAACCAGTCTGTTGGAAATAGTGACTCATGTAGCCCTGGACTGGCCTTAGTGTCACCCGGTTTTCTGCGTGATGAGGTGGTTTCTGGTTACTTAACATTACTTTCAGAAGATCTCTCATGGTGTCCCTCTCTTGGAATTGTTTCTGGTCCTTGGCCCAATATCCAATCTCTTATGGAATACCCTTGATATTTGGTTTGTTCTATCTCCTCGGGAGTCATCATAACAAAGTGGTTGTTATAACAATCCCTAAACAGGTAGTCTGGTAGGTCTGCTGATCCCTTATCTTTGATCTTGAAGATATAGATAATCTTCATGGCCGTTAGTTGTCCTGATTTGGCATGCAAAGTCCACAGAAGATCTCTTATGTTTCTATACTCCCAACAATAGACTCCGATCCTAGGATTATCAATACTAAGCCGTTTCAAGGGCTTCAAATCAACTTGATCGTATCCCTCGAATTCTAAAGTTGGTGGTCCTTCTTTTGCAATCATATCTGAAATTATAGTGTTTACTTCTAGTCCCCATTTGTCTATCACGTCAGGGTTTTTGACTTGTAAATACTGAGTTCCGTTTCGATCCATGTACAGTTTTCCTTGTTTGTTTGCCCTAATCTCTTCCTCGAGCTCATTACCATGGTCATCAATGTGAATGGCATACTCTTCATTAGGATCCAGGTAAACCTGAGCTCCATGGTGATTAGTCTTATAAAAAGAGAGTATATGTTTGTAGCGCATTGTCGTTCCGGTTTTCGAGTGAGTCGAATAGGAAGACATTTCAGATGTCGAATCTGAAAAAGTATTTGAGACTTCTTCAGGGATAGTGTGCAAGGAATTGCCTTGATTCACGCTTTCTTCAGTCGATACTCTACTGGAGGTTTCTCCAAATATGCCATGATTTCCTAGTACACAACCAGATCTAAGGTTCATAAAGACTTGCGAAGCCCTGGATAGAGTACTTACCTTTGGATTGACTTGTTGTCAATTTCTTCCACTTGACTGGATTGCACTTCCTGTCAAGCTACCGATTCCTTGTCTGCAACCTGATTCCTATACAATTTTGATTAAGTCAGCTATTCTTCTATAAAGACAGTATAGTTTTTGCTAGCTGTTGTGATTGGTCTATGTGTATCACTGCAAATAAAGCTAATTGAGTAAACCATTGCAATTTTCAAACTTGACTTTGGCAAAAATCACAGGATTAATCTATAGCTTGGAAACTGAGTGAACATGTATCAATTTGGATCCGATTGAACCCAAAATTGCTCGATGGCTTTGTATTATGCTGGTCTAATACTGTACAAGTTCAAAAGTCAAAATCGGTGGCTCTGTGTAGCAGTAGTAAATAATCATGATTATTTGCTTTTGTCAATTTTTGCCCTTTTTGGCTTGATTTGCCAAGTATACAACCTGTTAAGGTCCTTGGACAAGTTTCAACAAGTTTGGACAAAATCTGTTTAAGTTTATCAACTGTCTTGTGTCCGCAGACTCTGATTTCAAGAATCTGGCTTAAGTCTCACTTTGGTGATCCAAATTTCACCAAATTTGATTTGTGTGGTCTACTTGATATGCTTGACCTTGTGGTATGCCCAAATGTGCAAAAATGCCATTTTTTGAAGCAAATGTAAATAATCGCGATTATTTACTCTGGCTATTTTTTTGCAAGTTTTTGTCCCAATCTTGACACGGATCTGTTAAGCACTTCAACTTAAGGTCTCTAGCCAAGTTTCATCAAATTTGGACAATTTTTTATCAAATGGTCATCAGTTTTCTGTCCGCAGACTAACTTTGCAAATTTGGTCACAATTTTCAATCCAATGATCCAAATCTTACCAAATTTGGTTTGTGGGTTATTACAACATGGTAAAGCTAGTGGTATGCCAACTTGGTCAAAAAGGCTAAAAAATGGGGCAGATGTAAATAATCGCGATTATTTACATCTGGCAACTTTTGCATCTTTTTGGTCAATTGAGCATGTACACATGTTTATCACATCAATATAAGCCTATGAATCAAATTTCATCAAGTTTGGACAAATTTTTCTACGATATACTCTCAAGATTCAAAAAGTCGGTACAAACTTTAGTTTTTTTCCAGTTTGGTGATCCAAATCTTTTGTGCCTTTACAAAAGTTGTTTGTACACATGCAATGAGTCAATGGTATGAATCTTGGACAAATCTGAGTTGAAAGTTAATCATCAATGATTATTTACCTTCAAGCTTGAAATGAACCAATTTTTGTACTTTTTTCAATGACAATCCTTTTATGAGTTATTTTAAGCCTATAAATCAAGTCAAAACTTAATTTGGCCTAAAATGTCAAGAAAAAGTAAATAATCTGAGTTTTGGCCAACTCTTCAAATTTTTACCTCAAAGTGTTCTTGAGCTTACCCACTAGTTCATACAACTTTTAAGCTTACTCTCCACTCGGATTGAGTGGTTTGGATTCTTTTCGTGCTATTTCTAACCCGTAGACCTGAAATTTTGCACTTCAAATAACAACCCACACTTGATTCTTTCAGAGAGAGCAATGTTCTAAAATCCACCTCGGATCCTACTTACCCTACTCCTAGATTCTCATGCAATGGGGCTGTGGAAAGTGTCCACAAACACTCGTTTTCTTGTTTTTTAAGGTTTCCAGAGCATTGATCTTAAGACTTGATTCGTTTATCAATCATTCTCAAAATCCTAATCTAATCTACAATCCTTCAATCCTAAAGGCACTCGACAAGTACGATTACTTCCAAGCTACCTCTACACAGCAAAAGACGACAATCTTAGGCTATGCGATTTCTAAAAGAAAGCTTTTACTCTAGGAGATCCTAGAGGAAGTTAAAGGATAACTTCACAGTGTGCTCGTGTTTTTACCTAGTTTAGGTCTCTTCGATTCCCGGCAGCAGCATCGCCAAATGTGGGATGTGTGTCTAACCTCACTCCTATCTTATTGCAGATTTAGCGAGAACCACAATTAAATTGTCAATCCATGGGACGAAGCTGACTAGACTAGTGCATCGAGGCTACAAGAGGTTGTCAATCTCTTGAAAAACAACAAACAAATCACATCCGTTACATCATCAAATGACATCCAAACATAACAAAACTTCTAGGACATGTTTATAAGACCTAAGCACACATGCTTATGGTCTCAAATCCCACTTTAGGTCAAGTGTCAAACTCGCGATTATTAATAGCAGTGGATTTTTGACCTAGTTGTTTTCGACCCAGAATGCACCTAAATGCTTAGCAATGATGCCCCAATACCTCGCCTATGCTTAGTTTTTTATTTTGAAGTGTAAATTCCTACTTATGATGAAACCGCCGGCGGCGATGCAAAAAGCTACGAAATACCGTGAAGTGTTTACGTCAATGCGTAGAGCTCTTACCTGCGGTTGCAATGCAACAAACGCAACTGCAATGTGACAACCAGGGAGGGAGTAGGAAGCACGGGAAGGAGAGAAGTGAGCGCCGTTAGCTCACGCTGTGTATTTCATTATCCAAAACTTAACAATAACTTACAAAAATTGGCTTTTATACCTTAGCCAAGGTTTTTCGTGGTCAAAAATAATTATCTGAGAGCTCTAACTAAAGATAGGCAATGACAGGTTGATACAATCCGGAAGCTTGTAGCCCCAGCTCATCAAATACAAGGTTTATCCAAAAAATAGGAGTTACAATATTCCCGATTTATCAAAATAATTATTGTTTTTACAATGAGAGCTCCAAAAAATGGTATCCGTGGTGTTCGTGTTAGCTTGCTGCTAACATTTATGGTCTCGACTACCAAAATATGGTTTTGATAGTTTTTTCCCCAATACTTTTTTCTCAATTTGATGGTCGTAAGTGTTATCTAACCTACTCCTAAGTACTAAAATAAATCCTATGACTAAAAACCAACAAACTATGCAAAAGTGGAAGAAAAATGAAATGTGGAATAGTACTTTCAAAGCATTAAAAAATATACAGAATGAAATGCTCTCATATCTTACTCACAACCCCCCATACCTCTCAAGAATTGACCTAGCTAGTCCTCGACCTCTCAAGAATAGACCTAGATAGTCCTTGATTTCTAGACTCTACCAAGCACTAAACCCCGTGTCTAGCTGCTTGACTGTCAAAGTGTAAATGGAATGGTAATCAAAATCAAAGGTCTCTATGTAAAAAAACTGTGACTAGGTCACTCACGACCTAAGGATCACTATCCCTGATAACAGTGCCAATGTTAGTGGGTCATCACAACGGACAATTTTAGCATAGCTATCTGGCATCAACATAATGTCAATACTCAGGGAAGCGACCGAATGGGGCACAGAGACTCTTTGAGGGTGTCAACCTTAAGAAGTGAACCTGCAAAACGACATCATCTAACACACTAGCAAACCTATAACTCAAAAACCTGGAAAATTGCCAATGTCTTATGTCAAAGCACTAGATCTTCATGCCATTTTGACACTCAAACAACGTCCAAATGATACAAAACTTTAGGATGAGTTCAAAGACACCTAAGGTCACAATCCTACCAAGTTTGCAATGAGGTACTAAATTCATGATCCATCATGATCAAGGTCATGAAAACTATAATAGAACATACCAGAAAGGTCGCACTATGGCCTAGGAACACTCTCGTATGGTGGAAACATAAAAAAACAACCATTAATGCACTCAAAACAGTCGATTTATCTTTCTTGCTTGTCCAATGATGTGGTGATTGAGCAGGTATTTGAAGACCAGGTAGAGGTAGAATGTGAGACTATAGAAGCACTTCTAGATCTGGTAGTTGGGTTGCTTAGTCCAATCTATGATGACAAGGTTGAAGACTTAGTAGATCATGCTCTTGGGGCTAAAGAGTTAGATAGTGGATTTGTTTTCAAGCCAGTTATAGAGGTTTTGGGTGAAGGTTTCAAAGGGAGCCTATGTACTTGGCTATACAAAAAGTGGAGGGAAACGCCGAGGTATTGCAACTCTGTGCTATGCTATTGAGAAACTTGTTATTTAAGGTTTCTTTGCCATATGTTATGCATTGATTACAATGCTTATGTGATGTTGATTATGCTATGGAGACCTCTCTAGCAGGTGGTGCAAGTGACTTATACATCGATATACCTACTTATAATGTGCACAAAGACTGATGGATACAATGTGATAAAGGGTCATGCTATGAAGAGTTGTAGGAGTGTCTTGTTTCTTGGTGTAGAGGTGGAAGTAAAAGATTGAATATGCATGCTTTACATGTGGATGGCTATGATCAATGTTGTATATTTGACCTAGGAGATGATATCTATTGCGTATGGGAAGTAAGGATTTTTTTAAACCCAAGGGGTAACGGTTATGGCTTATGGTAGGCATATATCTTTACCTCTGATCCGAGAGGAGTTTTCATCATGCATAGAAGAGCTCATGGCTTTCTTTTTGACCCTAGAGTATTGTGAAAATGATAGCTCTCTCTCTCTCTATATATATATATATATATATATATTTTTTTTAAATTAATTTATTTAATATATATATATATATATATACTATCTATATATCTACTATATATCACTTTTTCTTATGTAGTCTTATCATATCTAAATAGTGCTCAACTAGGGGGTGAGCAATGATGGTGGAGCCAAAGATGGTCAACCCATGGAAAGGAAAAAACCAGGTGCATGGATGTGTATACCAAATGTGGCATATAGTAGGTCAAAGGTGGCTTGGAAGCCTTCCTAGTCAAAACCTTAGAAGTGACTAAAGCACAAAGCCTACCAGTATTTTGGAAGCCTCTAAGGTGCTCTGTGAGTTGGCCTTTACAATTTGACACCTAAAGGTAATGGGAGAAAGTTATGCCACGGTGAAGATCGAGCTCAGTCTGTAGCAGATTGGTGATCAAGGTCTGTATAATGGTGTCATGATGTGTATGCAAAATGGGTGGTCCACATCAACAGTGATTTCAAAGTTTTCATGTGCTCAAAGACCAATATCTAGAAACTCTCCAATTGGATATTGTGGTAGGCAATTATGAATCAAAAGTGATGGAAATTGTAGTGGTTGCAATCTCTCTTGAAGAGATACTCTTCACTCGGGATCCGTTTTGTAGGATGGGTTGCATATGTTTTATAGCTATGAGCCATTAGCACAAGATTTTTTTTTTCTGGAGTGTCATGTGATGCAAAGCAAGAGGCAGACAAGTGGCTGTGTGACCTCTTTTGTGGCTGCTTGCTCAACTCAAAATGAGGGGTGAAGTTGTTGCGTGGGGAAGTAAGGATCATAGTGGGAGTTTTTTTTAACTGAGGGCAATTGGCATGAGATATGAAGGGGAGATAAGTGAGAGTTTTTCTCTAACATTACTAGTTGAAGGCATGCAATTGAAGGTGGAAAAAGTAGCTTCAATGGAGTTTCTTAATTCATGCACGGGTGAAAAAAAAAGTTAGTGCATGTTAGGCTTTGTTGATATGATGGGTGACGACAAGGAGTATCATGGTGGGATGAGCGTGCAGAGCAGAGAAAAGGAAAACCAAAAAGAGAGAGTGGAGAGTGGAGAGTGGAGAGTGGAGAGTAGAGAGTAGAGAGTAGATCAACACAATAAAACTAGAACCACACTATTTGATTACTTTGAATCTTATACACATATAGATACAACTGACCATACACACAAACCCTTTTACCATGCAAGGTTCCACTTGGGACTAGTGGTGTGCATATCACTTGCTATGACAGGGTTCCCACATGGGTTAGACACATTAATTGGGGCTTGAAACCCAAGAATCACCCCCTCAAGCTCAAAATAGACTCACCACTCTCATGACACCTAGAGTTTTAGGTTCACTCTTAACCATGAGTTTTTTCTATACTCATAAACCATGAGTTTAGATTTTCTCACCACCAAGGGTTTTAAGTATACTCATAACCCGGTCCTACCACAAAAAACCTCCCCTCAAACACATAGGGTGTAGATAAATGTAGGTACCATCACATTAGGGTTATTGGTTTCCACTCGAACCTTGGGTTTAGATTTACCCAATAACCTTATGAGAAGTGGTTTAGACAGTGAGCTAAGAACAAACCATGGTAGAGTTCAACCACCTGAAACAATGAGTAGAAGCACCCCCCCTCCCCCCGACAACAATCACATTGGGGTGTGCGTACTTCCCCCAGACAACAATCACATTGGGGAAAACAAGAATAACAACCAAACAGATAAATGGGAGGTCTTACTACTTTTTATGTGGTAGATTCTATAGCCCGTACAGTTTTGACATAACAATAAATTACAATTGAAAATCTAAAATAAGGCTTTCATAGAAAATATATATGATGGTGTTGACAACATACAAAAACTAAGACACTAAACAAGGAAAAATAAATTTTGAACTCTACATGTGTTGATTGATTAGCTTGTTGTAGCAAACCTTTGATTTGGGTGCTCTTCATTGATAGGTCACCTTTTGTTTTACTTGGACAAAGCAAAAGCATCTCGTTGCCACCTATTTGAACAATCACATTTATCAACTTGATCTTCATTTGAGATTTCTCATGGTATGCTTCTTGCATGAAAATGTTTGAAACATTAGACCCGACATGAAATTCATATGTGCAATAACTTAGAAGAGAAAATGCATATATGTATATAGAAGCTCCTTGATTTCCCACTGATGCCTTGTGCCACCAGAGGGAATTTTGAAATGCTTGCAAAATACCCACAATCTCTATCATTGCTAGGTAGCACCATGATTAGCAGTATTTTGAAATGCATCAAAACTGACTTGAAGTCCTGTAGCAGCATTTTGAAACACTGTGAGAGATTGCCTTAATTGAATTTTGTATTCTCTCCTACTCTAGGTCACTTTGACTAGCAGCATTTTGAGATGCCTTGTCAATAGAGGGCGGTCAACACTTCCCATCGTTGTTTTGATCTATGTTTTGAAACGCTATGCTACCAAGTCAATGACCACAAACCATCTATGGCGGGAGCACTTGACGACCTTGACCTTTTCCTTGCTAGCAAACAATGGATTTTTGATATGTTGTCCTAGCAGTGTTGCCTAAGCTCTTATACCACCATTAGGCTTGTTCTTGTTCTTGTCGTCCCCACTTTGATTGTTTTCCGAGGGAAGTACACTCAAGCACTACCTCTGCCTTCACCCACCATATCCCACAAAGCCTAGCAAGAACTACCATGCTATTTGATTACTTTAAACTACATATATAGATAGAACTAACCATGCACACCAACCCTTTTACCATGCAAACTCCACTTGGGACTAGTGGTGTGCATATCACTTGCTGATAGTGTGTGTTCCAACATGGTAAGCTTTATGGTAGACACATTAACTAGGGCTTGAAAACCAATAGTGCTAAGGCTACAAGGAAAAGGGGAAGTTGACAGAAGGATCAAAACCAAAAGATGTAGAGAAAGGTGGCATGAGCAGAAGAGTTATAGGTCTAAAGAGGAAAGTGGGATACAATTGGTAGAGTTGAGGTGGGCATGGTGACCTGCAGATGAGGATAGCTATGAGCACAAAAACACTGGAAATAGAGAGCTACAAGGAGCTAGATGAAAAAGGGTGCTACCTTCTAAGAGTGAAGGGCCACCAGCTGCTTGCATAGAGAGTAGAGGGCAACTATAGGTTCCAAGGCCAACCTAGTGAGTACATTTTGATGAGAGAGTTGGATGTTGCTTGAAGGGGAGGCGATATTTGAGGATGCAAATGAAAGAGAGGTGGCCATCAAGAGCAAAAGAGAGCCCATAGAGTGCTACCTATAAAGGTAGTGATTGTCATGAGTAGAGAGGCCAAGGAGGCATCATACCAAAGAAGGTTGGAGAGCATAGCAAAGAGGGAACCATGCACAAGACGGTCACCACATGAGGGAGAAAACAACCAAAGAGGTGGAGGGAAATTCATCACTCATGCAAGAAAGGAAGTGGGTGTAATCTTCAAGGGATGCAAAGGGGCTCATTGCATGGAGTAAAGAGGTCGCCCTCAGCAATATGAATGCTACAATGGGGGACTGAAAAACTAGCAAGGCCGCAAGCTATAAGAAAAACATGCACTACATAGAAGAGTAGCAGCAGCTGCCATAAAGAGAAGGGTAGAAAAAGAGACACTTTGGAATATCAATCATTATACACACTCTAATTATAACTAGTCAATGGCATCACAACCTTAATCATTACAACTTTGGTGTCTGCTTAAATATTTTCCATCTTTTTCTTCCTTTTGTGTCTACCTATGTGTCGAGCTGTGTAGTGATTTAGGGTGTTTGGGTATGAACATGTACAACAAAGGCTAGCACATTGGATTTCTGTGTTTTTGAGGCTAGTACACACTCTTAACCTCCCATTTTTCTTTGGTACCACCATGATGAGGGACACCCAATTTGTGTAAATCTTTTAGTAGAGGAATTCTACTTTTTTGAGATATTCAATCTCTTCCTTGATCTTTTTAGCAAAGATCTCATTATATGTATAAGGTCTTCATCTTCTTGGCTTGGCATTGTCTCACATGGGTATAGTATGCTAACAGATGTCAAGATTGAGTCCTTTGAGATTTGTATAGGACCATACAAAGACATCCCTATGTTCTTTGAAGGTCTGAATAAGAATTTCATCTTCTTCTTGAGACAAGCCAATATCTCATTAGGAAATTTTGGAAGTCAACTTCTAAGAAAAAACAAGTTTTGGCATTATCTCTCCAGAAAATAAGAGTGATAAAAGAAAAGAGGTCCTCAATGCAACCATTTGAAAAGATTAATTACAAGTAAATTCTTTCCACAATGTCATAACAGTCATGATGATTGAAGAATGTACCTTTTCAGTTACAGTGAATGCACCTAGTCATCTTGGAGAGATATTCAAGGACTCCATAGAATGATTAAAGGATGTCTTTTTTCCATTACAATGAATGCACTTGTCATCTCAGAGGGAGATTCAAGGACTCCATAGATTTCTTCTCTTTATTCATAGGATTGTTCTTACACTTTGAAATAATGGATTTCTCGTCTACACCCACATATCTTCACACCAAACATCCTAAATATCATCTACACATTGACTTGGATCCTAATATGAGCCACTGCTTAAGCCAAGAAAAACTAACACACAAGTGACACTCATAGAGGAGTGTATATTATTTGCGAGCTTTCGATTTTGAGCTTTTGCAATCAAAACCAATTTTGTGAGCTTTTTTATTTTAGATTCAGAGCTTTTTTTAACAACACAAAAAATTAATCCAAAACAAAGACGTCAGAATATTATACACAATAAAAAACATCTATCATCTTGTAGCAATTTGGCTTAAGATTTTGGGCCTCTTTTAACGATACACACCAAAAACATGTACAAGTTTACAAACGCTCTAGTTTTGAGCTTGTACAATCATCTAGATAGCTACCACAAATCATGATTCTCTTACTAAAAGGAATTCAAATAAAGTCTCATGTGTTCAGAAAAGCTACTCCACATCTAATACATAAGAGAAATCTCCTTCAATGTATGCCTCTACATGACATTCTCTAAGATTTAGGTTCAGCACACCACATGCTTTATCATGTAGGTTTGCCCTAATACAAATGCAAGGTCATTGGAGTTAGTGCAGGCTGATGAATGACAATGTGCTCTTTTGGTTGAAGCCCTAGAATATACACATACACATAGTACATGTGCTTACATGCCAAAAATGCTTTATGTGTAGATTCTCTCTTCTGAAAATTGGGACAAGTGCAACTAGGTTCTACCTTAATGTGTACATCATAACAACTCTCTGTCAATACCCAAAAAACTGTGTTGTTCACTTTCTAGTTTCTCATCCAAGAACATTGCAACCATACTTGCAGCTGACTCCAATATCTTTTGCACTTCTTTGGAGATTGGATGGGGACAATTACCCTATGTGGGCTTACATGATGCAACATGTTCTTGTGTCAAAGGGCATCTAGAATATTGTGCAGGGCATTGATGTATGTCCTGGTTCTGAGGATGTAGGCGATGTTGAGGATGTGGCAGGTCTTGCTGCAAGGATTGCTGCTATTAGAGTTGTTTTGCCTATGGCAGAACAATCTCGTTGGGATATAAAGGATGCGTAGGCTCATGCATTGATTGCGTTGTTTTTGAAGCGCACCATTGTTCCTCACATTCGTTTAGTAAAATTTGCAAAACAGGCTTGGGATATTTTGGCTGGTCTTTATGCAAGTCACAATGAGGCTAAAATTGCTTTACTGCTCAGGCGGTCCGGGGCGGGCAACAAGAAGAGCAACCTCTAGACACCCTTCAAGGCTCCCGTGCTGCTCAATGGGGCTGGGGCACAACACAACACAAACCAAAATAACAAACCCCCAGCCAAATCCCAACTACACAAGGGGCACCACCTAGTTTAAGAGCGAACTAGGACGCAAAAGAGGAGAATCGTTAGAGCAACCCACAAACAAGCAAGGAATTTACACTAACCCTAACACCAATGGAACACTCTCACACACTAAAACACGAGAGAGAGAGAGAGAGAGAGAGAGA
This sequence comes from Adiantum capillus-veneris, assembly GCF_014529385.1. NCBI lineage: Eukaryota > Viridiplantae > Streptophyta > Polypodiopsida > Polypodiales > Pteridaceae > Adiantum > Adiantum capillus-veneris. The sequence continues at coordinate 38,999,234 of NC_140947.1, forward strand.
GAGAGAGAGAGAGAGAGAGAGAGAAAGATGGTGCTCGGGCTGCTTTGAAGTGTATCGTTAATGATCAAGCAAACATAAATATATATATGTAAGAAAGAGAGAGAAGGGGGAAGGGGGTGCTTGTTGCACTAATGCCTTCTTACAAATCTGTCATGACAAATCAAAGTGAGATTAGTATTTGTTCAACATAGCTTGCGTAAATTTCACCACAACACATCACAAGAAAAGCCACCCCAATCACTGTCTTAAGTCCAGGGGAGTCCTCTCCACCCTGTCGCCCTCTTACAGTATGTGGGATTTATGGCTAGATTGATGACAACACCAGAGACAAGCTATCAAGAACTTAACAAAAAACACCAAGACACTTACGCATCATTGTTGTCCATTACTTCACGTTGGAAGGGAGACAAAGTATCCAAGCTTAGTCCAAATCCACCCTCCTTGATTCAGCAAATGTTGGGCTTACACTAGTAGGAGAAATGATAGATTTCCTACTCTCAATTGAATGATCACTCTCTCTCTTACAATGGCATAGAGTTCCCTTGCTAATCCCCTATTACAACACATGCACATGCATAAGACAATGAGCTTCCACTCAAGAGCTCCTTCTAGAGAGGTTGAGCTTGGCTTCTCAAGCTATAGCATAGTGCTCTTGCTTATGGCTCCCCCTTTTTGTGCTGGCTACACCCTCCTTTTATAGCAATTTTGAAGGCTAGGGTTACTCCTCTAACCATGGTTGGGTTAGATTTTCAGTAATTTATCTAATTTCTTTTGCTTGGAATTATCAAGAAGTTGGTGGGGAAAGAGAGAGGAGAGAAATGGAGGTGATAGGACTTTTCATAGTGGGTTAGTGTTAGTAGAGTTAGTATTAATTTACAAATGGAATTGGATATTTACAATGGGAGTATCCATGTAGGATACAAATAAGGAAGAAAAAATCTTAAGAGGTAAGAAAAGGTGGATTTCTTACAACGTTGATGCTCCAAGTGTCTTGAGTAGGGCCAATTTTGACGCTTGTTGACGGTCCACTAGCTTTGACGGTACATTTTTTCTCCACTCTTGACCTTCCTTGAGAGACAAGGTAATTGAAGCTGAGTAATCAACCACCATGATGCTGTCTTTTAAGAGAAGAGGCTGAATTTTGTGGTTTTTTTGATAGATATGGGTAAATTGGAGGAGGAAAAATGAGACTAGGTGGTCAATTTTGGAATGGAATTGTGTGTGGGAGGTATGAGTTCACCATGGTTTCTCTTATTCTTCAAGGTTGAGGAGAAGGTGAGTAGGGTGCAGAGAGGAGTGGTGAGAGAGGTGGGGATGATGAGTGGAGAAGTGTGTGTGAAAGAGGAAAATGATAAAGTGGAAGAGAGAGTGTGGCTGCATAGCATGGGAAAACTGGGGTCCACTAATAAAATCATAGCTCACAGCTCGTAGCTCAAAAAAATATGAAAAAATTTGAGGCAAAAGCTCAGCCCACGAGCTACAACTTTTGTTTGTATCACCTTTTCAAATTCGGAGAGCAAGTGAACTTTAAAAATTCAGCAAAACCGACCGTTTTTTTCCACTGCACAAGGTCCTTGTGGGGTCCTTCTTTGGATGATTCTTTTGAATACCTCCAAGAGTGAGCCCTCCATAGTGCATGTATGCATGCCACCTACCCTTGACCTTATTTGGTAGGTCTATAATTGAAGATATTGTTGAGATTATGATATAAGTGAATAGTACAACTAAGAAAATCAAATATTGAGGGGTCTAAAAAATATGTACATGTCAAATATAAATAATATAAGTGGAAAAAAATATAAAGGGGTCAAAAGAAATCTCTCTCATTATGAGGCTACCATAAAAAGATAAATATTTTTGGTGTTCTAATTTTTTAGAAAAAAACAAAATAGATGTAGGAAGGGAAAAATCACAATAGTCAAAAAATAGACACATAAATAAAACTAGTTTTTTTGGATTTTTGTTGGGATGGAGTTACACCAAATATAAGAGAAGCTTACATGAAAATATTTCTATATGGAATAAAGAGTATGAAAAATGGTAAGAAAAAATTGTGGTAATGGTGAGGCAATGTACAGAGCATAAATAGCACACACCTAGGTAGAAATATTTAAATAAATATCAAAATAATTATGAAAAAATCTTTTATTTAGGCCCTATATACAAAGAAATATTTACATACGCATGGGCCATAATATGCTTATATTTTTTATTATTTTTTATTTTTTTGGCTCAACTAGCCCAATGACTAGCTAATTGAGGGTTTTTTAAGAAGATATGGGAAAAGTCCCGTGACTCACGCACGCCTATGTACAGTGAAATGGTAGGGATAGCCACAGTGTTTGGGTGATTTTGGTAGGGTGAGGTAACTCACTGTGGCAATTACAAAGAGCCGAAAAAACGGCTATCACTGCGTAAAGAGCTGGAGTCGAAGATCATGCATGAGGAGGATTATATGGACATATGTACAGTTCATGATCTCAATTTTGGTGATGAAATTGTTGCATATGGGCTTTTGTGCCGTGGGCTATATAAGCTCACTTTGTATGACAAGTGTGGACAAAATTTTGCAAATGCAGTTGCTGATTCAAGGGCTATTTCAGATGCAAAACTTTGGCATGCACGTTTTGGTCATCTGAATTTTGCCAGTTTGCTACGTTTGCAGAAATCTAATATGGTTGCTTCTATGTAGCCTCTTGAAGCATCTGCCAAGCATGTTTGTGAAGGCTGTATTTTGGGTAAGATGCAGTGTTTGAAATTTCCAAAGGATGATTCAATTAGGGACACATGCAGACTGCACCTTGTGCATAGTGATGTTTGTGCACCCATGCATACACCGTCCTTGGGCAATTACCTCTACTTCATGACATTCATTTATGATTACTCCACGAATGCATGGCTATTTCCCCTTAAAGCGAAGTCCGAAGTTTTTATGTGCTTCAAACAATTTTTGGCTATGACTGGAAATGTCTCAAAATGTACTATGGGCACCCTCATTTCCGATCGAGGGGGAAAGTATATGTCTCGTGAATTTAATGCATTTTTGGGTAGTCGTGCGATAAAACACCAATGTACAATGCCTTATACACCTCATCAAAATGGTAATGCTGAGAGGAAAAATACGTCACTTACGGAAATAGCACAATGTATGGTCAAAAGTCAAGCTTTGTTGCATTATTTTTGGCTTGAGGCCATCATGTTTGCCACTTATGTACTAAACAGGTTTCCTACGAAAGCTTTGCAGTCTACTACTCCATATGAAGCATGGAATGATAGAAAACCTTCTATTGAGCACATGCGTGTTTTTGGTTGTTTGGCATATGCTTTGGTGCCACAAACACAACGCAAAAAATGGGATGATAAGGCTGTCAAATGTACTTTTGTTGCTTATAGTGTTGAAACCAAAGGTTACAGGTTGTATCATCCGCAAACAAAGCGTATTCTGGTTTCACAGATGTAGTGTTTGTGGAAGATTCTGTTCAGCCATTGCTGTCATGTACTAGAGACGGTAATGTAAGCTCACAGGACATTTATGACACTTTGTTGCCTCTTTTCAGTAGTGGAAATACGAATGTAAATAGCAATGAGGCAAATGTACAGTCGATGGGTGTTTCTGAAAATGTTACAGATAAGCCTAATACTGATGCAGATGTACATGATGTACTTGATGACAAAAGGGCTAAAAATGAGCAGGCTAGAGGTATGCCAAAATGGCTAGTGCATACATTGCGTGACTGTAAATTGGATGCACCTTTGTCTAGTCGTACTCGTTCAAGCTCTCGCCATGCATCTTATGTATCAGATTCTTATCCTTTGGCTGTGTCTAGCTTACATGATGTTGAAGAACCTCTGTCTTTTGATGAAGCACAAAATTCAGAAAATTGGATGGCTATATGATGCACTTATAGAAAATGACATATGGACTTTATGTGATTTTCCTCCTGGAAAAAATGCCATTGGTACGAAGTGGGTTTACAAGTTGAAATGGAAGCCGAGTGGTGAGATCGATCACCATAAGGCTCGCCTTATTGCAAAGGGTTATGCATAGCAAAAAGGCATAGATTATGAAGAGACTTTTGCTCCCACTTGTAGTATGACTACAGTGCGTTTTCAATGTGCATTGGTATCTCATTTTGGTTGGGATGTAGATCAATCAGACATTGTTAATTTTTCTTGAATGGTGACATATTTGAGGAATTTAATGTAATGCAGCCTCGCGGTTTTGTCAAGAAAGGAGAAGAGGACAAAGTGAGAAGATGTAAGAAGGCATTGTATGGGTTGAATCAATCTCCTCGTGCTTGGTATGGGAAAGTTGACACTCATTTGGTCAAACAAGGCTTTGAAAACAGTCCAACGGAAAGCACATTGTATGTAAAGCGTGAGGGTGATGCACTTCTCATTGTGGTTATTTATGTTGATGATTTGCTAATCACTGGACCAAATGAGAGACATATTGATGAATCTAAGGATGATTTGAATGCTACTTTCAAGATGAAAGATTTGGGTTGTTGCATCATTACTTGGGTATACAGTTTAAGTATGTGATGGTGGTATTGCCTTGTGCTAGAAGAGACATTGCTATGTAAGTTCGGACTTGAGGATTGCAAACCTAATGCCACTCCCATGGAAACAGGTTTGAAATTGAGTCACTCTTTATCAAACTGTTGTTGGATGCCTCATTTATGTGTGCAACATGAGGCCGGATATTCAGTTTGCAGTCTCACAGTCATCAAATTTATGCCTAGCCCAGGGTCTAGGCATTGGTAAGCTGTCAAGAGGATTTTTTGCTACCTTAGAGGCACTTTACATTTTGGCTTGTTTTATCCCAAGGGGGGATCATTGCCGTTAGACTTACATGCTTTTTGGGACTTAGATTTGGCTGGTTGTTTTGACACGCGAGTGTCCACAAGTGGTTTTTGTTTCATGCTTGGCAATTCATGTATATCATGGTTGAGCAAGAAGCAACCTACTATGGAAACTTTGAGTTGTGAGGCTGAGTACTGGGTAGTCTTCACAGGTACGGTTGAGTGTGTATGGCTCAAACACCTTATGGATGATTTGGGTGTTGGACAGGACACTACCAACACTATTTACACTGACAGTCAGAGCGCATTGGCAATTGTGAGGAACCCAGTTTTTCATGCTCGGACAAAGCACATTGAGGTGCATTACCACTATGTCAGGGAGAGGCTCTCAATAGGAGAGATCAGCTTGGCTTATGTGCCAACACAGGACAACCTTACAGATCTTTTCACAAAGGCATTGTCTCGTGAGAAGTGAGAAGCTTTTCACAAAGCTTTGGGCTTAGTCCCCTTTGTGGACTGATCATGTCCTTAGGGCATGTCACTTCCCTTTACTCATGTGCCAGCTCTCGTTCACCGCATCACTCCACGGGGGATTTGTTACCATATACATGTGGTAGTGATGTGTGTGAACACACTAGGACCGCAAGGGCATTTTTTCCCTCTTTAGGAGGTTTTTTCCCCTGTGCATTGTAGATACAACCATCACTCTAGGTCTATCTATCTTTCCATTACACACTAAGTAACACACACTCTATTGTGTGCCTTGAGCTTCCTTCGTCTTCTCCAAGCTGTGTGCATTTCCTTGCTACCTTAATTCCAACACATCCTTCGTACAGCCCACTCTTCGTGGGCAACTTTGACCTCTTGAGTATACCTTGATGAATTCTCCTCAGGCTGCACTGGAATGCTCTCTCCTGCTTCACTGTCAGTGACAACATATACTTCTTCATTATCCTCTCTATCAAAATGCATACTCCGTGGTCTCCCTCTGGTTTTGCATTGTCTTGCTTCCATTACATGTCCATGTTTATGTGAGCTTGTACTAACTACACTTGTTTTCTTCTTGCGTTGTGCTATCTCTTTGTCACCTTCCATCACATGATCCTCATACAAAGGACTACCAACAACCAAGCCTTTTACTGTACTCGCAAAATGAGTTGGATTTGGAGATTCTTTGCGTTTGGAACTGGCCATGATGGCTTCTATGGAAGGGCCTGTTCTGATGTATCTGCCTGTGGTGTATCCCAATCTTTTTGCACATTGAATATATGCATTCAAAATGTCACTGACACACGCATCATAAAGTGAGATTTTACATTTACCACCTTCACCTGCCAGCCAACTAGCATGGATGCTCTCTAACAAGTTTATACTTGGAATTTAAGCTTTCTCCCATGGACTCTTACTAACTTATAAATACAAAAAGATTAAAACCATGTATATGTAAATCTCTATTTTCATGTATTTAAGAAAAACAAAAAAAAATGATTGGTATACCATTGTCTCAGCATTTCCCCAATGGGCAATTCGTTGCTCGCACCAATTAAACCATCTCTCTAAATCCTTTTTGCTATCCCCTATCAGATATTTCACCCACCATTTTCATATTGTGGAAGCTATATCGGAGGCCTCATTTGTAGTCTCTGCTAAGTGCCATGCTTCACACATTTCAATGTGATACATTTGTCTATTTGTAGCGACATGTTTTTTTGTGCGTTTGTGTAGACTCTGCTCCCAATGGAAAAGGCACGAGCAATCTTTCCCCTCCATTACATTATGTCTTCCTCCATTGTATACAACTCGTATTGCCAGTCAATTAGCCTCGGCTTCATCAGACATAAATCCAGCAAATTCTGTGGTTCATGCCCACACCTGTTCATAACTGTCTTTAAATTTCTCCAAAACAAGAGTTGTGTTTCTTCATCTTCTTCTTTACATTCACATATTGCAATCACCTGCAATGCTCGCATGCTATACACATAGAACACACAAGTAATAAAAGGTGTCTTATATCAAAACATGATATTTAACAATTCTTTATAAATTCACTTACCCAGGATCATAAATCGAGCAGGACATAGTTGTCCATCCCTCAATCCGATGAGTATGATCAAAGTGCAGCCAAGCACTAATCAAATCTCCTATCCCTCCTCGCCTCATTCTATTGACTAGTTCAACTCCAAAAGCAGGTCCTTTTGTGGACACTTTGAATACGTAACATTTGTTGTTAGGTCCACCCTAGCCTGGAAAATGACTTCCATGAAAGAATGAAAAAAGACATCGTTTCTATAGCAATAGTATATTGTCGTATCCATCAACAACCTGACCCTGTTTAGCTTTCTCGTTTGACAAAATACTTTTGAATCCCCTATTTTGAACAAGGGGCATCATTTCCTCAAGAAAATGGTTAAGCTCTACATCAGTGGCTTCTAAATCATCTTCTTTATTCAAAGATTGGAATAGCATTTGATGAGCAACTAACATCTATACTTTTCTAGGAACCCCCTTATCAATCTTTAAAACTGTCTTAACAAGATTGCGTATCTTTTCAAGATCTTCCCTTCTAGTACCTGGCTGTACATTGTGGTCATGCACTCCTAGATGGATCACCAAATGTGTTATTGTTGTATTCTTTGGCATCACCTGTAATAGATCATACAGTTGCAAAAATTTGAACAAGTGACTCTTCTGTCACAATAGTGGCAGGTTATTTAAGATTTACCTTCGCTAGCAAGATAGCCCATGCTGATTTGTCTGTCCAGATGTCCATGAAAGAAGGCATCATTGTATCTCCTTTCACCAAGGTAAAAGGGCATGTCGCTCGGCAACATTGAAGGCTTCCAAGACAATAACTCAAACGCACATTGCAATCTATGGCCATGTTGGTCGATGTTGGGTGAGACCAAAGGTGACCGTCGTACTTGTGCTCCATACCGAGCATCCATTTATTGTTGTGAATTGGAGGAAGCTCAAAACAAACATTGCCATTATAAAAATTTGGGAGCTCATTAACCTTTTTGGGAGGTCCACAAATCTCTAAAATTTTGGACAACTTGCACAATTTACCTTTGTCTTTCATCCATGAAATGATGGATGTATCATTTGAATATTGTTGCCTCGTAAGCTACACCCCATCTTGTGTGTCTTGAAAGGGTCCTAGTGACCTAGTTAGTTCCACTGTCTCCAAAACAATTGCATCTGTACCTTCATCAATATCAACATTTAAATGTGATGGAGTTGAACTTTTGTTACATGGTGTAGCGAACATAGAAGAATCACCGACTTCTTCACTTGCTTCTAAACTGTCAGCCACATAAACATAGTCATCCGAATGAAGAATGTGGTAAGCTGAGCACAGAGAATGGTCAAGAAGTAATGCTTTTGATCTTCATGATCCCATCTTGGAAACACATTGACCTTAGACTCAGAGCTCCCTGTCTGAACGGCTGCTTCCAAGCCTTCAAACTTAATAGAAGGAGGCAATAGGATTTGAAGAAAATATTCACTAAGTAGAAGCTCTCCCTTTCATAATGAAATTCTATAATCCATTTGAGCACCATTAATCATCCATGAAAGCATAGTTGTAGTTGTAGCTGTCATGTTTTAGACAGACAGGGAGGAATAATACTTGAGGTAAATAAAATGAGGAAAAGAGAAGGAAGAGAATGTGTATAAGATACAAAGAAAGTGTAAAAGCATGCAGCTGCAAAAAGTTAATGCGTTCATTGAAAACTGTTCTAAATAGATTTGGAATATTCACTCTTTAAGATATGCACAATCATATCCATTAAGATACATTTGAATCCGAATTTTTTCAAATCCATCTGTTAACCTATCGAGCTTTCAAAATCTCCCCAAATATGCGCATATAAAAAAAATTAAACATAATATATATAGAATATACGATGTTCTAAAAATCATATATTACATGTATAGATATGTATATATAGAGTATAGTTTTTTCTATCCCCAATTAAGCACTTTAAAATTAAAATGAACATAGTATATATAGAATATAGTTATTTAAGTATATAGTATATAGAGTTATATTACATTAGATAAATATACTTAAATATATGGTATTTAGTACATAGTATATAGAGTTATATTACATTAGATATATATACTTAAATATATGGTATTTAAGCATATAGTATATAGAACTATACTAATATAATATAGTTATATTATACTATAGAATATATAGGTATATTATATATTTTATGTTTAGTTTATACTTTAATACTGATATAATATATACTATATAAAATTCCATGTACACCAATACCAGTACCAGTACCAGTATAGTAGTACTAGTATAGCAGTATAGCAATACCAATATAGCAGTCAGTATAGTAATATAGCAATACTAGTATAGCAGTATAGCAGTATTAGTACCAGTATTGCTAGTACAATACAATACCAGTATCAGTATAGTACCAGTACCTTTACAATACTAGTACTCGCATAGTATCAGTATCAGTATAGTAGTACTGGTACAGTATCAGTATAGTAGTACTGGTACAGTATCAATAGAGTATACCCGTAGAGCAGTACTGGCACCAATACAGTACAGTCCAATACAATACTAGTATCAGTACAATACCAGTACCATTACAATATCAGTACCCATATAGTACCAGTATCAGTATAGCAAAAAGGAAAACCTGAGTACAATACTAGTACTAGTATAGCAATACCAGTACGAGTACTTCCAGTACAGTATAATACCAATATCAGTATAGTACCACTACTTTTACAATAGTCGTACTCGTACAATATCAATGTCAATATACCAGTATAGCAGTACTGGTACAATATCAATACAATCTAGCAATATAGCAGTATTGATACCTATATAGTACAGTACCAGTACCAGTACCAGTACCAGTATCAGTATAGCAAAAAGAAAAATTTGAGTACTAGTATCAATACGAGTACCAGTACCAGTATGAGTACTTCCAGTATAGTACAATATCAGTATTAGTACAGTATCAGTACAATACCAGCTAGCATTATAGCAGTATCAGTATCAGTATTGTCCGTACAATTCAATAACAGTACCAGTACAATATCAATATAGCAATATATCAGTACCAGTATAGCAATATATCAGTACCTGTATAGTAGTACCTGTATAGCAGTATAGCAATACTGTCATTACAATACAGTACCAATATCGATACCAGTCCCAGTTGTCCAGTATCAATATAGCAATATCAATATCAGTATTGCTAGTACAGTATAATACCAGTACCAATACAGTATCAGTACAGTACCAATATAGTACTAGCACCTTTACAATACTAGTATCCGTACAGTATCAATATCAATATAGTAGTACTTGTACAATATACCAGTATAGCAATATTGATACCAGTATAGTACAAATACCATACAATACCAGTACTCATACAGTATTCAGTATCAATATAGCAAAAAGAAAAATTTGAGTACAGTACCAATACCAGTATAGTAGTACATAGCAGTACCAGTACCAATACTATCAAAACAATACAATATCAGTATCGATACATTACATAGTATAATATTAATAGATTATATAGTATATAACATTATACTTTTACTTATACTTATAGTGAATAGTATATAGTATATAAAGTATACAATATATAGTGTATATAGTAAATATTATATATATATAATATAAGGTATATAATATATATAGTATATAAATAAATAAATATATATATATATATATATATTGTAATTATACGTATATTGTACTTATAGTTATTGATATTAATTATGCATATTATCTCTCATCGTACTTAATATAGAGTATATGTAATGTTATATAATATTTATCAGTTAGTTTGGTCTTTGTCTGTGCATAGTATGAATCTCAAAGCTCAGGTTTGAAGCATCACAACTTTGGGAACCCATCGTCTACCTGCTCAAGCTAACATAGGTACTATCTCTCTCTCTCTCTCTCTCTCTCTCTCTCTCTCTCTCTCTCTCTCTCTCTCTCTCTCTCTCTCTCTCTCTCTCTCTCTCTCTCTCTCTCTCTCTCTTGTCGTTCCGGTGCCAGAAGCCAGCTCGCGAAGAATCATTGAACGGTGAAGGAGGGGGGGGGAAATTGCCCCCCCCCCCCCCCCCCCCCCCCCCCCCCCCCCCCCCCCCGTGTGCACGGATGAAGGGGGGCTCTGCCCTCCATTTTTTTCACGTTGAACGGTTCTTTGCGGACTAGCTTTTTGGCGATCATGTCAAATCTATTTGATAATCTTTATGCTTTAAACCAAAATTGCAAAAGAAACGGAGGGGGGGGGGGGGGGGGGGGGGGGGCCTCCCACTTTCTTTTGTCAATTTGATGAGCTTTGCCAATGGTATTAAACAAATATATATCAAATAATGTAGGTTTTTTGCATATATAGTATATATATAAAATAGAGTATGTAATATAGTATATTATTAATAGATTGGTATAGTACATAAAGTTATACTTTTACTAATACTTATAGTAAATAGATTTTATGGTATATAAAGTATATAATATATATAGTATCTAGTGTACATAGTAAATATAATATATAGGGGCTACAAGTACTTATCAATCGCCAATCATCTTAATGGTGATGAGTTCCTCAAGTTCCTTTTTAGCATTAAATGGGATGAACCTCGAATGCTAAAGATCACTAGAGATAAGCTCTATTGTTTGACAACCTCTAAAATCACTCCGGAGAAGTATTGAAGCTATTAGTTTCTCATTTTTAACTGTGTTCGTTCCATTTCATTTTTCTATATGATTAAGTGATATATTGTTCTTATTGCTCGTAGAAAGAAGATAATTTTGAACCTCATGAGCCTCACTAAGTCCAAGGATCCACAATATCTTCATTTTGGTGATTACAAGCTTTTTAGAAGTTACATGAAAAAGGAGACTTATTGGGCTCACTTGCATGGGGAGGCTACACTTATGATTGAAAGGCTGCAAGTAGTGTAAGAAATGTGGAATACAATAACGATCTAGTAGCAAGGAGAGTAGAGAGATATACGATGCAAAGTAGATTAGTGGAAAATCAAAAACTTTAGATTAACACACTATTATAAAATGATGGCGTCATCCACCCATGCGCTCTCAAGGTAGACCATAGATGGCGATTTAGACAACTAGAGCAAGTAGGAATACAAGGGACTAACAATCCTTACACAAGGATGTGTTGTGTGCATCAAGTGTGCACACCATTCTACCGAATTACTCATGAGAAGGCCTCCTTATATAGGTGTAAGGGAGCCTCTAAACGCCCATGTACAGCCGCCCTTAGATAGCCAAGTCCAAGTAGGAATCTCCCATGCACCCATGTGTAGCCTCTTTTGGGTAGACAAGTCCTCCTAGAAATCGGCCACCGGCCAAAGACCACTGGCCACCGACCACCGGCCATCGGACGGCCATTTTATTGTCTTTCAGCCATCGTCCAACGAAGATATTTCAATGAAAAGGAATATTCCGGCCAAGCCCCCAAAGTTGCCCCTGAATTTGCTCTGTACCATCCACGATCACAAATAGAGATCTCATCAACATGCAAAACTGGAATCCACCAAATATATGTGCACCATTGTCTTCTCCTCATATGTGGGCCTTACAAATTGTGCAACATATATTGTGGTGGCAAAACTAAGAGAGGTGGGAATTACAAGTATACCAACAAGTAGAAGGTCCACAACTTCCAATTTATTTTGACCTGTTCTACAAGATGAGCATGAAGAATCATATTTTGTAGGTAGACATTTGACCATTGTTTTTTATAGAATATATACATTTTTTTATTTACACAAGATCAAGTTGAGTGTGTTTTTTGATTGTTACTATGTGTGTAGGCTTTTATTTATCTAATGGATGTGGTGAAGTCTTCTGACTCTAGAGAGAAGATGCCAAAGCGTGGGTTGTCGGCTAAGAGAGTGATTTACAAGTTTGCATCTTCCACTTGCACTCTTTGCAAAAAAAGAGCATTTCATTTTTTTGCCATGGTTTGATGACAGTGGGTCATTTTGAGAATGATAAAATATCATTTTGTGTTTATAGAAAATCCTTAAATGCCCTGTGGAAGCCCGATATTGGATGGATGGTTTTTTTGAAAATACGCGCGTGTATAATGTCTATGTTGAATACACTTAAATCCCTTGTGGGAGCCCAAGATAGGATTTATGGTTTATTTTGAAAAAGTGTTCTCCATACAAAGGAGACTCTTGCGTTTTTCTTTCTGGATACATGACATGTATTATACCATTGTGTGTATGTGCTTTTCAAAGTAGATGATGCTCTAAAAATTGTGTGTATGAGCTTTTCAAAGTAGATGATGCTCTAAAAATTGTGTAGTTGGGTTATGCAATGCGTTGAGGCACAGGAATTGAATGAAGCCCCATTATGCACTAGAGAGTGGATTAATGTGCGTGATGAGAATACAATGTTCTCTCCCTCTTTGATTGAAAGGAATCTGACAACATGGGAAGCCAATGTTTGTCCTTGGTGGTTGGATTATCCACTAGGAGTTATTCCAAAGCAAGAGTTTGAATTATGCAAGAGTAATTACCTTAACACTTGTGGCTCTTTTCCTTTGAGAATGTATATGTAGGCTTACTTTAGTGCTAATTTATGTGGTATTGTGCTATATGGTTGTTGAGTGAAGGGTTTCAAAATGAGAGTGATGAGTACTTAGAGGAGACACAAGAAGAGGAGACACAAGAAGAGTCTCTCCCTCCCGTTTCTCATGGAGTTACTCAAAACACCATTGAGAGTGGCTCTCAAGGTACTCCACTAGCAAGCAATGACTCAAGAAGGGTAAAGGGAAAATGGAGCCTCCAAGTACATCAATGATACCCACTCCTTCTTCAATGCCTCCCATTGTGCCATCTACGGAGCCCGTAATTTCCTCTTTGGCAACCACTATACCCCATATGGCACCCTCTTCTAATGTGCCCACTACATCCTCATTGGTGCACACTACTTTGTTTGTTGCAGAGTTTTCACTTAGGCGAGAGGCTTGGGAGAGAAGGCCGATCACACGATCTATTGGTAAGTTTAAGAATATTTCCTAATTCAAACCTAATTTGGATAATGTGTGCAGGGTTCCATTACCAAACCGTTGTAGATGTTTTGCTTGTGGATATATCACAAATTGATAAGTTTGCCCTTGATAGGTAGATTTCCATAATGCTTACTTATTTGCATTTTCTTCTTGCATTGTTCTATGATTTTGAACCTTATTCATGTTTGGTTTTCTTGTAGCATCAACAATTTTTTTGCGACACAGAATACAAATCTCTATAGCAAAGATAGTGTGCCACGTCGTGAGGTTGCTAGGCTTATCTTTGCAGATTTTCCTACAAGTTTTCTTGTGGATGGTCTAAGACCAATCCCATTGGGTAAGTAACTTTTCTTTGGACTAGTACCTACAGCTAACTATGGTTGTATGCTTACATGTCATCATTCACTTTTGTAGAGCGCATGAGTGTTCCCAAGAGAACACATTTTCCAGGGGTCTAGTGACAGGGTGCATAGATGTTGCTCGTGATTTTTTGGTCGATAAAGGGTTTTTAGTCACCATGTGCATGGCCGAGCATATTGGAGATTTTATTGCAGATGCAACTAGGGTAGGACTTGTGCTCTTACGTACATGGACCCTCATGTGTGATAAGAAGGCATATTGGCATCCACTCACTAGAGAGGCGGTGAGATAACAAACTTAGTTTCATAGTTTAATTACCTAACCATAGTTTCATAGTTCATTCTTTGAGTTATTTATTTATGCAGGTACTTGATCTTACCATGTGTCTTTGGTATCATATTGGCCATGTTGTGCCACACTATGATAGAGAAGCAAGGGAGAAAATTGTTGAGAGATTGTTTCCAACAGATTATAGCTACATGTAGATGATGTAGTCTTTCCCATTGAGATTGATGGTGTTATTATTAGAGGCGGGGCATAGCGGTCTTCTTTGTTCTTTCAGTAAGACTAGTCCAAAGTATGATACTCATGAATGTTATGGTATATGTGTGTTTGAATTAGGTTTCTAATTTACTTTTTATATGGTCAGGTGGCTGCTGGCAACATTTACTGAGCCTCATGACTATCTTTTGGACTTGTTTGCAGGGTGTGGTGGTTTGGGTCGAGCTTCTGCAAAAGATATGATGCATTGCATGTGTCTAGAGCTAGATGATGTGCTCTATGAAAGATGTTTGACCGACATTGCATGTTGACCTATGAAATGTTAATTGCAGATGCATACTTGGGCACATCTTGATGTTTTGATTTATGATTTTATGTACTTGATGGCAGCCATATGACATTGACATGGTCTTTTGGTATGCTCCATACATTTCATTTGGATGTTTCATTTGTGTTTGTTTGGTACATGATGGCCACATGATGTGGAGATGACTTTGATTGGAGCTTTCCTATATAGTTAGATTATGTTGACACCATTGGCTTGTGTGTTGATTTTTGTGCAAAATCTTTAGAGTGATGGACATAAGAGTGTATGTGAAGGAAATCCCATGTGGGAGCCCAAAAAAGGGTGTACAAAGGAGACTCTAGCAAATTTTTTAAGAATGACGTTTTATGTACAAGCTCAAAAATACATACATATGGTGCTTTTTATAAAGTTTCATTTTGCATAAGCATAGACATGCTTCCATATTGTTAGAAGCTGGACACACCCCACGACAACTAACTACTCAGAAGATTATTATTTTTGTAATTATTCATTCATTGAGGAAAACCTGATTTCTCACCTTGTAAATATTGGGACTTACAGAAGTTTCCAGATTGTATCCCACTTTTGATAGTTAGATTGAGTAGATGGTTGATTTTGGAACTTTAGGGTTTGAGAATTGTAAGGTATATATACCACTTTTTGACCTTAATGAGAAAACCTTTTGTTATTTTTAAAAGAAGTTTTGAAGTTTGTGAGTGAGCGTACTGTGTACGAGAGAGAGTGTGAGCTTCATCTTGACGCTACGTGTGCACCGGTGGTCGGAATAGAGTGTGGAGAAATGCAACGTGATACCCCCGATGAGAGCTACGCACTGATACCTACATTGCACATGTACGGTCCGGTTTTGCAAGCTCCTTCTACGAGCTTCATCTGGTATTTGGGTGAGCATACGTTGTCCGATTTTGCATTGCAGCATATCCACGCATTCACATTGAGTAGAACTACACATTAGGCACTTTAGATTTCTGAAATGAAGACCTACCGATTTCGACCAGACATCCTACATGATTTTGCACCGGGTGTTTTGGGTCGGGATTTTGGTTCATAGACCTTAGGGAGAGCGACCTATTGGTATTAGTAGGATCTCCTTCAAGTTCTATGGTGTTTAGAGGTTGTTTGATGGGTGTTCGGCTCTAGAAAGCGTTGTAGGAAGTTTCCTCTTATGCACTCTTGAAGACTGTGAATTAGACAATTGGTAGAGACCTCTGTAGGAATTAGTTAGGAGTCGGTCGAGTGTAGGTTGACACCTTATGCTTGAATCCACACGCCTGTGGGTCAAGCTTCTTCCTTTGCTGACATTACATGTTAGGTGAGTTCTCGTTGTGCTTACGTCTGTCACGGCGTATCCGTCCAACATTGGCGCCGCTGCCGGGGACGAAAACCTTAGGTAGGTGACCGAGACTAATCCTTGAGGATTGGGATTTTTGGCTTGCCAAGAGTCTCGTTTTACATTTAGATAGGATCAGAGGGTGGAGGACTCTCTAGGTCTTAGAGGGAGTCTAGGAGGTGTGTGTCTAGCTTAGATCCTTCGACTTAGGTAGATTAGGTATACCAAGATAGTTTTAGGTAGTAGTTGAGTTCTTAAGTAGGAATTGGAGTGGTAGAAGCGGTGAGAGGAGAGCTTGAGAGTCCGGAGAGGCCAGAAAGCAACCAAAAACACCATTATCACCATTTCACATGATAAGTAGGAGTAGAGTAAGTAAGATATCATGATTCAGGATCTAGAGCATTTCATGCATGAATACTTTCTTGGTAAAGTCATCACAAGTTTGTAAAAGACGCAAAAAGACGCAAAAGTGTGTTTGAAAGACTAAGTGAAGTCCAAAAGTTACTGTGAGTGTTTCTGATAGAGCTACGAGGCACAAGAAGCATTTCTTTCAAAAAAAAAATTTGATTTTAAGCCAGGAGACATCCTATGCGTAGGATGTCTACAGGCTAATCTGGTGGGAATTTTGGGATTTTGAGTTGACCAGTGTGTTCAGAAGGTGGGGTTTACCCTAATTTCAACTGGAAAGTGGAAATTTGACCATATCTTGACAGGATAAGGTCGGATAGACTGAAATTGCCAGACATCCTACCCAAATTGTGCCAAAACATTATTTTGAGACCAAAACCATAAGATGGCTGCATGAGCATGTCTTGCATGATATATTGAGTGACTGAGAGGGGTTTCACCTCAAGTGGGTGAGAAAATTGGGTTCAGAGCAGACTTTAGCACTTTTGACTGAAAAAGGCAAGAACAGCTAAAATTTGGGACTTTTGAAATCCAAACCAAAATCCAAGCATACCACTAGGTTGCTGACATCAAAGGGAAACTGTGGGACAAGTCTGGGGTGAAACAGGCCAAATAGACATGCTACGCGTAGGATGTCTTATGTGTGATTTTGGACTCCAAACCAAATTTTGAATATACCAAAGTGATCAGCAACTCAAGTGGAGCTTGTGTTTTGAGTTTGAAGCCATTCTAATGAAAAAGACATCCTACGCGTAGGATGTCTAAAGCTAGAAATTGAAGCCAAACTTTGACAGTGAGCATAGCAAGGTGTTGTAAAGCCTTAGGCAAGCCTCCTAGTCAATTTTGGTCCATATTGGAGTTGATTAGATTGATCAAGATCAGCAACAGGCTGTCGGAACATATTTTTGACTCCAGCTAATAGGTGTCCAAATCAAAAGGTAACAACAGCTGTGGGCTCAGTACATCAAGAGGAAACCAATAGTGCAAAAATCCAGGCAAAACTAAGCAAGAGACATCCTACGCGTAGGATGTCTATTGGGGCTGACTGAAGAGAAAATTTGAATGAGCTTAGACAGTGAGATTCCATTTGGCTTAAGGGTTCCAGAACTTCTTTCAGAAGTGAATTTGGACCTCGTTTGTCCATTTGAAGGAGCAAAGATTGAATTCAGACTTTTCGCATAAATTGACAAACATCTGAGGGAAGTACAGTTTCAGATTAGCAGACCTAGTCCAGAACATCTGCAGTGTATAAAATACAGTAGTGGTTGAGATTAACTCTCCAGTTATACCAATCATTACTAAGATAACCTCTAGCAGATAAATGCTTTAATTCGATTGCCGAAATTAAACGCTTGTGTACAGGTATATTCAGCAACAAAGCAAGAAGTTGTGCAGAGACTGATCCTTTGCCAGGTGAGTGGTTGGAATTGTGATAAATTGCATTGATAAGTTTGATGAATTTAAGATCAGGACGATACATTGTTAGAGACCAGAACGTGGCAGGTGACCAAGGTAGCTTAGTGTCCACCGAAGAGAGTGTAACTCAGGCAAGGCTAGATCCGCTAGCACTGATTATTGAGGAAGGTAGTGATACTGACACTTCGTCAGACAAATCTTTCTTCATGATGGGTAGTCAACAGCCGAGAGGTTTCACCTATGACGGACCAATGCCAGGAGGAAGCACCTCCCAAAATCCTTTGAATGATTCCAAACTCACGGTGATCTTCTTAGAGGGAACAAACTCGAGGGGAGCCCTGGTCTATTCTGACTATCGAGGACGCAAGTGCATTTGTATCGAAGAGAGGCCAGCTCAGACATTGGAGATAATCCGAGTCTATGATGATGGAGATAGATTCCGAGACGAAAAGGGGAACCACTATCTGATAATCAGTAACCCTAAAGATTACAACAGATATGGAGATAATGTGGCGAAAGGGAAAATGGTTTCAGAAGCTCAAGAACCTCCACCAAACATTGATCGACCCGGAGCTATATTTATGTATGATAAGAAAACAACCAGGGTTCCAACTTATAACAAGAATGTGGGAATCTACAAGCAGGAGAGTGAGGGTATAGTCGCTTACTTTCGCAGCAAAGAACCATACGTAAACGAATTAAGCAAAGACAAGGTTCTTTACTTATTCTCTTATGAAATTGCTAGGGGGAAGGGTATAGTTTTTGTTGATAGATACGGGCGAGAATACCAACGTATTCTCCCAGAGGAGGTAGAAAGAGCAACAGGTCCAGAAGTATCAGCATATGCCCCTGAAGAAGTGCCAAGAGCCACCTACACCCCAAGCAAGTCAACGAATCCTTTTCAGAAGATTATGATGCTACTTCACATTCCACCCGACCGCAAGCATTCAACAAGCAAGACCAACCGGCAAACCAGCCATCACTGCAGGCATGGCTTCGACACAGTGCAACAATGGAGCAAGACCGAAGCCGAGAGGGTTATCAAGCCGCACGAGGGCTAAGGGATTTGCAAGAAACACCACTCTATTCAAAGTATCAAGGAGAGAGTAAGCCAAAGACTCAAGGGTCAACAGAGCCTGGAGGACCACCCATAGAACGAGTTCGAAGAGATGAACCACCTCCAGCGAGAACCGCTAGAAATTATGGCTTAGGAGCACCACTGGGAGAGGAACCAGCCTATTACAGAAGACCTGAGGAGGTATATCGATTAGGACGGGGAGATCCAATGATGAGGTTTGTAGACCATCGGAGAACTAGACCTTCTCAAGTGCAAAAATGGGTAAACAAGAAATACACAGGAAGCAAAGACCCAAGAGATCATGTAGCAGCCTTTGTACGTGTAATTAGAGCCGAAGAGGTGTTAGACTTTTCTACCCAATTTGCAGGGTTTGGACTAACCTTAGAGGATGATGCTACCACTTGGTTTGACTCTGTAGAGCGTAGAGACTTTGAATCTATGGAGGAAGTGTTTGACGAATTTATCGAGGAATTCTCACAAAGGGGGATAGCTCATAATACCGTCTCACAAATCCATAAATTCAAACAGAAAGATGGGGAATCTGTATGAAAGGTATCCCTAAGACTAAAAAGATATGTTAAGTTCTGTCCTGTTAAAGAACTGCCAACTTAGTCCAGACTAATGCTGATATTCATCCAAGGGCTAAGGAATGCGGATCTCCAGAAAGACTTACATATGAAGAGGAGCACGACGTTGAATGAGTTGACAAAGGAGGCTCTTTACCTTGCAGACAATTGTGCAGTCTACAAAGAGGGGGAGTTCAAGGACCTTGACGATGATTCATCTTCACAACAAAGTGGAAGCAAGACGTCTAAGATAGCACCGAAAGGAGAAGTCGCTGTAAACCAAGAGCAGCTTGTAGATGAAGTGCTAAAAAACATTAACTTGTACGCCAAACCCCAGGCTAAACAGCCCAAGTGGTGTGCTATTGAACAAAAATGGACACACCATGGGACCGAGGAATGTTATTATAACAAGGGATATGTGAGAGAGAGACCTTACACTCCCCAAGCTCCGGTAGCTTCTCCTCAAGTTCCACCGATGCCTAGGTATCAAGCAGGCAACCTACCAGGACCTGTAGGTGTAGAAAGACCACAACCGGTGTTGGGGCAACAACCACCCCTACCAGGATTACGACCAGTCGGTATAAGATACACACCAACCGTAACCGAATCAGAGGATAAGGCTTTGGTGCCTATGCATGCATATTATGAAGATCCCAATGGATATGCGACAAACCCTGTCTGTTATCCACCGAAAGATCCATCGACACCAGAACCATGGAGCATGATAGGAAATATAGGACCACCAACTGCTGCACAGGCAGCAGAAGAAGGAAGATATAGCTTAGATGAACGAACATTGTTGTTCATAGCCAATGGAGGCATGGGCGGATAGAGACATGCTTACCAACAAAGAGGAGCTCAAGGAGCACCTCAACAACCTAAGGGACCCTGCTACAAGTGTGGTGGAGACCATTGGCTGAGAGACTGTCCTCATGATGAAATCATTAGAGTCAACGCATATTGCACTGAGTGTGGAGTTACTCATTTGATTCCCGATTGCCCTAGAAACCCGAGCAAAGGAGCAAAAACCACCTTGAACATGCTAGAAATAGTACCTTCCAGTGGAGGGTCGAAAAATGAAACAATCATACCCATCCAGGCGGTAACACGAGCCCAAGCTCAAAGACGGATGAACGAACCCATAGTTGAAGAACCAAAAACCGGTGCCCAAAGTTCAGAAACGAAAAATCAGAGAAGCACTTGGAAAGCTAGAAAGGCGCGTAGGAAAGCCAGGAAGGAGCGAGAGCAAACAACTCTATCCGAGGAGTTAAAACATACAAAGGGTAGATTAGAGCAGTTAGAGGATCTAGCTAGCTTGAGCTCACACACCACGGCAACCATAGCACCCACGGAAATAGCAGAGCCCAAAAGTGTGGGATCAAGAGGATCTGTACTGGCTGACAAGGTAAATGAGCTGTTGGATGCGCTTCTAAAAGCTTATGAAGCTAAACTCAAAAAGAATCAAACCCAGGAGCAAAGGTGGATGACTTATCCATATGCAGAAATAGAAAAACAGAGGTTGGAAATGTGTAAAAAGATGATCGAAACAGCTCAATCATTGATGGAAGACACGCTGGGTAAACCTGCAAAGTGGCATGGGGCACCAGCTCCAACCCCTATCCAACCAACTTTAGATAAACATGTAGAAACAAAGGAAAGACTCACTAATGCCTATGAGTCCAGAGGAGAGCCTATCATAGTGCCAAATACCACAGATGAAGCAAGTGACGGGTTCCAGCCTAAAATATTGGCAGAAATGGATAAGGACTGTAACGGTCTAGAAGATCTGTGGAAGCAAATCCGTGAGGCCAACGAGGCTAATAGGATGAGTAACCACATGAATAGCACGAGAAAAGAACAGAATGTAACCTTATCTCCTAGTGAAGAATTTGAGGCGAGATCACAATGAACTTTGAGATACATTCACAAGGGGGAGACCAAGGATCAATTACTTCGGGGCACAGCCAACCAGACTCGCTGAGAACTTTACCCTCTTACCTAGGAGAGTATGAAGCTAAGTCGGAAGTGAGAGCAATCCCATCTCAAAGACTTTCTTCTAACAAAGTGATGGATTCGCAAGGATTGATTGAGTTGTTGTCCACTCCGGTGGCTTGCACCATCACATTAGCAGAACTCCTAAGGTTACGGCCAAACATGTGGGCCACAGTAGGTAAATGCCTAGAAAACTTTGGAGTGAAAGACCCCACCTTGAAGCTACAGGAAGGGATCAGAGAGTTGGACAGGCCTCAACTAAACACTAGGCCAGTACCATTGAACAAGGTTGGAGAGTACTGCGAGGGAGAGGATGGAAACACCACACTACCATTAGAATTCCAAGGAGTAGTTTCCAAAGCTATTCTTAACAGTGGAGCGGGAGTTGCTATTTCCACCAAGGAAATCTGAAAAAAATGGGGAAAACCAGCTTTGAGGGCTACCAAAATGAAACTGCAATTGGCAGATGGGTTCATGGAGAAGCCTCTAGGACTCTTAGAAAAGGTGATTGTCACTTCGTGCGGAATCGAGTATGAGCATACATTTGCAATAGTCGATTTCGGCAAAAAGAACAATTATGAGATCATCTTGGGACGACCATTCATGCGACAATTGAAGATGGTCCAAGATTGGGGTTATGACCACATATACCTTAGACATGGCGAGACAACAACTAAAATACACCTAAAAGACCATAGTTACAAAGATGTGAACCAAACACCCGTGGAAGAGTTTGATTCAGCTATAGTAGCAGGATCAGAACTCCCAGCATGGTTAGGGCAACCAAAAGAGCCATGGATGTGCGGAGCTTCACATTGTGAAAGCTTAAGAAGAGAGGAATGCGTCTTAGGAAGAGCGATAGAAGACAAGGAGTATATTCCAGAACCTTTCCCTGAAGACGCTTTGGAACCTCTAGAATGGGAACACATACTAGCAACATTGGATGTCTGTACCATTACTGATAGTCCAACAACAAAATTTTGCTATAAGGATGGCTATGATGTGCTACCCTACTACATGGTAAACATTACACCAGGAGAGGATGAGACAGTAGAACCACCAGAACAAGAAGAGTTTTACAAATCCTCTGAACATCTGGAGGTAAATGACAATGCAGATAATGAGTATTCAGACACCTCAAGTCGGCGTGGAAGGGAAGTCGAGAATATCAAGTTTTATGATTTTGCTAATCAACACCCTAGATGCCAGGAACGCTATAGGAGGAAACGAGCAAGAAACAAAGTAAGAGAGAACTTGATGCCCAGGATAAAAGATAAAACTCACTATTTGATGCTTGTAAAAGCAAAGGATTGTGTGAAAGATCAAATATCAGGAAAATTCTCAAAAGATCGAAAAGAAAGAACGCGAGAGGAAATAAAACAGGAACGAAAAGCTAAAACAGAAACAAAATCACAAAAAATATCAAAAACCAAAAAAAGAAACAACAAAAGACCAAGAGTGGACCAAACTGGAGCGTAAACAGAAATACCAAGAACTGAAACGGTCTTTACGTGAGATATGGACTATTGAAGAGGATAGTGATGGTCAAGGGGAGTCAGAAAAGGGGGACAGGGATGTACCATCACACTATCGAAAATTTACTATCCAGGACAGAAAAATCATCATGACACCACCAGTCAGGGAAAGAACCAACCAAGAATCTTACGATGGGCCAGAAAATGCAAAAAGGATAGACCTTGCAGAACCAGGTGAAAAGCCTCAGCTGGTCTATATAGCAAACGATTTAGAGCCTGAAGAAGAAGAACGGCTAACACAACTTCTCAAGAAGTATAAAGATGTGTGTGCATGGTCCTATAAAGACCTCAAAGGAGTTGATCCATCGATATGCCAACATACAATTCCTTTGAAATCAGATGCAAAACCTAGCAAACAACGTCCTTATACATATAATGACACATTTGCTAAATGAATCAAAGAAGAGATTGATAAACTGATGGAAGCTGAATTCATCTACGAAATCGAACATACAGATTGGGTGTCACCCATAGTGATAGTTCCCAAAAAGAATGGAAAACTGCGAGTTTGTGTAAACCTCAAAAAGGTAAATGCAGCCACCATACGGGATAATTATCCCTTGCCAATCACAGAACATGCACTTGAGCGAGTGGCCGGGAAACGGGCTTATTCCTTTCTGGATGGGTTTTCAGGATACAACCAACTGGTAATAGCAAGGGAGGATCAACACAAAACAGTGTTCGCCACAGAATGGGAAATTAATGCGTATCAAGTTATGCCTTTTGGCTTAACTAATGCCCCAGCTACCTTCCAAAGGTTAATGACTCACGCATTCAAAGAATACCTAATAATATTCTTAGAAATTTACATGGATGATCTGTGTGTACACTCTCTTCTACGAGAGGAACATATTGACCATTTGCAAAAGGTCTTTGAAAAATGCAGGACATATCGAATCTGTCTTAACCCGGAAAAGTGTGTATTCATGGTTAAGCAAGGCCGTATCTTAGGACACATTGTCTCAAGAAATGGCATAACAACTGACCCAGACAAAGTCAAAGTCATTGTAGACCTACCCATGCCTACTAATGCGAAACAAGTGCAATCCTTCATGGGACACTGTGGATATTATCGAAGATTCATATACATGTATGCGGTTATCGCACAACCTCTGTATCGTTTGCTAGTCAATTTCGATTGGACCGAGGAGTGTGAAACTTCATTCCAAAAGCTGAAGGAAAACCTTATATCAGCACCTGTATTGAAGGCACCAGATTGGGAAAAGATATTCCATGTTCACATTGATGCTTCTGCATATGCCATTAGAAGTATTCTGGCTCAACCTGGAGATGGAACAATGGATTTTCCAGTTTGCTATGCGAGCCGATATCTAAACAGTGCGGAAAAGAACTACACAACCACCGAGCGGGAAGGGTTAGGAATGATTTATGCTGTAAAGAAATTTCGGCATTATTTGCTCGCAAACAAATTTGTGTTCTTCACAGATCATCAAGCTCTTTTGTATTTGGTAAATAAACCATGCAATACAGGGAGAATCGTACGCTGGTTTATTATATTGGTAGAATTTGACTTCAAAGTGGTGGTCAAAAAGGGTAAAACCCATCTACGAGCGGATCATCTTTCAAGGATACACAACGGAGAAGCTCCTGAAGAAGTAGATGATGACGTACTAGATGCTTATCTTTTCAATATTGAAATGGTACCCAAATGGTCTCAGGGAATTGTTAGCATTCTTTCCTTTGGAAGAGGGTTTGATAACACGGAATACAGATCCAGACAACAAACAATTCGACAAACAAAAAACTTCCAGTTGATAGCAGGACGGCTGTATCATCTTGGATCGGACCAAATCCTACGATTATGTATAAATCCGGAAGAATTCGAGTACTACCTTGAAGAAACACATGTTCAGGATTGTGCATTTCATTGTTCATCAACAGTGAAAACACACCAGAGACTGAAACAGTTAGGGGTTTATTGGCCAACTATGTATGCGGACACACATTCTTATGTTACCAATTGTACTATATGTAGTGCCAAACGACCAGTGGATCACGCGACATTGTTACAGGTAAACATTGCACCTGCATGGAGTCAATATATCATTGATTTCTTGACCACCAGGACGTTTCCTGAGAACATCACAAGAGCATGAAAAAAATCTATAGAGCCGGAAGCTCGTGACTTTCAATTAATTGGGAACCAACTCTATAAGCGAGGAAAGGACAATCAACTTAGAATCTGTGCAAGTGAAAGCAAATACCTGCTGATTCTAAAACATGCACATAGCGGAATAAGTGGAGGCAATTTTTCGGGCGATATGACGACAAAAATTGTCTTAACCACAGGAATTTGGTGGCCTACATTGCACATGGATGCGGAAGAGTTTGTAAAGCGTTGTGATGCATGTCAGCGCACCAAGGTGCCAATAAAAAGAGATGAGATGCCATTACGGCCAATGATGGGAGCAAGAGCATTTGCAAAATGGGGCATTGATTTTGTGGACCTATCTCACCCCCTGCATATCGCACTCATACCCAATATATCATTGTGGCTACGGACTATCTCACAAAATGGGTCGAAGCCAAGGCAACACAAAAAGCTGATGCACGCACCATTGCACAATTTTTGTATGCGAATGTTTTTGTAGGTTACGGGTTACCAATAGAAATTGTCAATGATCGTGGGACACATTTTCTTAATGAAGTCATTGAATATCTGCTACAGGAATTCATGGTCATACATAGGAAATCTGCTCCATACCATCCACAGGCAAATGGACAAGCTGAGGCCACAAATAAAACACTATGCACCGTTCTTACTAAAATAGTGTCAGAATCAAGAACAGATCAACACTCAACACTATAGGCATACAGAGTAGCTTACAAAACCGTACAACATGGTATTTGGCCTAAATGCTATACTACCCATAGAGTTTTTAATTCCAACTCTACGAGTAGCAAAACGCTTAGAATGGACAGGGCATGAGCTCTCTTCAAGAATAGATGATCTTGAAAAGCTAGATGAACTACGCTTGCGAGCTGTAGCTTCAATCTATGCTAAAAAGAGAAGACAAAAAGAATTCTTTGACAAACATGTGCGCACTAAAGAGTTTAAAACAGGTGATTACGTACTTGTTTATACTTTGAAGCAACATGCCAAGAAAATTAAAAAGTGAGGGATGGGACCCTTTGTGATTAGTGATCTATCACAAAGTGGAGCTGTCAAGCTTGCTACATTAGCAGGTGAAGAAATGCCGAACTTGATTAGTGGATGTCGGCTGAAGAAATACCATCTACCACTCACACAGGAGATGCTCCAACAAATTCATCAAGGAAAACAAAGAATGAAAGAAAAACAGAGAGTATGAGAGGAAGCTCAAGCACAAGCAAAGGAACGCATAGCAAAAAGAAGTCTTCTGCGACAACAACAACAAAGTGGAGCACCATTGCGAATCAATGCCATTCGAATGACGAAGTTGGATGAAGACACAGTGGAGCCAATAATTGCAGTCAAAGTGGGCAGCAATCAAGTTAAATCGATAGCATTGCTTGATTCGGGAGCTCAAGCAAATTTGATCTCTTACGGGTTATACCAACAGCTCAAATTCACAGGTCAACTTCATCCTACTCCTCCAGTGCTGCAAAGTAGCACATCACACCCGGTGAAAACATTGGGATGGACTATACTGCATGTACAGATACATCAATATAATTACCCACACAAATTCTATGTGGTGGAGGATGAAAGCACACACACCCAATGATGTTGGGACAACCGTGGCAAAAAGAGTATAATGTGCAGATAGATTGGAATGCAAAGGCAGTCAAAATTCAGCATGCACATGAACAACAGGTGATAGCTTTTGCTCAGCAATACCATAATAATCAGCTGCGAGCCATGCAATCACTGGAAAAAGAGCCAAAAGCAAAAATGCCACCAAAGAGCAACATGATACCCGAGACCAACAATCAAGTACAGACATTAGGCAAAATTTGGACTCACAAAGGGGCCCTTTAAGGAGTTTGACTTTACCTCTCTCTATCAAAACGGGCGCATGGATAAATTTTTGCAAAAAAACTCTAAATTCGGCGGAGGTTTGACAGTTAGAATGTCCTCTTCAAGCTCTATCTACTGATATATAGCACGCCATGAGATTCCTCATATTTTAGAAGATTCTTTTTTGGATTCACTTAGATTTCGACAGAGTTGTCACATCATAGGTGAATCAAAAAAAGAATCTTCTAAAATATGAGGAATCTCATGGCGTGCTATATATCAGTAGATAGAGCTTGAAAAGGACATTCTAACTGTCAAACCTCCGCCAACTTTGGAGTTTGTTTGCAAAAATTTATCCATGCGCCCGTTTTGGTAGAGAGAGGTAAAGTCAAACTCCTTAAAGGGCCCCTTTGTGAGTCCAAATTTCGCCTAATGCCAACCATGCTAATTACAGACATACGAAGTCACAGGCCGCAATGCAAAGTTCTAGGTTACCAAAACAACAGAAGCAAGTATGGATGCGGAAGGATAGAAATGACATGGCAGACAAACAACAATGCAACAAAAGAATTCCAATGAAGCACATGGTTCAACCAAAAACCAAGGGCATAAAACAGATATGGATCCCAAAGAAAATGCTCAGCCATAACCCAAATGTCACTCGCATTTGGATACCAAAACCAAAGCAAAACGAACTCCCTTCAATACAAGCAACATCGGAAGGCAGACAGCTGCATTTGAAAAAGGACAGCCGACTTACGTGGATGCCAATCAGCAACAAACCAGTGGCAACCAAGGAAGTACCAAAACATCTACAAAAACCGGCAGAAACAAAATACCAATGGAAAGCAAAGAATTTACGGCCCATAGCCATTCCGGCCAAGCCAATCCTCTCCATAGAAACATCTACGGTTATATCAACAGTGTCGGCAAAGCAATTGCCTTTTGCAAAAAAGACAATTAAACAGAGAGCAGTAGAGTTACAGCTGTTACTTGCAAAGAGAACAGGAAACCTCGACGGCGAATGCCAATAAGCATCTTGCTTATTCCCTTCTCTTGCACAGCATTAATTTTTCCATGCATTGACCGAGTATGCATAAAATAGGGCCACATTAATTGGCCAAGCATTAGCACAACTTTTTTAACCTATGCACGACACATACTTCGAGGTGATAACTTGTCGTCCGGGAGGACTCCGGCTAGGAGGGGGGGAGGCATTCTCAAATGCGGAACCAATAGCAAAAAGAGCAAAAACGAGCATGATTTTTGACTATTTTAAGGGTTGTTGTTTGATTGCGAAATTTTTTGTAGTAACCCAAGTACATATGCCCTTATACAGCATGTTTCTATAGGTATATGGGGCCAAACGCCAAATCAAGCCCCTAGGTGTGTGTATATAAGTAGAAATAGCCACATTACGCAAAATTTAGACTCACAAAGGGGCCCTTTAAGGAGTTTGACTTTACCTCTCTCTACCAAAACGGGCGCATGGATAAATTTTTGCAAATAAACTCCAAAGTTGGCGGAGGTTTGACAGTTAGAATGTCCTCTTCAAGCTCTATCTACTGATATATAGCACACCATGAGATTCCTCATATTTTAGAAGATTCTTTTTTTGATTCACTTAGATTCCGACAGAGTTGTCACATCATAGGTGAATCAAAAAAAGAATCTTCTAAAATATGAGGAATCTCATGGCGTGCTATATATCAGTAGATAGAGCTTGAAGAGGACATTCTAACTGTGAAACCTCCGTCAACTTTGGAGTTTATTTACAAAAATTTATCCATGTGCCCCTTTTGGTAGAGAGAGGTAAAGTCAAACTCCTTAAAGGGCCCCTTTGTGAGTCCAAATTTTGCCTAATGTTTTTCACGTAAAATATTGGTAAAACGGAGAAATCCGGCCATAAAAATTGCATGTGAGTGTATATAATGTTTTGCGGTGATGTTTGTGATTTATTATGATTTTTGGGGATTTTTTGGGTTTGATTTGCTATTTTCCTTTTAATTTTGCTAATTTTTGGCAGAAAAACTTCAAAAATACAAAAAGCAGGTGAAAACGGTCGTAATGAAAAACAAAAAATATGGGGATGATCAGTGACTATAGGACAACCTATGGTACAGTAGAGGTGCAATTATGAGACTGGAGCGGAAAGCGTGTTTTGGCCAGGTTTTGACCGAAATGCCAAATTTTTGGTAAACAGAGCAAATGGAGTCCAAATCAAGAAATTTTTGAGCCTAAACCGCATCTCGCAAGAAGATAGGAGCACACGTCAAATTTCATGAAAAGTGGTTCGGGGACCTCCATTATAAGAAATTTTTACCTCATTTTTAGCTCACTCACTATTGACTTTGTGGAGAGAGCTTCTGCCACCTAGAGCGGACCGACCTTCGAGCAGCTTCTACGACGCGTACGACTACCCGACGAGCTCTAGACATGAGAGGTAGGCTCACCACCTTGAGCTTTTCGCACATGTTTGTCGTTTTGTCGCGAAAACTAGCGTAGGGGTCACACACAAAGCGGGCAGTAGAGACCTACAAGTAGAGGCGGCGGCCTAATGGCTAACCCAAAAGCAACAAGACTTCATCGACAGCTTACCCTAGCCTAGGAGACAGTCTTGGATGTCCAAAGGCAGTAGAAATCCATCGGAAAAAACCCTAATTCCTAGAAACCCGCAAGAGGCCACCAAATGGGAAATCGGCGAAACGGCGACCAAATGCTACCAAAATTCATGGGTAGGAGCATCTCGACATGCTCGACAAGCCTATGTGACCCGCATGACCAAAAAGTGACCCGAGGCGGCACTAAACTTCAGAAACGGCATCAGACACACAAAGCGTCAAATTGCTCTTGCAGCCAAACCGCAAGCCCATTGGCCACCAAACTTCACGCGCGGCTTTCCTAGACCATCAACAACCAAGTCCTATGGTGGTAGACCACCACAAATCATCAAAGGTATGTAAACACAACCACAGGTGCTTCTAGAGCGACAAATTGCCAAATGAAGCTCTGGTGAAGCAAAAGTCAACAAAAACCATACGACAAGGATCCCCAAGGGATCGGGAAGCTATGGAGACCAACATCAAGAAATTTCATCGCCATAAAGCACTCCAAAAGCCAGAAAACGACTCGGAGGCTCTGAAGTTCACACAGGGAGTTATTCTCTATCCATTTGACTTTTTTGTTGAAATTAGGCTTAAAAGGGACTCAGGGGAACCAAGGGTAGGCACTAGGAGCACCATCCATGAAAAAATCATCAGAAGACATCCTATGCGTAGGATGTGTCAAGAACACTTCTGGGCACAAAGTCCAACATTTTTCATCATACACATTTTCTGAATGACCTTTACAAGTTATCCACCAAGTCTCATCACATTTGGACCAAAATTGACCTCATATGCATACGAAAACGCAAAGTTCGGGCATAGAGGCAATAATGGGCCATAGACCTATCAAATCTTGTCCAAATCACATGAAACTTGCACAACATATTCACCAACACATCAACAACCAATCTGTGTGGCCAGAAGCAAAAATTGGTGAAGTAGACATCCTACGCGTAGGATGTCTATTTGACTTTTTTGTCCTGCAGAGGATGTTTGTTCATTCCAGATCCAATCTCCTCATCATCAAGAGCTCATATATCAATTTTGAAGCCATTCTAATCATTTTTGACCCCCAACACTTTCAAGATACACTTTTGGACCCCAAAAACACCACACAGGCTCTTACAAGCATCAATCCTTGTCCAAATCCAAATCCAAGAGCATGGCCATGTTCCATAGGCCAAGGACTACCCACAAAACAAATTTCATGTCATTTTGATGAAAAATACATCCTACGCGTAGGATGTCTCCATCATAATTTAGGCCTTCTATGCAAAGAGTGACATCATGGGAGCCAATACCATGGTGCAATGAGCCCATACACCAATTTTCAACCCATTTGGACACCAATCGCTACCTATGATGAACATTCTACCCAATTTGTGACCTAAATCCTGAATCAGCCCAAAAATCCACTTTTTGATATCCAAATCCAAATCCAAGCATATAGCCATGTTCCATGAGCCATGCACTACCAGCGTGTCAAGTATCAACTAATTCTGATGAAAAAGACATCCTACGCGTAGGATGTCTAAATGAAAAATTTTGGCCAGATTTGCACTGTGAGCACATGCACAGCTTCACAAGTTCCTTTTAAGCTTTATTTTCAATTTTCAAGTCATTTGGATAGTTAAAACTCAGTTTCACAACTAATATGGAAAAAAACGCTAACTTCGGACTACTGAGTGCAACAGGATCTTTGGCAGCCGCAAAGTCACCGGCAAAGAAGAAAAGAATGACCATCAAGGATTACCTGGAAGAAGTGGAACCCTTCGTCATTCCAAAAGGAACACTAAAGCCCACCAGCACATGGATACAAGAAGATCTATTAGAGTCCAAAGACCTAAAGATCTACCAAGGAGTGTTCAAAGACACTGAAAGCAATGTCATCGAGCTACCAATGCTGCCAGGAGAACTCAATGAGTTCGTAAGAAGCAAGAAGGCCGGGTACTTGGAGAAGATTGATCTCCACAACTACTTTGAAGCAATACCGGCAGGGGTGGACATAAAGAGAGTCTGGGAGTTTGTGACAACCATCAAAGAAGATGGAGTGGCCAAAGTAACAAATCTACAAGGCAGGCCAGAAACAGAAATAATCATCACTGAGCAGGTTGTAGCAGATGCACTAGACCTCTAAAACAAGGCGGATAGTGTAACTAAAAGAAGGGATGAGGTCAATGTGTACAATGAGAAGAAAGGAAACTACACCTTTGAAGATATTGCCAACCCAAGAGTGGCAATCATGAGCCAGTTGTACGAAGAGGCCACAGAAGTACAGAATGCCGCCAGGTGCAATTGCCACGACATTCATTTGGGCAATGACGAAAAGCACCCCAAACATAATCAATTATGCGGAGTATACACATGACAACCTAGTAAAGATGGGTAACAAGAAGCCAACCTATATTGTGCCAGGAGAACTGATCACTAAGGTGATTTATGGGGCACTACACGCAAAAGGAAGGTGGCCTGACCCTCCGTCTCAGAACGACTGGCTGAGGCTAAAAGAAAACAAAGAAGACGAGCCCCAAAGAGCACCAAGGGTGGCTACAAGACTAAAAAGACGGCTAGAGCCGGTTCAAGAGGAGCAGCCAGAGCAAAAGAAAGGAAAGAAGGAATTTGCCCAAGTGCCTGCAAAAGAAACAAGGTCACAAAAAGCGGCAAGATTAGAGAGGCTGATGGAGAGCTTCCGAGCAGAGAGAGCCCTCAAGGGTAATTTAAGTGAACTCTGGAAGCCATCTCTAGAAGCTATGACGGGATCATCCCGAAGAGTGCAAAGGGACATATTTGAGGATTAAATCAAGAACTTTGAGATTCTTGATGCCGCATCAGAGAATATACCGCATGTCCCTGTCTCACAGAGGAAGAAGTGGAGCGAATACGACTGAAACTACTAGATGAGCAAGAGATCCAAGAAAGAGAAAGAAAAACTAAAGCAGACAGACATGCAAAAGCTTTGGAATACTACTTTCAAGCGCCGGAGCGTAATTCCTTTTTGCCACTTTAAAGGACAAGCCTACATCTCTACCGGCCACCCCTAAACCCAGTCCACATCCCTCACCACCTCCTAGCAGCCCTCCACAAGAAGATAAGGAGGCTGAAGACAAACCAAAAGAACAGGCAGAGGCCAAGCAGGAGCAGAGCCAGGAACCGAAGCCAAAGGAAGAGGATGAGCCTTGAAGTGAGCAAAAAGAGTTAGAAGATTCTTATCACACATTTTTGGACCTGCTAGTTGCAGGATACACGAAGGAAGAAACCGCCACAGTCGCATTCAACTTGGCGAGCACAGGGCCTAAAGAACAAATGCAAGGCATCAGGCTAGTGGAATTAAAAAAAATTGCCACAGATACAGTGGATCTGCACCCACCCTCCAACGACTGAGACGTGGTGATGACGAAGCTAACCGGGTTGAGAGCGCATTCCATGGCTTCAGAAAGAGAGATGGCAGCTCTCAAGGCCACGGAAGTGAAGATTAAGATGGAAGTAGACACTCTACAAGGACAAAGCCAAAGGCAGAAGGAGAGGGAAGCTGAGCTACAAGCCAGCCTAGCAAGGGCATTACAAAGATGTCAGGCAATGGAGGAAGAAAACCAAGCAGCAGCAAAAAGAATGTTGCAGCTGAGCAAATCACTGCTAGATGCCGAGAAGGAAAGAGATAACCTGACCCTACAGCTGGCAGAAGAATCTAAAGAAGTAGAAGCCATGAGAAACGCCAAAGAAAAGGCGGAGATAGATCAAGAAGCAAGCCAGGATGAGGTCCTTGAGCTCAAGGACCAACTC
Source organism: Adiantum capillus-veneris (assembly GCF_014529385.1). Taxonomy (NCBI): domain Eukaryota; kingdom Viridiplantae; phylum Streptophyta; class Polypodiopsida; order Polypodiales; family Pteridaceae; genus Adiantum; species Adiantum capillus-veneris. The sequence continues at coordinate 39,032,944 of NC_140947.1, forward strand.
AAAGTAAAATATCAGACCATCTAGAGGCTGCGAGCATCACCTGCTAGAGTCAGAGCTACTAGCTCGACTCAAATCACTATGGAGAGTCAACTCTATCAAGAAAAGATGCAAGAACTTCAGAAGGAGTTGACTCTAGAGAAAAAGCAAAGATTGATGATGGCAGAAGGGTCTATCGTCATGCAAACAAGAATGGAAGAAGGCCAAAAAGCCCTGCAAGAGGAAGTAGAAAGTATGAAAAGAAAGCTCGAGGAGGCGGAGAGAATAAACGCCGAATTAAATGACCTCCTTGTGAATATGGGCGAAGAAGCGGAAAAGAAAAAGCAAAAACTCCTGAGGCAAATTGAGGAGTTGAAAGGACAGCAAGCAGGAGAGCAAGAGGGCACAGGGCCAGCAGCCAATGAGGGCATTGATTTAGAGAATGTGGCAGATCCGGTGGACACGCCTATGCAAGAGGAAATCCTAGAAGGATCCTCTCAAGAGCCACACGATCTAACACAGGAAGAGGAAGAAAAGTTGCGTAAAGCAATAGAGGTGGAGCTCAGAGAGACAACAAAGGAAGCCTTGGAGTGGGAGCAGAGGGTTTTCAAGTCTATGACCATTCAGAAGATCGACGCCAGCAACCTCAGGCGCGAGTGGCTTCAACCCTCTCTCTCATATCCATTGTTGAAATATGAGGCAGCCACCATCAACAAGCGGATAAGAGAAGAGCCGACCGTACCACTTTACAATGCATATACCTCACAACCAGAAGGGGTCAGGCTAATTGTTGATTCTCAACGAAAGTGGAGGAAGGCATGGCTCACAAAGTACCCACAATACCTAATCGACGTGGTAGAGGCACCGAAAAACATCAGAGACAACCTCAGCTTTTGTCCTCTACCAAGGATAAGGACGTGGAAAGCACAGGAAATCTTGCAAAGGAGCCAACCCACTTGGCTGAATTACCCTAAGCTGCCGGGCTTGAAGGCAGGTGAGAGAATAAGTGTCCAATACATGGTGAAAACCCTAACAGGCTCCATAAAGTTGTTCACTGGCTCACCTGACCTTACATGCATCATGATGAAGAAAATCTGCAAAACCCTCTTAGCAGTGTTTGAGACTTTCAAGCCAGGCCAGGTGACCGACAGCATCTTTTTCTTCCACGATACTTATAGATGCGCTTATGATCTGTCTGGTCAACCTTCCAAGGAGGTGATACATGCGTTGTATCAAAGGATAATGTTTCTACCATCCTATCACCTCCAGGCTTTTGAAGAAGCGTTCTACACAGGCTTCTTCACAATAAACACAGATATTTTCGGCTCTACAATGATGAATCTACATGCAAGATACGAATCACTGATCAAGATGCGAGAAACGATACGATGAAGAAGCGGATCAACGGCCATGTCGGGGACGACATGAGCAAGGAGGGGGGGAGTGTTAGAAGCTGGACACACCCCACGGCAACTAACTACTCAGAAGATTATTATTTTTGTAATTATTCATTCATTGAGGAAAACCTGATTTTTCACCTTGTAAATATTGGGATTTATAGAAGTTTCCAGATTGTATCCCAGTTTTGATAGTTAGATTGAGTAGATGGTTGATTTTGGAACTTTAGGGTTTGAGAATTGTAAGGTATATATACCACTTTTTGACCTTAATGAGAAAACCTTTTGTCATTTTTAAAAGTAGTTTTGAAGTCTGTGAGTGAGCGTACTGTGTACGAGAGAGAGTGTGAGCTTCATCTTGATGCTACGTGTGCACCGGTGGTCGGAATCGAGTGCGAAGAAGTGCAACGTGATACCCCTGACGAGAGCTACGCGCCGATACCTACATTGCGCACGTACGGTCCGGTTTTGCAATATCCTTCTACGAGCTTCATCTGGTGTTTGGGTGAGCATACGTTGTTCGATTTTGCATTGCAGCATATCCACGTGTTCACATTGAGTAGAACTACACATTAGGCACTTTAGATTTCTGAAACGAAGACCTGTAGATTTCGGCCAGACATCCTACGTGATTTTGCACTGGGTGTTTTGGGTCGAGATTTTGGTTCATAGACCTTAGGGAGAGCGACCTATTGGTATTAGTAGGGTCTCCTTCAAGTTCTATGGTGTTTCGAGGTTGTTTGATGGTTGTTCGGCTCTAGAAAGCGTTGTAGGAAGTTTCCTCTTATGCACTCTTGAAGGCTGTGACTTAGACAATTGGTAGAGACCTCTGTAGGAATTAGTTAGGAGTCGGTCCAGTGTAGGTTGACACCTTATGATTGCTTCCACGCGCCTACGGGTCGAGCTTTGTCCTTAGCTGACATTACATGTTAGGTGAGTTCTCGCTGTGCTGACGTCCATCGCTGCATATCCGTCCAACACATATTTCTTAAAAGTGTTTGGTAGTTGAAGGATTGTACTATGAGGTTTTGAGTTTTTCCACTACACAATGATACCTAAAGATATCATTAGTGTAGAATTAGGGCTCAAAAGCTCAAATAAACAATTCCAATGAAAAAGCTCGAAATTGAAAGCTCGTAAAAATAAAATCCCCCTCACAGAGAAAGAAATACTCAGAGTAGAGAGAGCAAAACATGTAGATATTTTGTCACATGGTTTTCTCTATCCTTTGATTCCTATGACTTATGCCTCTTCTGCATTCAAAAACACCACTAGTTTATTGATCTTTACTAGTGATAGCGAGAATTGCTTGCTTGGCTATTGCAAAGCTCTAACTGGCCAAGCTAAAATTCATAAATGCATGGTGCATCAACAAGCGAATGAGACTGTAAAATTTTCATGATTTGCATTCTGATGACCAAAAAACCATATTGCAGTACACACAAAAACTATAGGTCCTTTGAGAGGACCTCCCAAAAGAAAGATACCAGCTTAGGTGCTTGTGTACAAAAGAAAGACATGCGCTTAGGTGCTCGTGTACAAAAGACAAAACTACAAAATCTTAAAATCTTAAAGGCTGGATCTAGTGGTCTCAAGAAACGAATCCAAGCATTGAGGTAAGGATTCTACAGTATTTGAACTAAACTACCTGGTTTCTTATGTATGGATTGCTTTGTTTTTAGACATGATATGAATCAGACAAAGAAAAAATTGATCCTAAAGTCAATGTAGGCAATCAATTGAAACCCTTGATAAGTAGTTGTCTTGCAAAGGATATGATTCATGACAAAGAGCTTAAGATATTGTAGCGAGATGTGGTGGACCATTTAATTTCAAAGAATGCACTGATTTCTAATGAAATAGAGGATATACTTGACTTCCTTGGCATGAGAAAGAGAAGGTATTCAGTAGTTTATCTCCTCCATATTTGTTAAGAAGGGGATAAAGTCTAAGCTATTACCTATAGGAGCAATGCCTAGAAAGAGAGACTTTAGCTCAGCCACTCACAAATTGACTCCCTTGGATATCCTTTTCATATTCAAGGTATTTATAGAGCCTAAGGAATGACTATAACTTATGATGAGTACAAAAATATCTTAATGGACCTTGCTATATTGCAAACTTGAATGGCAGATTCCTACAATGTCACATCTCAAGAGGTTGTTGGGGTGCTTCTTTTTGGTTTGAAGCTAGGTGAGTGTGAGAATTTCAACGAGAAGAATTTAGAGCAAGCCAAAATCGCATTAATGAGTTCACACTCCATGCAAAACAAGCATGGAGGCATATCCATGGCACCCATTTCATAATTATACATACACTTTAGAGTTTTGAGGTCACCTCAAGATGCCATTGGACTTGAAAGTCTCCCCTCCCATGCACATGTAGCACCTCTCCTTGATTCATTTTTCAGTCAATTACATTAGGGATAGGGTTTTGATGGAAGACCCAAAATAAAATTGCATGATCCTCTTTCTTTACTACAAGATAAGTCCTTATGTGATGTGAAATAAAAAGTAAAATTTGAGTATAAAAATAGGCTCATTGGAGGTGCAGAGTTGGCAGCAAATGAATTACCTCAAAAGCACCAAGCCACCATATGTTTGTTTTTTTATTGAAAATTGAAGTATAAAGGATCATTCATGATATATTTTGAAAAAATATGGTGGACCCAAAGTGGTGGAGAAAGGCTCCTACTTGTCACAATGAAGACCCTAATTTCCATCTAGTTCTGGATATTCCACATGTTAATGTCCACATTTGTGCAATAATGCATTCCCTTTGCCCAATTTTGAGAAGTAAGAGTATATCTCTACATTGGTTTTTCTTGAAAGAGCCTTAGGTGTTTCTAGAGGCCCTTGAACTAGTATTGTCAGATATGGGACTCCATGGGGAAAACATCAAAATCGAGCGAGATGAAAAAAGATCAAGCAATAATAAGGACGTGGCTTGCAAACCATCCATTGGTGGGGTCAAGGCACATAGTTTTTTACCTAAACCACTAGGCATATAGTATGTAAAGCTAACAAAGAATGGGAGGATATATCACTCCACCTATTTTAGCAAAGTTGAGTATCTACAATGTAGAAGATTTCATGTTCCAATGAAGGATCAGGAACCAACTACTCGCAACACCAAGGATGAGGTGTGGTGTTCCATAGGAATGCTCTTTTTTATATGTGGCAAAGATTATTGGCCACAAGATTATCTCAACAAGTTTGACAAGAACCTTCAACTACTAAAAATATCATTCAAGATAGCATGCATTGACACTCAAATCACTCATTACATATTCAAACACTTGTAATTAGAAAGAATTATGTGAGTGTTTTCTTTGCTTAACAACCTACATTAAAATTACATCACATCATTTTCAATCATTTACCATACTTTATTCAAAAGTATTAAAATTCAAGCATATGGAATATCCACCCAAGTGCTGAAAAAGTTTCATTACATAGCCAAGAAGGCCTACTTCAGCCACACATAGCATTGTGGCTCTCAAGAGAAGGCAAATAGTTGGAAGAGATATTTCAAAAATTATATCATAGAATCCATCATTGCATATAGAAAAAGAAAGTATTAGCCTCTTGAACAACAACATAGGCAATTAGGTAAAGTTTACAACAAAAAAGGATTAAATGATCAGAGGCATTCAATAACTTAAGTGCTTATAAAGGCCAAACTTAAGTGGAGGGAGACAATGGAATACGTGGAGCAAGAGACTAAGTATTCAATGCAATATGTACAAGTCAGATTATTAAAAAATGCTAATGGTTTACATATATCTTTTGGCCCATCACCCTTGTATCTAATCATTAAGTGCTTACTATACTCCAAGAGTTCACTTGGGTTGTATTTTCCTAATGAAAGTAGCATTGTTGTGTATATGTAGTAATAGGCTACATGGCCACCCATATACCCAGGATAGTTTCCAAAACATTCTCTCGCAAAACTTTGTCACATCGAAGACAAATTTTTCTACATTTTGTAGCAGCATTGGTCCACCTAGGAAGCACAAGAGGGTCTTCAAGGCAAGCATTGTAGTAGTCCCTCTTGTGACATTCTGTTATGAAAGACTAGGATGGGTGCCTTACAAAATTCTGCAAGATATTGTGCTAGGACTGCATCCCTTCCAATATACTCTCCGACCTAACAACCGTTACCATATACATGTGGTAGTGATGTGTGAACACACTAGGACCGCCGGGGCATTTTTTCCCTCTTTAGGAGGGTTTTTTCCCCAAGCATTGTATATACGCCCATCACTCTAGGGCTATCTATCTTTCCATTGCACACTAAGCAACACACTCTCTATTGTGTGCCTTGACCTTCCTTCATCTTATCCAAGCTATGTGTGTTTCTCTGCAACCCTAATTCCAACAATTGGTATCAGAGCAGGTTACGTCCTCCCCAGCTTAGTCGCCAGCTGCTCCAGCACACGCCTGCTCAATTTCTCCGATTAGAGTGAGGTTTGACGAGCGTTCGCAGGTCGACAAATATTTTGGGTGAATTCGTAGAGCTCGGGCTCTGATTCGGGCTCATTTTGGCCTCCGTTTCCACTACAGGCAGGTCTGCACAGGCAATTTCGTCATTTTGTGAAGAATTTTTTTCCGTGTCGATTTCTGCATAAAAGGTACCTTACAGTCTTCTACAGTTTGTGCTATATAGAACGTGTTGTTCCCAACCCATTTCTCCTATTTTTGGGCAGTTTTCACATCAGGTGCAGCATTTACCATGGCTGACAACAACACGGATGTCTTCAAGATTTTTGCTGATGAGGACAGGTTGGATGGGGACAATTACCCTATGTGGGCTTATATGATGCAACACGTTCTTGTGTCAAAGGGAGTCTGGAATATTGTGCAGGGCATTGATGTACGTCCTGGTTCTGAGATGTAGGCGATGTTGAGGATGTTGCAGGTCTTGCTACAAGGATTGCTGCTATTAGAGTTGTTTTGCCTACGGTAGAACAAGCTCGTTGGGATGTAAAGGATGCGGAGGCTCATGCATTGATTGCATTGTCTGTGAAGCACACCATTGTTCCTCACATCCGTTCATCAAAATCTACAAAACATGCTTGGGATATTCTAGCAGGTCTTTATGCAAGCCACAATGAGGCTAAAATTGCTTTGCTGCGTAAAGAATTGGAGTCGAAGATTATGCATGAGGAAGATGATATGGACACTTTCCTTGCTAGTGTCAAGGATATTAATGAGCAACTTATTTCTGCAGGTGAAGTCATTTCAGACAGTTCCCTTGTGCAGACTGTTCTTGATGCCTTACCAGATTCTTACCAGACTTTTGCTAGTACTTGGAGACTTATGACCCAAGGAAATCCAGAAGTTGTCAAGTTTGATGCATTATACACATTGCTGTTGCAAGAGTCACTTTTCAAAAAAAACAAGACTAGATAGCGTGCAGTTGAACAGGCTTTTATTGCTTCTCAAAGAAAGGGTGGTAACAGCAATGTAGCCACTTCTTATGGTTCTGCTGCGAGTGGCAAAACTTCTATTACCAATGCTTCTGTTGGCAACACTTCATCTGGCAATTCTGGTGATAAGGGCAAAAAGAAGATGTGTTGCCGGTATTGTAAATCTAATGATCACTTGATCAAGTAGTGTCCTAAGTTGAAGGCAAAAGAGGCAAAGAAGAAAGAGGGTGGTTCCACTACAAATGTTGGTTCCACTACAAATGCAGCCATTGTTGAGTCTTCTGTGAAAGGAGACTGTGATGGTGATGTCAATGCAAAATGGGCTTTTAGCACAGAGTGCACTTACAATCCTGTTGTTCATGATGCATGCTTGTCAGTTGCTGCAGATTCACATGTGTGGTATTTCGAAAGTGGTGCTACAAAGCACATTACCTCACATCGTGAATTGTTCACCTCTCTCGAGTCTTTCCCTGATGGGAATTCAGTCACTTGTGCCAACAATGCCTCTTATCCGGTTTAGGGAGTTGGAAAGATTGTGCTTATTGCTGCAAATGGCAGTTCCTTCACACTTGTTGATGCACTTTATGTACCTGGGATCAAGAAGAATCTCTTGTCTGTATCCGCACTTGCTAGACTTGGACCTGTAGTCAAATTTGTGCATGACAGATGTACAGTTCATGATCTCTGGTGATAAAATTGTTGCATTTGGCCTTTTGTGATGTGGGTTGTATAAGCTCACTTTGTATGAAAAGTGTGGATAAAATTTTGCAAATGCTATTGCAGATTCAAGGGCTATTTCATATGCAAAACTTTGGCATGCACGTTTTGGTCATCTGAATTTTGCCAGTTTGCTGCGTTTGCAGAAATCTGATATGGTTGTTTCTTTGTCACCTCTTGAAGCACCTATCAAACATGTTTGTGAAGGTTGTATTTTGGGTAAGATGCAGCGTTCTAAGTTTCCAAAGGATGGTTCAGTTCGGGCCAGATGCAGGTTGTAGCTTGTGCATAGTAATGTTTTTGGGCCAATGCAAACTCCGTCCTTGGGCAATTACCTTTACTTCATGACTTTCATTGATGATTACTCCAAGCATGCATGGGTATTTCCGCTTAAAGCGAAGTCCAAAGTTTTTATGTGCTTCAAACAATTTCTAGCTATAGCTGAAAATGTCTCAAAATGTACTATGGGCACCCTCCGTTCCGATCGAGGGGCGGAGTATATGTCTCATGAATTCAATGCATTTCTGGCTAGTCGTGGGATAAAACACCAATGTATAGTGCCTTATACACCTCAGAAAAATGGTGTTGCTGAGAGGAAAAATAGGTCACTTACGAAAATGGCACGATGTATGGTCAAAAGTCAAGCTTTGCCGCACTCTTTTTGGCTTGAGGCCATCATGTGTGCCACTTATGTACTAAATAGGTGTCCTACGAGAGCTTTGCAGTCTATTACTCCATATGAAGCATGGCATGATAGAAAGCCTTCTATTGAGCACATGCGTGTTTTTGGATATTTCGCATATGCTTTGGTGCCACAAACACACCGCAGAAAATTGGATGATAAGGCTGTCAAATGTACTTTTGTTGGTTATAGTGTTGAAAGAAAAGGTTACAGGTTGTATCATCCGCAAACAAAACGTATTCTGGTTTCATGGGATGTAGTGTTTGTGGAATATTCTGTTCAGCCCTTGCTGTCATGTACTAGAGACAGTAATGTAAGTTCACAGGACATTTATGACACTTTGTTACCTCTTTTCGGTGGTGGAAATACGAATGTAAGTTCCAATGAGGCAAATGTACAGCCTATGGAGGTTTCTGAAAATGTTACAGATCAGCCTATTACTGATGCAGATGTACATGATGTACTTGATGAGGAAAGGGCTGAAATGAACAGGCTAGAGGTATGCCAAAATGGCTGGTGCACACTTTGCATGATAGTAAATTGGATGCACCTTTGTCTAGTCATACTAGTTCAGGCTCTCGCCATGCATCTTATGCATCACATTGTTATGCTTTGGCTGTGTCTAGCTTACATGATGTTGAGGAGCCTCTGTCTTTTTATGAAGCACAGAATTCAAAAAATTGGATGGCTGCCATGCAATCAGAATATGATACGCTTATAGAAAATGACACATGGACTTTATGTGATTGGCCTCCTGGCCAAAAAGACATTGGTACAATGTGGGTTTACAAGTTGAAACGCAAGCCAAATGGTGAGATCGATCACCAGATGGCTCGACTTGTTGCAAAGGGTTATGCATAGCAAAAAGGCATAGATTATGAAGAGACTTTTTCTCCCACTTGTCGTATGACTACTGTGCATTTTCTATGTGCATTGGTAGCTCATTTTGGTTGGGATGTACATCAATCAGACATTGTTACTGCTTTCTTGAACGGTGACATATTTGAGGAAGTTTATGTAACACAGCCTCGCGGTTTTGTCAAGAAAGGACAAGAGGACAAAGTGTGCAAATGTAACAAGGCTTTGTATGGGATGAAGCAATCTCCTCATTCTTGGTATGAGAAAGCTGATACTCATTTGGCCAAACAAGGCTCTCGTAACAGTCCAACAGAAAGCACATTGTACGTAAAGCGTGAGGGTGATGTACTTCTCATTGTGTTTCTTTATGTAGATGACTTGCTGATCACTGGACCAAATGAGAGACATATTGCTGAATTTAAGGCTGATTTGAATGCTACTTTCAAGATGAAAGATTTGGGGTTGTTGCATCATTATTTGGGCATACAGTTTAAGCAATGTGATGGTGGAATTGCCTTGTGTCAGAAAAGTTACGTAGAGACATTGCTATGTAAATTTGGACTTAAGGATTGCAAACCTATTTCCACTCCAATGGAAAAAGGTTTGAAGTTGAGTCTACATGATGCTGGCGATCCCGCTAATGTCACTCTTTATCAAACTGTTATTGGCTGCCTCATTTATGTATGCAACACGAGGCCGGATATTCAGTTTGCAGTCTCACATGTCATCCAATTTATGCATAGCCCAGGGTCTAAGCATTGGCAGGCTATCAAGAGGATTTCCGCTACCTTAGTGGCACTTTACATCTTGGCATGTTTTATCCCAAGGGGGAATCATTTCCGCCAGACTTACATGCTTTTTCAGACTTAGATTGGGCTGGTTGTTTTTGACACACGAGTGTCCACAAGGGGTTTTTGTTTCATGCTTGGTAGTTCATGTATATCATGGTTGAGCAAGAAGGAACCTACTGTGGCCACTTCGAGTTGTGAGGCTGAGTACAGGGCAGTCTTCACAGCTACGGTTGAGTGTGTATGGCTCAGACGCCTTTTGGTTGATTTGGGTGTTGGATAGGACACTACCAACACTATCTACACGGACAGTCAGAGCGCATTGGCAGTTGCGAGGAACCCAGTTTTTCATACTTGCACAAAGCACATTGAGGTGCATTACCACTATGTCAGGGAGAGGCTCTCAGCAGGAGAGATCAGCTTGGCTTATGTGCCAACACAGGACAACCTTGCAGATCTTTTCACAAAGGCATTGTCTTGTGAGAACCTTGAAGCTTGCCGCAAAGCTTTCTGCTTACTCCCCTTTGTGGACTGATCATGTTCTCAGGGCATGGCACTTCCCTTTACTCATGTGCCAGCTCTCGTTCACCACATCACTCCAGGGGGGATTTGTTACCATACATGTGGTAGTGATGTGTGTGAACACACTAGGACCGCCGGGGAATTTTGTCCCTCTTTAGGAGGTTTTTTCCCCCGAGCATTGTATATACGCCCATCACTCTAGGGCTATCTATCTTTCCATTGCACACTAAGTAACACACTCTCTATTGTGTGCCTTGAGCTTCCTTCGTCTTCTCCAAGCTATGTGTGTTTCTCTGCAACCCTAATTCCAACAACAACAGATAAAGGCATCCTTGTCAACAATCTAGGATTGAAAACAAAAAGACGAGTCGAAAAGTGAGAAAAGGGGTGGTGGTGGTGGGTGGGTCTGGGGGGGGGGGGGGGGGGGGGGGGGGGTTGTACCATGAATCTTTTCTCTTGCATCCAAAGTTTATCAGTCCAAAGATTCACCAACCCACTTGATCCCACTATCAAACGCTTAAACCAATCCTCTACATCTTGATTGTTGCTTGAGGGTCTGAGGTTATTTCAAATTGCTTGAAAGGTGGCCTCATTGGGGAGAATCTCTTTATACTTTTTTGTCTTCTCAAAGGCCGATCTTGAGGCACTTCAGTGGATTACTAGATGTTTTCATTGCATCATTGTCACTATTGCTTCAAAAACAAAATCCACTCCTCTCCTCTTAGAATTTTTAAATGGTGGCCAGCTTTCCTTAGATGAAAAATAGTCTAAATTTCATGGAGCAAAATGTGTGACCTATTGCCAATTTTAAATTGTAGAATACCAGGTAGCATTAAAAAAACTTCTCATTGAACCTAGGTACATCTAAAGGTAGCTTGATTTCTGATGTTTTGACCGACATCATTTTTCTTCATTTTATCTCATTGATAAACAAATTTTGGCATGTACATAGTAGTGGGTATATGCATGGGCATGCATATATATTTTATATTAAAAAACATGCATTTGGAAGATTTTCTAATGTGGTGGACAATGTATGCATTGTAAATAGTCATGCTTATGGGTCGATAGTCACACACATGTACATACATAAACAAGGTATTGAGACCTTGGATGTGGTGCCAAGTGGCTTGTTTTGGTTCTAGGACATATCTCTGACCTTTCAATTATGTAAATAATTCAAGTGGAAAGTGTGGGTATGCTCTTTCTATAAGACCCTGGGACTGCCCTCCTTGATCCTCCGCCCAACCTCCCTTTATAGGCCTTGCCCCTAGGATCCCCTCCCATTAGCAGCTGGCCCTTGGCCCGGTCCTTGACCTCCAGGGTGGCCCTTGGCCTGACATTACTCCCCCCTTGGAGAAGCATCTTTGTCCTTGAAAACAAGAGTGATGATACACTAATGCTTTCCACAGTGGCATCCTTCATGGATCCAACTGTTTGCTTCACTAGAACACGGTTTAATAGGAGGTTCAATGAAACCAAGAGTAACATCTTGATTTTCCACATTGTTGTCCATTTGCAACCATCTGATTATAACGGTTCCTATGCAAGCATAGTGGGTAGAATCCATTTAGAACGCACATGAGCATGTTGAACGAGTTATCACAACAAAGATGTACCGAAAAGAGTAACTTGCTGACATAACTCATCAGCCAAGTTTACGTCCTTGACTTGTTCTCAAATTTCATTAGTGAACAACCCCACCATAACTAGTGTTCAAGGTTGAGAATATGACTTATACATGAAGAGGCTAAACCTAGTCGCAAACATGTTGTAACTTATGGTAAAGAAACTCCAACTAGAGCAATAAATGCTTACTAATTGGATTGTCGGGTGCTAACGTACACAATTTGGATATCCTTTAGCACCAGATTATATTTTGTAATATGTCTATCCCCTTGGATAACTGACAGGACTGATGTGTTTTTCCCCCACGATTTACAGACAATTTTCCCAGATGACTGGTAGACGGGGATCACAATATTGGACAACATTGCTGAGGAATCAACAATGTCCTAAATAACCATCGTGGTTAACTTGAAAAATCTACAATCACCCAAACCGAGCCATGATCTCTAATGGTGATTGGTAGACCCAAGCAACAACTTGATGAATACGCATGTTGTTCCAAATCAGCCTTTGTCAAACACTAGGGCCCATAACACCTATTGTGCATGCATCTAGCAAAAAACATATATGAAAAAAAAGCAAAAATCATCCTTGCCAATACGTATGGCAAATGTGATGCACCTAGCACACATTAAAGAGGAATGTAAATAGTTCTCAAAAGAAACTAAATACTTTGAGTTGCAATCATTTGCAAGCCTTGCTGAAACGTCTGAACCATAATAGAAGGTGAAACACTAATCACTTCTAGGTACAAACAATGAAACTTTTTCATTAACAACTCATAGCATTGTTATATATATAAACAACCATCTCTAATGTTGTTTAGTAGCACTTGTACCTTAACAAGTCATTCTAAGTATTCTATAATTTTTGGCCACTGAAACTGCTCTTGATACGTCCTGCTAAAAATGGTCTAGAAAATAGATGTGACTAGCACCTCGGGACATTGTCGTGACACATACTTGAAATAGCAATACCAGTGTCTGTCCTAGAGACTCATATTCGCCACATGTGTAATATGTCTCAAGTAAGGATGTCTGAAAAATTTTCTTCAAGTACGAGATGTACTTGGGTGTGGAGGTAACTGTAAACACGCATGCAACATACGTGAGAGAGACCCTCATTATCCATGCTCCACATTGGCTAAACTGAAGTCCTTGAGTTCTTAGACCATGTTGTATCCCATGTGACAACATGTTCCAAATAAACCCTACAAGTGGGTCTATAACTGCATAATGCAAAAAATGTATTTTGGACACAATGGCCAAATATTCTTGGCTCTTACATGACCTTGTCATCTCTCTAAAGAACAGAAATGGATGAAATCCATCCAAGTTAGTCACCCGACTTGAAAATTCAAGCAAAACATAATGAAAAATGGAATTAGACTAAAGCAGATGCGTACGTGGAAGGCATCTGTGCAAATGTCCCACCTACAAAGGCCTAGGAACACTAATTAAAAATTAGTGAAATGCAAGTAGTATTGCAGATTCAACCTTGGGTGTTGCCTTTGCAATCTCCGAAACCCTCGGTGAAAGCAACATTGTCAAACCTCTTGTTCAAACATAGCATGAAAACTGCTCAACGAGCAGCCGGCCCTTGGCCTTTGTCCATGACCTCCCTTGGGTTTGCCCGTGGCATGTCTTTTACTTTTGAAGTTGAAAGATTTCCACTACTCCTTGGCATTTTGTAGACTTCTTTCCTTGAAAATGCAAGTGTTAAGGTTACAAGAATGGACCATCAACCCTTACTCCAATATATATATATTCTATGTATTTTTCATATTTTTCTTATATTTCTTTTTAAATAGCTACTAGGAGGGAATAAAATCCTAGTGGGACACTAGGTGGCATGATTTCAAAGATACACTTATTTTAATGCATTATTGTAAGTATGATTACAAAACTTTGTCAAGGAGCAATGTCATGCTTTCATATGGCATGAGGTGTCCTTTGGAATCGAATGAAAGTCTAAGCTAAGGGGACCACAGGAAGACTTTTGCTGCCAGAAATGGACCCTATTTTGATGATTTTTTTACACAAGGTTCCAATCCGAATTGGAAAACGATTTTAAAATGAAAATTGTAGCTAATGAGCTAAATTTTCTTTCCATATTTTTACTTTTTTATTTGGAGCCACGGTTGAGGAGATATGATCAAAATATTGGACCCCAGTCTGCCCACATCATGCAGGGACAGCTCATTTCCAACTTTTCAAGTTTCTGTTCACATTGGCTCTTCTCTTCTTGTGTAAACCCTTGGGGGTTCCCTTCACCTATAAAAGGGGACCTCTTCTTCCTTGAAAAGGACTCAAGCATTCAAGCCATTGATGAGAGAAATTCTTGAGGGAGTGAGTAGTAATGCCTAATTGTACTTAGCCATTAGCATAAGCCCAAGCCTACACTTTCTCCTAGAGAAAGACTAGCCATTCTTGTATGCTATCCTTGGAAGATCATCTCTAATCAAAGAAGGTCTTGGACTTGGCGTATCAGTCAAAGTTGAATTCTCTCTTCTTCTTCTCTCTCCATCAATAATGGTGCCGAAGGGTTTGTCAAGTAAGATGTGTTCTGCATTGATGTTTTCTTGATTTCTTGTTGTTTTCTTTTTCATCTCTAATCCAACATATATATATATCTAATCTCATCTCCTTAACCAAACCTATCTCTCTCACTCTTAGTAATTCATCCTCTCTACAAATTTTAGGTTCTCCTTGCTACAGGTACATTTCTCCCCGTAGTATCCTTATTGCCTACGGGCAAAAATAGGGCTTGGAAGGGAAACTCTCTTCTCTTCTCTTCCCTTCTCTTCTCTCGTATCTACATTTTACACATACTAGAGTTATCCTAGATGAATAATCCACATGATGATAATTTCTATCGCTTTCACTCTATACGATCTATTAGAATTAACGTATGGATTAGCCGTAAAATACACTTTCAACAACGTATAGTGTTTCTCTTTGGCCCAGAAAGGCTCAATGAAATACTTCTATCATCGGATCCCATTATACTACCTCTCATAGACTATAAATTTTCTTTTGACGTAAGCATATTTATCTTGCTATGAACCAAGAGGATTTGTACACACAATTAATCCCAATCACTAGACAAAATATATATATTATGGTAAGCACAAAACTACAATTCCAAAGAACAATTCGTAGCCTATTTGGTCAGCCAAGATTGAATTCCATTAACTCATCTATTAACCCTTTCATATTACCCATGATACGATATGACCATAGCCTTGATGTTTCCATCTTTGTGTTGTTTTGACACTCTATTTTGTGTTCTTTCTTTGTGTGTGTGTGTGTGTGTGCAAGAGAGAAAGAGTGGGGCTTCTTTGATTGCACTTCCTTCGAAACCCTAGTCTTCATAGCATCTATGATTTAACTCCTTCATATAGTTTGTTGGAGTTCTCTCACAAACTCTCACAGCCAAAAGCCCGACGCTTTCCTGGCAAAACCGCAAATTTCTCAACATATTTTTGGTGAACCCGACGTGAATCTGCCAGGGTGAGAGTTTGTGGGTAACCATCGGTGATCATGTTGAGCAACAGGGTATGCATTTTGACCCAGCAACAATGTTTCAAGCATTTGCAATGTTCATGCAACAACAACATGCCACTAAAAGAAGGGAGATTTCAGCAACGAAGGCCATACAAGGAGTCGTCAATAGAATGGATCAGTTCAATGGCGAAGATGTAACCAAGTACTTAGGCGAGTATGTGAAGGAGATGGAGCTTCATCGCGTGTCAGAAGGTGAGATGATTCAAAGATTTGAGCTAGTTGTTGCTCCAGAAATTAGAGAACATGTTCGGGGAATTAAAGATGGGCATGGGAGAAATTGGGAAGAACTCAAAGTAGCTTTAAAGGAGGAATATTTCATGGAGGACTCTGAGAGAGTGACCAAAAGGACATTCTTAGAATGGGTAGTCAAGCCAAAGCAAAGACTATCAATAACAGAGCTACTTAGGGAATTTGAGCGGCGCTATGCACAACTCACCAGGATAGAAAGGGCCACACTAGATGCAGAGAAGACAGATCTTTTCTTACAAGCTGCAGGTAAAGAGTTTCAAGAAAATTTGGAGCTTCTTCCTGAAGATAAAGATGCAGAGCAAGGACTAGATGGTAGTAAACACTACAAGTCCTTCCACCTCAACTCCTGACAAAATGGTAAAGCCTACTTTTATCGCTCCAAAGTTTGATGAGTCCATGCTAGATGAGCTTGTGAAGGGAATGCGTGACTTGAAGGTGAAGCTTGCAAAGCTTGAAGAAAAAGGCCAACCGTCAGGGCCACTTTCTAGGCAAAGACAACAGCCCAAAGAAGGGTTTGTTAATAGATGTATTTGGTGTGATAGTACAGACCATGTAAGAAGGGATTGTGATGATTTTAGTGATGCTTTGTCAAAAGATGTTGTCTTTTTTAAGGATGGTAAAATCCACTTAAGAGAGACAGGTCTAATCTTGAGAACTAACTTTGGGAAGGGGGGAATGCAAACCTTAGTTGAAGATATGGAAACTAAGCATGCCACCTCTTCAGTTGAGGCAGCTACTTATGGAGTAAAAATTGAGCATCTTAGTGATGAACAAGTGAGTGACCATCATGGTCAAATTTGGCCAAATGTCATGTAATTAGCTAAAAAGGGAAAGCGTACAAAAGAGATTCTACATGAAGCAGGTGATTTCATACGTTTAGAAACAGGATGGAATGATCCAGTGGACTCATTGTCATTGCATGTCTACATTACAAAATGCCAACAAAATGAGGCAATTGTAGAAGAGAAGCGTAGACGTGAGAATACTGATGAAGGACCATCAAAAAGAGCTTCTAGAAGTGGGGGAAGAAGCGACTCAATGTCTTCTCAAACACCCTCAACACAAGGAGCAACTCCACCTGAAGTACTCATGGAGGAGTCTACAACAGGAAAGAAGAAAGAGCCAACAAAAGGTAAGACAAAAGGACCAACTTATAAACTACAATCTGATATTGAGGTTGCTATAGATTTAAAGAAAGTCTTGGAGGAAAGGATCTTGAATAGCAAGATTGAGTTTACTTTGGGAGAAGTTCTTGGCATTGCAAAGTGTGAATTCCACAAGGAGATCATTGACATCATCAAGAGAAAGAGGCAAACTCTTGCTGAGGTTGCTCGTCCACAGGTTGACGGAGAAACCTTGAAGACACAAGGGATGCAGTTGCAAAATAAGGAGGATGATGGAGCTGTGGTAGGATGCTACCAATCTAGTGGGAGAGTGAAGCAAGTGCATTTCTCAAATGATGATGAAGAAGTTGAAGATATTCCTAGGAGCTACTATTCACGAAGTCACTGGGCAAGGGCTACTACAGAAACTTTGGTCAAGGTAGGTGACCTTGAAGAGCCATTTATTTCCTTGATTGACCATGGTTCATAAATAAACATAATGTCAAAGAGTCTTTACAACAAGTGCAAATGGCCGATGGACACAGATCATGGCTGGATGGTAAAAGTGGCAAACAATTCATCCGGTGAATTGTATGCAGCATGTCCAGGTGTGAAGGTCACAATAGGTGATGTAAAGATTGACCAAAACTTCTTTGTACATGATACATCTTCATATCATCTCATTCTTGGACAGCCCTACATTGTGGGAGTTCGAATGGAAACAAAGGTAATGGATGATGGTTCAACATATGCTAGGATACGTAGCAAAGATGGTAAACGAGCTGTCCAATTTCTCCCAGTTTGTGTTAACCATGAAAGAAATCATGACAACCTCAGAGAACATCCTCTACCAAAGGTGAGCAAAGAGTTTCATGATCATAGAGAAATGATGGGTTTTGGCCAATTACCATTGTAAAGCGGGATTACGGTGGTACAGAAAGAAAAAGGGTCTCGCCTGATCCAAAAATAGGTGAAACTTTCTCAACGAGCTCCTTGGTAACAAGGAATGGATCAGTATGTTTTACAAAACTTGAAGATTTGACAAGATGTGAGAGGCAATATGTGCATAATGTACAAATAGGCATGAAAAAGAGTGGGTTGCTAGAGCCTACTGAAAATGTTTTGGGTTTGTGTGAACAAGTTTCTTTTGTAGATATTACGGGTGAGCTTGATGCTATCATGGGGTCTAGTTTGCATCTTGAAAATGAAGTTGTGGAAGTTTGCTCTATGGAAATGTATGAAGTAATAGAAGCCTTTAAAGAAAACCAAACAGTTGGCCCAGAAGTCCATGTTGAAACTAAATACAAGAGTGTAGCAAAGAAGGTAAAACCAGTAGCTTCACCCTTACCACCCAAGAACAGGGAAAAGATTGAGCAAGCTTTTTTGCAACCAAGTTTAAGGAATCCTAAAAAGATCGGGCATACCTTCACAAAGGAGTCTTTTCAAGAGTTGCAGATTGGTTGCGAGGAGTTTCTAACACAGGCGAAGACAAAGTGCTTCAAAGAAATTCTTTCAAAGCATGGTAAGGCTTTTGCATTTGAGCCACATGAGATAGGATGTGTTGATCCTTCTATTGTAGCTCCTATGGTAATTTTCACAATACCTCATGTGCCTTGGAATCTACGGCCTATTCCGGTTCCAAAGGCTCATTTGCCAAAATTAGTAGAGCTATTGAATGAGAAAATCAAAATGCGAATCTTGGAGCCTTCTTGTGCTCCATACTCAAACAGGTGGTTCACAGTTCCAAAGAAGAATGGTTCTCTACGCTTCATCCAAGATATGCAACCAGTGAACAAGGTGACAATTAGAAATGTAGGTACAGGTCCAATTGTGGATGAGTTTGCAGAGGCATTTGCAGGAAGGGCAATCTACTCAATGGGGGATCTCTACTCAGGGTATGATCAATTTCAGCTTGCAATCGAAAGCAAAGACTTGACAACCATGAGGACACCTTTGGGTTTGGTAAGGATGTGTACCTTGCCACAGAGAGCAACCAACTCGGTTGCACATATGATAAATGGGATCAATAAGGTCTTACGTGACTTTATTCCTCAAATCACAATGCCTTTCATTGATGATTTGCCTATCAAAGGATGTGAAGAAAGTGACAAAGATGAAGCTTTGGATCTCAAGGAATGTCGCAGGTTTGTGGTAAATCACATAAATGATTGTGATAAAATTTTGTCTAGGTTGGAAGAAGTGAATCTTACATTGTCAGGGAAAAAGTCTATGTTTGGTGTCAATGAAGTGCTCATTGTGGGGCACATGTGTGGGCCATATGGTAGGAAACCTTGTCCAACAAAGGTAGATGCCATCCAAAGAATGAAAGAAACGTGCACTAGCATCACTGAGGTTAGAAGGTTTCTGGGAGCATGTGTCTTCTATGTTATTTGGATTCCACATTATGCACATGTAGATGATCCTCTTTATCAGCTGCTTCGAAAGAATTAAAAGCTTAAATGGACAGAAGCACATGTAAAATCCATGAAAAAGCTAAAGGAGTTGCTCCAGTCAGTTGAGAAAGGTAGACTATGAGTGTCAAAGGCCAGTAATTCTGAAAGTAGACACCAGTCCTACAGGGATTGGATGGGCAATAGGGCAAGATGACAAAGAAGGACACAGGTATGTGGTAAGATTTGGAGCAAAGGTACTAAGTGCTCGCCAAAGAAACTATCCACAGATAAAGAGAGAGTTATGGGGTATGGTTACAGCCTTGAAAAGTGGGAAAGAGTACCTAATTGGTGCATGTGTGGTTGTAGAAACAGATTGTCTACCACTTCATGGGATGATTACAAGCTGCTCAACACCAGACATTGCTATGTTGTAGTGGATTGCCTACATTAAGTCCTTAAATCCCGAGTTTAAGCACATTGCAGGTACAGACAATACAGTGGCAGATATGCTATCAAGGGCAAGGTATGAAGATGAGTCACAAATGATTGATGAGGGAGATGATGTAGGCACAAAGTTCTATTATATCTCTCATGTCAAAGGTAACAATGTCTGCTTGACTAATTCACTTGAATTGTTCTTGAAAGATCTTTATGAAGGTGATTGGCTTTCTATTGGAAGCTACTTGAGTACTCTAACAAAACAGGATGATTGGTCTAAACATGAATTCAAGAGGATACGCAGGAAAGCATATGGGTACTTTTTGAGGGATGGTTACTTGTGGAAGCATCCTAAACAAAAGGGTTATATGTAAAAAAGAGACTCAAGTAAAGCTCATGTAAGAGTTTCATGAGAGTCTATGGGCTGGACACAGGGGTGTGTGGGCAACCTTCTCCAAGTTGAAAGAAAAATACTGGTGGAAGGGAAGATGTATCTCAGAGACTCAAGTAAAGCTCATGCAAGAGTTTCATGAGAGTCTATGGACTGGACACAGGGGTGTGTGGGCAACCTTCTCCAAGTTGAAAGAAAAATACTGGTGGAAGGGTATGTATAAAGATGTATAAATTTGTAGAGTCGTGTGTAACTTGTCAAATGTATTCAAATGTCCGACATCGTGATGGATTGCACCCTACATATCCACTAGCTATGCACTATAAATGGGTTGTGGATCTAGTCACAATGCCTTTAGGACTCTGGCAAATGAGGTACTTGGTTTTTGCACAAGAGGACCTAACTAATCAGGTTGAAGGAAGAGCATTAAGAGCTAAAACCACAGAAGTTGTGTGCAAATTTCTTCTTGATGAGGTGATTTGCCGTTATGGATGTGTGGGAAAGATCACTACAGACAGAGGTGAACTGGATGCCGAGGAAGCAAGGGACTTCTTTTCCAGATTGGGAATCAAGCTTTCTCTTACTATAGCTTACAACCCTGAAGGGTGAAAGCATGTTAATGTGGCATGCTTTTTCATGTCCCGGACAATGCTAACTAGCACAATTTTGACATATGCTAACTAGTATAATAACTTGAGCTACATCTCCAAGATCTATGACATATGATATATCAGTAGAAAGCACTTGAAACAAGGAATTCAAATATACAACCTCCGACAAATTTTGATATTATTTGTAAAAATTTTACCGGCAACCAACTTTTTTAAGACGTGCTAACTTGAAAATGCTAACTAGCACAAAAAGCGCGACATGTCAACATGCTTTCACCCTGAAGGCAATGGAAAGAGTGAAAGAGGGCATCCTCCTATCATCAAAGCTTTGGCAAAGGCTTGCGAAGGAAGAGTTGGTGAGTGGCCAAAATTGTTACCATATGCTTTATGGGCTGATTGTACAACACATAGCTCAGTAACTGGCTACATGCCTGCGGAGCTAATGTATGGTCAAAAGATAGTGATGCCGATTGAAGATACAATTCCCACATGGAATGTACTACCTTGGCAAGAGGGGCTTAGCAGGGAAGGTCTCCTTGCACTGCGTATAAGGCAGCTAGAGAGAAGACCTGGAGACATTGAAGCTGCAAAAGAACGACTCAAAAATGCAAGGTTGAAAAACAAGGACTACTTTGATAAGCGACATCGACTCACGAGCAAAGCAATTGACAAAGGTGACTGGGTTTTAGTGTATGCTAGTAGCCTTCATAACCAGCACACAGTCATGCGTAAGTTTTCAAAAAGATGGTTTGGACCGTATGTTGTAAAGCATGTGCATGAAAATGCTACTTACAGCTTGTCTGAACTAGATGGTACAAAAGTAAAGATTCCCATTGCAGGAAAAAGGATCAAAATGTTTAAGAGAAGAAGAAACAATGACCCAGAAGATGTCGATGAGAAAGAAGAGAAAAACACGGGTGAAGATCAAAGTGAAGATGAAGATTTGGAATTATCCAGCGAAGAAGAAAGCAAGGAAGATGTACAAGAGGGCTAATATTGAAAAGAAACAATGTGGCACATACCGGAGAATGTGAAGGTTTAGAGGGGGTGGATGTCGTGCTGTGACACGTACATAGTGGGAACGCATGCTACAAGATCTATCTTGTAACTTTTTAGATACATAATTATATTTCCTATAATGTACATATGCATATGTAAGTATAACAATAAGCTTTCTATCTCATCCTATTATTTATCACAAGGGTAACCTATTCTTACTTTACCATCAGAAAATACTATGGGAAAAGCGTCAATAGCTCCGCCTCTTTAACTTGGGGCAAAAAGCATTGATTATTTCTTTCTACCATTTCATTATTATCTCACACCCTAGTTAGATCCTATATCTAGGGTAAACTCCAATATATATATATTCTATGTATTTTTCTTATATTTCTTTTTAAATAGCTACTAGGAGGGAATCAAATCCTAGTGGGACACTAGGTGGCATGATTTTAAAGATACACTTATTTTAATGTATTATTGCAAGCATGATTACAAAACTTTGTCAAGGAGCAATGTCATGCTTTCATATGGCATGAGGTGTCCTTTGGAATCAAATGAAAGTCTAGGCTAAGGGGACCACAAGAAGACTTTTGCTACCAGAAATGGACCCTATTTTGATGAATTTTTTACACAAAGTTCCAATCCGAATTGGAAAATGATTTTGAAATGAAAATCATAGCTAATGAGCTGAATTTTTTGCCCATATTTTACTTTTCTATTTGGAGCCACGGTTGAGGAGATATGATCAAAATACTGGACCCCAGTCTGCCCACATCATGCAGGGACAGCTCATTTCCAACTTTTCCAGTTTTTGTTCACACTGGCTCCTCTCTTCTTGTGTAAACCCTTGGGGGTTCCCTTCACCTATAAAAGGGGACCTCTTCTTCCTTGAAAAGGACTCAAGCATTCAAGCCATTGATGAGAGGAATTCTTGAGGGAGTGAGTAGTAATGCCTAATTGTACTTAGCCATTAACATAAGCCCAAGCCTACACTTTCTCCTAGAGGAAGACTACCCATTCTTGTACGCTATCCTTGGAAGATTAACTCTAATCAAAGAAACTCTTGGACTTGGCATATAAGTCAAAGTTGAATTCTCTCTTCTTCGTCTCTCTACATCAATAATGGTGCCGAAGGGTTTGTCAAGTAAGATGTGTTCTACATTGATGTTTTCTTGATTTCTTGTTGTTTTCTTTTTCATCTCTAATCCAATATATATATATATCTAATCTCATCTTCTTAACCAAATCTATCTCTCTCACTCTTAGTAATTCATCCTCTCTACAAATTTTAGGTTCTCCTTGCTACGGGTACATCTCTCCCCGCAGTATTCTTATTGCCTACGGACAAGAATAGGGCTTGGGAGGGAAACTCTCTTCCCTTCTCCTCTCTCGTATCTACATTTTACACATACTAGAGTTATCCTAGATGAATAATCCACATGATGATAATTTCTATCGTTTTCACTCTATACGATCTATTAGAATTAACGTATGGATTAGCCGTAAAATACACTTTCAACAACGTATAGTGTTTCTCTTTGGCCCAGAAAGGCTCAATGAAATACTTCT
Organism: Adiantum capillus-veneris; assembly: GCF_014529385.1. Lineage (NCBI taxonomy): Eukaryota > Viridiplantae > Streptophyta > Polypodiopsida > Polypodiales > Pteridaceae > Adiantum > Adiantum capillus-veneris. The sequence goes on from NC_140947.1 coordinate 39,056,266, forward strand.
ATCACCGGATCCCATTATACTACCTGTCATAGACTATAAATTTTCTTTTGACGTAAGCGTAGTTATCTTGCTATGAACCAAGAGGATTTGTACACACAATTAATCACAATCACTAGACAAAATATATATATTATGGTAAGCATAAAACTACAATTCCAAAGAACAATTCGTAGCCTATTTGGTCAGCCAAGATTGAATGCCATTAACTCATATATTAACCCTTTCATATTACCCATGATACAATATGACCATAGCCTTCATGTTTTCATCTTTGTGTTGTTTTGACACTCTCTTTAAGGTTCTTTCTTTGTGTGTGTGTGTGTGTGTGCAAGAGAGAAAGAGTGGGGCTTCTTTGATTGCACTTCCTTCAAAACCCTAGTCTTCATAGCATCTATGATTTAACTCCTTCATATAGTTTGTTGGAGTTCTCTCACAAACTCTCATAGCCAAAAGCTCGGCGCTTTCCTAGCAAGACCGCAAATTTCTCGACAGCGTTGGGTCGTATCCCAAATGCTACTCATATAGGCACTCTTAGTGCTAATAGAAGCTCCACTGAAATTGGAGTCGTATTCACAACTAGATCTTTTGCACACCCAAAAATCCATAATTTGGGGTTGTTGTGAACAGTCGTGCTGTCTAAAACGCTGGCTTCATCCATATACCTTGGTAGAGACAAGCCCTTACGAGTTCAAAAACTCAACTTGACTTGCACACTTAAAGTGTGGAGTGCTAAAATAATGCCCAAAAAATCATTAATGGCAAGACCCTTGCTTGTCCATTATAATTGATGGGTACTCAGCTGGATAGAAGTGTTCGATCTTGAAATCAATCACTGATGGACTACAAATAGATGGCTTGTAGTCATGCCAAAATAGGTGGTAAAAGATGGCTTGTAGCCCTTCTTGTGGGCTCATGGCCCGTTCTGTTATCGTTTTGTCATAGAAAGGTGTCAATAAAATCACTCCTAGTTTCATCTTTCTCGCAAAGACGTAGGAAGGGGGGAGAGAGAATGTTGGGCTGAGGAAAATCCCGTATTTGAATTTGTTTTATGCCCCTTGCACATGATGCCATGCAAACCATGTCTGTATCTTAGCTTATCATATAAGCGTATAGCAGTGTATTGGTACCATGCTCTTGGAGAGAGAGGTACCAAGAATAACATCTTGACTCACTTATCATTATGTGATTGTAATAATACAAATGGTTGGTGTTATTAATTGCAAAAGAGTAAGTAGAATAGGGATTTTTCATCCTTGAAGCACGTCTGCTTTATGTAGTTAACGGGGACACTGTTGAGAGCTATGGTCTTAATAATGGAGTCCTACGGGGCTTGCCTATGGCTTAACCATTATTGAGCTATTAGAAGCTTGACAGAATTGGTGCTATCTTGGCTCTATTGAACCCTCTCTTCTATTCCTTGCAATTGATAATATTCGAGCCACGGGTAAAGATGCTTGAGTGCTTATCTTTGAAGGTAAAGAGGAGTAGAAACTAGGGCTTGAAGTGCCAAAGTACAAGTAAAAGTTTACACCTAAAATTTGCTAGTATGGATGACAAAGGAAAAGATATTGAAATGAATGTTGATAGCTTTGATTTTTCTAATTAAAGAGCAACTAATGATGCCCCTATGCTTGTAAACTATCTTGTTTCTAGTCTTCAACAAGTCCTAGGCAACCCATCCCTCCAAGGTGAAGTGCTACAACAATTTTGCACCCATGGTATTCTCCAAACTCCTCACCAAGAAGAGAGAGTAACTAGGAGGATGAAAGCATGACTAGGTGGACACCAAATCTATGTCCGGGACATCACTATTTGACAAATTAATAGTTGTAATATGTTTGACAAAGATAGAAGAACCCAAGGCGTGTGATATATCATTGGATAGCTCTTGAAGAGGAGAATCTAAAAAGCTGTTTGGCACCAAATTTAGAATTAATTTGCAAAAATTTTACCGTGCGCCACGTCTAATAGTGCAGCTATTCAAAACTAGTAATCAACCCATAAAAGTGTACCACCCAGTCATGCTTTCACCCAGGAAGCCTCCTAGTGAAACATCCAAAAAAATACTCTCTCCGATAAGGAAAGAAGAAGAGGATCTGTATGACGGCTCAAAAATCTATTACTCGATGACACATCTCCTTCCCAAAGGAGAACCCAAGTTTCAACGGTAGAGCCCCCACCAAAAGAACGAGAAATAAGTGAGTCTCCAGCCACCTTGGTGGAGGTGGCTCCATGAAGATGGCAAGCAAAAGGCTCTCCAACATCCCCTAAACGGAGAAGACCATCGCATACTTCTCTACATCATAATTCAAAGAGGGACGAGAGAAAACGAGAGAAGAAAACGGCGAGAAAGAGATCACCCTCTTCTCCATCTTCTTTGTCCTCTTCCTCTTCCGAGGAGGAACAAGGGAAGAAAAAGGCGAGAAAGAGGTCACCCTCTTCTCCATCCTCCTCATATTCTTCATCTTCTGAAGAAAGTGATGGTGCAGCTCTTGAACCACCTAAAAGAAGAGGCCATAGGAAATCCTATGCCACCCCTGGAAGAGGTCTTCCAAGATCAAAAAGCTCAAAGAGGGAGAAAAGAACATCTCTTTCCTTACCTACGATGGCGCTTTTGATGCTATGAACAAAGTCTTGGCCTTTATCCAACAATTTGATGCAGCGTTTGGAGATGAGAGCTTCACGGAGTCCTCTAAGCTACGCCATGTAGCTATGCATTTTCAAAAGTCCGCCAAGCAATGGTGGTCTAGCCTACGAGAAAACGGTGAGGCTCCATGAACATGGAAAGCTTTAAGAGCTTCCATTATGAAGCAGTTTTTGGCTATCTATGCCAAAGACAAAGTACTCACCGAATGGCGAAGCTTGAAGCTCTCTCCCTACAAATCTATTCACAAATATGTAGACAAGTTTGGGAATTTACATCTCAAAGCCACTGTCTTCAAAAAGATGGATTTTGGAGAGCAAAAACAACAATTTTGTGCGGGTTTAACTGAGGATATGGCGGAGTATGTTAACTCCCAAAGGCCACACACCATATCTGCGGTCATACACCATACCATGGTGGCTTCATGAATCAACTTCCAACAAGGGGCTAAGAGAAATCTTAAGCCCACGAAAAACAAGGACCGTAACGAGCCTAAGGGGAAGGACAACATCCAAAAGTATCCCAAAGGCAACGCCCAACAATAAAAAAGCTAAGGAGAAGGGAGTTTATAAAGGCAAAAATAAACTCTCTCCTGAAGAGCTAGAGTGTTATCGAAAAGATAACCGTTGTTTCATGAAGGGGATCGGGGAGCACCACAGACGGAGAGTGAGAGAGAGAGAGAAGGAGACACACATACGATGTGGGTGGGGAGACTGTGAAGTGGCAGCTCCTCCTATACAGTATACTCACTATAATTATAGGGTAACAGTGGGCGGGCACCCATGACCTGGGCGACTGGTCAAGGCACATAGGCCTTAACCCCAACAACCTTCCACTTAAAGGCCAATGTGCCTTTAAGCAAGATCTACTAGTGTACAACTAATAGAAGGTGAGATATTCTCTCAACCTATGTCCACTGACTCTCGATGAGCTAGTGCATCCGTCTCTACTGATAGACAAACATCCCGCTGCGGAAGCCACACAGAGCTAGCTCCAAGCTCTGCAAATAGTCTACAAGAGCTCATGCACTCTTGCAAGTATCGGTCCAATACCTGCAAACCTCCCCTATGCTCTATGCCGAGATCAGTCATCGAACAACTAATCAACCTTGCTGCAAATGCTCCCACTGCAGCTGCTATGTCAGGCCTTGAGATCAGCATCTCGTACATGAGGACACCGAACGTTGATGCAACCCTGGCAACCTCTGCCACCTCCAACTCAGAACTCAACTCATGGCAATCCTGTCCCCTATCATAGAGACCATGGCACTCTGACTCCGATCTCTGGAGTGACTCCTCGTGCCCACCACATATCACATGTGTACCAAGAGTATCCATATGTCCTGAATCTGCATCAAGCTCTGGCATAAGCATATTAATAAATGACTCCACAATAGCCGACATCTCAGCATCCATGTGAGTCATCTCTGTCATCACCTCTAATGACTCATCCTGCTGTGACTCACTAGAGCTATCCCTCTCTACCTGTGCATCCATAGACGCAACTTGCACAACAAGGTCACTACTCTGCACTCCATGCAAAGCATCCTTCAACCCGCAAGCAAAAGAGACTCGCCTGCTCTCTCGCTCTCTACCTGGCTACATGATCACAGAGACAATACCGTCTCTCCCGTGATCCACATGCAATGGGTAACCTGTACCACTCCTGGCACCTCTCGCAATCACTAGCGAACCCAAATGCATCACAAAATCTCGCTCTCGTAGCGAAATCTGACATCCACAATCTCTAAGCTGACCAATCGAGATCAAACTCACTGTCAAATCTGGTACATAGCGCACATGTCGTAACAAGTAAGATGCACCACTCGGTAATGACAGTCTCACATCTCCTGCACCTGCTATCGCATGCACCAATCCATCGGTCAAACGTACACTGCCAAGCATCCCGCTAGAATAGCTACAAAACCATTCACGATGCGGCGTGACATGGAACATAGCATCTGCGTCTAGCAACCACTGCGAAGGGAGTGCCCTATCCACATGTATAGCATCTCGTGCATAGCTCGAGGTAAAAGTGATATCCCCGTCACTAGTATACTCCGACACTACATCTGTCTCAACTGTCAAAGCATACATATCATGTAATCTGCACCAAAGTGATCTCGAAGTAGTCTCATACATAACAAGAGCATATATCACTCTCAACTGAGCTCACAAGCTCCCATTGCATTCTCACAAAGCTTCCAAGCTTTCTTAATCTCTCTACCATCGAGAGCGAGTGAGCTATCGCCTCGAAGCTCTCAAAGCCGTCGTGCTCTCCGCGGTCACCATAGCTCTGATACCAATTGAAGGGGATCGGGGAGCACCACAGACGGAGAGTGAGAGAGAGAGAAGGAGACACACGCACGATGTGGGTGGGGAGACTGTGAAGTGGGTGGGGAGACTGTGAAGTGGCAGCTCCCCCTATACAGTATACTCGCTATAAGTATAGGGTAACAGTGGACGGGCACCCATGACCTGGGCGACTGGTCAAGGCACATAGGCCTTAATCCCAACATTTCAAATGCGGGGAGCAAGGGCATGCCTATCGTGCTTGCCCCCACAAGAATACACATAATGAACCTCCTAGAGCTACCTTGGTCAAAATTCAAGAAGAGGATGCTCATCACAAAGGATCTTTTCTATGCCATGCTTGGGGAAAGGTAAGAGAACATGATGCTTTTATTCTCTTTGACCCTGGTTCTACTCACAATTTCACATCAACAGAGTTGGCCACCAAGCTAGGCATCCAAGCCTATGAGATGGGAGATGTCCTACCTGTCGATGGTGCTTTCAAGGGGCAAGAAGCCTCAGTCACTCCCTTAATTGGGAAATTGAGGCTCCATGTCCAAAGCTATGTGGACAAGGAGGAATTCTTTATCTCTCTTCTCAAGCATGAGGATGTAATCCTAGGGACACCATGGTTTGATCGCATGGCTGCCAATGTTAAATTCCCTGAAAGGAAAATCTGCTTTAGGTTCGGGGAGAAAGATATGTACATAAATGCTAAGGAGTTGGGTAGTACCATACCTCTTGTACATAAGCAAGCTTTCAATAAGTCAATAAAGAGCTTTATTTCCGTGTACATGATTTTTGTTAAAGATTGTCAAAATGAACCTAATGCTTTAGCAAAAGAAAAAATAAACAATCAAAAGGAATTAGAGTTATCCAATTTCCTCAAGGGATTCCAAGATGTTTTTATTGACGATATCCCTTGTGAACTACCTCCCAAACGAGGTAATGAAAACCATGCAATTGAACTTCTTCTAGGAAGTTCTCCGCCTAATAAACCTCCTTATAGAGTTTCCTAAGATCAACAAGAGGAGATTATGCGGCAAGTGCATGCGTTAGTTGAGAAAGGCATCATTAGGCCTAGCTCGTCTCCTTTTTGTTCACCAGTGTTATTAGTGCAAAAGAAAGACGGCACATATCGTATGTGTGTCGACTATAGAGCACTAAATAGGATCACTATCAAGAATAGGTTTCCCATTCCACGGGTAGAAGACCTATTTGATAACATACAAGGGTCGACCTACTTCAATAGAATTGACCTAAAAAGTGGCTACCATCAAATAAGGATAGTTGATCAAGACATTGTAAAGGCCGCATTTTGCACTACGTTTGGTCTTTACAAGTACATTGTCATGCCTTTTGGCTTGACCAATGCACCAGCCACATTTAACCGCTTGATGGAGAAGTTATTCCAACCTCACTGAACCTTTATTGGAGTGTTATTTGATGATATAATCATCTACTCTAATTCATTAGACGAACACAAGCAACACCTCTAGGTAATATTTCACGTTTTACGAGAGAATAAACTTTATATTAATCAAAAGAAAAGTGAATTTTTCTTACAAGAGATTCAGTATTTAGGTCACATTATCTCTCAAGATGGTATCCAAATGGATCCATCAAAGCTAGAGCTAATAAAAGGATGGCCTAATCCAAGGAATCTACATGAACTAAGCTTTATAGGTATGTGTGCATACTATAGACGCTTCATAGAAAAGTTCTCACAAATCACGAGACCATTACATGACCTAACAAAGAAAAACGTTAGGTATATATGGTCCACCAAGGAGAGAAATGCTTTCGAAAAGCTTAAAGAGAAGCTTATCTCTCAACCTGTGCTTACACTACCGGATCTCTCAAAGCCATTTGAGGTCCAATGCGACGCTTGTGGTAATTGCCTTGGAGTTGTTTTGCTCCAAGAAGGACACGCCATAGCCTATGAAAGTCGAAGGCTCGACCCTATTGAGCAAGCTCTAGGCATATGAAAAGGAACTCTTAGCAATTCTACATGCTCTATATTCGTGGAAGCACTATCTATTGGGGACTCCTTTCATTCTACAAACAGATCACCAAAGCCTTAAGTACTTCATGACGCAGACCAAGCTCTCTGACAAACAAATGAGGTGGACAAATTTCTTTTTGCAATTTCATTTTCATATTGCTCACATTGCTGGCAATCATAATCAAGTAGCCGATGCACTCTCAAGACAGCCGAGAGTGAATGCGGTATCCATAGCAACTCACAATGATCTATCTTCAATGATAGATGAGTACGCTATCGATCCCGATTTTAGAGATGTGATTTTAGCACTTGCACTAGGGAAGAAGGAAGAACCATTTACCCTACAAGATGGTTATCTTCTCTATGGCAATAGACTATGTGTTACTAAATCACTACGTGAGAAAGTAATTTATGAATCTCATGCTCCTCCTTATGTGGGGCATAGAGGGATTCAGTCTACCCTAAAAGGGACAAAAACATATTTCTATTGACTTGCCATGAAATCAAACATATAAGAGTATGTTTAAAAATGTGTGGTATGCCAAAAGACGAAGTTTGATAGAGGGAAGCAACCTGGAATGCTTCAACCTTAGCCAATCCCTAATTCTCCATGGGAGAGCAATATTCCATGGATTTTATCTTTGGGTTGCCCAAGTCTATCCATGGCAATACATGAATATGGACGATAGTAGACAGGTTTATCAAACAAGCACATTTCATACCTGTCAAAAAGACTATTAAATCCCATCAGATGGCAACCCTCTTTATATCACAAATCTTCAATTACCATGGCTTGCCAATGTCTATAGTGTCGGATAGAAATTCTAGAATGACCAGTAATTTTTGGAAGGGTCTCTTTGAGAATTTAAGTGCAAGGCTTAACTTCTCTTCGGCCTATCATCCCCAAACGCGTGGCCAAAGTGAAATAGCTAACCTAACAATTCTTGATCTACTAAAAGCTTATGTCACAGAATCAGATCAAAAGTCTCAATTGGAGAAGTACTTACCTAGTGGAGTATGCTTACAATAACATTGTACATACTTCTACGAGAAAAGCACCTTTTGAGGTGATAGAGGGAAGATCAAAAAGTCCCCTGCTACTCAAGGCACATGGGAAGATCTTCGCTCTGCAGATGAATATAGCCAAGACCTGCAAGAATCTTTTCAAAAGATTAAGGATGCTATAACCATCTCACAACAAAGGCAAAAGGCGTTGGTGATAAGCACAAAAGAGCCCTAGCCTTTAAACAAAATGATTGGGTCTTTCTCAAGTTTCCCAAGGCTCGATTAAGACACACGACGGGCAAGAATCATACAGGACACCAAAAGTACTATGCTAAGTTAGCAAAAAGGTACTATGGTCCCTTTCAGATTCTTAGGCCAATCAATGAGATGACCCATCAACTCAAGTTTCCCCATTGGCTCATGCACATTGCTTTCCATGTGAGCCTATTAAAGCCTTACAAAGGAGAGCCACCTCAAGAAGCAATCATTGAAAACCCACCGGAGATCGAGGACCAAGAAGAGGTGCAGCAACCCGAGTCCATTATCCGACACAAAGACAAGGTATTATGAGGCGGTAAGACTATCTGACGATATCTTATCAAGTTTAAAAATTATCCTTTTGAAGATGCTAGATGGATGCAAGGCATACAATTAAAGGATAATCTAAACCTTGTCAATGCTTACAATGACTCCCTCCAGCAAGCAAATGTAAATATGTATAAATGAACAAAGTTTTTGTCTTATAAGATTCTCTTTTTCTTTATTGTGCTCACATGTTAATGAGTATGCATGCTTAGGATCATGTTTGTGGAGACGACGCCTCCCGAACACCAAGTAGAGCTTGTCACTCTACTATGGAAGATTGATACGGACTAATGTGCAGACATACTTGCGGCAGCTAAGGCTGTCAAACACCAAATGAACTAGTCATCTATTCTGGAACGGCATCGTAGGGTAAAATAGGGATCCTCTACCCGCTAGCAAACATACTAATGACTAGGCTTTATCTTCTCCACCTCATAGTCAAGGACGACTATGATTCCAAGACAGAGGTAATTTCATAAAAACTAATATCTAATTCTCCCAAATGATTTTATCATGTTAAACTGATCATTTAATATGGGGAAGTACTAGGGGAGTAAAAACTAGAATATTGGTAAGGCTGCCAGACCGATCTCTGTAGGGATCCAAAGGAGGGAAAATAGGGATCCAAAGGGGGACAGTATGCAAAAGAGCAATGTGCTTCAATGGGACTTAAAAGACCTAAGGTTCATCTCCATTAAGACTTCCATAGGCTAAGGTTCCTAATTTTTTATTCAACTGTTCAAAGGCCAATGTAAGGGAAAATTGGATGTTCATGGGAAGACTAAAATATATTCCCACATCCCTATCAAGGAGGGGGCGAGCCGCCATGAGAGTAGGGGATGAGAGAGAAACACACACACACACACACACACACACACACACACACACACACACACACACACTCCAAAGCTCCCCCTTCTTACAAAGGGAATATTGGACACATGTGAGGCTCCTAGGCCAGTTGCCCCCAAGCTTCCCTCAAATCCTATTGGATGGCCATAGAGGTGGACCAATGAGAATTAGGCTAGAGTAAATTTAGTCTAATCAAGTTGAAAATGCTTGATAAAAGAACCAATAGAAATTAAGCTCCCTAGAAGACTATTGGATAGTCTACCAAGGGGTCCCATGAGCATTCAGTAGCCCAATGGCTTGCCTGATTCCTATTGGCCAAAAGACTAAGAGGTCCAATGAGAGTTTAATTGAATTATTTAATTACCTAAAGCTCTCATGAAAGGGGAAAGGGGGACACATGTCACAAGGCTAGTAATTATGCTTCTAACTTGTGATTGGCTAAGCTTTACAGGGGCCAATGGGATGCCAACATGAGCAAATAGCAAGAGGGGTCGACCAAGATGAGAGAGAAGGTTGCATTTTACTCTAACTCATTGCCACACACACACACAACTCATGTGTGCAAGAAGAACTCCATTTCCTTCTCCAAGCATTAAGAAGTAGAGGCCTACACCAACAACTCTTGGCTATGGAATCCAAATCCAACCAAGAGCCAAGCTTCAATGGCATGCTCATCTCCTTTACCATGCGAATTACTAAGCTAAGCTATGCTATTAGAGTGATTATGTGAGGAGAATACTTCTTTCTCGTAAGATACCTCTTCAGGAGAGAGGGATTGGGTCAGATCGATGCTTGGGGTGTAGGTTGGCTAGTGAAGATCTGGCCCACCTATTCATGGACTGCCCAACTATCAAAGGCCTCGCAAGGAAAATATGCAAGTGGGTCCAAAGAACATGGAAAATTAGTTTCTTCAAGACTGACCTATTCCTTGGAGGTAAGAATTCAGGTAGTCTTGCACTCCTCGTCAGCACTCAGATCGTCAGATACTTCTTCTTACATAATGTATGGCAGACGAGGAACCGATGTGTTTTTGAAGGAGGTTTTGAGGTGGCAAGCTTCGCAGAAATTATACAAGAAAGCAAAGTGCTAATATGGACACTTGGACGCAAGCAACACTCGGAGGATTGGTCTAGGACTACTTGTGCCTTGTTGTCAGCAGACGGAATGCCTAGGCTGGGGATAAATCTTGGCCATTGGTAAATAAAAGATCTCATAATGACAAGATTATGGACATTGTGTATCAAGGATGAGAGGGCGGGTTGGTAGGGCTGGCTGCCCTGATAGCCGATGTAATTATGGTCCCTGGATGTTGTCATGGCTTAACATGAGCATGACAAGACCTTGTAATTTTTTGGGTTGTTCAATTTAATTCACTCACAATTGTGAGTTTTGCACCAAAAAAAAAAAGATACCTCTTCTTCCTCTCAATCTATCCTCATTCCCTACTAGCTCTCACCATTTTTGAAGGTGTGTGAGGTCTTGGGACTGAGGCTAGGGACACTAGGTGTGTTTTTCAAGCATAATTTGGTGTATGAAGCTTCCATCTTCATTACACCAACTAGTTTTTATCAAGGAACATAAAGATTGTATTGTACAAATGTCTCCTTTGATGGGAGAGATATAATACAAAGCCTTTATGGAGGGAGGAACGGCTCCATGTAAATCTGGTCCTCAACTGTTGTCAATTGTTCTATTTCTCCCTCTTTTCAAGTATTGTCAATGCCGAATTAGCTAGGCGTAAATTGCTATGTTGCTTTCTCAAATTAAGCACTCTATCTATGCTCATTAATAACTTGTTCTTAATGAAATGCTCACTATGTTATGAATTTCCTCTACACACAAGTTAGTAGTGCATTAAATGTTACAGAAAAGGACTTGAGATCATATATGGGTAATGTTTAATTACAAAATTGAAGCTTGTAACCCCAACAATCGACTTTACAACTCCATAAAAATAATCAAAGTACAAGGTTTGGACATGATAGGTTTTACATTAAAAAATAACATGAAATTACAGCTTTAGGGCTTGATAGAAAGTAACTTTGTTCGCTTGGTGCTAACAGCTTGTTACATGTGATTGTAATTGAAGATTGACAATTTGAAACTATGTCAAATTGTCAATCTTCAATTTTGCTTGTCTTCAATGTCTCTATCATCAAATATCATGTTTAATTAATGCAAGTGTTACAAGATTTATATCTTGTAAGCACAATTGAAGTAGGGAGTACCCATTTTTGTTAATGTTTTATTAATCGGAATCGAGGAAGATCTGCTCACAAGCGGGGAGGCAGGGGCACGAGCCTTCAAACGATAGTTGAAGAGAGGCGTAGGCTTTGGACGACAGTCGAGGAGGGGCGTCGGGTGTCCAGCGACAAGCACATGAGAGTTGGCTGTTGCTGGCACAAGTTCAACATATTTTATAAAATCTGGTTTGAGATTTGAAACACTAGCAGCAAGAAGGCGGGTTGGTTACGCGAGTTGCCTCAGGGGCTCAATCCGTGCGTGTTCGATTCCTACGGTCCTGCTTTTAGAGGATGAGTTCCAACGTTGGCTATGAAACGTAAGGAATGAGAGGGAGGAGGAATCTCCTGAATGTATGAATATAATGAAGTAGCTGCCATTAGTAATTATAGGGGAGAACGAGAGAAAAAGTAGATGGAAGTATCGGATCTTTATGTCTACTTACAAAAGTTATAGCCTCATTTCCAATGGGACCCTCTTCAATAGCCAACCCCACATGGGTGGTGTAGAAATTCCAAGGTGAAAAATGTGACCCTTTCAACTCTACATCCTACTAAGGGAGCAGCGAGGGGCCACACCCTAAGGGAGTGGTAGCTGTGAGCTCTCTCTCTCTCTCTCTCTCTCTCTCTCTCTCTCTCTCTCTCAATTATTTTACACCGAGGTGTCCCTTTGCCTTTTCATATTCATATGGATGCATGGGAGGTGTCCAACTTCTTTCTAAGCTCTTTAGGCACATGTGCTTGGTAAACTTAATTGCTTCTAGAGGAGCACAAATTGAGGACCGAGGCACTAGTGACCTTTGAAGTTTGGTAAAAGCCATAGATAGCCTATGTATTGATGATCTCAAATAAATTGAGATGGAGACTTGCATCTCCCCTTTGACATTTTATCGTTTTAACATTGAATGACCCCCCTTTCACCATCAAGAGGCCCCCATAAGTCAACTTTGTACATGCACAAGGCTTACAAGTGATGACCAAAATCTACTCCACACTCAACTTTCTTGCGCGTATGATTTAGATTGTAAAAGTGGGTGATTCAACTACCTAAACGAATAGTCAATTGAGAAACTTCAAAAATCCCAATCTTTTCTCCCTTTGTGTGGTAATTTTGAATGGCCGGTTCAGGCTTTAAATTAACCTCACCGCCTATCACTGGTGAGTAAATTCACAAATAATTACATATCCTTGCCGTGCTCGTGCCGAGCCATGACATCTCTAAGAGGTCATTGATACATCGGCTAAAAGGGGAGTCACCCTGTGAACAACTTAGTGTTCTTATCTATGAGAGTCACTTAAAGTGGTGCCAAATTAAGCCGTTCCATTCAGCAGAGTTCTTACGTTTTCCAAAGGTTAAGATCGTCCCCCTGCTTTCTTGTATTATCTCTGTGAACTTGGCTGAATCCATGGTTTCGTCGGATAAATAACCGTTCCTAGCCTTCGTGACCTGTTTGAAGTAGCAAAATCTGAAATCAAATCATTTCTTTGGAAGGCCAGATCTTAACTTTAAGAGCTCTCTCTCAAGGCTCCACTTACTTTTTTGAGTTTTCTCTTGTTCTGTCTGAGTAAGACAGACATATATACTTTACGGTTTCTCCAAATAGAAAATTAAAATTCTTAAGCATGTCTTTGTAATTTTATACTTTTTCCAAGGCTCACACGAAACTCTCTATTTCTTCGTCCTTTGTTTAGATATCGAGTGTTCAAAATTTTAAAGGCTAGTTTTATGAGCTAAAAGATCCCTATGGGCAGATTGCATCTTTTAACATGCTTACATGATCTTCATCTTGTTTTTATCTTAGGTCTTTTTTTTTTTGTGGTTTCATATTGTGTAAGTGGGTGTGTAGTTAATTAGTGAAGGAGAGCCAATGTATAATCTTGTTGTGAAAAAAAATAAAAATTATCGCATTATTAGTTCAAGACACAATATGCCTCTCTTTGTGAGACCATTGGTTGCCAATTTTTTCCTACAAAGATAGATGTCTATTGTCAAAAGGAAGAAAAGATGAGAAATTCAAAAATTGGTACAAGGGTATTTTAGGGGATAATTTGGGAATTTTTGCAAATTTGAAAGGAATTTTGAAAATTTTCTCTTGATTTAAATGGTGCATAGTCAAATTGACCTTTTTTTTTTTGCAAAACTCACAATTTGTGAGTGTATTGTATTAAGCACAGCATGAAGTCACAAAACAACCTCAAGATTCAGCCGCGCCTTGAGGTGCTGAAGATTACAACTCTCTTATCGTGACCGGCTTAAAAAAGAAGGTGAACTGTTTAAGTAAGTGAATATGCCCAAAGATATGATCCAAATATGAAGTAAGTGACTAAGCCAAAGTTATGGAAGAAGAGTCATTTTTTTTCTCTGTTGGGATTTCAAATAAGTGAGGTATGCTAAATAGCAATAATGGCAAGAAAGGACTTTCACAAGTCCAACAAGGTTCTTGGTAATGAAAGATCTTGGAAGATCTTTGGGTGGGGGGAGGAGGATAGCTCTATCAACTCAAAAGGAGAGAACTTGGAGTCTAAGGAACCATTGGAATGGCTAGGTCACATGATTTGGTGGGAGTCATGATGGGGAGAGAAATGCCCCAAGATTTTGGAAAGTGACAACCTCAAAAAGCTCAAACAAAGAAACATGGAAAGAGAAAGACAAGAAACAGAGGAAGAAGGAGAAGAATCAAAAATATTGGGCAACCGCCCCTAATGGCTACATGTCTATATCATGGGTTGGCCTACCTTATCTGGTTCGGATGCTCCGCCTCAACATGTCAGTGTGTAAGTTGTAATTTCAAGTTGTAGATCTCTTTTTAAAAATAGAAAAATCGAGTTCACGACCACTTATTATTTCCATCGTGTATTATTTTCCATCGTGTATTATTCGATATTAAAAAATGTGAAAACATCTGATGCCACGAGTTTAAATTGAACGATTGGGCAGCTCGATAAAATATTGATCTAGGGATTCGAGCCTACAAGTCAAGAAAATCTATGAAAAGAAGTCAAAATCTATCAATAGAGTGAAGTTACTTTTTTGTGTTGTGTTTTTTTAGGTTTCATGAGTATTGAGGTTGTGTTTTTAGGTTTCATGGGTATTGAGGTTGTCGTATAACCTCCCCAGTGTTTGGGAAAAATCAATTTTGCAAACATACAAAAATCCCTTCAGGGTAGATTCAAAGAGGAAATTTTCAAATCTTATCGTACTTTTTTGCAATTTAACTCTATTTTCTTAAATTTTTCAAGCAGGTTTTCTCCTTCTCCCCCTCTCCCTCCCTTCAATCGGCTGTTTTGATTTTTCAACCACCTCAAGGCTAAGCAGAGGCACACTTTTCTAGAAGAGTGAACCTCCCCCTCCCTTGTTCAACACTAAATTCCATGAGCTCTTGAATGAAGGATGAGTAGTGGGATCAATGGTAGGGAAGTGGGACTCAAAAATCATAGCAATCTTGATTCATCTGATGAGTTGGTCCATGTTTGAATTTACTTTTCTTGCAAAAGTTTACTTTTTCGGGCACGCGTTGATAATATTGAATTGTAATTTACTTCATGTGACATTCGAACACACTCCCGTGCGTGGTTAGGCCACTAGACTATCAATGTGGGGGTCGTAAGTTTGAATTGCAGGGAGGCTGGAATATTGCGGTTTTTCTTTGGCCATTGATCATCGTCAATATCCCCAATTGTTCCCAGCCGTACAACCCAAAACTTTGAATACTCAAGATTTAGTCCCCCCCCCCCCCCCCCCCCCCCCCCCCAAAAAAAAAAAAAAAAAAAGGAGAGCACTCTCCAAACTAGCCTACCGATGTCTTTGGCCATTTGTTTGTTTGTTGGTGGGGGGGGGGGGGGGGGGGTTGTTTGAAAATCTAATTGCACCTCAAAGTGGAGGGACGAGGGGGTAACTCGAAACAGTTATCCCCTCCCGTAGAGTCCCCCCCTTAGTGATGAAGTTCCACAAGGTGTGTAGGCCCTAGGGACGTTTTAAGGGATTGAAGGATATTGCAAATTGCAATGCACACACAATGTGATCCTGATGGTGATATTTGGTCTCATTATACGTCAAGAAGGTGATGAGTGACGCAGTTTTCAGAGACAGAGAGAGTGTGTGTGTGTGTGAGAGAGATAGAGTGACTCCGATGAGTGTGCGTGCCCACTGCCTATGGGTACTCGTGGGCACCTTCCAAATATGTAAGCGCTTGGAAGTTGGAACTCGGAGGATTTGTAAATATAATATGCGTATGTAAGGGACGTTGGAAACGAAAACATTTAAGAAGCATTCAAGCATCTCTTCCTTCGTCGTTGATTTGATGCAAGCTTCAGCCTTGAGTTGAGTGTTGCAACTTCCAAGTTGCCACACCCGTCGGGTAGTCCAGTGTGGACAGTAGTACTAGTAGTCTGTGTGTATGAGAGAGAGAGTCTAGAGAGAGAGAGAGAACTATAGGTGTATGTGTGTGAGAGAGAAGGGAAGGGAAATGTGCATGTAGTTTGAGGCCTCTTGATTGTCATTGAGATTTGATTCGTTTGTGGTGTGGGGAGGGGGGTGGGGGAGGTGGGTGTGTGTGTGTGTCGACTCATTATCGAACGTACTCTCATTTGTTCGAGCAAGCAAATTATCCACCTGAGAAAGCCCTTGTGGCCGGGCGTCCGCCCTCAACACTATCTAACATGGGGTCCAACCGTTGGGATCTACGGCCAAGAAGTGGCGTGTGAATCTCGAGGCAAAGGGAAGGTCCACGAAAGGTCGACACATGGATGAGGGTCGAGGATTTGAACCCATGATCTCGTCGTTGGGAGGCTAATGAGTTAACCATGGAGGTGCGTGTGGTTTGTTGAAACCACTATCAACACCTTTGGGTATAAACTGAGCTTCACACACACACACACACACACACACACACACACACACACCTCCCCCCAAGAATGTCGTTGTTTACTTTTGTTGCCCTTGTTTACTTTTCAACAATCGACGTCCATGCACCTCTCTACTTTTGTGCCCGCACTTCCCGATCGTAGATCCCCCCCCCCCCCCCCCCCCCCCCCCCCGCGGGGGGTCATTAAGACCTCATGTTAGATACTGGTGAGGGGCACCCGTTACCGTTCATACGTTGATCGGATGCTTCACCTGCGAGCGGACCCGGCGGTCACCAATGCAAGAGTTGATTAATGGGAGCTACCAATCTAGGATTCTAGGCCTAACTCAAGCGAGCCCCCGAGAGAGAGAGAGAGAGAGAGAGAGAGAGAGAGAGGACATACCCGTAGAATTGATCTAAGCTCAAACCTGAGCTGCAGAATGGGACAACTATACTCTGTGGGGGATGCAGCAAGAGAGAGGATGCTATGTAGCGTGCTGCATGCATGCGATGGTACGAGTCAGACCGACTCATACGTGTCGCTTGTAGAGTGGCAGGCAAAGCGCATTGATGTTTGTTTGTGTGAGACTGTACTAAGGATGTGGACTATGGATGCGTATGCAATGGTGGTGTGTGCGTGTGGATGTACCTTTGTGATGCGTGTGTAGGTGGAAACTAGCGACCTATAAGGGTAGTACACTGTAGAGATATGTATACACACGCGCGACGTACACAATGGGCAATTGCATGTGCTCTGCAGGCCGGGGCCCGGGAGGAGAGAAAAGTAATAAAAGCTTTGTGCTCTTGAAAAGGTAACAGAAAATCAGGCAGCACGCAGCAGAGAGCTCCCTCTCCTCTCCTCTCTACTACTCTCTTCTCTAGGCCCTCTAACGTAATCAGCAAGCGTACCGCTACCCTTGCATGCGCAATCACAGCAAATCCTCATTCCTCCCAATGACATTAACACTTTTTAATAGTCAGTAAAATCTATCCAACACTTTACACTTTATTTCCTGGCCCGGCCATCCCCCGACCCCTAAAAGAAAAAAAGGAAATTTCGTTCTTTTCCAGAAGAGGGCAGAGAATTTATACTAGTAGAGGCCAAAAGAACAAAGCAAAACTTCTTTTTTTTTGCCATAAAAGCGCTGGAAATTCACATCATAAAAATAAATAAATGTGTGTGTGTGTTGGGGGGGGGGGGGGGGGGGGGGGGGGGGGGGGCTACACAAAATTAGAGAAGTTGAGAAACATTTAATTGTTTTGATTACACCATCGTCAAGGTTGGGGGTCACGGGGCTGTAAATGCTAGCCCTCCATCTACTGGTGTTTCCTCAATGGAATGAAGGCCTGGAGCTGTCAAATTGCTCATATCTCAGCATTCATAATTTGTACACGTGCAAGCCACTGATAGTATTCCAGGTCAGCGAATGGAAAACATGGAGGTGTCACCACCTCAGTAGCCAGAATGCAAGGAAGTGCCAACCAACGTTCCGGAAAATTTATTTTCGCAAACATACAAAAATCGCTCGAAGACAAATCTGAACCGGAAATTTTACAATACTAGTCAGTTTTTTGGCAAAATTACACTATTTTTCATGTATTTTAAGCATAATTTTCTCCTTCTTGCCCTCCCCTCAACCAACCACTTTGATTTTGCAACCGGCTCAAGGCTAAGCTGAGGCACACTTTTCCCGAACACTTCCAACACCTCAGCTACTAGTGTGCCTTTGCAGCCCTAATTTGCTACCCCCGGCTCTCCTCAATCCCATTGCACATCTAGCATGTGTACCACTGTCAACGTCAAGCCCTGCCTCACTCTTGGCTCCCCGACACTTGGCGAGCCAAGAATGGTACGTCAGTGACCATATCATCATAATCATTGCTCCCGCCATGGCTTCTCCCGGCTCCCCCTCAAGACTAAGTGGCACGGGCATGGGAGGGTGGGATCTACGGCAGGGGCATTGTGGGCCGTAGGCGGGTACTCTAGATTACAAAAGTAATCTAGGGTACCCACATTTCGGAAGCAATATAGGGTACCCCCATTTTGGGGCGTCGGGTTTGAACCCGAGACCTCACGCATGAGAGGCGCCTACCCTAACCATTACGTCATGTGTGCGTTGTGAAACGTGGGGGCCCTAATTTACTTAAAACATGTAAATTAGGGGCGGGCGCCGAAAGTAAATTAGGGTACCCTAGATTACTTGAGATCTACGGCCCACAATGCCCCCGTTGTAGATCCCACCCTCCCATGCCCGTGCCACTTAGTTCTGAAGCCGGCCCCCTGCCGATCACCATGCGGTTGCAATTATTACGGGGAATGGTGAGTGACGCACCATTCCCGACACCAAGAAATATATATCACAAATTTCACCCCAAAATTGTTTTACTTGTGAGTAGACTTGGATACAAATAAAAACCCACTACAAAATGAAAATTCAAAAAACACAAAGGACCTGAATCTTCTTCTAAATTCAATTTTTTCTCAGTAATCTTATATCTATATTAAAGAGAGAAGGTCAACTGCCAGGTGGCCGCACATGCCGGCTCCCTTTCTATTAACCCGTTACCCTTCCTCTTCCTTTTGGCCAACGTGGCAGTGGGGGCAGGCACAAATCAGTGCTCACCGAATGCATACTGGCAAGCTTCCCCTCTACTTGCGGGAGCTCCCGTGAATTGCGAGATACCTGCCTTGACGTGCGGGAGCCCACTACCTACCTGCGAGAGGGGGGGGGGGGGGGGGGGGGGGGGGGTTATTTATGCCTTGAACCTTCTCTGCCAATTGCTGCTTCTGCGCTGTTGCATTCCATCCAGAGCTCTCTCTCTCTCTCTCTCTCTCTCTCTCTCTCTCTCTCTCTCTCTCTCTCTCTCTCTCTCTCTCTCTCTCTCTCTCTCTCCACGACTCCATCACATCTCGCAGCTTTGCAACCCTGCTCTACTAGCAACCCGAGTTCATCGCCTGCAGCTTGATGAACGGATCTTGCGTTGGCCAATACGTATATCCAGAGCTCACGTAGTAAACCTCAGAGACAACCAACTAGGAAGCTCTCTCTCTCTCTCTCTCTCTCTCTCTCTCTCTCTCTCTCTCTCTCTCTCTCCGCATGGACAAGGATTAGATGAGCGAGAATCATCTCTCTTTCCCCGCTATGCACTGTGCAGCCCCCCTTGGCGACCACCTTTTTCCCATTTCTCTTCACCTCCCATATTTGAGGTGCTTCAGTTGGTTGTTTTCCCATCTAGCGCTTTCTGAGGATGATAGCAATAGATGCATCATCAGATTTCATGCCGATCAGCTACTACATGCCAACTGCCTCTGAGATGCAAGCAAGCGGCCCTCAAGGGGAAGAGAGAGAGAGACACTCTCCCAGCTTGCCATTGCCTGCAAATGTGGAGAGGAGGGATGGTGTGTATTTGTAGAGGAGTGGAGTAGCTTGCGTGCGGCTCCGAATCCGTAGCTAAGCTATAAGCTCGACAGCTAGGCATCATCCTCCATCAATCGAGTTGATCACATTGATCGACGATGTTAATGAGCATACTGCATATGATTGCAGCGTGTTAGGGTGTCAAGCTAAATGTACAAATTAACGTGTTGGTGTTGTTTTGTTAATGCTAATTTTGTGAATACTGCAGCATGTGAAGCTAAATGTACAACGAGGATATGTGTGGGTGATGTATTGTTAATGAAAATTTTTTATGCAACTATATGGACATGGGAAAAACGTTGTGCATTACATTCAAATCGTTTTATTTTTCTCCAACAAAGCTCACAGACCGCTTCCTACCATGCTAACGACTCCTCATAGCTTTGATCTACAAGGCAGGAGGTGCAACTTTTCGAAGCTCGATTGCTACAATCTTAAGGGTTTTGCAGCAATAATATACAACTATCCTAGAGGCAAGCAAGTGCGGGAGGCTTCTATGATGGGGCACCCAAATGCAGGCCTAGCCCAATCAATAGTTGAGAGAAGCAATAGGTGGTCGTCGACATGGCCCTGTAGAGGTTGAGAGCACGAAGAGGTGTAGTGCTTTGGCAAAACTGTGTACGACCTCAGCTTGCAAGACGGGCTACTTGCAAGTGCTCGGTTTCTCGCTCTCCCTAGCTACGTGCACGGTCTATGGGATTGTGGTACAGAGGTGCCTTCGTCTTCACCTATACAAAAAAGGGGACTTGGGTGTTTATAGGTACAACCTACAGGTTCCATGTTGTATTTGTCTGCACAGCGAGTTATTAGGGTTAGGATTAGCATCCTTCATCAGCGAGAGATGGATTGTGATTAACCGTGAGACACACACACACACACAGAGAGAGAGAGAGAGGCCGCCTCCGGCGGCTGGCCATACTAGTTGTTGTTTAATTTGATACGTTTTCTAGAAGATTTGTTGTTTAGTTCCCCACAAAAGCTGCCAAGGTAGTTTTACAAAAAACAAAAAAAACGTTTTGGGAGGAAAATGGCACAGTTTCTATTTGGGTCCTCATGTTTCCCAATTGTATATTAGGATTTTGACAAGACAAGCGTGCCAATAATTTATTCTATTCGATTTTATAGCAATATATTAAAGAAACATAAAATCGAGCTTTAATCATTTGAAGTTTGAACTACAATGATCAACTCATGTGCTTTTGCCCGTCTATATGATTAACGGCAGCATATCATCACCAGGGGAGGGAGTGAGAGGATCGATGGTGCGGTATCGGCCGATGGTAGGGTAAACCTGGACAACGTAAAAAACAAGACTAGAAGGAGCCTCCCCCCTTTATAAATGACACGGGAGGAGAGTGGAAGGGATCGACGGCGGGGGCTCCTTTTCGACGGCACGCTTGATTTGGACCATTGGATCGATGCAACAGGGGGGGCAGGATTTTATACACCCGCGCTCACAACATGTGCAACGACGTGCGTCAGTGCAAGTGGATAAGACACAGGCTTGTGGAGTGGGAGGTGGCGAGTTCAAGGGCTTGAGGTGATGCAGGGAGCCCTAATTGTTTTATTTCCATTGAAATGGATCAACGGTCTGTTAGACCCCAATAGTCGATCCCTTGTCTCCCACCGTGACACTTATAGACGAGCCCCCTGCCCCAATTCTTGTAGCCCAAGTTTCGAATCATGTGGGCTAACCACCTCACTTGCATAAACCGCATGAATCACTACCAGTGTTTATATTGTTATATTGTGAGTTAACATGTGTAGCCCACGTTTTTGGGGTTTAATCGTTGTCCGAATTTCATTCTAACATGACATCTACGACTATGATTGCCTCATTCTTCACGTGTGATCGTCCCACACCCCTTCATTTATTGAGTTGTGCTACTTAGTGGTGAGGATATCCATGTGATATGAGTTCTTGTTTGCCCTAGCCATTGTTTATTACAAAATAATTTCAGAAAGTTTTAAGGTTTTGACTCATGACTCATGTATCTTGCCACCATTAATTGGGTTAATTGGGTAGAATGGCCCAAAGTGGGTGGCTTAAACAATGGGTATGTCCCTGAAGGCAAATCAAAGGAGTGAAGGAAAGTACATGAAAGTATTTGCATATGTATGTGTATAGATGTATATGAAAATGTGTGTGTGTGTGTTTATGTGTGTTTTTTTCAGAAGAAATTCTGCCTTTTTGGATTTCTGACATTAGAGCCTTTTGCTGTTTTTTTTACATGAGTCGGATACTAGACCTACTAGAGTATTTGGCACCAACGTAATATATGCATGTTTGATCGCATTGAGATGAACCCTTTCCCCTACTTCAAGATATCGCTTCGGCAATCCTTTGCGCTTTGCCCTCGATGCTAGGGATTTACTGCCTTAGTTTTATCGGCTTTCCTATGTTTGTTCTTAATGCCTTTTCATACTTGATCACACAGGTGTTCACCCTTATGTATTGACTTCTTATTGTGGGTTTTCCTCCTGTAAAGGTTTCCCACCTTTAAATTAATCAAATGCAGTTACAAAAAAAGAAAGGTGTGTGTGTGTGTGTGTGTGTGTGTGTGTGTGAGAGAGAGAGAGAGAGAGAGGAGATTTTTTAACATCATCGAAACAATCCCAAGAGACCTCATAAGTGTATCCAGCAACTCTTGAACTCTAAGATTTGCTACTCAAGAGGGACATGGTGTAACCCAGAGAGAAAGAGAGTGTCGATGTGCAGAATTGAGGCGTGTAAGTAAGAATGGGACACAACAATCGGTATATCAGTATACAATACTTGTTGTTTCAATAGGAATTAGACTTATAAATACATTCTTACTTGGTTAAATGGTTCAAGGTTTCCATGATTCCCCCTAGTCTAAAGACTTCAATATTCTTTCTTGCTTAAAATGACTCATTTGCCCTTTATTCCTCATGGTCTACTACATACTTATTACCAAGCCTTAGTCACTATAAAATC
This sequence comes from Adiantum capillus-veneris, assembly GCF_014529385.1. Classification (NCBI taxonomy): domain Eukaryota; kingdom Viridiplantae; phylum Streptophyta; class Polypodiopsida; order Polypodiales; family Pteridaceae; genus Adiantum; species Adiantum capillus-veneris. Next base: position 39,079,110 of record NC_140947.1, read on the forward strand.
TTACATTATTTTGATGCGATCAAGACTTTGGTAATTATTGGTGGTAAACCTTAAAGGTCCATTTTCTCCTTCATTCCTCAAGGGATTGCAGAGGAGTTTGGGAATGGTACTTCTCATCCTTGGTTTTGTACAATCTTTGCTTCCAATTTGCTCGACATTCAAAACCTTGAAATTCAGCCCAAAAATAATTACTATATTTTTGGTAGTGTGAGCTAATCTAATCCACCTAGGGTTTGTTGCTTAGAAGGATTTGTGTTGGCCATGCAAAACATATGAGATTAGTGTCCATATGATTAAGATTAGCCCTTTAATATCTACTAGTGTGGCCGGCGACCTTCGACCGCCTCTCTCTCTCTCTCTCTCCTCTCGACACCCTGCTAGCTGTTCACTGTCACGCTGCAAAACATATGAGATTAGTGTCCACAAGATTAAGGGTAGCCCTTCGATATCTACAAATAATGTGCATAATTAAGGTTAGCCCTTTGCTATCTATAAATAATGAGCACCAAATTTCACTTGAAGAAGAGCATTCACCCACATCAATGCAACCCTATCTTTGCTTGTGACTTCCAACTTCAATTACCCATACGCACACACACATGCACTCACAGAGGCAAAAGCGCTTACTTTGAAGAGTGAAGAGACACATGAACCTTAGAGTGAGTGAATGCTTTGGTTGAAAACACATGCACCCACCTCACTTTTTCTCATTTGCACAAGCCTTGTCATGAGAGCTCACTACACAGTACACCATATATATATATATATATATATATATATATATAAATATTAAGCTATTCATATCTACTCTATTTGAAAGAGAGCTTCCAAATTTGTGCACACATTGATACTCTCTCTCTCTCTCTCTCTCTCTCTCTCTCCAAGCTATTGAGCTTCTCTAAGGGTTCTGTCCACCTTATATTTAACTAGATTTCCTTAAGGAGGGCAAGCACAAGCTTAATCAAACTGAGCCTTGCATTCTAGTGATGTTCCTCACAGTACCTTTATCATCTTTAAAAAAAGGCAAAAGAATGTACTGTTGGTACTCCTGCTGTGTGTAACAAGGCTCAATCTAACACAAGCTAATGGACGCTGCTTTGGAGCAAATCTCAATTGACAAACAAATGCAAATCAACAGCCAAGTAGCAGTACTTGTTGATGATGCCCAAGGTAAGGTCACCTTCTTCAGGTGTAGTCAAACCATTCCATTCACCATAGCTTGTCCTCTGATACTATTCACAACTACCCCGCGCACACACACACACACACAGATAGAGAGGCAAAATCGATGCACACTCTCGTCTCTTGTCATATCCACTGCCATGGTGGTGACACATGGTGGAGGACGCTTGCCTCTCCGATGAATACCATCAAGTTTTATAAGACCCTTGTTTTGACTTCAATTGTTCAACTGCAGGAAATGGATGCTTCAAGCCATCAGAGGAACAAAGAAGCTGCGCTAAAGAATTATCAAGCCCGACGGTGAATTTCTTCGGAAAGCCGCGCTCTTACTGGGTGCTCATGATTGCAAGCAGCATTGCATTGGTGGTTGGGCTGTCGTCCGCCTCTCTGCTCGGCAGGTTTTACTTTGTGAATGGGGGCTCCAGAAGATGGGTATACACATGGATAGAGAGCACTGGATGGCCAGTCCTCCTGCTTCCCCTCTTCGTATGCTATTCCAAGAAAAATTGCTGTGTACGCACCGCACTCAAGCAGGCATTCACACCCAGACTTTGCTTGATCTATGTTGCAATGGGATTTTTGACTGCCTTCGACAACCTGCTCTACTCCATGGGGCTCTCGTATTTGCCAGTATCAACAAACTCTTTGGTTTGCTCAAGCCAGCTTGCTTTCAATGCTGTTTTTGCTTATGTTCTAGTTGGGCAAAAGCTATCTCCATTTGCAATCAACTCCGTTGTAGTGATAAGCACCGGGACAGTCTTACTCGGTGTGAGCGCAGAGAACGACAGGCCCTCAGGAACGACACAAAGAGAGTATATAATAGGTGTATTGGTAACCATTGTTGCCTCTGCTATTTATGCTCTCATGCTTCCCCTGCTTCAACTAATCTACACTAAAGGTTTCTCCAAGGAGAAGTCTTCCTTCGTCATCGTCCTTGAAGTTCAAATCGCCATATCTTCAGTAGCATCAATATTCTCTCTGTTAGGTATGTTTGTACATGGAGACTTACATGCCATTCGTGAAGAAGCCCTCCTATTTCACTCAGGGTTGGCATCGTACATCCTCACTCTTCTATTCTCTGCCATTGGATGGCAACTCTATTTCCTTGGCAGCGCCGGCATCATTTTCTTATCGTCCTCTCTCATGTCGTGTGTGTTCATGACAGCCATGATCCCTATCCTTCCCATACTTGCAGTCATTTTCTTCCATGACAATTTCTCTGCTCTCAAAGGTATCGCTATGCTTCTCTCGACATGGGGCTTTGTGTCGTACATTTATGATGGCTACATGGTGTACAAGTCTCAACAAAAGACATCCGAGTGCGAAGGGTCGTGATTGCGAATGCGTCATCTCTGGTTCTGTGACGTTATGCGACAGTAAAATCCAATCTACATCAGTACAAAATTCGCATACATGTGATTGATTAGTCAATGGCTTGTGAATGGTCTACGTGCATGCCACTTCGTCTGCACATGGTGACAAATGCTGAATTCAAGCCGAATTAGGTGTGCATAGCAGGTAAGTTCTGCTTCGACATTCTCATTACGGCTCCCCATGAAGAGGTGAATGTGTTTCCGATTCAAGGACTAAATTTGTGAGAGATCACATTTGTACTTGTGAGTCACAAAACCACAGAAATCACATGACTATCCAATTTGTCATGTGTAAAGAAGTTCCCTCATGTTGTGGCACCTGCAAGAAGATTTTGGTGACCACTACTTAGTCAGCTGATGATTCGTGTTATCTAATCTTTTATAGCTCTCTTAATGTATAAACATTTGGGAAAGAACAAAAGGTGCTAGTTACCGACAGATCTGAATGTACATTTCAAGGAAAAGAGTCATTTCAGTTTGATAAACGTTACATGAGGACTACAAATGCGGAAGATGTCACATTGTTTTGTCTAAACCGCATTTAGCTACGACTAAATAAGACCCATTAAGTGTCAGTGAATGTAGTTTGCCCCACAAATTTCATTTAAGGCAGCCTCAGCATGTATTTTGGACCGACATTAGTAGCTTTGATCAAACTAGCCCACAACGTGCCTTGAAGTCACTCTGGAAATGAGATGACCAGCTCTGCATATATTGCAAGGACTACAGCTCACGAGAGCTGATTAGAAAAAGGCTTTTGCTTTCATTTTTGTTTGCACATAGTAACCAAATTTATGGTGAGCTCAACACATGGAGGCTAGCTAAGTGGATATTGTCCAAAAACTGTGTTTCACACCAAGCTCATAATAATTGCCTTCACAGAGGAATAGGACATACAATTCACATGCTCATCAGCATTTCACAGCTCAAACATGTACTCAATTCTCAATTGCTTAAAGCCAACCCCTCATTGAGGGTCTGTAGTTTTTGTGGGCATGAATATTGGCATCTAAAGCGATGTCACACGGATCAGGGTTAAGGGAGTCTTAATGATGAATATGCTAAGAAATCTGCTATGCAAAGCAGGTAGAAGATTCTCCCAATTGATAGTACGAGCAATGGAAACAAGGGACCAGCAAAGAGTCATACTATTGAGGGAAGCTTGGCCAAAGTCGAGTGACCATGTTCTCTGAAGTGGTCGCCTTGCCAAAAACTGCAAGGTCTAGTACATATAAATCCAATGTCACTTCACAAAAGGCGATGTTCTTGCCACACAATCATATTTTACTTAGTGAAAGACTTCCTTTGTACAAAGAAAATAAATTTGGAGAGAGAAAAAAAATGAAATGTTATATTAACGTCTTCAAAAGGCCAAAGTGACCTATGAGACCAGAAAGTTACAATGTGGTGGATCTGATACAAAGTCAGAGTCAGAGTAACAAGATGACAAAAATGAAATGACAAATGTCACAATAAAATACTATGGAGAGAGAGAGAGAGAGAGAGAGAGAGAGATCCTGAGCTGGATCTAAGCCAAATTGGTAATGAAAACATTTATAAATTCAGATTTATGAAACTCCTTCTGAAATCACCATTGTTGTTACCGACCGGCTGCTTACACGGATCATAACAGAGGGGAAGTCAAATACCAAGCTTGGAAGGCTTTCATGATTCTCTGTGACAGATGTCCTAAACAAAGTAGCTTCCATTTTGCCTTGTGTGTTCATCCATGGTGCAATGACTGACACATCATAGCTAAAATCCCTTAAGGCTGTCGATTCATTTATGAACACCAAGACAACAACTTTGGCTGCAAAACTCGCGCTGATAACGAGATGCTCGGCAAATTTATCAACGGGAAAAATTTGAAATCCTGGCCTGATCCACTTGGAAAACTGCATTAGAACGTAGTACTGCTTGGATATGGTGAGGTTTATTGGATGCGTATCATACGTGAAGGATGTCTGCAGGAGGCCCCATAAGCTCCCAGGCATCTCTAATGCTTGCCAATAACACCATGCTGATGCCTGAAGCTCGTTCAAGTCAAGTGCTATATGTCTACCTAATCCTAAAGCGACATCAATATCCTCGCCACGCCAATTCAAGGGACCATATTCTGACATCCAAACTTTCTTACCAATGCTGTCGCATGCCTCCCTCACCTGAAGAGAACATTCAAAAGTCAGCAGCCTGACTGGAAAAGAAAGTAAGAATCCTCTGATGATCTTTATTTAAACAGGAAAAAAAGAAAAAGGAAACACTCCGACGACAAGTTCTAAGTAGCTCCTCTCCAACAGCAATGTTCCAGAACTGCATTTCAATGAGTATCAATCCAAAAGTATTTCACCATCAAATGCCTGCATGACCTCCCCCTCTCTCAAAAAGTGGGCTTGTCTGGTGATATCCACAAAAGAGAGACTGGGATGTAATGCTGACTTGATCATTTTACTGGTTAATTGTTCCATTACGATCCATTAGTAAAAAGAGACTCAAGCCCTAATCTTTAAAACGTAAATAAACACTATGATCAGAGACCCACACATAGGATTATTCAAACCAGATGCAAAAGAGATAGAGAGGTGCCTTCAAGCCTGCCTTCAAAAGGTTCATCTTCTAATCAAGATCGAATGTTCTAAGCTATCAAGCACAGCCTTTGCCCACAGAGCCCCAGAGGTTCACTTGTGGAAAAATGTTGAACCTTGTATAGCGCAAAGAGGGCAGTCTCTAACCAAGAATCAGCCTCACATTGGCGTTCAACTACAGCAATCTTTCATATCAAAAGACCACAACTGAATCAAGAATTGCTGTAACTGCTGGAGTCCATAAGATACAAGCATTTTATAGTGCTAGAATTCTACCTCTCCCTTCTGCATTTATATGTTGGCCCATTATGTTGCAAGGACTGTATGCGAGTGATGTAAAATAGCCTCACATGACCTCTAACTGTAGCTAAAACGATCCTACATCCACAAACCTCTACCTGAGGTCAGAGAGAAATCTAAAATAGATAGGACCTTCACACATACTCCAGAATGCCAACAAACCACCATGGACAGGTCACAGAAAATGCCATCAACTGCACTGTTAAGAGTTATGCTTCCCGATGCTTTTCCTCCTGCTTACAGGCTTCTCATCACGCGTGCAAGCCCTTCATTGTTAGTTGGCCAACCATACACCTGCTGGACAGCAATCTCAGGCACATTTAGGGTTTGAACCAGCACTTTGCCCATTCCAGGGCTGGTTTGGCAATTTCATTATTTACAGGACGAGGGTTTTATTTTTGGTCGTGGTATTTAGCAGAGATATTTGCCCGACCTTGCCCTGGCTCCCTATACATGTGGCCTACGGGGCTCTCTGTCCTTTGTCTTGTATCATTATCAGAGTTTTCCATCTGGAGTTATTGGGCTCACCAGCCTTAACTCCATTCTCTCTCTGGTGCCCCTCTTTCCTCTCTCCTCCCGCTGCACAATTCGACATTCGCTCCACCACCAATACTAATTGACTGCATCTCATTGTAAAAAAGACAATTCCAAATGTACCTTCCTTTCATAATGGAATAGTAGAGAGACTCTTTCAACAAGACTCTTTCAACAAGTCTACTAACCGCAGTTACACAAGTCATCCAGAGAGTGAGCAACAAAGATATATCTTTTGATGGCGCACATATTATGGTTAATACAGATGGATAATGCAAGCTCATACCTGTCTTCGCTTTGCATAATCTTCTCGAGATGTTATGAAGACATAAGTATGCACATTGATTTGATCAATCGCTGACAAGGCATCTTCATCCATGCCTAACAATACTCGCACAGTGTTTTGGCTCCATGCATCAAAAGCACTTAACCTAGTCTTCAACTTCTTCTTAACCAAAGCCTTCTTCAATTTTGGGATCAACTGCCAAAGCAAGTATTCCTTGTCAGCAGCCCAGTGAGCCACAATGTAAGAAACAAGTGCACACTTAAAGATTAGCATTGACAATCAATCTGACTACCTTCGTCCATGCCTAACTCATCAGAAACTCAATGTCTTGCAATTTTCAACCCAATTGCACATTTGTTTGTTGAAAAGCACAGGTTAGCTATGAACAAGCCCAAGATCTAAACGTAAAAACAGACACAATGAGCAGCAAGCACCCACACACATACACTCACTGTCAATAGCATTCACACATGCACACACAAGCAGTGGGCAGCAAATAGAAAGATACCCTTCTAATAGAAGAAACAGTGAAGTTGCAGCCTTCTTGAGCAGTTTTCTTTTTCCTATTGATATTCCACCACCCTTCCACAGGTTCATTGAAAGGCGCTAGATAGTCAAAGTGCAAACCACGATGCTCTTTATAGTATTTGACAACCTCTGTTAAATAATCTACAAAGGCTTCATCGTAATCAGGATTCAAATTATCCTGTCCCCATCGAGTATTACCTACACAATATCATTATAACAGTAAATAATGGAGGAATGTTGCAAAACAGAAATCGACATTCCGCGCATCAAATTCTAGAGTGCCAGAACTGCATTGATTACCTAGAAATTGCCAAAAAACACAGGATTGATGCTTACAAGCTCATAAAATTACCTGTGACAGAGCCACTGAGTGTCATCCAATGGGGTGGAGAGTTTGAAAATGCTTCAAATACATTAGCTCCCCTATCCCGGGCACCCAACAGAATGCTTTGTTGTCTAGAGTCTGCGTACCAGTTGTAAGAGGAATTTGAGCCTGGTTTTAGTCCAGGCACATGACCAAAAGGCCGCAAGTATTCATTTAGTGCTGGGTCAGCGCCTCCTCCAATGTTATAGCGGACAACATTGAGTCCCAATCCTTTCTTTAAATCAAACAATAGGTCCAAAAGCCGACCTTTATCATCCAATTGGAGACCCCCTGCAAAATTTGCCCACCTGTGGCATTCATCAAACTTCTCTCTACATAAACTAGGCCATTTGCAGTGTGAAAAATGTGTTTTTATCAAAGTGCAGGGACACTTACCAACAAAGCGAAGTCCCCCAGCCCTCCCAAGTGAAGCTTTTGCTCACTGCATCCGCAGGCAAAATAATAAATTCTTCCTGAGCGAATTAAACAAGATGAGACAAAACTTCAACACAACTAAATAGATTTTATCTTGTCACCCTTGCTGAGAGTACAATGCCTAAGGCTCAATGTGCAACTTTTGATATACATGCACTATACACACACACACACACACACACATCATGTATGTGTAAGAACTATAAATATGTGTTTCCAAAAAAAACAAACGTTCTAGAAACATGCATCACTGTGGGTTCATCAAATGCATTTGGATGTGCTAAGTTCTGTTTCTAGAAAAGATTCCAGCTGCTGCAGCTTACCATTGAGAATATGCAATCCCATACTAGCATTTCCATGTACAATCCTATCTATGTTTGTGAGTGTGTGTGTGTGTGTGTGTGTGTGTGTGTGTGTGTGTGTGTGTGTGTGTGTGTGTGTGTGAATCTCCCGGGGGCCAAAACCAATACTTTCCGTCCCACAAACCTCAGAAGCAATTGGCTGTGATTATGCATTCAAACAAACTTCTAACTGGCACATACAAGCTTATCACAGAACGTTAGAGAAGCCGAACCTTGATTGGAAGACCAGGGAAGCCAGGAAGCCAGAACAACCACTGCTGCACGTCATTCTGCTCGAAATGGAGCCTCTCGGAGGAGGAGGAGAACGTACACAGAGATTCACCTGGGCTCCCCAGCCTTGCTATTTCCGCACTGAAGCTCTGCTGCTCATCTGCATCGCGGTCCTCATCCGGAGAGGAAATGCAGAGAGGCCTGCGCACTTGACCGGGAAGATATGGATGGAAAGAATGGAAGCGAAAGAGGCAAAATCCGTTGGAGCCATTGCCCGGTTGCAGGATTAGGGTTAGCGGAGGAGTGAGCGCCATAATCTGCTCTGATGCAGAAGAATTCGAAGTTCGAACGACCAGTTTGTGTAGTAGTAGCCTATAGTGGTCACGTGTCGTTCTTTCAGAGGAGATCTCTGAGCTCTCACGTGCTTAGGTGGCGCAATTGCAATTAAACCTCGAAGAGTGCTCGCTACCACTTGCGAAAAAATTGAAGGAATCGAGCGAGATACCAGCGCAGGGGAGAGTAGAAAGAGAAGGTGAGGTGACAGGCAAACAAGTAGAGCTCTCACGTGCTTAGGTGGCGCAATTGCAATTAAACCTCGAAGAGTGCTCGCTACCACTTTGCGAAAAAATTGAAGGAATCGAGCGAGATACCAACGCAAGGGAGAGTAGAAAGAGAAGGTGAGGTGACAGGCAAACAAGTAGAGCGTGAACAGCTTTTGGGTGAGATGAGGGGTGGACGAGGAGGGAGCCTAGCAGGTAATTGTGAGGGCGTAGAGACAGACAAACATTTATTTTAATTGCACAAGTTGGCTCAAGCAGCAACTTCATATGGGTGCTCGATTGGTTATGGAAGCAGGTTGACAAAGACCAGTGTGTGTGGGTTTGAATGCTAGATATTCCTTTTGGAACGGTAAGAGAGAAACTTTTGAGAACTAAGGTTACGATCGGGAGAACTAGGGAATGCCATCCTAAGTTAACATGCCCCCTTCCTGATGTAAATTCCGTCCTCGAAATTTATGATTGTTGCAACTGGGAAGCAAGAAATTGATCCATTCGCTCTATATGGATCTTGTAGTATTTAAACAATTTGATTAGAGTAGTGGCCCATGGACGTTCTAAATTACTCCATATTAACTTAAGATGGCATTCTTGTTATTATCTTATATTGAGTCAGGGGCTAGGATTGTCGGTCCCATAGGTACATGGTCAGGTATTGGGTGATCGTCAATGAGAGGTGCACCACAGACTTATTTAGATAAGAAGTTAGTGCTCATTGAATGAGTGCAGACTCCCATATGTGAATGGGACGACCCACATAAATACCTTGTAACCTAGTTTTTCCTTCAATTTGAAGTAATAGTGCATTGCTTTTGCTTTCCTTCTCTCCCACCTTATCTTCTTATAGCTCGTGCGACCCACCTACCGGCAGGTCTCGCTCGCTCTTACCACCGTTAAATGTGTGTGTGTGTGTGTGTGTGTGTGTGTGTGTGTGTGTGTGTGTGTGTGTGTGTGTGTGTGTGTGTGTGTGTGTGTGTGTGTGTGCGTGTGCGTGTGCGTGTGTGTGTGTGTGTGTGTGTGTGTGTATCTTTATACATCTCTCCACGAGACACACACACGAGATCGACACTATCACCAATAACCTACGGATACTTATTTACCCATTGTTCAAATGCAAGTTTTTTTCTGACTCTGACTTTGGCCCTGTAAGACTTCTCCTGCTATATTTAACCTTTTTGCATCTTTCTCTTCTCCTTCCCCTTTTGCGGAGAGAGAGAGAGAGAGAGAGAGAGAGAGAGAGATTACACAAAAGCACATCATCACTAATTACTAAAGAGACATATTTCAAACAAAAAAAGTTTTTGTTTACATTATTGCCAAAAAGGCTTAGGAATATATCTGCATATCACTCTTAGTCGTGCTATTTCCACTGGATCAAGATGGATGGAGCTCTACACACTTCTCTTAAATCTATCTTTTGAACCCAGCTCGAGTAAATCTTGTAATGACAAGTCAACCCAAGCTCTTGCTTGTGCGCGTATGTCGCACGTGTCAATGCAAGGAACTTGCCGATACACTGTGTGCGAGCCACAAATGGCTCCAAGCACACAACAATCCTAAACTAGTAAGCTCAAAGATGGTGTTGGTGTATCACTCACTGCTCTACGCTTCCTGTCGTGGAGGATTCCTCGCCGCGAAGAAGAGGGAGACGCCGCTACACCGCGCTCAACCGCCTCACCGCTGCGTGCCGCCGCAATGCTCTCTCGCACTCTCTCTCTCTCTCTCTCTCTCTCTCTCTCTCTCTCTCTCTCTCTCTCTCTCTCTCTCTCTCTCTCACGCATACACACACACACACACACAAGGAGATGAAGAAGAAGAAGATGGAGATGGAGCAAGAGCACTCTTCAATTGCACAAATGAGAGAATGAGTGAATTTTAGGTTTAGTTGACTTTTATATGAGCTCGCCCCATTCACACTTGGGCGCCCATGCTTAGCCAACTAATCCCTTGAATGTTCCAGTTAGAGTGCGCCTCTCATCGGCGATCACTCTTACCCTTTTCCTATTGGATCGACAAGCCCGATACCTGACTCTACCAAATAAATAATACAATGTCCGTCGTAGGTGATAGGAATGTGCGTGAGGGTTAACATTGCTTTAAGAGCATGAGCCTAAGATTGGGAAAGAAATAGGGATCAAGCAACCTGATGTAAATCGTGTCCAATTCTTCATCTATATATGACCCCGATACAGTGTAGTTTTTCTTGATCTCTTCACATGCCCATTGCCATCCCCATTCAACAGGTAACAAACTTTCTTCAAAGGCATCAACAATAAGATATTTTACACTTGGAAAAATATTCACAATTTCGTGAGCCATTTATTTGGCTGCAAGAAAAGAGGACAACATTAGTACTCAAAGCTTCAAATTATGGAGAGAGAGAGAGAGAGAGAGAGAGAGAGAGAGAGAGAGAGATTATCAACATGGCCACTTGTTAAACATGCACTTGTTAAATGCGCAATACGAACACTTCAATTACTCAAAGTCATGCCAAAATAAAGCTGCATTGCCAAAAAGTCTTTACAATAACCTCAATGTTTTGTTTACAACGACTCATATTCTGCTCTATAGTTGGACGATTGAGGATCACTCCAATATATCCCATTGATAAAGTTCACAATTAATTTCAAAACTTCAAACTCTTCATCCGAAATATAAGATTTAAGATTGTGATATATCTTTCGCAACGGAATATCACAACCACAAACATTGACATTATAAATATCAACCATATGTAGTTCTTTGTAGAACTCTCATCAATTTTATCTCGCTCAAAATGACACTTTGCATAGTGAAATGCTTAAGCGTCCACAATTTCCATACCACCCATGCATATGAATACACCCAATGATGCCACCAGCACCATGGACCATTTCCTTGACAAATGTACTCATCCTTAACTTTCAAATAAATTAGCATCTTTATATGTATTGGGAGTATAGGCAATACATCATGACCCATGTTAACCTACATTAGCAATTAGCAAAGTTCTCTCTCTCTCTCTCTCTCTCTCTCTCTCGCTCGTTAATCTATGTAGTAGATAAAAACCCACTTCAATAAACCAATAGGGATACCAAATACTTGCAATGTAAGCTAAAAAAATATGGTTCTTAGAATGCATAGACAAAAGATCTGAGTATTCGATCATCTAGAGAAGTTGAGCCTACAACACACTCTACTTGGAACTCTCAAGATCCAAAATCCAACATGTCAAACACTACGACCGAGGCGTCGAGGTGAGTCAGCCAAGGAATAGATTCTAAACATCCATTCATTCACCCCATAAAGACCGTATGAAAAGTTACAATTTAGAGGCCGTTGCATATCCAACTCTCGTATGGTGACTCACATATCATCTATATCAAACTCTATGTGATAATAACCTACAACACTTCTAAAATATCGTGCTTCATATAATGCCAAGACAGAATGTCTGCAATAGTATTGAAGCCTCTAATGAAGATAACAACCAGCATTTCAGGCATAAAAAGTAACAACTTATTTAGTGTCATATGGATTCAAGTTCAAGCTATACGCATCGAAGGATCTCAAAATCCTCGATAATACAAACAATATTCTCAGCATGTCCGGGACCCCTCCAGAATGGAGGATCTAGAAAGAAATTTTACACGTGTAAATACACCAAATAAAGACCATAATTTTCTCATTCATGGTAAAAGTAAGTATCAAAGATATACCTCTAATATAAGGAGGTACATCATTAAGGGTGTAGGAAACCATGATGTATCGTGCCATTATTTATCTTCTCTGACAATGGAGATTTCAAAGTTTAAGAGGAAGAGAGATAAAATAGAATAAAGAAGACTTTGACAATCATACCGTAGAGAATCATATCCTTCTTTTCTTTTTTTTAAAGGAGGATTTAAAACTCTGTGTGTGTGTGTGTGTGTGTGTGTGTGTGTGTGTGTGTGTGTGTGTGTGTGAGAGAGAGAGAGAGAGAGAGAGAGGAATAAAAGAAATTCAAAACACTTTGAAATTTCACAACTTCACAAAGATGCATTGAATATTTTGAATATAGTAGAGACAAAAAAAAGAGATATTCAAAGCGTAGCCTTCAAGAGACCACATTAGGGATTCTATAAGTCCAAGGACCTATGTTGTATACATTTTGCAAGATACAAGGGGGGGGGTGTTTCAACTTGAGTGAATATCCTCAATCGATATGGTGTAGTGCGGTCTCCAGCAACCCCCACCTATTGTGCATTGACTGGCCTTTCATCACTCACAAACTAAATATTAACTTGAATTTGACAATAACTCGTGGTCCAAAGAAAAGGCAACATGGTAGTATCCAAGAACTTCCATAGACATATCTCTATTTAATTATAGCATTTCATAAACACCTTCGATGATAAATCCTCGATGGTAGTGATCTTTGCAAAGGCATCCATGAATTATGTAGAGCAAGAAAACCTTAAAACTATCAAATTACCACATAAAAATCTTATAATATAATTTATGAGTTGTATCAAATAAGATCACTAAAAATCTTACAATATAATTTATGAGTTGTATTAAATAAGATCACCAAAAACATAGCAAGAACTCTTCCCCTCCATTGCGGTGGATCTTCAACAAAAGTAAGTCAATGTATAAGCCAATCTTCTCAAAAAATTAATGTTAGAATTAGGGTTGCAGAGAAACGCACACAGATTGGAGAAGATGAAGGAAGCTCAAGGCACACAACAGAGAGTGTATTACTTACTGTGCAATGGAAAGATAGATAGCCCTAGAGTGATGGGCGTATATAAATGCACGAGGGAAAAAACCATTTAAAGAGGGAAAAAATGTCCCGGTGGTCCTAGTGTGTTCATACACATCACTACCACATGTATATGATGGTAACAAATCCCCCTTGGAGTGATGCGGTGAACGAGAGCTGACACATGAGTAAAGGGAAGTGCCATGCCCTGAGGACATGATCAGTCCACAGAGGGGAGTAAACCCAAAGCTTTGCGGAAAGCTTCGAACTTCTCATGAGACAATGCCTTTGTGAAAATATCTGCAAGGTTGTCCTGTGTTGACACATAAGCCAAGCTGATCCCTGACATAGTGGTAATGCACCTCAATGTGCTTTGTGTGAGCATGAAAAACTAGGTTCCTCGCAACTGCGAATGCGCTCTGACTGGGAGTGTAGATAGTGTTGGCAGTGACCTGTCCAATACCCAAATCGACCATCAAGCGTCTGAGCCATACACACTCAACCGTAGCTGTGAAGACTGCCCTGTACTCAGCCTCACAACTCAAAGTGGCCACAATAGGTTTCTTGTTGCTCAACCATGATATACATGAACTGTCGAGCATGAAACAAAAACCACTTGTGGACACTCGTGTGTCAAAACAACCAGTCCAATCTGAGTCCAAAAAAGCATGTAAGTCTGGCGGCAATGATCCCCCCTTGGGATAAAACAAGCCAAGATGTAAAGTGCCACTAAGGTAGCGAAAAATCCTCTTTGATAGACCCTGGGCTATGCATAAATCTGTTGACCTGTAAGACTGCAAACTGAATATCCGGCCTCATGTTGTATACATAAATGAGGCATCCAACACCAGTTTGGTAAAGAGTGACATTAGCACGATCGCCAGCATCACGAAGACTCAATTTCATACTTGTTTCCATGGTAGTGGCAATAGGTTTGCAATACTCAAGTCCAAACTTACATAGCAATGTCTCTATGTAACTTTTCTGACACAAGGTAATACCACCATCACACTGCTTAAACTGTATACCCAAGTAATGATGCAACAACCCCAAATCTTTCGTGTTGAAAGTAGCATTCAAATCAGCCTTAAATTCAGCAATATGTCTCTCATTTGGTCCAGTGATCAGCAAATCATCTACATAAAGAACCACAATGAGAAGTACATCACCCTCACGCTTTACATACAATGTGCTTTCTGTTGGACTGCTACGAAAGCCTCGTTTGATCAAATGAGTGTCAGATTTCTCATACCAAGCATGAGGGGATTGCTTCAACCCATACAAAGCCTTCTTACATCTGCACACTTTGTCCTCTTGTCCTTTCTTGACAAAACCGCGAGGCTACATTACATAAACTTCCTCAAATATGTCACCATTCAAGAAAGCAGTAACAATGTCTGATTGATGTACATTCCAACCAAAATGAGCTGCCAATGCATATAGAAAACGCATAGTAGTCATATGACAAGTGTGAGAAAAAGGCTCTCCATAATCTATGTCTGTTTGATGTGCGTAACCCTTTGCAACAAGTCGAGGCTTATGGCGATTGATCTCACCATCCGGCTTGCGTTTCAACTTGTAAAGCCACTTTGTACCAATGGCCTTTTTGCCAGGAGGAAATTCACATGAAGTCAACGTGTCATTTTCTATAAGTGCATCATATTATGATTGCATGGCACTCATCCAATTTTTTGAATTCTGTGCTTCATCAAAAGACAGAGGTTCCTCAACATCATGTAGGCTAGACACAGCCAAAGCATAACAATCTGATGCATAAGATGCATGGCCAGAGCCTGAATGAGTACGACTAGACTAAGGTGCATCCTATCCAATTTACTGTCACACAATGTATGCACCAGCCATTTTGGCATACCTCTAGCCTGCTCATTTTCAGCCCTTTCCTCATCAAGTACATCATGTACATCTGCATCAGTAATAGGCTGATCTATAACATTTTCGGAAACCCCCATAGGCTGTACATTTGCCTCATTGGAATTTACATTCGAACTTCCACCACTGAAAAGAGGCAACAAAGTGTCATAAATGTCCTGTGAGCTTACATTACTGTCTCTAGTACATGACAGCAAGGGCTTAACAGAATCTTCCACAAACACTACATCCCGTGAAACCAAAATATGCTTTGTTTGCGGATGATACAACCTGTAACCTTTGCTTTCAACACTATAACCAACAAAAATACATTTGATAGCCTTATCATCCAATTTTCTACACTGTGTTTGTGGCACCAAAGCATATGCCAACAACCAAAAACACTCATGTGCTCAATAGAAGGCTTTCTATCATGCCATGCTTCATATGGAGTAATAGATTGCAAAGCTTTTGTAGGACACCTGTTAGGTACATGAGTGGCACACATGATGGCCTCAAGCCAAAAAGAATGCAGCAAAGCTCGACTTTTGACCATACATCGTGCCATTTTTGTAAGTGACCTATTTTTCCTCTCAGCAATACCATTTTGCTGAGGTGTATAAGGCACTGTACATTGGTGTTTTATCCCATGACTAGCCAGAAATGCATTAAATTCATGAGACATATACTCCCCCCCACGATCGGAACGGAGGGTGCCCATAGTACATTTCGATACATTTTTAGCCATAGCCAAAAATTGTTTGAAGCACATAAAAATTTTGGAGTTTTCTTTAAGCGGAAATACCCATGCATGCATAGAGTAATCATCAACGAAAGTCACGAAGTACAGGTAATTGCCTAAGGACAGAGTTTGCATGGGCACACAAACATCACTATGCACAAGCTGCAACCTACATGTGGCCCTAACTGAACCATCCTTTGGAAACTTAGAACGTTGCATTTTACCTTAAATATAGCCTTCACAAACATGTTTGACAAGTGCTTCAAGAGGCGGCAAAGAAGCAACCATATCCGATTTTTGCAAATGCAGCAACTGGAAAAATTCAGATGCCCAAAATGTGCATGCCACAATTTTGCATTTGAGACAACCCTTGAATCTGCAACTGCACTTGCAAAATTTTGTCCACATTTGTCATACAAAGTGAGCTTATACAACCCACGGCACAAAAGGTCAGATACAACAATTTCATCACCAAAACTGATATCGTGAACTCTACATTTGTCATCCACAAATTTGACTATAAGTCCAAGTCTAGCAAGTGTAGATAAAGACAAAATATTCTTCTTGATCCTAGGTACATAAAGTGCATCAACAAGTGTGAAAGAACTGCCATTTGCAGCAGTAAGCACAATCTTTCCAACTCCCTGAACAGGATAAGAGGCATTGTTGGCACAAGTGAATGAATTCCCATGAGGGACACACTCGAGAGAGGTGAACAATTCACGATGTGAGGTAATGTGCTTTGTAGCACCACTGTCAAAATACCACACATGTGAATCTGCAGCAACTTACATGCATGCATCATGGACAGTAGGATTGTAAGTGAACTCTGCACTAAAAGCCCATTCTACATCAACATTAGCATCACAGTCTCCTTTCATAGAAGACTCAACAATGGCTGCATTTGTAGTGGAACCAACATTTGTAGTGGAACCACCCTTTTTCTTCTTAGCCTCTTTGGCCTTCAACTTAGGACATTGCTTGATCAAGTGATCATTAGCTTTACAATAATGGCAATGCATCTTATTTTTGGCCTTATCACCATAATTTCCAGACAAATTTCTGCCAGCAGAAGCATTAGGAACATAAGTTTTGCCACTCGCAACAGAACCATAAGAAGTGGTTGCATTGCTGTTACCACCCTTTCTTTGAGAAGCAAAAAAATCCTGTTCAACTGCATGCTGCCTAGTCCTGTTTTTTTTGTAAAGTGACTCTTGCAATAGCAATGTGCATAATGCATCAAACTTGACAACTTCAGGATTTCCTTGGGTCATAAGTCTCCAAGTACTAGAAAAAGTATGGTAAGAATTTGGTAAGGCATCAAGAACAGTCTGCACAAGAGAACTGTCTAAAATGACTTCACCTGCAGAAATAAGTTGCTCATTGATATCCTTGACACCAACAAGGAAAGTGTCCATATCATCTTCCTCATGTATAATCTTCGATTCCAGATCTTTACGCAGCAAAGAAATTTTAGCCTCATTGCGGCTTGCATAAAGACCTGCTAGAATATCCCAAGCCTGTTTTGCTGATTTCGCTGAACGAATGTGAGGAGTAATGGGCACTTCACAGAAAACACAATCAAGGCATGAGCATGCACATCCTTTACATCCCAACGAGCTTGTTCTACCGTAGGCAAAACAACTCTAATAGCAGCAATACTTGCAGCAAGACCTGCAACATCCTCAACATCGCCTACATCCTCAAAACCAGGACGTACATCAATGCCCTACACAATATTCCAGAGGCCCTTTGACACAAGAACATGTTGCATAATATAAGCCCACATAGGGTAATTGTCCCCATCAAACCTGTCCTCAAGAACAAACATCTTGAACACATCTGTGTTGTTGTCAGCCATGGTAAATGCTACACTTTGATGTGAAAACTACCCGAAAAGAGGAGAAACAAAGCGGGAACAAAACGTGCTATATAGCACAACTGTAGAAGACTGTAAGGCACCTGTTATGCAGAAAACAACACTGACAAGATTTTTTTGCACAAAATGACGAAAGTGCCTGTGCAGACCTGCCTGTAGTGGAAACGGAGGCCGAAATGAGCTGGAAATATTTGTCGATCTACAAACGCTTGCAAAACCTCACTGAAAACGAAGAAAGTGAGCAGGTGTGTGCTGGAGCAGCTGGTGATTAAGCCCAGGAGGATGCAACCTGCTCTGATACCAATTGTTGGAATTAGGGTTGCAGAGAAACGCACACAGGTTGGAGAAGATGAAGGAAGCTCAAGGCACACAACAAAGAGTGTATTACTTACTGTGCAATGGAAAGATAGATAGCTCTAGAGTGATGGGCGTATATACAATGCACAGGGGAAAAAACCTCCTAAAGAGGGAAAAAATGCCTCGGCGGTCCTAGTGTGTTCACACACATCACTACCACATGTATATGGTAACAAATAATAGGTCAAATTAATATTCTAATTTAAAAAAGAAGATAAATACCTCAAATGAATTCAATGATGTGACCAACTACATAGGATGCACTGCGTCGAGGATTCATTTGTGGCCAATACTTTGATCTAATTGTGTTTGACTTTAAGTGAGAGCCACAATGTCAATTTCAACTTATTGTTATGAGTTCACTAGTTGTAATGCTTCCTTGAATACAATGTTTGGAGTGTAGTAACACTCCTCTTGAGTATTTTCAATATTGACAACAATGCTCATAGCAGCTGCTCTTCACACACGTGACATTGGAACATACAATTGTCCGTGAGAGAAGATCGATGATTCAAGATATAGACCGAGAATTCCCAGTGTTTGCCCTTGTGCTTTGTTGATAGTCATCCCAAAAGCAAGCCTGATTGGAAACTAATGACATTTCATTTGAAATGGAAGTCCCTGATGGTTTCCAACAATAAAGTCGATCCTTGGAATAAAAACTCTCTCTCCAATATTTGATCCTGTAACTATCTCTACCTCAATTATCTTATGATGAAATTGCTTGCATATCAATACGGTTCCATTACATAATCCACGTCTTGGATCCGAATTTTCGTAGAACATGATAGGAGCATTTTCTTTCAAGACTAAAGCATGAGGTGGAAAATCAGCACCAAGAGTAAGGCTATTCAGATATTCGATTGTGTACAAATGTGTGTTTTCCTCTGACATACAAATTGAATCTGCACTAAGATATTCTTTGCAATGCATAGTCATTGATTAAATCCACCTCTTTATTCAGCGGAGCAAGTATTGCTCGATCTCTGAAAAAACTTGCATGATCTTGCACATGACACAAATCTCCATATATAAAGCCTAGAAGATCTGCCAAACTACTTCCTAGAAGCATCATGTGTGAAGGTATTTTGACTTTGTCTAAGTCTCCTCCATCATCCATATCCCCATTTCCAATATCAAGCACCTAGCGCGAAAAACTTTGTTGAGGCGAATTTAAACCACATTCAAGTATACACATATTTCTGGTAAGCCTCAATATCTTTGTACATTTCCATATGTGAGAATGACACAATGAAGCATTAACAATGTGTGTACGACTACCTTTTGGTAGTATTTGTTGAAAGTCGCCTCCAAATAAAATGACTTTCCACCAAACAAAGTATCTCGCAGCATAATATCTCTTAAAGTTATGACCACTGCTTCAAATGCATAACGATGTTCATGGGAGCTTCACCCCATATAAGTAAAGCTGCATTCCTTAGAAGTTTTGCAAGTTGACTATTTACCTTTATATTGCAAGTTGTTTCAGAGTGAAGATCCAAAGGTATCTTAAACCTAGAATGAGCAGTTCTTCCATTACTCAAAAGCAAAGCTGCATTACCTGATGATGCACATGCAAGAGCAACTATACAACCTCCTCGCACACGTGAAAGAAGTGCATTATATAGGTAAGTTTTCCCTGAGCCACCAGGACCATATAAGGAAAATACCTTCCCTGTATATGTGTCAATAGCTTGCAGCACTTTGTGTGGTAAGCATATCGTTGATCCTCATTTTAAGGAAGTCTCCATACGATCTGCTATATTACATTGCTCATCAACATTAAACATTGTTTCTTGAGCCATAGCACCGGTTTCACTTAAGGATACCATTGTTGAGTCTATTGCAAGCAACATATGATCACTAAGCCTCTTGCCATGTTGTTGCAAAAAGCATTCTATATGAAGCAAAGTTTGATTTTTTGCCACATCAAATCGTACACTTGCATCTGAAATACGCATCCTTAGGGCATAAACATAGTCCTCACAAAATTTGGTACAAAATCTGTCCGAAAGAGCAGCCGAATGAAGTGGCCCATAAAAGATTAATATGATTGCAAAGAGTTGTCTCAACTGTATTCCATTTTGAAAAAAAGATGCCTCTTAGAGGCAAAGTGACCATTCTTCATCGTCTTGCAATAATCCTCTAGCTATACATGCCTCCTTATATGTATCATAAATGTGACCATCAAACATCTGCAAGTCTTCAAAATTATTTACATCCCTTGCAAATATTGAGTAGCATTCGTAGGTAATAAAACCTCACCAGCAGTTGGGACAATATTATACATTCTTCTAATAGAGAAATCATGTTGTCGTGGAGACCATGCCTTTCGACTTTATTCCATACCCAACCACTTGGAAAGTCAGTATATGTGAGGCTATTTGCTTCTGGATAGTTTTGATTTCCAACAAATCATTCTGTCAAGGTAGTTTTTTTATTTTGCTCATTATCTAGCAAATCTGATACATCATCACCATCTTGAAATGTAACCATAGTCTGCAATGGAAGGTGTACTTGCAATCGTTGAATAGTTGGCCTTTCACTATGGTATGTCAAAGCCAAATATTCTCCACATAGCCTCAGATGCAGAAACATAACGTGCATTGAGATAAATCTTGATCTCATCAATAGCTCCTTCAAAATCTTGAAGAACAACATTGGCTCAATCATGTCCGGTTGTAGACGTACTTATATAGATATTTAACGGTAGTGACAGTTGAGCAGATCTCCTCAATGGGACTTGTATCTTAGTGATAAATGAGGTCTATAAGGAACAACCCAACGATTATCTAAATTGTAATTTTTAGACGGAACAAACCTTCCATCATCTCGTCTCATATACACAGGATATCCACTTCATTTACAATCGTAGACATAGAAAATGTTCGTGGAAACTTGAATTACACTTTCCATCAACCATACATGGAGAACTTGGGTTCAAAGGACCACATGACCCATGAACATTACAACGACTCACTACATCATATAATTCTGGAAACACATTCTTGTCAGGGAGCTCTGCACAAACCAACTTGTCATAGTGAAATGTATCTATGGGCTTATATTCGGATGCAAGTATTAACAATATATGAGCATGAGGAAGACCTTGCTTTTGAAGCTCTATTAGTGAAACATGTCCAATCACCTCCCCAAATATGACTTGCTTGATAAGTAAATGCATCATATCTTGGAACTTCTGATAAAACACACGTGTAGTCACATCAAGACGATCGACAACACTTTGTCCAGGTAGTAACACATCATCTATTTCCTTCCATTGTGGATTACATGTGAATGTGATGAAGAGATATGATTTACCCCTACTACAAACAATTTCCATTATATCTTGGAATAGTTGGCACATATATCTTGGACCTCCAACAAAAGACAAAGGCAAAACAATTCTATGGCCAACTTTTTTGTCCTTCGGTCCTCTCTAAGCCATCTCTAGCCTCAACCATGTCAACCAATCCTTGGTACACTTCAGCACAAAGTGTTCTTTGGTTATTTCGCATCCAGATAGTCGCGACTCCTCTATAGTACTATAAGAATTTATGACATATTGTTGTAGTAGCCTACCCCCTCGAAGAAGACACTCCACTATATCATCTCTTATTCGTAAGCTAAAGCCATAATATTGCTTTTGACTCAACTTTTTTCCATCGCTGGTGTTGGGAGAAGAGGGGGAGATCGACCGCTTAAACTATTCAACAAAATCTCCCAAGCGTCACCATCAACCTATCCACCTCTTTTTCCAATTTCCAAGCACAAACATTCACAGTGGACTATCACACACACGCACACACACACAAACACAGTGAACATAGAATTGACATAGACATGCTTGTAAGAGATGTGTAAGGGATGGAGACTAGATTAGAGAGTACACAGCAAAATAACCATAGCATAAGAGAGTAGAGAAGAGAATGTGCAAGAGAAAGGCCTAAATCTAGCCCCAAACTCCACGGCACCTCTCTTGTGGAGTTGGTATTTAATATATTATTTTTGAATTTAAGGTGCCAAAAATTGAGGCCCATCTTTTACAACCACTTCACTTTTGTAAATGAGTGAAACTCATTAGTTCTTGCATGACCCATAAGGAGAGTTCCCACTACAACTATTTACAGAGCCATAGTGTCTTATTGAAATGATATTCTAAAATACTATGCAAATATAAATTGGCCAAGAGTAGTTGCCGTCGCCTCTTCATCAACTCCGCGCATTCCACTCTACAAAATCATCATCAACTCAATTAGTAAAATAAATAGACAACACATAATTAACCATTACGCCAGCTATCCCAATTGCAGCTAACCTCTACAACAGGAGGGTGCCTAGTCTTGTAACAGCTAGTCTGTAAATAAAGATGCCACCCATCCTCTCCACTTGGAAATAATAAAACATACAATAAGGACATGTAAGCTTGATGCATCCTGGAGATTCTTTTCAAGCCCCCATGTCAAAAATTCAATACAATGTCGCGATGGCTAATATTTCTGTCGTCCCCTAAATTGCAGCAACTT
Source organism: Adiantum capillus-veneris (assembly GCF_014529385.1). Classification (NCBI taxonomy): domain Eukaryota; kingdom Viridiplantae; phylum Streptophyta; class Polypodiopsida; order Polypodiales; family Pteridaceae; genus Adiantum; species Adiantum capillus-veneris. The sequence continues at coordinate 39,101,919 of NC_140947.1, forward strand.
CAGAACCCCTTGGAGCAAGATATTGCCAACCATCACAATGGTGCTCCGCAATAACCATCCTAATATTGGGTACAACAGCATCTCCAAACAAAGAGCTGTCTACTTCTTGTTGTGGTTGAACTTATCATATCTTTCGGTTCATTTGGTGGCTCATTCAAAGAAACACACACTTTTTGGTATTCAAAGCGGATGGACAAACAATGCTTTGCTACTTTAGAATAGTTTCCCTCTTCAAGGATAACAATAGGCTCTACAGTCTCTTGGTTACATTGCAATGCTATGTTCTTTGTCGTCCCCGCATCCATGGCTTCAGAGTTTCCTTCATGTACATTATGCAAGCACTGCCTTTCATTGCACTCCAATAAAGTTCCAATAGTACTTTGTAGTGAATGCCTTGTTCTCTCTCGTGCTATTTGGTGTCTCTCCTTTCGCGATTCATCACATAGTCGGCTACATCGTGCATGACCAGGTGATAATATACGTGGTCCAGATACCATCTATGAAATCATGTGCAAATAGATATATCATATAAGGTACTTTCTATAGTTTTAATTAAAATTTGACTACATTATATTATAAATCAGTGAGTAAAAGGACATTCTTATGCATAAGAAACAATCAATATAAATTGGAACGTCAAATTATTTCCTAAACTGAATACAATTGACACATTGGTAGTGACTCAAAAAAATTGATGAAGATACAACATAGCATTACATGTTTCTTCCATTAGTAGAATTAGGTTGTTGAGAAACTTGACGTTGCTTTGGTCGAACTAATCTAACCACAACACTTAATTTATTTGAGGTAGCTTAGATATCTGAAAGTCTTGAACCTTGAACCTAGATATCTGAAAGTCTTGAACCTTGAACCTTTGTCAAAGCACCTAGCTTGCTGATAGTACTTCTCAATCCTGGCACAATGTGTTGTAGAGTATTGTCTTGATTTCATCCTTTTGATTCGCATTGACTCCTTGAAACCTCTTTTTGAAGATTCTCAATACATGCCAATATCATCTTTGAGAATCTTCAACTTGAGAAAATTTCTCTCTCAAGTATGCTTCACTCTCTAATCTCTACAAGTTTGTTGCTTTTGTCTCTTCTTGCAATTTCCAGAGTATCCCACTTTTAATCTTCAATGCATATCTTAAAGTTTCAACCACATCAGAGACATTGGTTTTCATTCTCTCCATCCTATTGTAGGAGCCTTTGATCTCTAGCAGGGTTTCAATAATTTGCTTTTTAGAATCCCTCCTGACATTTTGAGCTGCTATCTTGGCCGCACACACATTGCAAATAGGAAGAGATGACAGTATCTCCTCTTCATTAGCTATTGTACTTGCAGCTATTTGAGAAGATATCAAGCCATTGGTTGCAATAACGAGAGGAATGGCATGACTAATCTCCATTTTACTGTACACAAAAAATTACAGTGGTTGCAAAGATAAATGTGACAACCAAAGAGAAAGGTTTGAATGCTTCTTGTAAATAAAAAATAATCCTCCCAAAGTATTCACTTTCTAAGTGCTCGCTTTTTAAGAAACAAAGAAAATTTCTCATCTCTATCTAGATGTGAGAAATAACAAAGGATTGCGTGAGAAGTGGCAAACAAACTTCAATGCTCATTAATCATTTCTGCAAATTGACTAAAATGTTTTTCTTAATACATGATCAACCCCATCTACATTTGAAAACGGGAAAAGAGCGTTTAGCACTAGGACGCTTGAAAGATGGCTCCTTATGATTCTCTATCTTATCAGGTCCTACAATGCTCTTTAAAGCATTAATTTTGCTATAAGTTTCAGAGATAGAACAACAACCTAACTATCAAGGAAGAGGGCATCTGAGTATCTCAAATTTACTCGTATTTGCAATAGGCGTAGGTTGCAGAACCATTGATAGGGATCATTCTGGACTCTAACAAACACCTGGTGAAAGGTACCCCATCTTGAGTCACCAAGCTTCTTCTACAGTAACACCCAGAAAGAAACCTCAAACAATGCTTTAAAAGAAGTCAGCTTTCTTTTTTGGAGAGTAATGAATCATTATATGATCCAATACTATCTCCATTGCTTCCAATCCATGACCACCAAAACATTGAGCAGATACCCTAGGTGCCATAAAGTTCCTAATGAAAAAAAATAAAAGACAATGTAAGTGTAGTTGCTCTAGGACTTTGTCCACAAAACTTGACTTTAAAATAAGTCTCTTTAGATAAGTGCTCAAAGCATTAGAAATTTCTAGAGCTCTCTCTCTCTCTCTATCTTTCTCTCTCTCTCTCTCTCTCTCTCTCTCTCTCTCTCTCTCTCTCTCTCTCTCTCTCTCTCTCTAAACTAAGCATGTCAAAGAGTGGCCTTTGAAATTTGTAGGGCTCAAAAGCAACATTGGATCTTTCAATCACACATGTTCTTCTCTCTATCTAACCCTTTTTGAAATCTCTCTTGGTTTTATGTGGTTTTCCATCCATGTGGTAACCTTTTAGTGACCAAATTGTGGTTTCTTTTGAACAATAAAGCATATGTAATTGCATCTGGAGAGATGCCCTCACTTCGCATCATATGAAAAATAGCCCAGTCCTTATCCCTATTGGAAATTTTCCACAATCAAGACACTTTAGAATAATAGGTTGAGTTCAAGACTCATAAAATAGATATGCTCAATCCCAATTGGCAGTATAGAACACCGAGGTGTTGTAGATTATTGTTTAAGAATAAGAGGTTGATTATTGCAATGCCCTCTTGAGTATCACGCCTTCATTTCATAACTCGTTAGAGTCCTTCATGACTAATAGAATTAGTGTTAGCGTCATGGCATTTACATCCTTGGAATCTTTTGAAACTATTTGTATGAGAGTGGCAACCATACCTTCTCAAGTCCAAGTGAGTGTGTATGTGTGGCAGATTGATTATGTTAATTGTCACTTGAATAGCATAGCTGGATTTAGGGTCCTATCAGTAGATAGATCTTTCAATACTTCCATATACAGGACACTCAAAACCACTTCCTTATTAGGGAGAAGACAAAAATCCCATCTTGGGTTTCTTGAACTATTCCCGTCACTTTAGTTTAAGGCACCAAATTGTAGTAGATTGTATTGCTATCTTGGATATTCGAGCCCTCATGATGAAAATATTGAGTTCAAGGCACATACAATAGATGTTACGGCCTCTTTGTTCAATATCATGCTCTCTTGGGATTGCCTTTTGAGTATCATTCCTTGATTTTCAAAACTACTCGAGAATTTCTAGGGTCTACTGGGATTGCTCTAGGCATTTACATCAAGCCCGAGATCTTTGAAAACCAGTTCTATGACATTAAAATCTATGCCTATGTATATGTATACGTTTTGGAATGGAATTGTGTGAGGACTCGAACACCCTACGTGCACTTATAAGGTATGCTCTCATAGCCAATTTAGCCCTATTTTTTAAAAAGCTCGTATTGTCATGGATGTTGGAGAGTCAATCATTGCCTGCATCATTGCTTGTGTCATCACCTAATCATCACTAAAAGGCTCTAGAAGAATCTAGAAGGATCTACAAGATTCTAGAAGGTTCTAAAAGTATCAAGGAGATTCTAGAAGTTTCTAGAAGCTTGAAGAAGATTCCAAAAGAATCTAGAAGTTTTTGGAAAGCTCCAAAAAAGTTGAAGAAGGATCTATAAGGTTCTAGAAGAACTAGAAGGATCAAGAAGGTTCTAGAGGATATTAACCTCCTCATGAAGAACTTAGAAAGTTCTAACCTCCTCAAACACTAGTATAAATAGGGGTCTTGGGCCACAAGCCTCTCAGTCTTGCCAACACCAGTTGTGAGGCTCCTATGAGGAAATCCCTCTTTTAATTCTTATGTTCAAGTCTTGTCCTTACAACCAAGCCTTGCCTTGTACTCGGATCATGTAATCCAAGTCTTGTATCAAGCTTTCTCAATAAAGTATTAAGCCTTGTAATCAATATTAAGCTTATCATCAAGTCCAAGTTCTTATACATTGTGAGCGCCACCTCTTGCTCTTTTCTAAGTCTATACTCGCTCATGACAATTTGGCAAGACTACCATCTCTTAATCTTCTCAAGCCATCATGGAGCCAATGATGGAAGGTGCCATCAACGCATTGCAAAGTATCCAAGCTCAGTTTACAAGAACTTTGCGAGAGTAATGCTCAACTTCAAGCAGGGAAACCCCTAATCTTGGGACTGGTGTTGCAAGATCTTCAACGTCAAATTAAAGAGCTTCAAGAAACAAGCACACATCAAGCACAAGCGGAAAGATCCAGCTACTCTCAACAACATAAGAAGGAGCTGGAGGTCAGCATGCCTGAAAAATTTGATGGGACTAGATCAAAGTTCAGAGGTTTTCTCCAACAAGTGCGCCTCTTCATTTGAATGCAACCAGAGTGTTATCCAAATGATACTTCTCAAGTAGGCCTTACTGGGACCCTCCTCTTGGGTACGGCTCTCTCTTGGTTTGCTTCCCTACTTGAAAAAGAATCTCCTCTCCTTCATGACTTTGAAGCTTTTGTGCGGGAGTTCTCTACAAACTTTGGGGATACTGATATAGCAAGGGTTGCTGGCTGAAACCAAACTTAGAAATATCTACCAAGGATCAAGACCTGCATCCGTCTATGAATCCAAATTTTGACATCTCACTTGTGATTTAACGTGGCATGAGGAATATTTCATTAGCCAATTTCGGTGGGGACTAAAGGATGACGTAAAAGATCTTTTATTGACTATGCCAAAGATTCACACACTATGTGAGTTCATCTCTCAAGCAATAGAATGTGATAATCGACTATTTGAGAGACGACAAGAGAGGCGTCTTGGGGCACCATTTCCATCCCAAACAGAAGTGACACATGATGGCTACACACCTCAACAGGGCCATGAATCAAGCATTGAGTCCATGCAAATTGATTCTGCACGGTTGCAACTTCTCTCAACCCAGGAGAAGCAAAGGCGACGCATTAATGGCTTATATATGTATTGAGGAGAGAAGGGGCACATTGCTCAACAGTGTCCAAGGAAGAGAAGGATGAAGGTTCATGGTGCAATGTTTGGAAAACATGGACGTCCAACCTCAATAGAGACCGACTAGTTGGGTGAAAGACAGGTAAAAGAAGGTCTCTTTCTTTTTGCTGATTCCACTTCAAGTTTTATGCTACCAGTCAAGATCCATATGCCGGGTAGGCACATGGATTGTGAAGCATTACTAGATTCAGGCGCAACGACGTGCTTCATGGACAAACAATTTGCAAAAGAACAAGGCATACCACTTGTGGAGAAGTCTAATCTAGCAACTGTAGAAGTCATTGATGGTCATCCCCTCGCTTCAGGGGATGTCAGGTATGAAACTCGCCCCATAGAAGTAACATTGAAGGAGCATGTTTCAAGAATAGCGTTCAATATCATACAAAGCCCAAGTAGTCCAATTGTTATTGGGCAACCGTGGCTTGAATTATATAATCCTAACATCGATTGGAGGGCTCAGAGAATTGAACCACGAAAAGTCCAAAAGAAGAAGGAAAGGCATAATAGGCCTATATATCTTGGAGCCAAGGTCTTCATGCGTGCAACAAAAAAGTATCCAACTTTCCTGATATTTGCAGCATCGATCGGTACATCAACAACAAAAATCATGGAGGCATTGCCAGGTCAATATCAAGATTACAATGATGTTTTTGAGAAGAAGAATGCAGACCTCTTACCGGAGTATCGACCCTAAAGTTGAATTTGTTCGCTACCCCATGGTAGATTGTTGGCTTCTTTCGTTGAAAGTAGAACTAGAATAGATCAAACTATGATCCTCAATGCCTATGGGGAGATGTAGCAATCACCCGCCGGGTCTTACCCCAAAAAAGTATCTCCATAGACAATCCGTAGTGCTATAGAGGGATCCGAAGATCCACACAAGTGAAATGCCTAGCTCTTATGGACAGCCATGTTGTCTCAACCTATTGCTGCATCTATACTCCGTCTGATGGGAGTTTAAGGTTATCAAAAACTCAACTCGAGTGTCGCACTGAAAACATGTAGTGCAAAATGACACACTAAACATCTATAATGACAAGACTCTTGCTTGTCAATTAACATCAATGTGTACTCCACTGGGTAGAGCTGTTCGATTGGGTCTTACCCTAGATTAAACGATGGCTCTTAGCCATCGTGTGTGGCTCATAGCCCTCATGGAAATTAGTGTTCAATCGTCAAACCGATGAAGACTAATGTGGATGGCATCTTGCCCAATTTCTAGCTGAGAGTGAGAGCACCTTGACTCAGGAGGTGTAACATTTTAATGGCCTTATAACTTATGTGTAGCGGAAATTAACATGAACATAGTGGGCATTTCATTAGAATAGATTCCTAATGAGAATTACAAGAGTGCTTGGGTGGAGAGAGCAACAAAAAGCATAACACCTAGTTAGATAACATCAACAATACTTTCAAAAGAGAGAGAAATTAAGCTATTGACAACAGTTGAGGACCGGATTTGCATGGAGCCGGTTACCCCTCCAAAAGGCTTTGTATTATGGTTTCTCCCATCAAGAGAGACATTGTACAATACAATTCTTTGTGTTCCTTCAAGACTAGCTAGTGCAATGAAGATGGAAGCTTCATGCACTAAGCAAAACACTTAATCAAACACAACTTGAATTATCCCCGTTCTCAGACCCAAGACCTCACACACCTTCGAAGATGGTGAGAGCTAGCAGGGTATGAGAATAGATTGAGAGGAAGAAGGAGTATCTTACGAGAAAGATGTACATCTCCTCACATAATCACTCATATGTAGCATAGCTTAGCTTAGTAATTAGCTTGGTAGAGAAGATGAGCATGCATTGAAGCTTGGCTCTTGGTTGGATTTGCATCCACATGCCAAGAGAGTGTTGATGTAGGCTTCTATCTCACAAGCTTGGAGTAGGTGATGAGTTCTCCATTAAAGCTTGGGAAGAGATAGTCTTCTCTTTCTTCACACATGAGCTTGTGTGAGTGTGTGTGTGATAATGCCTTGCAAAAATTAGCCCCCTCTCTCTCTCTTGGGCGAGCCCTCTTGCTAATTGCTCTTGCTGCAGCCTCATTGGCCCTCCCCAAGTCAAGCCAATTACAATTAAGCAGCATAAGTGATAGCCTTTTGGCATGTGTCCCCCTTTCCCCTTTTGTGAGATCTTTAGGTAATTGAATAATTAAACTAAACTCTCATTGGACCCCTTTGCCTCCTGGCCAATAGGAATCAGGCAAGCCATGGGGCTCCTGAATGCTCATTGGACCCCTTGGGAGACTGCCCAATAGTCTTCTAAGAGACTTAATTCTCATTGGTTTCTTTTATTAGATGTTTTTAAATTAATTAAACTAGATTTACTCTAGCTTAATTCTCATTGGTCCACTTCAAGGGTCATCCAATAGAAATTGGGCACACCTTGTGGGCATATGGCCTAGGGAGCTGACATGTGTCCCTCATTCCCTTTGTGTAAAGGGAGCCTGTGTGTGTGTGTGTGTGGCTTTCTCTCTCATCCCCTACCTTTAGGGCTTGCCCCCTCCCATGTAGGGTGTGCAAAGACTTTTAGGGCACACACAAAGCATCCAATTTTCCCTAGGGTTGACCTTTGGACACAACCTTTGAATTTTGGAACCTTAGCATTTTGGAAGTCTTAATGGGCTGAACCTTAGGGTCTTTTTAGCCCATTGTTACACATGGCTCTTTTGCAGATGGCCCCCCCTTTGGATCCCTATTTTTCCTCCTTTGGATCCCTACTGTGGCTGGTCTGCTAGCTTAACCAATATTCTAGCTTTTTCTCCCCTGGCCTTCCCCACATTAAATGATCAGTTTAATATGAGAAAATCATGTAGGAGAATTAGATATTGATTATTATGACAAGAGGACTCACCAACGAAACATGTAGACAAAAGCTTCTTAGAAAGGGTGCATTATTCTTCGAGAGAAATAAGGGAGAAGAGATAGATAGCATGCTGGGCTGAGGAACTTTCCTTAAGTTACTGCCTTGTATGTACTGCACCCATGCTTGTGTGCATCTTATGCATAGCGTGCAGCTTATCCTATAAGCCTGCAACAATCTGAACGGATAACGCTCGCATCGAGAGAGGTAACACAAGTCACATCTTGCCTCACTATCGTGTAGGGGATCATGACTGTACGAAAATGATTGAACAGTGGCTCGTGCCTGGTCATCCTGCTGTAACTAGTTGCTTGGAGATGTCGTCCAAAATGGCTCATAGCCATATCTGTACAGACGCCCTCGTATATCCTATACACCCATCTGGTACGTGATGAAATAACCTGCATTAGGAAATAACCTGCAAACATATTGGCTATGACTTTCCAATTTTGTATGCTCATAGCATATGCCAAACGTGGCCAGGTTCAATGCAAGATGTATAAATTGAAGCCTTGCTTCACATAAGTTCATCAAATGGATGAGACAAGAATGTAAGCTGAGTGCTCATAGCTAACAAATGCTCTCGGTGACACACATATGTCCGAGCAAAAAAAGATTGACCTTGTCAAAATGTCATAAGGAAACGGCCTTGCCAAATTTTGCTACTGAATGAGAATCATAACATTGCCCGATAGTGAGAAAGATATCATCTACAAGTGAGCTATCAAATGTCAGCAACTGTCCAATACTGCTTGTTCAAAGAAACCTTTGCTTCACAAGTTGGCATTGTGAAAATTCTTTTGGTGGTCAACATTGTACCTATATTCCCTGCTCCCTAGCAAGGTGCAATGGCTTGGAAACGAGTATGCATCCAATGCATGGAGCCGTGCTCCTAGAAATCTTGCTTTCCTCCACCTCGAGATAGCACAACGAGGAGAGATCCAAAATTAACAACCGACGTAAGGTACAAATCGGTTTATTGGAGTGTTGCTATAGGGAGCCTTGCTCCTGAAATGTTTCTGATGGTAGATAGTTACTTGAAATTATACTTACCGATCGGCCTTGCCGAATACCGTATTCGGATATGTCACAGGCCCTTCCTGAGTTGCCTTTGTCTCAACATTCAACCTCCAACGAACTTTTGTTGTCGAAGGATTGTGTACTCAAGGCGTTAATGTACTATCTTGGAAAATCCGGAATTTTCTGCCATCAAAGGAGTGTGGCTATTGTAGCAAAGAGAACTTTCAAAGATCCCGTCATGGAATCCTGCAATATTAGTGGATAGGTGGAATAAAAGACCCACATAAATTAAATGGCATACCTTGAGAACCTGTTGATCTGCAAATATGGAGCAAGTGCTTTGCAAATCGCCATAATTGCCTTATTATCGAATCCGTTACATGATTTGCGGCTCATGCTTTGACCTTCGAGAGTTTGCCAATTACTTGCCTGACATACCCACGATTCGTTGCCTTCAGCATACCTGGTAGGACTTTGATATGGCCATCTCCTTGGAGAAGCGTCATACAAGCTTTGCCTGCACAATATCCTCCCCCTTGCGGCATATCGCCCTCCTTGAGAGTTCAACTACACATGGCCGTGTTTTTGAACATGAAGGCATGGCTTTGCCTTCGAAGCAATTTCCCAGCCCTTGCTGCCTGCAAAACCCCGAGATGTGGCATGCCTTGCATGCTAGCCCAGTTTATTTCCGACAGTTTTTTTCCGCGACTGGTAACGGGTGTGCATGCACCCTTAAACAATTTTTGGGTGGACTTTAGGTGACCTTGGACACCTTGTTTTAAAGAAAACGATGGCGGAAACCTGCAGCACAGAAGGAGGATGAAACGCTCGCCATGCCCGATGTCTTGCTCAACCGGAGTCGAGGGTGAAACGGAATCTCCTCGTGAGGGCAGCACGCATCCATCTAGCCCGCTTGCCGACAATTTCATGGCGACTGACAGTGACTGTGTATTCCCTCGCAAGCGGTTGGTCCCGTGGCATGGTCGACCCTCCTTGGGTCTGCAAGAGAAGTTTCTCATGACCATCATCCATTCTTGACCCTGCCCTTTGCATGGCTTTGCATGAATTCATGCAAGAGCTGAGGAAACACGCCCCTTTGCTGCCATGGACCTTGAGAATCCAGCCCCAACAAGAACAAGATCCGTGTGAAAGAAGAATTGAGAGAGAGAGAGAGAGAGAGAGAGAGAGAGAGAGAGAGAGAGAGAGAGAGAGAGAGAGAGAGAGAGAGAGAGAGAGAGAGAGAGAGAGAGAGAAAACCATGCCTTGAGAAATCCATCTTCTCCCCGCCATGGCTCCACCCTCCTTCCTCCTTTCCACCTTGCTCTGATACCAGTGAAAGGACAAGGGAACTAGAACATGCTCATCACCACCCAGCCATGCCCTATATAGGCCCTGGGCCTTCTATATATAGGGACCCCCTTGATTGCATGTCCGTCCTGGCCTTAGCCCTGGCCCATGGCCGTGACTGGTCCTACCATTGTCATGACACATATATTAGGTCCACATTTAGAATGCCTCCCCCCCTCCTATTTGGAGTCCTCCTTGACGACATGGTATCGTTGAGGGTATGTGTTGTGCTTGGGCAATCAAAAATGTGCCTATGCATGCCTTCTAACGTATGCCTATTATGCATACACAGCCAATGCATGGAAAAGATTTATGATGTACAAGATGTGGGTATAAGCAATTTGCTGACAAAGCTTCCTATTCTAAGCAATGTGATGATCTTTGAAGCTCACATGTCGTTTGCTTGATGGAAGGTTATAGAGATTTTTGAAGACTGACTCATCTGTTTGATGCTTCTTTGGAATTTCAGTTTAGCCCTGAGGTTGGTTTTTTTATTTGGCGTTGTTTTGCAGTAGTGGGTTCTTTCTAACTGTACTATAACCATAGGAGGAATTAAAAGAATTTAAGCGGCGATGTAGTGATAATAGGTTTATTGGTTCCCTTTGGGACCAGCTTCTTTGTGATGACTGGCTGTTTCGTTGACGATTCTCATTTGGGAGCCCATACTTGTCCTTGCTTCGTTTGTGTTTGAGGAGACTTATTTGGAATCCACCTTGTCTCTGTGTGAGTCTTCAACGGTCTTTGCTTCAGCCTTTCTACTCTTGGTTGAGGGCTGGATTCAGATTTTGGGAGTTGATACTTTAACTGTTTTGGAATCCAAATGAATTCCTGACCTCTTTGTTCTTGAGTCAACTTCTTTGGAACCCAAATCTGATTTACAAAAGCTTGCGACTTTGTGAATTTTGTAGATGTTCTTGCAGGCTTTACTGTTTTCCTTTTGGTGTTGGATCTTGTGATTTTTCATCAGAGATCTTCGTTTTCTTAATCCATACCTGCTTTTGGCCAATCTGGCTCTTTGGTATCCATATTTGTCGAACTTTTTGGTTCTGACTTGGTGTTCTTTTCTTTTGGCCTTCTTTGTTTGTTACTGATAGTGAGGGTGACGATATGCGTATTTGGTAGGGGATGTCAAAAGAATCACCATTGTCACTATTATCCTCAGTAATATTGCATTCTAGCACTTTCCCTTTGTGGTTTGGCTGGTTATGGAAAGTTACTGTTTGCTTGCTCTTGTTTGTTGTTTCTAGGATGACTTTTCTATCCACTTGATTAGAGTGTTGTTAGCTCGTTGACATGGCTATGTTCTTCTTGGTTGAGCCTTTTCTTCATGTATGGGAGCCACATATAAGGATTCTTGTTGTAGTTGCAATTCCACCAAAAATTTGGGATCCATTTTTGACGCACATTATTTTTGTAGCGGTGACATTGTTTCCTGGGTCTTTGATTTGGACAATCATGCAACCGTGCATTAGTTAAAGTTTTGTTCTTGTCACTTGCTGGGTCATCTGGATATCCATTGTCGGTATCTTCTTGAAGCTCCAAGTGTTCTATGGAGTCATAGAACTCTTCATCTTCTTCATCTTCATTTCCCTGGATTACACTCACTGCAAAGTAAGGAACGCCATCATAGCCATTTTCATCACAAAACTTTGTTGTTGGATCGTCTTGAATAGCACACACATCAAGAGTAGCCAAGATGTCTTCCCATTCAAGTGGCTCTAATTCTTCCTCAGGAAAGGGTTCTACGATGTAATCTGTATCTTCAATTTCCTTTCTAGGATGCCTTCCTCTCGCTTTAAGCTTCCACATTGCAAAGCCCCACACATCCACAGTTCTTTAGGCTAGCTTTAGGCTTACCCAGCCATGCTTGAAGTTCTGATCCTACTACAATAGCGGAATCAAACTCCTCCATAGGTGTTCTCGTCACATCCCTATAACTATGGTCCTGCAGATTTATCCTTGTCATGGTTTCCATATGTCTCAGGTAGATATGGCCATAACCCCAGTCTTGGACCATTTTCAGTTGTCTCATGAATGGTCTTCCTAGAATGATATCATAGTTGTTCTTCTTGCCAAAGTCAACAATAGCAAAGGTTTGCTCATATTCAATTCCACAAGAAGTAACAACTACTTTTTCTAGTAGTCCTATGGGCCTTTTTATGTGTTCGTCTACAAGCTGCAGTTTCATCCTTGTAGCCCTCACTGTTGGTTTTTCCCACGTTTTCAAACCTCTTTTGTTGCGATGGAAACACCGGTTCCGCTGTCAAGGATTGCCATGGTTTTTACACCTTGGAATTCCACAGGAGGAGTGGTGTTCCCATCTTTTCCCTCATAATACTCGCCTACCTTGTTTAAAGGCACTGGCCTAGTGTTTAGATGAGGCATTTCTAGCTCTCTGGTCTCTTCCTTGATTTAATTCATTGGTTTTTTAACACCAAATTTCTTTAGGCATTTTCCCACAGCATCCCACATGCTTGGTCGTATTTTGAGCAACTCGGCTAATGTTATCGTACAATTGAATGGTGTAAACAAAATGTCTATCAATCCTTTCGAATCAATGGCCTTGTTGGGAGAGTCTCTGTGATGGGACTGCAACAACCTCTGATTTGGCCTTGTACTCTCCCATAAAGGGTGGTAGTGTTCTTAGCAAATGGGCTTGACTGTCCATAGACTGTACACATCCTTTGTCTCCCCAATACAATTCCATTTCTAGATTCATTTGAGAACCAACCTCAAATTTTCGATTGGTGGAAGAGACACTCCTCTTCCATCACCCATTTGGTTACTTGTTTTCTTAGCTCACTCACTTCATTGGCCTCTCTGACTTGTTTCCACAATTCGTCAAGACCATCTATTTCTTTACAGCTGTCAGGTATAGCTATGTGAAATCCCTCAAAAGAGTTATTTGTGGTATTCAACACTATCCTTGGCTCTAGAGCGGGGTCCTTGAGCTTTTGTCCGTGCTCGTAACTAAACCAAGGCTCTTTTTGTTCCTGGCTTGGTGGGATTACTGGTATAGGTGGGACAAGGATCACACCCTCAAGTTTTCCAACTTGTGGTTCTAGTAAAGCTTGGAATTTTTTAATCCTTTTCTTGCACATTTCAAGCCTATCCTTTTCTAGTTCCGCGTATGGATATGTCATCCATCTCTGTTCTTGAGTTTGGTTTGTGAGCCATGTTTCATAGGCTTTTAGGACGGCCTCTAATGGCTCATTAACCTTCTCAACCAACACTGATCCTCCCGAGCTACCACTTCTTGGTTTCTCCTCTGCGGATGGTTCTTTTGGAGGTTGAGGCATCTCCGTAAGAGAAGGTGCAACCATTTCCTCATGTTGTCTTATCTTTTCTTCAGCTTGGGTAATCTTCTCAGCTAGGAATTTCTTCTCTTGTTCCCTACGTGCTTTCATTCTAGCCTTTCTAGCTTTCCAACTGTTTTGTTTGCTCCTTGTTTTTTTGACTAGGTGCATTTGTCTTTAGCTCACCTGTCTCTGGAATCGCGTCGATTTCAGTTTTGTCTATCTCCGGCTTCTTATCAGCTTTCTTTTGAGCTTGCACTCTCATAACTACCTAAAATGGTATGACGTTTTCATTTTTCAAGCTACTGGGTAGTTGAACAATTCTTGAGACAATTATCGTGATCTTTCTGATTTGGTTTGAATTTTTTGGACAATTGGGGATCAAGTGAATGACACCACAGTCAAGACAATAGGCATTCACTTGTGTGATCTCCATCTGAGGACATTGTTTGACCAAGTGGTTGTCACGGCTTTTGTGACAATCTATCTGTGGTCAAGGAGCTTCTCTTGTAGTTCCTCTTGGCTATAAATAGGCTCTGACCTAGCTAAGCCTCTATTCACAATGAATCACAATATACTTTTTCCATCTCATACCTTCTTTCTTCAGGTCAAAATGCAAGAGGTGGAGGTTGTACTGGCCTCACCATTCCATGTGTTTCTCTCATCTTCTGGTGCTTCGAAGGGTAGTACCCACTTTGGTTGTTACAGGACATTGTAGCTGGTACTAGTGCTTGTTTGTTAGATACTTCGATCATTTGTGTGTATCTCATGTCAATAGGCATTCTAGCACTTGGCAGTGGAGGTTGTTTTCCAAAGACAAAGCTGTGGTCTTCCAACTCCTACTGGTCCTGACACATTCCCTGTAGCGTATCTAGGTGGAGTAGGTGCTACTAGAACAGGTTGTATATACCTCTCCTTAGCATATTCCATGCTAAAGTAACACTCTTCCCTCATATGGTTTGTACATTTTCTCTCAATTTTGCACCACTTAAGCTCCCTCGGATCCGGGAGGAGCCAACCTCTTGACCATTTCGTTGATAATTTCTTGATCGATAGGTGTTGTTGGTTTTGCAATGGACTCACTCATTTGTGAATCACTGTGCTGAGAAAATGTGTCATCCTCTTGACTTTTACAATCATTTTCTTTATATTTCTCACAATGATCCACCAGATAAAGAGCTTCTTTGATCAATTCGTTTAGTGTCATGCTCCTTATCATATGCAGATCCTTTTGAAGACCTGCATGTCTCATTCCATGGATAAAGATCAACATTAATCGTGCTTGCATAGGAAGTTCCACTCTCGGATAGAACTTGACATATCTCTTGAGTCGTAATGATGCTTTGTGTACTGATTCACTCTTTTTTTGCTTGAATCTGTGAATTTGCAAGACTGTATAGTGAGCTATGCATTTTTGCAAGAATTCTTCGATGAATTCCTCGAGCAGCTCATCAAGAGTCTCAAAATCGCATCTTTCCACTGAGTCAAACCATGTAGCCGCATAATCTTCCAGAGTAAGTCCAAATCTCGCAAACTGTGTTGCAAAATTCAAAACTTCCTCTGCTCTAATTACTCTTCTGAAAGCCGCTACGTGATCTCTTGGATCTTTATCTCCGGCGTATTTCTTGTTGAAGGAGTACGAGCGGAAGTGTGACACGAGAGAGAGTGCGAGAAGAAGAGCACAACGATATGGTGAACTCGCTCTACTGTCATGTGTAGAGCATAGTGAGTTCTTATTAGGTTTTTACAAAAGAATATGTGTACATACCTGGCGGCCCGCCCACTTACCTGGGCGACCACATTGGGCTTTATACCCCAACAACCTCCCACTTAAAGTCCAATGTGGTACTTTAAATGTGAGAGAAGCTACTATACAAGCTAATATACAAGAGATGTAGAGAAGTGATGTACTACCCTACACCTAACTGCTTGCGAAAATGCGCAAAGCTCTCCGAAGAAAGTCCTTTTGTAAGTAGATCAGCAGGATTTTCTGTGGTGTGAACTTTGACAAGCTAAAGTTGCTTATCCTCGAGCATTTCCCTGATGAAATGATACTTCACATCCACATGCTTTGTCTTTGAGTGATAAACTGGATTGCGAGCCACTTGTATAGCACTTTGACTATCACAATATAACACAGGCATCTCTTCTTTGATTCCCAAATCTGTTACTAGTCGATTAAGAAAAATTGATTCTTTGCATGCCTCTGATGCTGCAACATATTCAGCCTCTGTAGTAGACTGAGTAACACAATCTTGTAATCTAGAACGCCATGATACTGCTCCACCAGCCAATGTAAAGACATACCCTGACGTAGAACTTCGGTTGTCTAAGTCACCTGCATAATCTGAGTCTGTAAAACCCTTTACACTTAGCTCCTGACTCCCATAGCATATACGCATACTCTTTGTAGCTTTCAGGTATCTCAATATTCCTTTCACTGCCTCCCAATGTTTCTTGCCTGGGTTTAACATGTGTCGACTTACTACTCCCACTGCAAATGCAATGTCTGGGCGAGTAGCAATCATTGCATACATCAAACTACCCACTACAGACGCATATGGAATCTTATCCATTTCAGCCTGTTCTTCCTCAGACACAGGACAATCTTGTTTGCTAAGTTTCACATATGGTGGCAATGGAACACTCAGTGCCTTTCCCTTCTCCATATTGAAACGTTGCAAAACCTTGTCAATATACTCTGTTTGAGATAACCAAATCAACTTATTTGATCTGTCTCTCTCAATGCGCATACCAAGTATATGACTTGCCTCACCCATGTCTTTCATGTCAAACGATTTTGCCATCTTTGACTTCAAAGCTGAAATTTCTTCCAAGTGCTTGCCAGCAATCAACATGTCATCCACATACAAAATAAGGATCAACCAACTACCATCCTTAGCCTTCTTTGTATATAGACAGTGATCGAACTCACTACGTTTGTAGCCTTGAGAAAGCATAAACTTGTGGAATTTATGGTACCATGCCCTCGGTGATTGTTTTAAGCCATAAAGACTCTTTAACAACTGGCATACCCAATCTTCCTTGCCTTTCTCAACAAACCCTTCTGGCTGCTGCATGTAAATTTCCACATCTAAATCACCATGCAAGAACGCTGTCTTGACATCCATTTGGTGCAACACCAAATCTAATATGGCAACCAATGCAAGAAAGCATCTCAATGTAGTCATCTTGACCACCGGAGAGAAGACTTCATCAAAGTCAATGCCTTGTTCTTGCTTAAAGCCCTTGGCAACAAGCCTTGCTTTGTACTTTGGCTGACTATCATGAGCGGTGATCTTATACCTGTAAACCCATTTACAAGGTAGAGCCTTTTTGCCCTGTGGTAATTTAACTAGATTCCATGTCTTGTTTTTATGCAGAGCTGTCATCTCTGACTGCATGGCCAATTGCCAATTCCCGGAGTCCTTCATTTGCACTGCTTCCTTGTAACATGAAGGCTCATTGCAATCAGTCAACATGACATAGTTCATAGATGGAACAAACCTATCAGGAGGTCACGTGACACGTCCAGATCTATGCACAATAGGTGGCTCAGGCTCATCCACAATCTGTGGTTCCACTCTATCCTGTCCTTGCTCCTCTTGAGCCCTGACATTTTGTCTTGCACGTGCAGGTCCATCTTCTTGGAAGACAACTCTTCTAATCTCCTCAACCCTCTCTGGTTTAGAATGATATTTGGATTCATTAAAGTGAACATCATTGCTGCGGACAACCTTTCTGGATTCGGGATCCCAAAGTCTGTACCCCATCTCACCAGAATTACCATAGCCTAGAAAGATGCACTTTCTACTCTTTGGCTCAAGTTTGTTCCTAAATTCCTTTGGAACGTGAGTATATGCCTCACAGCCAAAGACTCTGAGATGCTTGTATGAGGGCATTTTTCATGACCATACCATCTCTGGCACTGAATCCTTCTGCAAAACCTTGCTAGGAGATCTATTTACAAGATGAACAGCTGTTGATACAGCTTCAGGCCAAAACCCATTTGGCAGCTGTGCATTAGACAACATACTTCTGACCTTCTCTTGTATGGTCCTATTCATCCTCTCAGCAACACCATTTTGAGGAGGATTGTAAGGAGTAGTAAGTTCACGTTTTATACCTTTTGACTCACAAAATTCCTGAAAGGCCTTTGAAACATACTCTCCACCATTGTCAGTGCGTAAGCATTTAAGCTTCTTGCCACTCTGATTCTCCACAAGTGTCACAAACGTTTTGAAAACACTAAACGCTTCATCCTTGTGCTTGAGAAAGTAAACCCATACTTTCCTCGAGTAATCATCTATAAATGTCATAAAGTAAGAAGCTCCCCCTAGAGATAGGTTAGGCATAGGTCCACACAAATCACTATGAACAAGTGCCAACTGTGTATCTATTCTACTGCCTCTATGCTTATGTGGCTGCTGTGTTTGCTTACCATACAGACAATGTTCACAGAATTCAAAATCATTAAATGAAAAGCTAGGCAAATAACCAGAACGAGACAAGATTTCCATTCCCTTCTTGGACATATGTCCTAACCGGCTATGCCACAAAGAAACGTTCGACTGCTCGGTTACATTGATTACATTTTTAGAGACATTTGATACATAAATCATGTAAAGTCATCTAGACTTTACTCCATGTGATACTGTCATAGAACCCTTGGATATCTTCCACATGTTCTATCCAAAAGTGGTGACGTAGCCAACATCATCAAGTAAACCTGTGCTGATCAAGCTCTTTGTAATTGCGGGAACATGTCTCACATTCTTCAGCATGAAAGAAGAGCCATTCTAAAACTTCAATTGAACATCTCCAACACCTAAGATCTCACATGTCTGCCCATTGCCTAGCCGAACATGATCTTTAGTGGTCACATAGGAGGTAAACCACTCCTTGTTTGGAGACACATGAAGTGATGCCCCTGAGTCTATAATCCAGTCACTCAGTGCATTTCCATCAGATGTTGTAAGAAGAGCTGAGTCCATTGTATTCTTCAAGAAGTAGATGTCTCCTGACACTAGACTGTCATCCTCTGCAACAATGTTTGTCACATTTATTTCTTGAATCTTCACTGAGGAATTGTTCTTCTCACCATGGTCTTCAGCTTTCTCTTTGCCTTTTTCTGCTTTCCATTCTCTTCAGTCTCATTTCATGTGACCCTTCTTGCCACAATAGTAGCATTCTATGTCACTCTTGCCTTTAGCACTGCGGGACTTGCTACGAGACTGATTCCTCTTTCCACCTTTGTACTTTTCTTTGGTCCTTCCCCTGACAACTAAGGCTGTTCCTTTGCCTTTGTCCATTGTCTTTCTATTGGTTTCTTCAGTAAGCAGACTTCCTTCTACACCTGCTATGTTCAAACCATCTGGAGGTGCAGAAATACTCAAAGCTGTGCGAAAAGTGTCCCAACTTTTCGGCAATGTGATCAACAGAAACATAGCTCTAACAGGTTCATCAAAATTGACACCTTGAGCTGACAACTGACTATAGATTGTGTTGAATTCATTCAAATGATTGGACATAGGTGTCCCTTCTTTCATCTTCAAGTCAACAAGATTCTTAAGCCAGTATACCTGTGAAGCTGCACTCTGCTTCTCATAAAGATCACTCAGCTTTAACCATGCTTGATAAGCCGAAATCTCGTCTGCTACATTGAAGTAAACGCTTTCTGCCAAAGTCAGCATAATGGTAGAAAGTGCCAATTCATCCATTTCGCTCCATTCATCTTCGTCCATATCTTCTGGTTTTATCCCCTTGAGCTTTATAGGTTTTATCTGCTTCTTTTGTACCAACACGTGCCAAATCTGCTTCTTCCACAATGGGAAATTGGTTCCATCCAACTTCTTGATATTGTAAAGAGCAGTGTCCTGTGATCCAGCCATAGCTACGCTTCACAGTAGTTTACTTTCCTGGGAAAAATTCGGCAGAGTTTCCCCTGTAAACTGACCTCTGAACCAATATCAACCTGTCAAATGAACCAAGAAAGCTTCAGATTCTGCAGAAATTTTGGCAGAGTCTCCTTTGTAAAATGGCTCTGTTGTACTAAAAACAGACCAAAAAACAGCTCAAAAAACCACTGTCTCTGTAACACTATAAGCTGTGGGTAAACCTGTCCTGCACCTGTATTGTCTCTGACTGTCTTGTCACTGTTCTGTAAGCATAGACTGCGACAATGCCTCAACGGCAATAAAGCAAAGATGCAATCCCAACTGTCTAACTCACAGTCAATACATCCTAGCTACCTATCTAAGGGTGCTCGAGGGATTGCTCCAAGACCTGTATCACCGAAAGGATCTCAACATTCGAGAATCCCCCAGCTCAATAAAACCTCACTCGACCCTCAACAAAGGCTGCAGTAAATCTGACAGTACATAGACTTCCCACAAAGTCATACATCCACAAATTTCCCACTGTATGCTGTAACCGCTGTGGCGGTTATTTGCTGCGTGACTCACAGCCAGCAAACCCTCAACAGACATACATCATCTCTAACAATACATCCCATGTGGAAGTACCTGCAATGTCACGATGAAATCTGGAATATCAAGCAGCAAACACAAGCTACCTGATGAACTAGTGGATGTCGCCTGCAGACTGTGTGTAGATGCGCCCGTGTCGTATGTGACATGCCTCCAAGAACTGTGAGCCGTCCTTCGATGTGTAGACAGCCACAAATCAACACTCTGGGAGTGTCAATATCCTCAGCACATGCAGTCGTAGGCCGAAAACCCCAAATTTGCAGAGTCGGATCTGCACCCGCTGAGACCACGTAGTCGAAAATGGCCTGCGCAGAACTTTGTCGAAGCCGAACGGTGACCGAGATGACCTCATAATGAAATTCTGAGCACACCAAGCCCTACGGAATCTCCCACAAGATTTGGGGCCGTGTCTTTGCCTGTCGAATTTCACTCCAATCTGAGCTGGTGAATCTAGCCTCCTGCAGTGCTGCCCCGAGCCTCGATCTGAGCTCTAATACCACTTGAAGGAGTACGAGCGGAAGTGCGACATGAGAGAGAGTGCGAGAAGAAGAGCACGACGATATGGTGAACTCACTCTACTGTAATGTGTAGAGCATAGTGAGTTCTTATTAGGTTTTTACAAAAGAATATGTGTACATACCTGGCGGCCCGCCCACTTACCTGGGCGACCACATTGGGCTTTATACCCCAACACTTGTTTACCCGTTTCTGGATTTGGGATGGTCTAACTCGTCAATTGTCTACACGTCTAACCATAGACTCTCCCAATCCTTCTCTCGCTTCAGGTATTCTACTATGCCTAGGTTCTTCTTTGAAAAGATTAGTCGTTCTGTTGAAGATTGCTCCTTTAGGAAGATTCACTTGAGGAGGCATGTCTGCCATCTTTGTGATCATTCCATCTCTTGTTATCTCTCTAGAAGGGAATCCAAGTGGCCATTTTTTTGGAATTATTGTAGGAATTCTCATGTTTGGTGGAAGTATATGTGGTCCTTCATCGACCAAATGTCCACCTCTTTCTAATGTAGTGTGTGGGTTTGTGCTTTCTACAGCTTTGTATTCTCGTCCATACTTGTCAACAACTATAGATTTCCATTGATAGTCGACTCCGTATGTATAGACATATAGGAGCTTGTAATCTGTTAGCTCTTCTGGGTATGGCTCAGAGCACCTATAAAGGTTGACCTCATTGTCGTCAGTATATCTATACAATCGTTTACTCTCACAACCTGTTATCCAAACTTGTTCAACAAGCTTGGTCTTTATTAACTGCAAGTTTGGAAGATCCATTATGGGAGGATGCTCCTCTATTGTTGGGATTCTAAAGCTTGTGTAAGCTGAGTTGACTCTAAAGAGAACATGATCTCTGGGCTTAACAGCTTAAGCTTGCTATAAACCGGCTTACTTCAATGTGTTCAAGATAGTCCTTAACAAGCACATTTGCCCCTTTGTAAGGTCCCTAAAAGTCAAGAATTTGTGACTCTTTTGGTCTCTGGACACTAGTTTCAGGCACCCTAAAAGTTTGGATTTAGGAAACTTGGGAAAATTCAGCTCTAAAATTCAAGTCTAGGTGTGTCCTATTGCTCGCAAGCTTTTTTCGTGGCTATACTTGACTCAATTTGGAGTTGTCTATTAAAAGTTATAGCAGTTTTGGTAAACTGCACTTCAAACAATACTCAAAACAGTTTATAGACCAAGGAATGTTGCTTATATCTTGACCAAATGTGACCCAAATTTGTTGAAACTTGGTCACTAGGCTTATTTTATAGTGCTTGACACTTCTAGAAGCTAATGTGAGTCTTCACCTCTAAACTAGGGCTAGAGACATCATACACATATGGTGTCTATTGTGGCCAAATCAAGTGATTTTTTCTCCAGAGGATCTTTATCACTTGGGCAACTCTCAAAAAATTTCAAAATTGAATATGAACCAATTTTGTGCAAGTTATGCTCAGTTCAAGCCTCACTCTATCTAGATCTGTCTTCTAGCCTTTACAAGCTCAAATGAGCTCCAAATTCAATGAAATTTTGGATGGGGACTTCTTTTATGCTCTAGGACACTAGGGTATACTCAAATCTTTGATTTGACCAAAATCTGGCCTATGAGACATCATACACATATAATGTATTTTGGCTTAGTGTTAGCTGAAGACTGGCGGCCACACTCAGCTGAAGACTGACAAAATGAGAAAAGAAGGAAATCCTATGTAGTCATTTTCTGATTAAGAAAACCTATAATTTCACTTGTAAATACTGGGGGCTTGCAAAAGTTTCCAATTTTGTATGTTATTTTTGCCATTAGACTGAGTAGGATTTCACTTTGGAACATGAGGATTTATATTTGGAAGGTATATATACCAAATTTTAACCTTAATGAAAAAAACCCTTGTTCATTCTATGAAGTGTCTGTGAGAAGTGTATTCTGTGTATGAGAGGGAGTGAGATCTTATCTTGATGCTACGTGCACACTGGTGGTCGGAATCGAGTACGGAGAAGTGCTGCATGCTGCCCCCGGAGAGAGCTACGCGCCAATACCCACATTGTGCATGTACGACCCAGCTTTGCGAGATTGACCTGCGAGCTATTTCTAGGGATTTCGCATTTCAACATATCCACGCGTTCGTATTGAGTAGAGCTACACATTAGGCACCTTAGTTTTCAAAAATTTTGACCTGTAAAAACCTGTCACACATCCTATGTGATTCCGCACTAGGTGTTTTTGGGTAGGGTTTTGGGTCACAGACCTTAGAGAGAGTGGCCTATTGGTGTTAATAGGATATACCTCAAGTTTTGTAGCATTTCGAGAGCGTCTAATGGGTATTTGGCTCATGGAAGCGTTGTAGGAAATCTCCTCCTGTGCACTATAATAGGCTGTAACTTAGACATTGAGTAGAGACCTCTATAGGAAGTAGTCAATAGTCGGTCGAGTGTAGGTTGACACCCTATGCTTGCTTCACGCGCGCGTGGGTCGAACTTCGTCCTTAGTTGACAATTCTTGTTAGGTGAGTTCTCGCTGTGCTGACGTCCGTCGCGGCGTATCCGCCAACATGGGCGCCGTTGCCGAGGACAAAAACCCTAGGTAGGTGACCGAGACTAATCCTTGAGGATAGGGATTCTCTGGCTGGTGAGAGTTTTATTTTACATTTAGATAGGATCAGAGGGCGGTGGACTCTCTAGGTCTTAGGAGGAGTCTAGGGAGCGTATTGCTGGCCT
Source organism: Adiantum capillus-veneris (assembly GCF_014529385.1). NCBI lineage: Eukaryota > Viridiplantae > Streptophyta > Polypodiopsida > Polypodiales > Pteridaceae > Adiantum > Adiantum capillus-veneris. The sequence goes on from NC_140947.1 coordinate 39,125,166, forward strand.
AGATCGTCCGTCTTAGGTAGTGTTAGATAGGAGTTAGGTTATGGAGTGGAGAGTAGGAGTTGGAGTGGTAGATGCGGTGAGAAGATAGCTTGAGAGTCTGTGGGAGGCCAGGAAGCAACTGAGACACCATAATCACCATCTCACATGATGAGTAGGACTAGGGTAAGTAGGACATCATGATTTATGATCTGGAGCACTTCATGTATGTTATATTTGCTGTTAGGCTCATCGAAGAACTATAAAAGACGGTGAATTGATTTAGAATTTGAATTGAAGTCCAAATGTTTCTGTGATTATTGCTGAGAGATCTACAGAGCATAGGGAAGCCCACAGGCAGAGAAAAATTAAAGTCTAAGACAGTAGACATCCTGCGCGTAGTATGTCTACAGGGTGATCTGGCAAGAATTTTGAGGATCTGAGTTGACCAGAGTGTTTAGAAGGTAGGTTTTACCCTGGAAAGTGGAAGATTGACCATATCTTGATAGATTATGGCCAAAAGACAGGAATTGCCAGACATCCTACCCAAATTGTGCCAAGGCATAATTTTGAGACCAAGACCATAGGATGTCTTCATGTGCATGATCTACATGATTTATTGAGTGCATGTGAAAGGTTTCATCTCAATTGGGTGAGAAAATTGGGGTTTAAGAAGACTTTAGCATTTTTGACAGGAAAAAAAGGCTAGAATAGCTAAGTTTGGGGTCTTTTGACATTCAAACACAAATCTAAACACACCAGGGAGCTCAGCACATCAAGGAAAAGCTGTGGGCCAAGTTGGGTTAAATTCTGATGCAAAAGACATCCTACACGTAGTATGTCTAATGCATGATTACAAGGCCCAAAATTATATTTGAGACATAATAGGCTCTGATATAGCCTTGGACAAACCTCCTAGTCAAGTTTGGTCCAATTTGGAGTTGATTTGACTGGTGAATTCATCAGAACGGACATTAGACTTCTGGAATAGATTTCTGATTAGTTGACCAGCTTATAGGTGTCCAAACCAAAAAGTGAGAACAGTTGTGAGGTCAGCACATCAAGGGAAAGCTACCTTGCAAATTTATCTAAAACAGAGCAAAAAGACATCCTACGCGTAGGATGTCTACAGGGTCATTTTAGGACAATATTAAATTGTGGATATACAAGGAGGTTTTAATTGACTTAAGGGTTCCAGAACTTCTTCCAGAAGTGAAATTGGACTTTGTTTTACCTATTTACGGAGCAAAGACAAGAATTAAGACGTTACCTCTAGACTGACAAACATGTAGGTGGTGTACAGTTCAAGATTAGTGGACCTAATCAAGAACATCAGAAGTATATAGAGTACAGTAGTGGTTGGTACTAACACTCTAGTTATACCAATCATTACTAAGACCACCTCTAGCGGTTAAATTCTTTGATTCGATTGCCGAAATTAAATGCTTGTGTACATGTATATTCGGCATCAAAGCAAGAAGTTGTGCAGAAACTGATCCTTTGCTAGGTGAGTGGTTGGATTTGTGATAAATTGCATTGCTAAGCTTGATGAATTTAAGATTAGGAAGACACATTTCGAGAGACAAAAAGTGGCATATGATCAAGGTAGCTTAGTATCCACTCAGAAGAGTGTAACTCAGGCAAGGCTAGATCCATTAGCCCCAATCATTGAGGAGGGTAGTGATACTGACACTTCATCAGACAAGTCCTTCTTCATGATGGGTAATCAATAGCCAGGAGGCTTCTCCAGTGAAGGACTGGAAGTACCTCCCAAAACCCTTTGAACAAGGCCAAGTTCACTATAATCTTCTTAGAAGGAACAAACTCTCGGGGAGACCTAGTTTATTCTAACTATCAGGGACGCAAATGTATTTGTATAGAGGAACGGCCTTCTCAGAGACTGGAGATAATTCAAGTCTATGATGATGGAGATAGATTTGAGATGAAAAGAGGAACCACTATTTGATAGTTAGGAACCCTGAGGATTACAACAGGTATGGAGATAATGTGGCAAAAGGAAAAATGGTCTCAAAAACTCAAGAGCTGCCTCCTAAAATTGATTGACCTGGAGCTCATTTTATGTATGATAAAAAAACAACCACGGTCTCTACCTATAATGAGAATGTGGGAATTTAAAAGCATGAGAGTGAGGGAGTAGTCTCTTATTTTCGATGCAAAGAACCCTACCCAAATGAATTAAGCAATGACAAGGTTCTTTACTTGTTCTCTTATGAAATTGCTATGGGGAAGGATATGATTTTTGTTGATAGGTACGGGCGAGAAGACAAACGAATTTTGCCAGAGGAGGTAGATAAGGCAACAATTCCAGAAACATCAACATATGCCCCCGAAGAAGTACCAAGGTCCACCTATACCCCTAGCAAGTCTACAAATCCATTTTCAGAAGAGTACGACGCAACATCACATTCTAACCGGTAGCAGACTTTCAACAATCAAAACCCGCAGGCAACCCAACTATCATTGCAGGCATGGCTTCAACAAAATGCAACATCCGAACAAGACCTAAACAGAGGTGGTTACCCAGCCAGACGAGGGCTAAGATATTTACAAGAACCACCACTCCATTAACATTACCAAGGTGAGAGTAAGCCAAAAACTCAAGAGTCGGCTGAGCCCGGAAGACAACCCATCGAACGAGAACAAAGAGAACGAGTTCGAAGAGATGAACCACCTCTTGCAAAAACCGTTAGAAATTATGGCTGAGGAGCACCTCTGGGAGAGGACCCTCCCACTACCGAAGGTCAAAAGAGGCATATCGAGGAGGACGAGGAGAACCAATGATGAGATTTGTAGACCATCGTAGAATTAGACCTTCTCAGGTGCAAAAATGGGTAAACAAGAAATACTCGGGAAACAGAGATCCTAGGGATCATGTAGCAGCCTTCGTGCATGTAATTAGAGCTGAAGAAGTTTTTGATTTTTCTACTCAATTTGTAGGGTTTGGACTTACCCTAGAAGAGGATGTAGCCAATTGGTTTGATTCTGTGGAGCGTAGAGATTTTGAGTCTATGGAGGAGGCTTTTGACGAGTTTATTGAGGAATTCTCACAAAGAGGGATAACTCATAATACAGTCTCACAAATCCATAAATTCAAACAGAAGGAAGGAGAATCTGTGCGAAAGACAGTCCTACGACTAAAGAGATATGTGAAGTTCTGCCCTGTGGAAGAGATACCAACCCAATCCAGACTTATGCTTATATTTATTCAAGGACTGAGAAACACAGATCTCCAGAAGGATTTACATATGAAGAGGAGCACAACGTTAAATTAGTTAACTAAGAAAGCTCTTTACCTTGTAGACAATTGTGCGGTCTACAAGGAGGGCGAATTCAAGGATCTTGATGACGATTTATCCTCACAACAAAGTGGAAGCAAGTCCACTAAGTCAACACAGAAAGGAGAAGTAGTTGTAAGCCAGGAGCAGCTGGTGGAAGAAGTGCTAAAAAAAATTAATATGTATGCCAAGGCTCAGTCTAAGCAGCCGAAGTGGTGTGAAATTGAACAAAAATGGACAAACCATGTGACAGAGGAATGTTATCAAGGGATATGTGAGAGAGTGATCTTATGCTCCCCAAGCTCAAGTAGCATCTCCTCAAATCCCACCGATGCCTAGGTATCCAATGGGTAACCTACCAGGACCTGTAGGAGTTGAAAGACCCCAACCAGTATTGAGGCAACAACCACCCCTACCAGGAGTAAGACCGGTCTGCATAAGGTATGCACCAACGGTAAACGAACCAGAAGAGAAGGCTTTGGTATCCATGCATGCATATTACAAAGATCGCAATGGATATGCAGCAAATCCTGTCTATTATCCACCTAAAGAACCTAAGATGCAAGAACCTTGGAGCATGATTGGAAGTACGGGACCACCAACAACTGCCCAAGCTGCAGGAGGAAGAAGATACAGCTTGGATGAATGAACACTGTTGTTCATAGTCAACGGAGGCATGGGCGGGTAGAGGCATGATTACCAGCAGAGAGGAGCTCAAGGAGCACCTCAACAGCCAAAGGGACCCTGCTACAAGTGTGGCGGAGATCATTGGCTAAGGGACTGTCCTCACGATGAAATCATTAGACTCAATGCGTATTGCACCGAGTGTGGAATTACTCACTTGATTCTTGATTGCCCTAAGAACCCGAGCAAAGGAGCAAAAACTACTTTAAACATGCTGGAAGCAGTGCCATCTAGTGGGAGGTCAGAAAATGAAACAGTAATACCTATTCAGGTAGTCACACGCGCACAAGATCAAAGAAGGACAAACGAACCCATAATTGAAGAGCAAAAGACCGATGCTCCGAGTGCAAAAATGAAAAATCAACAAAGCACTTGGAAAGCTAGAAAGGCTCGTATGAAAGCCAGGAAGGAACGAGAGCAAACGGCTCTATCCGAGGAGCTAAAACACACAAAGGATAGATTGGAGTGATTAGAGGATCTAACTAGTTTAAGTTCACACACTGCTGCAACCATAGGGCCCAAGGAAATAGAGGAACCCAAAAGTGCAGGATCAGTACTGGTAGAAAAAGTAAATGAGCAGCTTTACGCACTTTTAAAAGCATACCTTAGCCAGACTAAAAAACAACCAAAACCAAGAGCAACGATGGATGACTTATCCATGTGCGGAACTAGAAAAGAGAGGTTGGAAATGTGTAGGAAGATGATTGAAACAACCCAATCTTTGATAGAAAACCCACCTACTAAACCTGCAAGTTGGCACAAGGTGCCAGCTCCAACCCCTATCACACCAACTCTAGAGAAACAAGCGGACACAATGGAAGGACTCACGACTGCCTCGGGGTCTAAGCAAGAACCTATCATAGTGCCAAATACAACTGATGAGACATTTGATGGTTTCCAACCTAAAACATCTGCGGGGATGGATAAAGAGTGTGACAGTCTAGATGACCTGTGGAAGCAAATGAAGCTAACAGGGTGAACCACCAACTAAATCGCTCCAAGAAGGAGAAAAATGAGATCTTACCTCTGATTGAAGAATTTGAGGCAAGATCATAAATGAACTTTGATATGCATTCACAAGAGGGGGACCGGGGGTCAATTAGCTCGGGGCACAGCCAACCTGACTTGCTAAAAACTCTACCCTCTTACCTAGGGAAGTATGAAGCTAAGTCTAAAGTGAGAGCAATCCCATCCCAAAGACTTTCTCCCAAAAGAATAATGGATTCACAAGGGTTGATTGAGTTACTGTCCACCTCGGTGGCATGCATAATTACGTTTGCCGAACTCTTGAGGTTACAACCAAACATGTGGACCATAGTAGGAAAATGCTTAGAAAAATTTGGAGTAAAAGACACTACCTCAAGAATTCAAGAAGGGATAAGAGAATTGGACAAGCCTCAACTGAACACTAGGCCTGTACCTTTAAACAAGGTTGGAGAATATTTTGAAGGAGAAGATGGAAATACTACACTACCAGTAGAATTCTAGGGAGTAGTCTCCAAGGCTATTCTCGACAGTGGAGCAGGAGTCGCTATCACCACAAAAGAAATCTGGAAAAAATGGGGAAAACCGGCTTTGAGAGCAACCATAATGAAATTACAACTGGCAGATGGGTTCATGAAATTACAACTGGCATATGGGTTCATGGAAAAGCCTCTAGGACTTTTAGAAAAAGTAATTGTCACCTCTTACGGAATCGAGTATGAGCACACATTTGCAATAGTTGATTTTGGCAAAAAGAACAATTATGAGATCATCTTGGGAAGACCGTTCATGAGACAATTAAAGATAGTACAGGATTGGGGTTATGACCACATATACCTCAGGCGTGGGGAGACTACAACCAAAATATACCTAAAAGACCATAGTTACAAAGATGTAAACCAGACACCAGTGGAAGAGTTTGATTCGGCTATGTTGGCAGGGTCCGAACTCCCAGCATGGTTAGGGCAAAAAAAAGAGCTATGGATGTGTGGAGCTTTACATTGTGGGAGCTTGAAAAGAGAGGATGCATCTTAGAAAGAGCTATTGAAGACAAGGATTATATTCCAGAACCTTATCCCCAAGATGCATTAGAACCTATGGAATGGGAACACATACTAGCAACGTTGGACGTCTGTGCCATTACAGATAGCACAACAACAAAAATTTGTGATAAGGACGGTTATGATGTGCTACCCTATTACATGGTAAACCTTGTACCAGTAGGAAAAGAGAATGTAGATTCACCAGAACAAAGAAAAGTTTTATGACTCCTCTGCGCATCTGGAAGTAAGTAACGATGCAGATAACAAGTGTTTAGAGAGCTCAAGCGAGAGTAGGGAAACAACCGCAGATATCAAGTTTTATGATTTTTCAAATCAGCACCCTAGACGATAAGAACGCTATAGAAAAAAAACAGTAGAAAACAAGGTTAGAGAAAACCTGATGCCTAGGATAAAAAACAAAACGCACTTTCTAATGCTAGCCAAGGTAGAGGATTGTGTAAGAGACAAAATATCAGGGAGATTCTCAAGAGTTCGAGGGAAAAGGACACATGAGGACATAAAACAAGCACGGAAAACTAAAACGGAAACAAATTCAAGAAAATCTGAACAACCAAAAAGTGAAAAGACAAAAGATCCCGAGTGGACCAAAATGGAGCGTAAGAAGAGATACCAAGAACTTAAACGGTCGTTACGAGAGGTATGGACTACTGAGATAGAAAGTGAAGGTAAGGAGGATTCAGACAAAGAAAACGTGAATGTACCATCCCACTATCGGAAATTCACCATCCAAAACAGAAAAATCATAATGACACCACCAATAAGGAAAAGAATAAGCCAGGAATCTTACGATGGACCGAAAAATGCAAAACAAATTGCCATCGCTGTGCCAAGCGAAGAGCTTGGATCCCCAAAGCGATGCTACAGGAACTCCCTATAGTACAAGCAACATAAGCAACTAGACAATCCCTAAATCCGACATCAGCAAATCGATCTATGTGGGTGCCGATCAAAGAACCGCAAAAACAACCAAAGAAGAAGCCATAAACCTCCAAACGCCTCCAAATCAAAGCTACAAACGGCAATCAAAAGAGAAAAAGATTATGGCCACATCGGACAAGACACTTCCATCCAAGGAGATCACAACAGCAATATCTACAGTAGCGGCAAACCAAACCACTTTCCCAAAGAAGATGATCAAACAACGAGTGACAGAATTACAACTTTTAATTGCAAAGAAAATCTACCAACCAAACCAGGAACAAACAGGAAACCTCAACGTCGACTGCCAATAAGCATCTTGCTTATACCCTCCTCTCGCACCGCATTAATTTTACCATGCATTGACTAAGTATGCATCAGGTAGGGCCACATTACAAGGCCGCGCATTAGCCCGATTTTTAACCCATGCACTGCATATACCCCAAGGGGATACCTTGTCGTCTGGGAGGACTCCGATTAGGAGGGGGGGAGGCATTCTCAATGTGAACTCGATGATCGTAAAACGTAGCAAAAAGGGCATGTTTTGACTATTTTTGAGGGGTTTACGTTTGATTGCAAATTTTTTTGGACTAATCTAAGTACATATGCCCTTATACAGCATTAATCTATAGATATATGAGGCCAAATGCCAAATTGAGCCTATAGGTGTGTGTATATATGTAAAAATAGCCATTTTTCGGGCAAAATATTAGTAAAACGAAGAAATCCGGCCATAAAAATTACATGTGAGTGTACATAGTGTATCAAGGTGAAGTTTTTGATTTATTTTAATTTTTGGGGTTTTTTCGGATTGATCTTGCTATTTTCTTAATTTTACAAATTATTGGCAGAAAAACTTCAAAAATACAAAAAGCAGGTGAAAGGTGAACATAATGAGAAACAAAAAAAGATGGAATGATCAGTGACTATAAGATAACCCAGGGTAGAGTGTGGGTGCAATTATGAGAATGAAGCGGGAGGCGTGTTGCGGCCAGATCTTGACCGAATCGTCAAAATTCTCAGAAACTGGGCAAACGGAGTCCAAATGAGGAATTTTTTGAATCTAAACCGTGTTTCGTGAAAAGTTAGGAGCACATGTCAAATTTCATGAAAAATGGTTCGGGGACCGCCATTATAAGATTTTTTCACTTCACTTAGAGCTCATTTCTACTATTTCACTTGTGAGAGAGAGCTCTAGCCACCTAGAGCGCACATGACTTCCAGCAACTGATACGCCGCACACATGTACCTGATGGCCACTGGATATGAGAGGTAGACTCAGCACCTTATGGTCTTCGTGTATATTTGATGTTTTTGTCACCAAGACTAGCATAGAATTCCAACGGGGTTTGCAGGGTAGAGGCCTATAAGCATTAGTAGCCACCTAACGGCTAACCCAATACCAACAAGACTTCATAGGAGGTTTACCCTAGCTTAGGAGACCAATCTCGGATGCCCAAAGGAGGCAAGAACACAACGGAAAAAACCCTAACATCTCAAGCCCTGCAAGAGGCCACAAAGAGGAAAATCCGGCAAAAGTGACCCGAATGATACCAAAACTCATGGGTAGGAGCTTCTCGACGAGCTCTACAAGGCTACATAGTCCACATGGCCATAAGGCGACTCAAAGCTGGCCTAAGCTTCAGAAATAACATCGGAAACGCAAAGCGTCACTTGGATCTCACAGCCAAGCGAGACGTCCGTTTGCCACCAAACTTCACGAGCGGCTTACCAAGGCCTTCAACAACCAAGTCCTATGATGGTAGACCACTATAAATCATCGGGGACATGCAAACGCAATCATGGTCGCTTCCAGAGCGACAAATCGCCAAACGAAGCTTAGGTGAAGCCAAAGCCAACAAGAATTACATTGCAAGGTTCCCCAAGGGTTTATGAAGCTATACTGGTCATCATCAAGAAATTTCATCGCGGAAAAGCGCTCCAAGAGTCAGAAATCACCTCTGAGGCTCTGAAAGCCAAGAAGGGAGTTTCTAACTAACCAATTGATTTTTTAATTAAAATAAGGCACAAAGGGAACTTAGGAAGGTCATATGCACATAGTAGTAGGACTTGCTCCAAAAAAAATGCACAGGAGACATCCTACCCATAGGATGTCTCAAGGCCACTTTTGGGCATCCAACTCATCATTCAGCCATACACACAACCTCTACATGTCATTTACATCTAATCCCTCAAGTTTCACTCCATTTGGACCAAGTTTGACCTCTTATGGATCACAAAACACAAAGTCAGAGCATAGAGGCAAAAAATGGTCATAGAACTATAAAAAATGATCCAAATCAAGTGAAACTTGAAGCACACACTCTTCATAAATGTCAAAGCTAACTGTGAGGTCACATCTTCAAAATCATGAAAAAGACATTCTACGTGTAGTATGTCGCCAAGCTTGAAATGACCTACAGGTGGATTTTTTTGATCTTCAAACATCTTTATCACATTCATACAAACCCAACCACCAAGTTTCAAGCCAAACAAATCACTTTTTGGCCTCATAGCTCCATAGATGGACTTTTCATACTGAAAGCACAAAAAATGGTCTTCCTACTCTCAAAACTTATCCAAATCCAAATCTAAGACCATGGTGATGATACACAGGCTATGCCCTATCACACTGACAAGTTTCATGCAATTCTGAGCAAAAAGACATCCTACGCGTAGTATGTCTCCAGGGTCATCTTGACTTACTAAGCAAAGTTTGACATCATGAATGTGATCAACATGCTACAAGGAGCCTACATATTAAGTTTCAAGTCATTTGAATACCATTTGTTCATCATTACAGGACATCCTACTCATTTGTATACCAAGAAGCCTAAAATAGTCCAAAATTGCATTTTTTGGTGTCTAAATCAAAATCCAAGCACATAGCTGCGATGTACAGGTCATAAGCTATCATTATGTCAAGTTTCAAATCATTCTAATGAAAAAGACATACTATGCGTAGGATGTCTTTAGGCTTATTTTGCAGCACAAATCGTACTGTTTTTACTTGCAAGGCATCTTTAGTCCCTCTCGAGCTCATGTTTCAATTTTCCAGTCAATTGGATAGTTAAAACTCAGTTTATCAGCTAATCTGTTAAGAACACTAACTTTGGGCTACTGAGTGCAACAGGATCCATGGCAGCCACTAAGTCGCCAGCAAAGAAGAAAAGAATGACCAACAAGGACTACCTGGATGAAGTGGAGCCATTTATATTACCAGCAGGAACCATAAAGCCCACTACCACTTGGTTACAAAGCAACTTACTTGAAGCAAACGACCTCAGAATATACCAAGGCATGTTCAAAGACCCAGAGGGCAATGCCATTGATAGCCGACTTTCGAAAATCAAAGAAAAAAAGAGAAAAAAAGAGAAAAAAAGAGAAAAAAACTTATTTTTACACCCCCCCCCCCCCCCCCCCCCCCCCCCCCCCCCACAACTCTCATTACCCCCCCCGTAGCTTATTTCCCCCCCCACCCGACGGGCATTGGATAAATAACACCCTCTCTCTCTCTCTCTCTCTCTCTCTCTCTCTCTCTCTCTCTCTCTCTCATTTTCCCTACATACCCCTCCCTAATATCTCTCTCTCCCAATTTACTCCCCGACCCGCTAGGCGGAAACTTTGAGCAAAAAACCCCCGACCCCCCTCTCGTGCTCCCTCGGTGTGAGCCGCATGGAAACCCCCCCCCCCCCCCCCCCCCCCCCCCCCCCCCCCCCTTCCGCTATCCGTATTCTTACACTCACCCTTTACATTCCCCCCTTACATTCCCCCCCCCCCCCCCCCCCCCCCTTTGGCCCGCTAATATTCCCTCCCCGACCCCTCCCCCCCTTCCCCACCCGCTCTCCTCACCCTCCCCTTGGCCTCATTCCCCCCCCCTCCCCCCCCCCCCCCCCCCCCCCCCCCCCCCCCTCTCTGGTCCGCTGATATATTCCTTCACTCCCACCCATTGACTTGCTTCCCTCCCCACGTCCTCAAGCTCTCATGCAAGACAGTAGAACTCCCCCCCCCCCTCTCTCTCACCCACACATCCCCCCTACCCCACTCCATTGCCAAACCAACCCCCCCCCCCTCCTTCACTTCCTTGTTCGGCGGCCCACAAGGTGCGGACCTCACCCCTCCCTATTCCCTCACTCTCTCTCTCTCTCTCTCTCTCTCTCTCTCTCTCTCTCTCTCTCTCTCTCTCTCTCTCTCTCTCTCTCTCTTATCCCCTCCCTCTCCCTCACAATCTCTCTCTCTCAGCCCAGCGCAGGCAACACCCTCTCTCTCTCTCTCTCTCTCTCTCTCTCTCTCTCTCTCTCTCTCTCTCTCTCTCTCTCTCTCTCTCTCTCTCTCAGGCGCTCAGGCCGCGCAAGCACAAACCCTCTCTCTCTCTCCTTCTCACAGACAGCGACAGTAAAGCCTCCCTTTCTCTCTCTCACCATACACACACACACACACACCATCACCCCCCCCCCCTCTCCCCTTTGGCGCTGTGCACGAGCCCAGCATAACACCACCCTCTCCCTCCCACTCGGGCGCTCAGGCCGCAGTAGAACACAATACGCACACACACACAATACACACACACACACACACACCATACATACATATGCACGCACACACACACACACACACACACACACACCGCACACACACTCTCCCTATCTCTCTACCCCATCTTCCCCCCCCCCCCCCCCCCTATCCACCTCGCGCAGTAGAAGCAGCAGCCGACCGTCCGCCATCAACAAAAAAAATAATAAAAAATAAAATAAAAAATATATTGTTTTTATATATAAAGCCCCTTCCCACGCACGTTTTTGCGCACACACATATCTATACATACACACACATCCGCCCTCATGCACGAATACACACACACACACACACACACACACACACACACACGCGCATATATGCACCGCACCACAATACGAAGGAAAATTGACTACGACATCGACGAATAAAGAAGAAGGATCCAAAGCACGCGCCGCCAACAACAAAAAGAGAAAATGCGGCGAAGGCATGCCCCGGCCGACTCCGAAAAGAAATACGCTTGACATCGACGCACCGTCAGCACACCATTCGTCGACAACATGCAACCACGACGCCATTCCAATAATTATAGGTTATTTTCATCATTATCTTCAGTTTTCACCCGAGCCATTGTAAATTTCCATTTTTTGTAAATATCCTCTCTCTAGGTGATGGTCACAAAGGCCCACCTAGAGATTCCCATCTTTTAATAACCTCCCAAACAAAGCAAGGGTCAACCACACCGGGCCCACCACTTGCTTTGTCTCCCCGATTAAGCTTACCCTAACCACACTAGGATTACCATAATCCAAGCAGCCAACACCTATAAATTGGCACTGAGAGGTCACTATCGGTGGGGGGGCAATTCATGAGGAGCCAAGCATTTGGTAGAGTGTAGTGGGAGGGATTGACACTATCACCATCACGGGGAGGGGGGCTTCTGTGTTGGGTTTGCCTTGGGAATTGCACCATGCGAAGGGAACCACATCCATCTCTCGACTCCAATGGTCGATGCACACACGCATGCATGCTCTTGGTAGTAAGTATTCACAACCATTGAGTCATCTTAGAGAACGCACCAAGTAGGTTGCACCATCTCCTCTCCCTACCTCTCTACCACCACGGCGTGCCACTTTGTAAATATTGCAGAAATAATTCACCCTCACACCCCCGAGGGTTTTCATCATTTGCAAATATCTCTCTCTCTCTCTCTCTCTCTCTCTCTCTCTCTCTCTCTCTCTCTCTCTCTCTTCTGTGTGTGTGTGTGTGTGTGTGTGTAAGTTTGCGGTGTTCATATCATCGTGGTTTTGCGTCCTAGCCGCTCAAAGCTAGGTGGTACCCCCTGTTCACTTTACCGTGATAGGCTCGAGACGCGCCATTCGGCCCCCGGAGTTTTAAAGGCCGTCGGGTTTCGGGGTCCTCTTTGCGTCCGTCATTTGGTGCCCCCACAGAGGAGGACTTTTCTAAGACCCTTCAATTTACAATGTTGAAAGTGATACCCACTATTAATCATGGACGAGTGCCTGAAGGAATTTTCTAACTGGTGGACGGAAGAGGAGGAGACGAAGGAGGCACTAGCCGCCTTCATTGAGGTGCTACTGCTAGGCTGCAGTGTTGTCAGCATTCAAGAGGTAAATTCTCCATCTCGTGTTGCTCGTTCTAACTATAAATCAAAAGCATCAGGTGGGAGATTGGTGAAGTGCCATCACTGTTGTCAACCAAGGCATACTGTCAATGAGTGCGAGCAACGAAGGCAATGAACGGGCTGAAGTCATCTACATCGACATTCATCGCGAAGAAATCATTCACGTCAAGGAAGGGAAGCAAACGGTGAGACCTCTTTTCCTTAAAGAAGCTGTAGTCAAAGATATAACTCCAAAGTGGCCTAAAGGGGCTGATCGAGCCAAAGGCAAGAAGAAGATAAGCCAGTCTGGAAACACATGACCTCGAAGGGAGAAGCATCTGGCCAAGCAAGTGCTTCAAGCTCAAAAAGCCGGGATATACCCACTTTGTCAAAGAAGAAGTCATCCGAAGCTAAGCGGCGGAAGGTCGCCTACCGATTTGCACGACACATGCGAGTGCTACCAATCCACTTCGACAATCCAAAAGAAGAAGTGGTAAGAAGATTCCCATGTCCTAGAGAAGAGTGGTTTGGCTACTGCTCTCGTTGTTTTGGGAAGCGAGTGGAGGACCTTACTCCTCTCCCTGTAAAACTTATCCTGAAGAAGCTCTCTACCACGGGAGAAACCCAGTGGGCTGGAGACGAGCTGCAACTGAATGGAGTAGAATTCATGCAACACGCCGATTACGGAAATTACCTGTAATTGCTGTTAGCCAAGAGGCTGGGAGTGGTCAGACGCGTTGCCATCACCCCGTACGTGCTAAGCAACGAAGGAAAGGTAGAGCCCATGAAAGGCGACGACCTCTTGTGGATGTGCCGACTCATCAACACTGGCACGGTAAGAGTATAAGTAAGTATTCCACCCTCTGTGCATGATGGAAAGTGGGCCGACGGCATCCTCGTTCAGATTCCTGCAACATATGCATGTGAATATCTATGTAGATAGGAAAGTCTTCTACCAACAGAAGATCGTATACCTATTCGGTGTGGCGGTACTAGGAGAAATCCTCAATTCCCCGAACCCTATCATTCTCCCCATATTAGATTACCATCATTCCTTTGTCTCTATTTTTATCATGTTTTGACCTATCCGCCCACCCCTATAAAAAGCCGCTATGAGCTGCTACTGTTGATGTAAAAGAAAAGAGAAAAAAAGAAAAAAGAAAAAGGTTTGTAATTTCGTGAGTAACCACCATGGCAAGTGTTTCTTTCCCCATGTTCAGTGGAAAGAAGGGAGAAGATCTCACCACCGACTTTTTGGATGATTTCGACATTGCTTGTGTCGTCTCCAACAAAGATGACGATGTTTCACGACGTAGAATTTTTCCTCTACTAATGAAAGTAGAGGCCAAGTCCTGGTATAATGCATTGCCCCAGGCTACCAAGAATGTATGGGATGTGTTAAGGGCTGCTTTTGTAAAGAGGTTTGGTGGAGGCACAACCTCGGAGAAGCTATGGCAGCTACTGACAGAATTAAAGCAGGGAGGCCTGCTGGAGTATGCCACCTACGAGTCAAAGTTTGTGGACTTATGGGAGAGATGGGTTGCCACACTGGAGGAAGGCGAAGGAGCGCCTAATTTCCTAAAGAAGGACCGTTTCATTGCTGGTCTATGGTCGCTGCTTAGAGACAAGGTGAAGGGAAGGTTTCCTGCAACATATGAGTTGGCATTCGAAGTAGGCCACCTCAAGATAAGAAGCTGCGAATGCAAGCAAGAGTAAACGAGTTAGAGGAAACGAGCTTGGCCCGACCAACCCCAGGGGCTGCAATAGCCAATCATAGAGTCCAACCGCAGGAGGCATTAGAAGAACAGCAGGACCTGCTGAGTCGCATCACCACCCAACTAGAGAGTTTATCTGTGCATCTGGTGCAGCAAGGGCATGCATCTGGAAGAAACCCAAAACAAGGAAGGGGACAACGAAGACGGCACCCAGAGTACCACTATTACAAGCGGGGAAGATGGCCATGGAATGTACTACTGCCCACACCCGAGGAGGCAGAATTTCAATAGAGGGGGAAGACAGAATCAAATCTCTCCGCCAAGAGCAAGACCACCACCACCTAGGCAGCAAGGACCAATCCCACCGGTCCAAATCCTTCGACCACCTATACAACAGCAACCACCACCCCAACCTCTCATTCCGCCACTACCCCCACCACCTGCTGTGAACCAAGCGGTGAGTGTTATTAGGTTAGAGGCTAAAGGGAAGGTGAAGGAAGAAGAGTCAGCTCGAGAGAAGCACAAAGGAAAAGCGAAGGTAGAAGAAGTGGATGCTATGGGAGTGAAGCGTGCGAGGAACGAGGAGGCATCTCAAAGAGAAGAGAAGATGAAAGGGAAGGCCGAGTCTAGCAAGCAAGCAGCTAAACCACGACGGAAGATAGACATCGTGGACTTCTCACTAGGTGAGTATGCAAAACCCTATGACTTAGTTCAGGATGTGTTAATGCAGGGCCCGAAGATAACTTGGCCCCAATTACTCCACCTTGCACCGATGCAATGGACGAAAATGGTAAGTACTAGGAAATCAAGACCTAGGATAGCTGGGGCTATCTCTGGGAGGGATCTCGACGACATCTTGCCAACCATGGATGCTCACATCAAGGGGCAATGGATTTCAAACGTTTACATAGATGGTGGTGCGCAAATATGCGTCATGAGTGAAAAGATGATGCACCATCTAGGTCTAGAGGTAAGTAGGCCGGCACCCTGCCGAGCCAAGATGGTAAACAATGTAAGAGTGAAATGCGTAGGCATTGTAAATGCGGTCAAAGTAAAAGCATTCAATACAGAAGTGGAGGTAGACATCTTCGTCATGCCACACAAAGGGGAGGGCTACCCCATGATTCTTGGAAGACCTTGGCTTATGGCTATGGAAGCTAAACAAGACTGGAACACCGGGATGATTCAAATGAAGGATGCTAAAGGGAAGTCCATATGCTACGACATGAGGACTGGAAAGCAGCGCAACATGATCTTGGAGGCTTCAGAAGACGAGTCCACCAACGACTACTCGTCTACCTCAGGAGAAGAGACGACCACCACCGACGGAAGTGACAGTAGCATCGAAGTAATGGGAGTCATTCTTAAAGACCCAAACAGATTAGCACAATTTGAAGCAACCTCGGCAAACCAAGAGGGATCGTCAGGTATGCAGTCCTTGGAGGATGCAGGTAAGCTACAAAAAATTCTCTCAAATGAGTTAACCAATGAAGAAAGGAAGGAGTACGTCTCCATGTTAGGTAACTTCACTACTTTGTTCATTGATGGCTATGATAAGATCACAGGAATTACAGTAGTACAACACCACATAAAGCTCAAAGAAGGCAATGAACCCGTAGTACAAAAGCTCAGAAGACTTGGAGTAATCCAACAAGAGGCATTGCTTAAAGAAGTGAGAAGTTTGCTACAAGCAGGTTTCATCTATCCTGTCGAAGACTCAGAATGGAAATCCCCAGTAGTAGTCACACAAAAAAAAAAGGTAAGTGGAGAGTCTGTGCGGATTATAAACCTCTCAATGCAGCCATGAAGAGGGACCACTTTCCCCTCCCATTCCAAGATGAAATACTCAATGAAGTGGCAGGTCACGAATGCTAGACAGTATGCGATGGCTACTCAGGATACTTCCAGATTAGCATTGCAGAGGAGGATAAGAAGAAGACCACCTTCATCACACCATGGGGATGTTTTGCCTACAGAGTGATGCCGTTTGGCCTCACTAACGCCCCGGCCATGTTTCAACGCTATGTAACTTTTGTTTTCCAACCCTACTTTGGAACATCAATACGGGTTTTCATAGATGATTTTTGCATTTATAGCTCACGAGCCCTTCATTTAAGCAAATTCTATGATGGCTTAACTAGGCTGCAAACCTTGGGTGGCCAACTCAACGTGGACAAGTGTCACATTGGTGAGAGCAAAGTCACTCTCCTTGGTCATGTAATTTCGGCAAAAGGAATCGAGGCTGACCCTAGCAAGATTCAGGCTCTGGTATCTTTATCATCACCCACCACCGCCAAGCAGCTGGTTTCTTTCCTTCAGAAGGTAAGATACTTAAGTAGGTTCATTCACCTGCTATCTCAAGTGGTCCTTCCCCTACAACGACTCACCCAGAGGGATGTCTTCTCATGGAGTGAAGAGAACGAGCAGAAGTTTACTGAGGTGAAGCAAATCCTAGCTAAGCTTCCCACTATTTAACCTCCTAAGTGGGACGAACCATTTTATGTGAACCCTAGTGTGGGAAATGATACACTAGGAGCAATGCTAATGCAAAAGGACCCCAAAACTTCTTTCATGCGCCTTATTTACTTCTCTAGTCGGGTCATGACCCCATCAAAAAAAGGATTTACCGAAGTAGAACACATGGTTCTGGCACTAATGTTTGCTACCACAAAGTTCCGCTCATATCTCCTGCCTAGACCCTTTGTAATCCTGACAATGGAGGAGGTTTTCCCATATGTAATGCGACACATGGATGTCTCATCTAGGATCTCAAAGTGGTTCATTAGACAACAAGAGTTTGACTACACCATGCAAGTAGAAAACTCCACCAGGGCTAGCTAGCGGGAATTCTCACTCATCGCCATTATGAGAAGAAGCTGAAGGTCAACACGGAAGCAAAGGAAGGAACACCAACGATAAAGAGTCCTAAGCTAGAGAGAGCTCACTCTCTTTTCTTTGACGGAGCATACAAGAGAACAATGGATCAGTCTGCAATAGGCATGGTCATTTTCAATGAACAACAAGAAAGAGTATTCTCCATGGGGCAGTTATTACACTCCCACTCCAACAATGAAGCAGAATATGCAGCCCTAATTCTTGGGTTGGAACAATGTATTTGACAAAGAATTCAACGCCTAAATGTGTTCGGCGACGCTTTGCTTTTGATAAGGCAGATAAATGGCACCTGGGATTGCAAAAATCACGTTTTACTTGGTCAACTTCGCCAAGTTAAGGACCTTCTAAAGAAGTTTGAAGCAATGAAACTCTTCCATGTCCCCAGAGCAGAAAATCAAGAGGCAGATGCACTAGCTAAAGAAAGAATACAAGACGTTGGTGCAACCAAAGTTGGTCCGTGCCAAGAAGGATGACAAGCAGTGCTATGGATGCTAGTAGGTGCATGGCGGCGAGCTAAAGCAGGTGGGAAAGTCCCCGACAGACCAGTGGCAACGGAAATGTATGTCTAAAGTGGTTTTTTAAGCCAAGGGGCCTTCAAATTAGGATGGCAGACCAAAGTGTCCAAAATGTCGGGAATGTACCTCGGAATGTAGGCTTCAAGATGCTCTTGAGGCCCGTCCAGGTGGCTCGTCGAACGGAGCTTCGGTGTGAAAGATGTGCCAGTTCGAAGTTGGAAGGTCTTGTAGATCCCCGACGGGCACGCGAGATGGGGATAGGTGGCCCAAGCTAGAATGCGCAAGCAGATGTGTAAAGCTCAAGTTGTGGAGCATGCCGGTCTTTTCGGATTGCCCTTTGGAGCCCACACGGGCAAGCTATGGCCAATTGAAAATTAGCCGGGGGTCGAGTGTGTGCCCACTTGGCAGCATCAAAAGACACGCCATCCGATGGGTTTTGAGCTTCGACAGGTTCTAGAGGGTGGATCATGTTACGTGAAATTTACAAAAAATTAACGGCTCAACAATTTGACGACAATTGCCGGTAAGGTAGCATCAGGTAATTTTCTTGATTTTTGCAACCCCGATTTGCGACCTCGACAAGGTTCAAGTGTGGCATAGGTCGGCAAGTTCAGACTCCGGATCGGTTGCCTTCAATATCTTTTTGCAACTCGGGAATCAATACACAGAGCACTGACGATATGGGGAACGTGGGTTTAAAAAGACCCCTTGGTTACTATTTGTGAAGGCTAAATAAAGGGGATGAAACTCCAAAGTTAAAAAGGGAAATGAAACAAAAGAAGCTTAAGTGAGTGTTGTACGCCAGGTCGCTGTGAAAGCCTTTTTGAAAAATTAAAGGCTTGCTTAAGGAGGAAAAAAAAAAGAAAACAATTTTTTGGCCAAAGGGAGAAAGGGAGCAACTAGGGCGCCGTCGTTGCCCCTTTGGATTAAAAAAAGAGACTTATGTTTTGGATTGGAAAGGAAGGACGATAATGGGAGGAGAACTTGAGAGAGTTTTTTTTTTTTTTTTTTGGTGGCACGCTAAAATGTTTTTGGCTCATCGGAGAGGGAAGAGAGATCGAGGAGAGGAAGCTCTCGCCTGTGCGTGGCGGCAAGGAGGCAAAGGAGGATTTTCACCATCAAGACGGCGTCAACGAAGGCCGTCGAGGTCTGTTTTTTTTGGGTGCTCGTCGAGGTTGTGCCGACGGAGCCGGTTGTATTAGATCAACTTGAGTAAAGTGAAGCAACATTGCCCGCTTCTTTGTGTCGATTCTCCCTTCCCCCCTGCTCTCGTCTTATGCTCTTGTGCAATTCGTGGTGTCGCATACAAGTGTGTGTGCGCTTCGAGCCATCGGTGTGTGAATTTGCAGAGAGAGAGAGAGAGAGAGAGAGAGAGAGAGAGAGAGAGAGAGAGAGAGAGAGAGAGGTGTCGTCTGTGCTGAAGGGCAAGGATTGAGCGTTGTGGCATGGGTGTGTTCGATTGTGGTATTGCCAAGGGTAGGCGTTATTAGGTGATGTGCAGGTGGAGTCTTGCTAGCAAGTCGTGCGTGTTTCGAAGGTGTGTTTGAGAGGATAGGGGTGTTGTGAAAGCCCTGAGCTATAGGGAGGCCTTCATTTGTGTGTTGGGCGTGTTCCCCATTCCCTCTCTCCAACGTTCTCGTAGAGGCAATCAAGTTAAAACTTTCCCTCTTCCAAGGTAGTGATGGTATGCCTGATATCATCAGTGTTCTAGATACAGGAGAATGTCCAATAGGACATGCCAAAGGCCAAAAACGATGGCTGGTAAGGAAGGCTACTAGGTACCGCCTTATAGACGACCACTTGTATTGTAAGGGCAAAGATCAAATTCTCAGGCGGGTGCGAACCTCTAGTGAAATCACAGAGGTAATTTCAAGTTGCCATGACGGCGTCTGCGGTGGTCATTTTGCTCTAGATATCACCAGTAGGAAGATTCTACAGGCAGGATACTTTTGGCCTAGTTTGAACAGGGATGTACACCATTGGTGTAAAACATGTAAGGCTTGTCAAGTGGCCAGTGATCGCACGTTAACCTACGAGCCACAAACTCCTATCATTTCATATGGTCCTTTTGAGAAATGGGGAATAGATGCAATCGGTCCTTTACCAAGGGCCCAATCAAGTAAACTGTACATCATAGTGGGTGTAGACTACATGACTCGAAGGGCAGAAGCAACGGCCACCACCCACATTACAGCCCTAGAGGTGGCAAAGTTCATTTTTGAGCATATCGTCTGCCATTTTGGCACTCCTCTTGAGATAATATTAGATAGAGGACCAGGATTCAGAGGTGATTTGGTGAGAGAATTGATGAAGAAGTTAGGCATCACACGTAGGCATTCCACACCATACTATCCACAATGCAATGGTCTAGTAGAGAGAATGATTTGCAAAATCATCACAAAACAGGTGAACAACCACATAGGGGACTGGGATAAACATCTCATGGCAGCTCTTTGGGCCTACAGAACAACGTTCCGAACATCACTAGGTTTCACTCCTTTCCATCTAGTTTATGGGAAGGAGGCAATTCTACCCATTGAGGTACAAATAGCCAGCTTACGAGTCTTGGCTAGCCAGACACATCGTCCAATTGTAAACCTCCAAAACCACATCTTGGATCTGGAGAGACTCCAATTGGATAGGGAAGAAGCAATCAATCACTATGCAGCACAAGTAGAACGACGCCGGCTCACTTTCAATCAAGGGATTAAAGAAAAGGGACTGGAAAAAGGCATGTTAGTACTGCGATACGACAACAAATTTGACACTAGAAAGGATAAGAAATTTCAACCCAGATGGGAAGGGCCATTCATCATCAAGAAATGCTATGACAACGGTAGATATAAGTTGATGGAAGCAGATGGGAGAATTCACAAAACTAGGGTCAATGGATGGAGACTGAAAAGGTATTTTCTTAGGTTTGACCCAGAATTCGTGCTAGACATTTCAGAAGAGGGAGAACCCTCTAACTCTACAGCCGAAGAAACAGACGAAGGGCTAGAAGCATGAATGCCTCTAGCCAAAGGGAGAGGGCTAATGATAGCTGACTTTCGAAAATCAAAGAAAAAAAGAAAAAAAAACTTATGTTTACCCCCCCCCCCCCCCTCTCATTACCCCCCCCTGTAGCTTATTTCCCCCCCCCCGTCCGACGGGCATTGGATAAATAACACCCTCTCTCCCTCTCTCTCTCTCTCTCTCTCTCTCTCTCATTTTCCTGACATACCCCTCCCTAATATCTCTCTCTCCCAATTTACTCCCCGACCCGGCCAGGCGGAAACTTTGAGCAAAAAACCCCCGACCCCTCTCTTGTGCTCCCTCGGTGTGAGCCGCATGGAAACCCCCCCCCCCCCCCCCCCCCCCCCCCCCCCCCCCTCCGCTCTCCGTATTCTTACACTCACCCTTTACATTCCCCCCTTCCAACCCCCCCCCTTGGCCCGCTAATATTCCCTCCCCGACCCCTCCTCCCTCTTCCCCACCCGCTCGCCTCACCCTCCCCTTGACCTCATTCCCCTCCCCTCGGCTCATCCCCCCCCCCTCTTGGCCCGCTGATATATTCCCTCACTCCCACCCATTGACTTGCTTCCCTCCCCTTGTCCTCAAGCTCCCATGCAAGACAATAGAACTCCCCCCCCCTCTCTCTCACCCACACATCCCCCCTACCTCACTCCATTGCCAAACCACCCCCCCCCCCCCCCCCCCCTCTTCACTTCCTTGTCCGACGGCCCACAAGGTGCGGACCTCACCCCTCCCTCTTCCTCACAATCTCTCTCTCTCAGCCCACCGCAGGCAACACCCTCTCTCTCTCACTCGGGTGCTCAGGCTGCGCAAGGACAAACCCTCTCTCTCTCTCTCCCTCTCTCTCCTTCTCACGGACAACGGCAGTAAAGCCTCCCTTTCTCTCTCTTACCATACACACACACAAACACACACACACCACCACCCCCCCCCCCCTCTCCCCTTTGGCGCTGTGCACGAGCCCACCATAACACCACCCTCTCTCTCCCACTCGAGCGCTCAGGCCGCAACAGAACACAATACGCACACATACACACACACACCATACATACATATGCACACACACCCACACACCGCACACACACTCTCCCTATCTCTCTATCCCATCTCCCCTCCCCCCCCCCCCCATCTGCCTCGCGCAGTAGAAGCAGCAGCCGGTCGTCCGCCATCAAACAAAAAAAAAAACAAATTTTTTTGAAATATATTGTATATGTATATAAAGCCCCTTCCCACGCACGTTTTCGCGCACACACATATCTATACATACACACACACCCGCCCTCATGCACGAATACATACACACACACACACACACGCATATACGCACCGCACCACAATACGAAGGAAAAATGACTACGACTTCGACGAATAAAGAAGAAGGATCCAAAGCACGCGCCGCCAACAACAAAAAGAGAAAATGCACCGAAGGCATGCCCCGACCGACTTCGAAAAGAAGTACGCTCAACATCGACGCACCGGCAGCACACCATTCGCCGACAACACGCAACCACGACACCATTCCAGTAATGTATAGGTTATTTTCATCATTATCTTCAGTTTTCACCCGAGCCATTGTAAATTTTGAATTTTTGTAAATATCCTCTCTCTAGGTGATGGTCACAAAGGCCCACCTAGAGATTCCCATCTTTTAATAACCTCCCAAACAAAGCAAGGGTCAACCACACCGGGCCCACCACTTGCTTTGTCCTCCCAATTAAGCTTACCCTAACCACACTGGGATTACCATAATCCAAGCAACCAACACCTATAAATTGGCACTG